>NW_025421402.1:10000000-10659062 GCF_011764305.1 Mustela putorius furo
GGTTGATTTTCTGTTTGTAGAATTGCTTCTCTTCGATCTCCTGTTTGGTTTGTAGGTGTTCAGAATGGTTTGATAACTATCTAGCAGAACTCCTGTGACCTGATGTCATCTCAGTCTGCTACTCCTCTGCCATCTTGACTTGGTCCTCTCTCTCTCTTTTGTAAAATTTTTCTTTCTTTTTTTCAATGAACTTCTAATCAATTCCAAATTTAAATTTTTTTTATTTTTCATTTTTACAGTAATACTCCATCCCTTTATTATATTTAACCTCGTGTGTGTGTGTGTGTGTATACACACACACACATATATTTAAAATCTTATTTATTTATTTGACAGAGAGAAAGATTGAGCCCAAAGAAGGGAGCAGCAGGCTGAGGGGGAAGCAGGCTTCCCACCAAGCAGGGAGCCTGATGTGGGACTTGATCCCAGGACCCTGGAATCATGACCTGAGCTGAAAGCAGATGCTTAACTGACTGAGCCACCCAGGCAACATTCATATATATATATATATATGCATACATACATATGTATATGTATATGTGTATATATATATTTTTTTTCTTTATAATTTTGGGTATGGTTTCTTCTAACAGACCAAAATACATTCAAAATCTAGTGTATGGTTCTGTTCCATTTACCAGCCTTACATACTTTTTTTCCCCCCCTTTTCCCTCTGGTTTTAGGTCTCTTCTGATTTGTTTTGTGTATATTTCCTTGGGCTCATTGTTACCCTTTTAGCATTTTGTTCTCTCATTTATCTATTCTTCTCTTGACAAAATGACAAAATGGAAAAACTCACTTCAAAAAATAGAATAAGAGGCAGTACCAACTACCAGGGACCTAATTCATATGGACATTAGTCAGATGTCAGAACTAGAGTTCAGAATAACAATTATAAAGATACTAGCTGTGCTTGGAAGAAAGCATAGAAGACATTAAAGAATCCTTTTCTGGAGAAATAAAATCTAACCAAGTTGAAATAAAAAAGGCTATTAATGTGGTGCAGTAAAAAATGGAGGATCTAACTGCTAGGATAAATGAGACAGAAAACAGAACTAGTGACATAGAAGACCAAATGATAGAGGATGAGGAAGCTGAGAAAAAGAGAGATAAACAACTACTGGGTTATGGCGGCGGGGGGGGGGAATTCAAGAGATAGGTGATACCATAAAGCAAAGCAATATTAGAATAATTGGAATCCCAGAAGAAGAAGAAAGAGAGAGAGGGTCAGAAGATATATTGGAGAATTATAATGGAGAACTGCCCTAATTTGGGGAAGGAAACAGGCATCAAAATCCAGGAGACTCAGAAAACCCCCCAAAGTAAAAAAAATAGGTTAAAACCCCAATGTCTAATAGTAAAATTTACAAATCTCAGAGACAAAGAGAAAATCCTGGAAGCATCTTGGATCAAAAGTTCTATAATCTGGGGCGCCTCGGTGGCTCAGTGGGTTAAAGCCTCTGCCTTTGACACAGGTCATGATCTCAGGGTCCTGGGATCGAGCCCCACATCAGGCTCTCTGCTTGGCAGGGAGCCTGCTTCCCTCTCTCTCTCTCTCTGCCTGCCTCTGCCTGCTTGTGATCCTTCTCTCTGTGTCAAATAAATAAAATCTTAAAAAAAAAAAAAAGGTCTATAACCTATAATGGCATAAACATTAGATTGGCAGCAGACCTATCCACAGAGACTTGGCAGGCCAGAAAGGATGGGCATGATATATTCAGGGTACTAAATGAGAAAAATATGCAGCTAAGAATGCTTTATTCCAGCTAGGCTGTCATTGAAAACAGGAGTGATAAAAAGCTTCCAGGACAAACTGAAACTAAAAGAATTTGTGATAACAAAATCAGCATTACAGAAAATATTGAAAGGGGTCCTCTAGGCAAAGAGAGAGCCCAAATTAACACAGACCAAAAGGAACAGAGATAATATACAGTAACAGTCACCTTATAGGCAACACAAAGGCACTAAATTCATATCTTTCAGTCGTTATCCTGAATGTAAATGGGCTAAATGCCCCAATCAAAAGACATAGGGTATCAGATTGGATAAAAAAAGCAAGACCCATTGATCTGCTGTCTGCAAAAGTCTCATTTTAGACCCCAAGACACCTCCAGATCTAAAATGAGGAGATGGATAACCATTTATCATGCTAATGGACAACAAAAGAAAGCTGGGGTGGCAATCCTTTATCAGACAAATTAGATTTTAAACCAAAGACTGTAAGAGATGAGGAAGGACACTGTATCATACTTAAAGGGTCTATCCAACAAGAAGATCTAGCAATTTTAAAAATTATGGCTCTAACATGGGAGCAGTCAATTATATAAGGCAATTAATAACTAAATCAAAGAAACACATCAACAATAAGACAATAGTAGAGGCCTTTACACCCCACTCACTGAAATGGACAGATCATCTAAGCAAAAGATCAACAAGGAAATAAGGAATTTCAATGACACACTGGACCAGGTAGACTTCATAGCTACATTCAGAATATTCCATCCCAGAGCTACAGAATATGAATTCTTCTTTAGTGCACATGGAACATCTTCCACAATAGATCACATCCTGGGTCAATCAGGTCGCAAGTGGTATCAAAAGATTGGGATCATTCCCTGCATATTTTAGCATTATTTGCTACAATGTGCATAATGCTGGTATGATTCCCTTTAATCCACAGAAGGTCAGAGGTTTCTTCTCTTAAGTAAACAGCATTCCATCACAAATGGCCTCCAAATGGTGTTATTGAGGAACCCTGGTATAATGGCTTATTCACTAGGTTATGATCTTAAAGCAAATTATCAGCTGAAAAACTTCATGTTAATGAAACCTCAAACTACCTTATTAGTGCTTTATACTCAAATATTAATGATGACTACAGGATTAGTGTGCATTTGTAGTAACACTTAAACACCAATGGAAAACATACAAACAAAATATCCCTGATGAGATAAATATAGTGCAAGAAACTGAAGAGAAATATGTATAAATTCTAGTAAGTATCCTCACAGGAAGGATTAAGTGCACACTGTTCCTTCAGACCATTGCTTATGCTGTAAGTTTAAAAAAAAAATCTATTTAGAAGATCATTTAAATTCGCTGTTCTTTCTATATTGTTTTGCCCTTTTGTAAGGCACTGAGGAGCACTGTGGAACAACAAGGATAAAAATACTACTGTGTAATTCCCAAGTTGATCCCATCACACAAACGGATGTGAAATTTCAACTGTTACAAGAGTACCAAGAAGTCAGACGATGGTGGGATTATGTGTTCTGGAAGTTATGACCAGATTTAGGTTGAAACAGATAGCAGCCCCTGTAGTCACACTTTTCTTGAGGAAGCCAGGCCTGATCTGATGGAATTCTCCCGAGGGTATAGCAGGAAACATGATTAGTGTTTTTCCAGGATCCTTACCCATCATAGCAGCAGCCCTCAGGGGAGAGGGGGACAGAAGCTTTTCTTTGGAAAAGGTACTTTCTTCCTTCTTGCTTCCTTCCCCAGGAATATTCTACTTTCTTTGTCTTTCTATGGCCTGGTTTGATTTTGTGATTGGGACGGTGTTTTCTGTTTTTATACGCTGTGTATAAGCTCACCATAAACCTGAGCCAAACCGATAACCTTTAAGTTATCTGCAAATCTTTTTTTTTTTTTTTTAAGATTTTATTTATTTGACAGAGATCACAAGGAGGCAGAGAGGCAGGCAGATGGGGGGGGGGAGCAGGCTCCCTGCTGAGCAGAGAGCCTAATTCAGGGCTTGATCCCAGGACCCTGGGATCATGACCTGAGCCGAAGGCAGAGGCTTTAACCCACTGAGCCACCCAGGCACCCCTTATCTGCAAATCTTGAGACAGGTCTCTGTAAGGCCTTATGTTTTCAAATACTAGAAGTGTTGTTGGTTGGGAATTTGTGTAAATCAGGGCATGTGGTTGCAAAGAATAGAAAGGATTCTCAAATCAACTTCATAGAAGAGATCTATTTGTTTGCTCACATATCTGAAAGTCTGAGATACAGCTGATTTGAGGTATAGTTGGGAACAAGGGTTTAAATGACACTAGTGGTTTTCCTCTCCGTTTCTTATCTCTGTTTATGTTAACACCTTATCCTCTTTTTCTTGTAATATAGAAAAGTTTCTACCATGTGACTTGGGAAGATGACAGTTAAGCAGCCTCAAATTTAAATCTTCCCATGTCTGTGACTCCAAAGATAAAGAGAAAATATACGTTACCTGAACAACTTAACAGGCACGTGGAGGACTCTGATTGGCCCATGGTGGACCTTGTGCTCAGCTCTGTTGGTGAATCACTGTTGCTGGAGGTATGGGAGACCCTGACTGATTTCACCAGGTTCCTTGCTCCCACCTGTGGCAGAGTGCTGCCATATGTAGGTGACCTTCCTCAAAGAAGAGGGAGTGTGCTGTTAACATACAGGTTTAACGGAAAAAACTATAATTATCACATTTTGTATCTACAATCATGAGGTAGATCTGCCTTGTTTTCATTATGTTCTTGACTCAATAACCATATTCAATCATAGCTCTTCAGACAGTGGATACTCTTTCACTGCATCTTTGTTTTTAAGTTAGTGTTTGGCAAGATATATTTGGCAATTGGCAATCATACACAGGCACATACAGTATTATGAGATTTCATTGTGAATCATGCTCTTGATTGAGTGGTTCATTCATTCATTCAGTCACTCATTAACTCATTCTTACTTCCAACAACATTTATCAAATACCTAGTATAGGCCATTTATAGAAAAAAAGAATCAGGGGTGCCTGGGTGGCTCAGTTGTTTAAGTGTCTTCTGTCAGCCCAGATCATGATCTCTGGGTGCTGGGATCCAGCCCCCCATTGGGCTCCCTGCGCTATAGGGAGTCTGTTTCTACCTCTGCCTCTCCCCCTGCTAGTGATTTCTCTCTCTCTTTCTTAAATGAATAAATAAAATCTTTAAAAAAAAAGAAAAGAAAAAGAAAAAAGAATCATAGTATCTGTCCTCATCAAACTTAAAGTCTGTCAAAAGAGAAAGACAATCAGCTCTACACACAGACACACACACACACACACACACACACACAACTTGAAATTGTTTTGAATGCTCTTAGATTATATAACAAAAATGGACAGTTGCTTTATGCTGGCATATTAGAGAAACCTCTCTCAAGAGGTTACATTTAGGTGGAGTCTTGAATAATGAGTAGGAATCAGCCAGTTAAGAGTATGGGGAAGAGCTTTCAGAGAAGAGAAACAGCATGTGTGAAGTACCCAAACTGGAAAGAGAGTCCTGAATGAAATCTGTTGTATCTGACTGACGAGAATGAGGAGCATGAAATATGAGGCAAAAGATGAAATAGAAGATCATTCAAGACATTACAGGCTGGGCTAAGAAGTTAGCATTTTAGTTACACACCCAGTGGGGAGTCCCCAAAGGGTTTAAACCAAAGCAATGATACAATTTGATTTATGTTGACAAAAATCATTCTGGTTCATTAATTCATATATTTATTTAGGCTATAGGTTATGGAAAATTGGAATAAGACTGTCTGGGCTTGAAGTCTAATTCTGTTTTTTGTTTTTTTTTTTTCCATCAAGTTATTTTATTTTTATTTTTTTGAAATTTAATTTAAATTTTTTCAGTGTTCCAAAATTCATTGTTTATGCAACACACCCAGTGCTCCATGCAATATGTGCCTTCCTTAATACCCACCACCAGGCTCACCCAACCCCTCCCCCCCCACCAAAACCCTCAGTTTGTTTCTCGGAGTCCACAGTCCACTGTCTCATGGTTCGTCTCCCCCTCTGATTTCCCCCAACTCCCTTCTCCTCTCCTTCTCCCAATGTCCTCTATGTTATTCCTTATGCTCCACAAGTAAGTGAAACCATATGATAATTGACTCTCTCTGCCTGACTTATTTCACTCAGCTTATCTCAATTTCCTTTTTTAAGATTTTGTTTATTTGACAGAAAGAGAGAGAGAGCGTGTGCAAGGGAACACAAGCACAGAGTGGGAGAGGGAGAAGCAGGCTTCCCACAGGGCCCTGGGATCATGACCTGAGCTGAAGGCAGGTGCTTAAAGGCTGAGCCACCCAGACACCCCAAATTCTGTCATTTATTACTTGTATGACCCAAAATACTTTTCCTACCTGTTTGTGCCTCAGTTTCTTCATCTGTAAAATGGGGATAGCAACAGTAACTGCCTCATAAGTTTGTTGTGAGAATTAAAAGATATATGAAATAACTGGGTGATGGGCATTAAGAAGGATACATGATGTAATGAGCACTGGGTGTTATATACAATAGACGACTCACTAAACTCTACCTCTGAAACTAATAACACACTATATGTTAATTAATCAAGTTTAAATAAAATAAAATAAAATTGACAAAAACATATGTGGTGTTTAGAAAAGTACTTAGAGTATGGTGTTATCTAAGTGTTTACTATTACCACTACTACTATTATTATTAAACATAATAATGCTGTGTGCCAAGGATTGAGGAAGTAGTAAATGGTCTTGGCAAAGGGTGAGAGTGTCTACTCACTAGAGAATTTGTAGTAAGATTGTCAGACAGTGTTTGGTACTATATGAATGAGTGATTATGAGTTACAGGGCTTCCAATGTGCCTCCATGTTTTATAATTATCCAGACAATTGTCTATGGATTTCAGGTTAGACAGACTGACCTGGATTTCAGTCCTGGCTTTGCCTCTTACTAACCAAGTATCTCCATTCAATAAGTCTCACTTTCATTATCTATAACATGGGGACATTAAAAGCACTGATAGGTGGGGTGCCTGGGTGGCTCAGTGGGTTAAGCTGCTGCCTTTGGCTCGGGTCATGATCCTAGGGTCCTGGGATCGAGCCCTGCATCGGGCTTTCTGCTCAGCAGGGAGCCTGCTTCCTCCTCTCTCTCTGCCTGCCTCTCTGCCTGTTTGTCATCTCTCTCTGTCAAATTAAAAAAAAAAAATCTTTATAAAAGAGAATAAAAAAAAAGCACTGATAGGTAGTATCACTATAAGAATAAACAAATTTAAATGTCTGTTATGTATGTACAACTATGTATGTGTGAAGAATTTAGCATACTGTCCACTTTATGATAAATACTCAATAGATGGTAGTTATTACTAATCTTAAGAAGTAGTGATATTGCTATATATTTTTTTCAATACAAGTCACTATGCTTTATTTTTGTATCATTTTGACACACACTCTGAGTTGTTAAGAATTTGGATTCAATACACAAAGATGGACTCAAAATGGATAAAAGACCTCAACGTGAGGCAGGAATCTATCAAAATCCTAGAGGAGAACATAGTAACCTCTTCAACATCGGGCACAGCAACTTCTTTCAAGACATGTCTCCAAAGGCAAAGGAAACAAAATAAAAAATGAACCTTTATGACTTTATCAAGGTCAAAATCTTCTGCACAGCAAAGGAAACACAGTCAACAAAACAAAGAGGAAACCCACAGAATGGGAGAAGATATTTACAAATGACACTACAGACAAAGGGCTGATATCCCAGATCTGTAAAGAACTCCTCAAACTCAACTCTCAAAAAACAGATAATCATGTCAAAAAATGGGCAGAATACATGAATAGACACATGTCCAAAGAAGACATACAAATGGCTGATAAACACAGGAAAAAATGTTCATCATCACTAGCCATCAGGGAGATACAAATCAAAACCACATTGAGATACCACCTTACATCAGTTAGAATGGCCAAAATCAGCAGGACAGGAAACTTGTGTTGGAGAGGATGTGGAGAAAGTGGAACCCTCTTACGCTGTTGGTGGGGATGCAAGTTGGTGCAGCCACTTTGGAAAACAATGTGGAGATTCCTTAAGAAGTTAAAAATAGAACTTCCTTATGACCCTGCAATTGTACTACTAGGTATTTACCTCAAAGATACAGATGTAGTGAAAAGAAGGGCCATCTGTATCCCCAATGTGCATAGCAGCAATGGCCACAGTCGCCAAACTGTGGAAAGAGTCAAGATGCCCTTCAACAGATGAATGGATAAAGAAGATGTGGTCCATATATACAATGGAGTATTATGTCTCCATCAGAAAGGATGAATACCCAACTTTTGTATCAATATGGATGGAACTGGAGGAGATTATGTTGGGTGAAATATGTTAAGCAGAGAGAGTCAATTATTGTGTGGTTTCATTGACTTGTGGAACATAAGGAATAACATAGAGAACATTGGGAGAAGGACAGGAGAAGTGAGTTGGAGGAAATCGGAGGGGAGACAAACCATGAGAGACTGGACTCAGAAACAAACTGAGGGTTCTGGAGGTCAGGGGATGGGAGTGTTGGGTGAGCCTGGTGGTGGGTATTAAGGAGGGCATCTATTGCATGGAGCACTGGGTGTGGTGCATAAACAATGAATCTCAGAACACTAAAAAAATAAAGTTTAAAAAAACCCACAAGGAACAGAAAAAAAAAAGAATTTGGGTTCCTTTTTAGCTGTTTAAACTATACCTTGAAGGGAAAGAATACACACAACTATTGCTGTAGTTATGTTTAGGTAGGGCAATTTAAAAAAGCAGAATAGAAATAAGGAGAGATTTATGTGTTTTACTAAAAATACTTAAAGAATTTTTAAACTATTGGTGGTGAAATAGGTTTATAAGTTATTTGCATGTTAAAAATAATTATTGAGGGGCAAGTGTGTGGTACAGTGGGTTGAGCATCCGACCGTTGGTTTCGGCTCTGGTTGTGATCTCAGGGTCCTGGGATCCAGCCCAGTATGGGGCTCCAAGCTCAGTGCAGAAGCTGTTTAAGATTCTCTCTTTCCCTCTGCCCCTCCCTCCTGCTCTCTCTCTCTCTTTCTAAAATAAATAAATATTTAAAAAATAATTATTGATAGGAAAATAAAATAATGGCATACTCTGAAAATATTTTCTTATCTGATAAAAAATTAACACTTCTAAAACATACATGTGCAGCTTTAAATTTTATCCTCTTCTTTCATTATTTATAAGGAAACAAATGCTTCATGGATTTTACAAAGCACACGTTTGCTCTGTAAAGGCAAAGTCTAATTTGAAAATCTGTTTGTCATTTCAAACCTGTCTTCAGATCTACCCTTCTAATTTCCATTCTTGTCTCTAACTGAACATACCATGCAGATGCTAGAGGCAGATGGATTTAAATTGAATTATGATCCAACATAGATGGAGAGTGAAATAGGAAAAGAATAATTCCATTTGTATAGCAATAAGTTACCATTAAATCTGGCTTTATGATGTTTAACTTTGAGATACCCTGCCCAAACACAGTTGATTGATAGGATTGAAATTGAAACCACTGATGGTTTAACCTCAGTCTATAAATCAGAGGTAAGGATTATGGCGCTATGGTCATTTTCTTTATTGCTTGGTGTGGGAAGAAGGTAAACAGACTTTACTGGGTCTGTGGGTCTGGGTACCTTGCAGGTATACAAATAGGAGATGAGAGGACTGATCTCAAGGAGTTCATGAGCCGATGGCTGGTAGAATATAACTTACTCGAGGAACAAATGAGTGCCAGATTCTTGCAAGTAGATGGGTTGTAGAATGGAGAACAAGAACAACACAGAAAAAAGAAGGTCATGCAAGGGAAACATGAATTGTAAGATAAAATTCTCAGCAAACACCCAGCAATTTTGCTGCATTCCACAAGCCAAAACCATTCCTTTCTTGTTAGACTTGTCAACACAATCGACCAAGGGAGGTTTTTCAGTATTAAAAAATTGGAAGAATAAAGACTCATGGGGTAAAAAAATTTTCCTGATATCCAGTTGTGCAGGAAACGCATATCTCATAAAGAAAGGAAATTTATACCTCTACCTATTTCAGGCCCCAAATGATCCTCTTAAAAACCCAAATGTGTAACCTAGATATTTGGTATGAAAAATCTAAAAGAAAGATACACTGTGTCTCTCTTAAAATAAAATTAAAGATTTATTCCAACATTGTTGTATTTGCTAGTCAATTTAGTTCTTTTTCCACCTCCATACTTTCTCCTAGACCATTGGGATATCTGCTAACTCTATGATTTCTCTCTTATTTTTCCTGTGTTTCTGCTAAACTTATTTTCATTTTTCTGGCTATTTTCAGTGTCTACTGAAACTAAACAATTATAGTCCAGTGGTTTACTGAACTGAATTATTCTTTCATGGGTGAAAAACTAAAAACGAATGAGGGTGCACTGACATAGTGTTGTCAATTTTTTGTATTATTAATGATAGACACAAAAAGAATTGTATAGATTCTACTTATTTCTCTTATTACTTCTTAGACTGGTGAAAATTTATTACTGGCTGACCCCAACCTGGGAACCCACTTCGGGTCACTCTAATCTGAAAGAATTAGTCCCAAGGATCTAAAACTTCAAGCTCGGAAAAGGTTAGCTCTCTTTTTTGTTCCATGATTACAAAAAATGTACATTAAAACAACTTTAAAATGGTGTTTACTTTTTGGTTAAAATATATAATTTTCAGTGGCTTCTTTATGAAGCAATTTTTAAAAAAGATTTATTTATTATAAAGAGAGAGCATATGTGAGCCATGGGAGGGGCAGAGGGAAGAGAGAGATAGAGAGAGAGAGAGAGAGAAAGAATCCTCAAGCAGACTCCCCGTTGAGCATGGAGCCCAACTTAGGGGTTGATCCCAAGACCCTGAGATCATGACCTGAGCTTAAATGAAGAGCTGGCCGCTTAACTGACTGAGCCACCTAGGTGCCCCCATAAAGTCACTTTTGAAGATGGCTTATATTTTCATTATCTAGTCCCCATCTACTGTTACAACCTGTTATTTTTACCACTTCTTGCCTCCCTATGTGGGTCTCCATATACACCCATCTGAGAACCAGTCCTCCTGGGTTGTCAGTTTTCTTCTGCTTTAACATATGGTATTCTCTCTGAGAGGCTTTGGTTTAAAAGCCAATTCAGAAGCCACATCTTAGGGGAAGCCTTTCTAGGAGCCTCCAGGCAGAGCTAGTGGCTTCTCCCTCAGTGCTTTCATGAATATACACTATATGTGTATCTCCCCTCAAATAACTCCTATAATATTGTATGGCAATGTTTTATATACAAGTTCTCTTCTAGAAGAGCTCCTTGAGGACAGAAACTATATCCTCTTCAATTCTTATTCTACAAATAGTGTGCATTGCTGGAAAGTGAAAATATATTAGGCAAAAGCAATCTACTCTATGTTTTGAAATGATAATCTTTCTTTTAACTGGGATCTTTCTTAGGCAAAACTGGTTTGCACCGGCTTGTGTGGGCAAAAGGAAAAAGTCTCCCCCCCAGCCCCACCCCCTGGGCATGAATTCTGCCTCTCCCTACCCTACTACCATCAACCCACAGAAGACAGGGTGATTAGAGTCATGTGTTTTTGTTAATTTAAAGTAACGTTCTCCACCCCCACATCTATCTATGTATGTGTGTATATATATGTTATTTATACATATACAAATAATTAAAAAATATCTTGATGGATATTATATACTCACACACCAAAGTAAACAATACTTATAGGCATGTATTTTCATTTATTATAACTCTCTTTCTGTGCCACTAGATGTCCTTTTGTTTGATCCTTTTTAATAGATGCATAAACTAGATGGCTGTATCTTATTTGGAGTTTTTATTCTCTGGCACAGTGTTTGGAATAAATATTTGTCGAAGGACAAAACATTTCCTCAGTACTTTTACTTAAGTGTGATTTGAGAATCTAATGAGTCCATCACTGACCTTACACACAGGCTCCAATGGGAAAACAGGAAGGAAAATGAAAGGGAAGTGGTGGCGAAGGGGTGACTCATTCTGTTTTTGTGTTCTCTCTTATCATAAGGTAGAAAACAGTGAAAAAAAAAAAAAGATGTGGTTTCACAAAACATCATCATCATTTCCTTACTAAAATGACAATGTAGCAACAGAGGATTTTGAAAATTGATTTGGGTGCCCGGATTTTATGCTCTTGACGCAGGATGCAACAGTTACCTTAACCGAAACATTACGTTTACTGTGGTATTAAGAATTCTGACATCATATTATGAAATAAAGTAATGGAGAGAATAATAAATTAATTTGAGACATCTTTAAATATATGTATGGAGCATTATATTACTGGAAAGAGGCACGCAATTGGGAAGGACCTACCCTCCGAGTAGTTAAGACTGGTTAACAGTCTTAACTAGGATAAAGATCCTACTTTATCTCCAAATGTCTTCCTTAAATTCTTTCAACCTTTTCTTGCCACCTTGAACTGCTTCTTCCCTCTGCTGCTTTCCTCATGCACCTGACTGCCTCGTGATTTGAATAGAATGTGAAGGCTTCAAAATTCCAGCTCCAAACCATCATTAATTATACCAGGCCTGCTACTGCCTAGAGGAACCCCCCAGTCTTCATCTTCTCCAGGCTTTGTGCATGAGCCATTGTTCTGAATAGGGAGGGCTGGCTTTTACTTTGACAGTTCCTCCAAACAGGGTTTAGGGAATAGCTGTGGCCACTTAACTGGTGTGAGTTGCTTGCTCAAAATCCAGCCTCTTTTTTTCCTTGCTAGGAAAGTCCTGACTTTGTTTAGACGTTCACCTCTCTGCACTTGACTCAATGGTAAAATCCTGGTTGCTTTTGGCAATCCCGTTCACTTTCAGAGGTTGGTTTAGGAATGAATGTATGATGTGGTTCAAGCCAAATGTGAAGACAGATGGACAGCTCATGGGATGGGTCTCCTCATTCTTAGCAGGAGGGCAGGGGTGCAATAGTCTCTCTTCTTATACTGGACGTTGTGGTACCTGCAGTGATTGATGGCAAGAGCCACAGAGGCCACCTTGTGACATGGAGGGAGACCCAACCCCACCTGGGAAGGATGGCACAATAGAGCAAAATGGAAAAAACAGGGTTCCCTAATGAATCTGACAAACATATCCTGGAAGTGCCTACCTCTGGACATCTTTCTCACATGAGATAGTAAATTGTCTGACTTGTTGAAATTGAGGTTGTCTGCTCCTTGCATTCAGAAGCATCCTTACCGCTAAACTCTCGTTAGGAAGCCCTAATCTTGATGTAGGACCCTTGGCAACTCAGTTAATTTTTGACTCCAATGGTTTTATATATATAAACCCCATTCTCTTTCCTTTCTCCAATCAAAAATTCCACTTAATATAAAATGCTGTAAAAAAAAATGGTGAATAAGTAATTAGATTTCACCACTTGACCAAATTCTGTACCTTTCCAACTTTGGATACTTTCTTCATTGCTTCTGTTCAACCACATTGCAGAGCTCATGGGACACATGTGGGTTTTACTATTAATGAATCTTTACCAATACTATTCCATCTATGGAAAACAACTTTTTTAAAAAAGATTTTATTTATTTATTTGACAGACAGAGATTACAAGTAGACAGAGAGGCAGGCAGAGAGAGAGGAAGGGAAGCAAGCTCCCCACTGAGCAGAGAGCCCGATGCAGGGCTCGATCCCAGGACCCTGAGATCATGACCTGAGCTGAAGGCAGAGACTTTAACCTACTGAGCCACCCAGGCGCCCCGGAAAACAACTTTTTGCTGTACTTATTTATAGTGAAACTACATCCCTTCTTCAAATTTAGTCCAAAACCTATTTACTTCCAACATTCCACCAGCCCAAATAACTTCTGTCTGTGGACTGTACCTTGTTTGAACCAATCTTTTTGAAATTATCCTTCTCTGCGTGTATACAGTATCAGTCTCCTCAAATAAATAGAAAGCTTCTTTAAGGCACAAGTGAAATTGTTTTTGTTAAATGATTCAGGGAATCATGCATTTTTCACATTAGTGTCTCTCCTGGTACATTGCTTCTTAGGTAGCAGGTGTTTCGTACAATTTGTCAAGTTGGTCATGTGTGAAATGAAAGGATGGGATTAAGTGATACTTCGGATCATTTCTGACTCTAAGGGACAGAGCTGATGATATCTAAGGTGAAGTGAAACCGTGGTTCTTAGAGATACATAAAAGTTTGAGTGTTGAAAAGGAAAGAAAAAACCATAAATGTGGGTGGTGGTGAAATACTTTCTTTTTAGATTAGTGTTTTTGAAACTATACTTTTATTTTTGGAGAACTTTACTCATGATATTTATTTTTTGGAGTAGCTCTTTGCAAATGCAGAAAGTCCCTTTGTGATAAAAATAGTCTTTCATAATACGTAACCAGTCCTAAATCTTTTACAGTCCTGCCCATATTGTGGGCTTTATTGTAGCATTATCCGTTCTTGTTTTAAACTTTGCACATGTTGGACTTGGAGGGGGATTTGCTTTGCTTAAGGGAAACACTCCAGTGGGCTATTTTTGAACTTGCTTTGACATTTAGATTTGGAAATACTGTGTTTCCAAGATACTTATGCCCAGATAAGCTTGCAGTGCAGATGTAAAAGCATATCAAGTCAAAGATTTTAACGATCTGCTAACATAATCTTTCACAGGACAGTTCCTATCATGGAACTATCTTTGTGTAGATTAAATGGTAAAAATTAATACAAGATGGGGAGAAGTATGGAAGGTTCAAGGACTAAAACTTTTCCCTTAATTACTTACCTCACATTCTCATCTCTACGGTTTATGGACATAGGAAAGACACATACTCACAATTCCCAGAGACTCTGTGTTTTGTTTTTAGCTTAACGATGGATCAAATCTCTGCTTGTTTTTCCACCAGTACTTCAATTAGTTCTAATGTCTCACATGAGAGCTGGCAGCTAGGTGCACATTTACTGCTTGGAAGGTCCCAGTGAGGAGAAGAAATGGAGGTGGGATGTGGAGGAAGCCCTGGGAGGGTGAGAAGGCAGGAGTGGTGAGCTTCGTCGCTTCCCCGATCAGCCACAGGAAGTGGAGCCCTCGCCCAGCTGCAGCATGCCCCCTGTGTGCTTTTCCAGAAGCAGGCAGAGCCTGGGGAATCTGGCAGAGCTGCCTGCAGCTACGTCCAGGCAAGTGCCGACCGCAGACCTGGAAGAAGTGGAAGGCACTCCTACATACGTGTGTTATACGGAGTTCTGTTTCTGTCTGAGGGCCATTGTTTCACAATGAAAAGGAGCCAGTAAACCAACTTCTAGTTTATAGTTTCTATAAAACGCAAGGGCTCAATATCATCGTATCTTTGCTCACGTTATTCCTTCTATCCAGAATCGTCCTGCCCCCCCCCCCCAACGTGAATCCTAACCTTTCCTATAAATTTAGGAGCACCTAAGCACTCTTTAAAGTTTCCTTTGTCTGGGGCGCCTGGGTTAAGCATCCGACTCTTGATTTAGGCTCAGGACATGATCTTAGGTCGTGATCTCAGGATCGTGAGATTGAGCCCATGCAGGGCTCTGGGCTGGGCATGGCACCTGCTTAATATTCTCACCCTCTCCTTCTGCCCACCTCCCTCCCACCCTTGCGTGCTCTACTCTCTCTCTCTCCCTCCAAAAAAAAAAAAAAAATGCTTCCTTTTTTGGAAGTGTTTCCTGATCCCACCTCTACCTCTCACTGGGGAAAATTTATTAATCTGTTTTTTGAGCTGCTCCCTATACATGGTTAATTGTGTATAGTCCCTATAATACTTGGGTGCACTTATTTTATTTATTTATTTATTTATTTATTTTATAGATTTTATTTATTTATTTGACAGAGAGAAATCACAAGTAGACAGAGAGGCAGGCAGAGAGAGAGGAAGGGAAGCAGGCTCCCTGCTGAGCAGAGAGCCCGACGCGGGACTCGATCCTAGGATCCCGAGATCATGACCCGAGCCGAAGGCAGCGGCTTAACCCACTGAGCCACCCAGGCGCCCCGGGTGCACTTATTTTATATCCTTTTCTCCTGCTACTGTTTTTTGTCCTCTTTTAGTCAGGGACGGATTCCTCATTATCGCTATGAACCTATGATTCAGCACGGAGGGGGTCTCATTGTAGGGATTCCATGTATGGTAACTCAGAGTGTAAATAAATGAATGAAGAATGGCGGGGAGAGTTCCAGAGGATAAACTGATGAGAGTTCAAGGATTTCAAAGCTTTACCTGGTAGATATGTGCATTTGGGGTTGCCACCCTCCAGCTCATTCTTTGAAAACAGCCATTCCCATCTGAACGTGGAGCACTGCCATGACGAGCTTCCCTTCTCTGTTCTGTGTAGGAATCCGGCTATTAGTGTACTGCCTGGGGTCAGCTTCTCTTATTCCAGCTAAATTCCATGTGATCTCATAGAAGAAACAAACAACAGTGCATCCTCTGAAAAAGGGTGAAAATTTATATCTAAATTTATTCAGGAAACGTCACCAATATTTACTAGGTATTTATAATGTTCTGGGCACTATGCTAACCCACACGAGGGGTAAAGGATTCTGTAACTCGCGAAATCCTCACAAGCCACTATCTTGCCTTTCACGTTCCCAAGAAAAAAAAATTCCAGAAAGAAATCTACTAGGGCCCTATGTTTCAATCCCCCCCTTACCTCCCCTTCCTCCCCTCTGCCCATTGTTGATAGCTCAGCAGGAAATCTCTCCTTTGCCCTCGAAGGTATTTGGGTTTTTGGAAGGGTATGAACTTCGAAGCAGGCTGATGAGTCCGTGAAGCCCTCTGTTCCTCTGTACACGTGGAGCTATATGGTAATTCACTCCATACCTATAAACACCAATTTCTTTATCAACAAAAACGATAAGACCTATCATTAGTGGTTGTAGTAAGGATTAAAGGAGATAATGAACATGTGAAATTATCTAGGAAATAACAGTGCTTAGAAAATGGTAGGTTTGATCAGTATTATTGTTCTTTGGTATAGTTCAGAATCATACGAGTAATTCTCTTCAGCAAACCTTGTGACATGTTTATCTTTGTGCAGCACTTGTACATTTAGAGCAGACTCATTACATGAAACTCTCCCAGAGTGATAGCAATGGCTTGTTACATATTGTAAAGATACCTTGTCAGAGAAGAGAACCCGAGAAAACACGAATGCTGCCACCATCACTACAAAACTGGGGTTTCCTTCTTGGAGTCTTGGAACCACTCCAGGCTGAGCCCTCCTACTGAGCTTTGCTGGCACTGGAGGGATGGTGGTATGTCTTGGCTTCAAAGACAGCACAGACCATAGAAGTCAAAGAAGCTCAAGCTAAAAACTGTGCCACTTGCTAGCTAATCAACCTTGAGAAAGTTCCTTCAACATAATGTGGTAGACAGAAAAAATGCCCACCTCTTCTCCGGTGCTGCCCATGTGCTAATCCCTGGAATGTCTGAATATGTCACCTTACACAGCAAAAGGGATTTCTTTTTTTCATTGCAGATATAATTAAATTAAAAATTTTGAGATGGAGAGACTATTCTGGATCATCTAGGAAGGTTCAATGTTATCACAAGTGTCCTTATAAGAGGAGACATAGGATACCTAGGAGGAATCAGGGTTGGAAAAAGGGCGTGTGTCAATAGACTTTGGAATGATGACCTTTGAAGATGGAGAAACAGGCTGCGAGCCAAGGAATTCAAGCTGCTCTAGAGGTGGGAAAGAGTGAGGCCATGGATCTTCCCTTGAAGCCTCCCTCCAGAAGGAACATGGCCCTACCAACAAACGTCATTGTTTGAAGCTACTCGGTTTGTGATCCTTAGTTACAGCAGTAGAAAACGAATATACACCTCAAGCTTTAGTTTCATATCTCTAAAATAATAATGCTGTGTAACAAATACTTATTATGTCAGGTATTATAATTTTAGGCCTGGAAGATAGAAGATTGAATAATACAAAGTCTGTGCCACCAGGGATCTCACATTACAGCGGGTAGACAGATATCAAATAAGAAAATCGTTTCAACTCTTACAAAGTTCTATGGAGAAATAAAAGAGATCAAGGGAAGAGAGAGTGTGGGGGAAGAGAGAGCCGGAGGATCTATTTTACATGAGGAGCTCAGGCACTCTTTGCAGAAAGATACTTCAGCAAAGACCTAGAATAAGGCGCCAGCCTGGGGTAGATCCCCAGGAAGCGCTTCCCAGGATGAGGAAATGCCACAGCCTGTGGTGCTTCCTCAGGCTGAGACAGGAACCGTGCAGGAAGGCCAGTGCAGCTAGGAGCTTGGGGAGCGGGCGGGGGGAGGAGGGTGACAGGGGAGCCCATTGGAGGCCACTGGAGATGTTTGCCTTTCTTTCTAAATGCAAGAGGAAGTCTTGGAAAGAGGTCAACAGAGGCACAAGTTAAATTTAATTTAATAATAATAAAAAAAAAAACCATTCTGGCAATTTCGTTTGGAGCTTAGAGGAGAGGTCAGAGCTCGAGGCATTTGTCTGGGTAAAGCGGGTATTGATTGTAGTTTCAGGACGAGACAGGCTCATGCCCGCACAGAGTGCAGGCAGAAAGTCTGGGCCTTTTGGGTCTGGCAGGGAAAGACAAGCTGGCAAAGGAGACCAAGAAGTGGAAGAAAACTTCAGAGAGTGGGTGTCCTGGAAGCCAAGAGAAGAGCAGGCTTCCAGAATGAGCCCTTGTCAGAAAGCCTCCAAGTCTTGTGTTAACGTTTAGAGATAACATATAGACACGAAGATTAGGTCTTAGACAATCCTCCAAAATGATAGTTGTACTTAATGATAGTATTGATAAGTTACTTGAGTTCTCTTGATTGCTTAGAAACAATACCTCAGACCAGAGCCCCTTGCAGCTACCCAATTACTTTTTTCCCCTTACTTGAATGTCTTTCCTGTTTTGTTCTTGCTGGTTCCCTTGTAATCGTGGGTTCTGTAGATAGTGAAGACCAGCCGACAGCAGAAAACAAGCACTACATGGACTCTTTCTTTTTACTTGTGCAAAGGATACCTCTTGAAAGAAAACAGCAAGACTCTAACAAAAGATGATCCTTTGGTACAGCTAAGGAAAATATGATTTCCTAAAGTACCCTGGCTGTTCTGCATCATTTCCATTATAAAATGACATTATGAAATGACAATAAAATCCCACATTACAGGACACAAACAATCGCAGTGGCAAGATCGGAAACTTCATTATGCATCTATTAACTAAAGGTTTGAGCAAACGGTTTCTAACCTTTTGGTGTTGTGACAGCCTTTTTTTTTTTTTTCCCCATCTGTCACTCTCTACCCTTTCTCCTAAGAGCTGTAATGGGCTAGTTTTACTGTTTGAATTAAATATAATTTTGTTTTGAACATTCTGACGCCACTTAAGATTATTGGAGATAGTTGCAGTGGGAATAGCGAGGCTCAGAGGAAAAACAAGTGCACAATGGGGCCAGTGATTCATCTCAGCTTGAGAGCACTTCTTAGGATTTGGTGTCATTTAAATCACTTTGAAGCCTCATCTCTTAATTATGGGTTTCAGAACACTGTTCTTGCCCTGTGCTAGCCTATGATGTAGGGGAGTCTCTTTGTCCTAAATATGTAGGTTCTCTCTCTAGCTCTGTCTGACACCTCTTTCTGGGTCTCTGCATTCCAGCATTTTTTCCCCAGGTGCCCTCCAGGCTCCTTCCTTAGGGCCTTTGCAAAGGATGCTTCCTCTCTGGGAGCTGATACAAATTGGCCTTCAGGGTAGGAGCATCAAGTCAAATAGTTAGGCTCTAGGATCTGAGTTGAGGGCCCTTCAGCGAGGCCCAGCAAACCTGTTAACATTCTGGCCAGTGTCATGGGATGGCACCTGCGTCTCTGGGGAAACCACCTCCCTGTCCCCATCTTTATGGCTCCAAACCACACTGGGTTGCAGGACATCTCCACAGCCACATGGAGCCTGCTGCTCCAGCCAGGTAAGAGTTGCCACAATACCATGTTCAGCAGGCTTTCCCTTAGCATGGCACACAGCACAATGAAGAGTCTCGGCTAATATTCAAACTGTAACCGTGCCGATGCTCACGCTCTTCCTCTGTACTTTACCCTCCTCATGTTCTCATTCCTTCCTCACTCAGCTTCGTTCTTGTAATGCTTCACTATAATCAGTCTAAATCTATACCCTTCACTCCTTGCCTCCTTCCCCCTCTGTTTCAGATTTGTGTGCTGCAATAACAAACGATCACAGACTCAGTGGGTCAAAACAACACCTCTCTGGTACTGCACCATCTCTGAGGGTCAGGAGTCCAATCAAATGTTAGGCAAGTCCTTTCCATGGGTCTTACACGTCTGTGACCAGCCAAGATGTGAGCAGGACTGAGTTCTCATCGGAGGCATGGAGTCCTCTTCCAAATGCATACGGAATTCCATTTCTTGTAGCTGTAGCATGCCTAATGGTTCACTTCTTGGAATGGTTTGTTTCTTCAAAGCCTCAGGAGAGCATCTCTTGTGCTCAGGGAAGACCTAAGCTTTCTCTGAGGCCTTGATTGATGACTCAGGCCCACGCAGGATAATCCCTTTCCAAGAACTCTAAGTCAACTGATAAGGGATCTGCAAAATCTCTTTCATCTGCACACAATGTATGTAACCATGGGAGTGATATCCCATCATATCGACAAGCCCTGCCACACTCCAGGGAAAGGGTCTACAACAGAAGCCAGGGGATCTTGGGGTCCGTCTTATTCTGTTTCCCGCACTGTTGTATGTGTCCACGAGAACACCAGCCTCTACTTGCTTAACATTTCACTTGTGTATATATATATGTGTGTATATATATATTCACATGATTGAGAAGAACACACAAATATATTGACCAATCTCACTTTAAATCCTTTTTTTTTTAAAAAAAAAAAGATTTGCTTATTTATTTGACAGAGAGAGGGAGAGAGCACAAGCAAGGGGAAGCAAGCAGAGGAAGACAGAGAAGCAGGCTCCCAGCTGAGCAAAGAGCCCAATGTGGGGCTTGATCCCAGGACCCTGGAATCATGATCTGATCCGAAGGCGGGTGCTTAACCAACTGAGCCACCCAGCTGCCCCAAAATTCTTAACCAAAATTTAACCACTAACTTCATTGGGCCTTCAGGTTTTCCAGTTACACAGTTTAGTTGTTCTCTTTCTCCTCTAGATGAACATCCCCCCTAACACTCTACTACCCCTTCTCCCTGCCCTCCCCCTTTTTAAGATTTATTCATTTGAAAGAAAAAGAGAGCATGAGAGAGAGCACAAGCGGTAGAGGGGTAGGAGGAGAAGCTGATTCCTCGCTGAGCAGGGAGCCTGATGTGGGACTTGGTCCCAGGACCTGGAGATCATGACCTGAACTGAAGGCGGATGCTTAACCCACTGAGCCACCCAGGTGTCCTTTCCCTGCTTCTTTAAGTGACACCTTAGAAGTGAGTGGCGGATGACCGTCACGGCTCCCATGGCCATACCTGCCACCCTCCCTGCGTCTGTACCTCACACTCTGCTTGCCCTCCCGCCCCACTGGACGAGCAGTGTGCCTGCCCACCACAGGCCAACCCTCCCTTAGGTTGTCCTGAATCTCTTCTCCTCGCCGCTCACCCATTTAAGGACAATGCTCCTATAACTGCCTCTTTTTGGGCCTCCATCATTCAATTTTCCTGCCCTAAAGGATCATTCCTCATTTTGTACAAACTAGCTGTAATTTCTCCCTCTTCAGAGCATCCCTCTCTCATGACCCCGCTGCAGCTCCACTATTTTCTCTTCCATTTGATAAAAATGTCTTGAGAATTGTCAATGGTAAATCTGTCTCTCACAGAGCTGTCTACACTTCCTCTCCTCCATTCTCTGTTGAATTCACTTCATTAGGTACTGTTCCCACTGTTGCCTAGTCACAGTCCTTGGCAAAATCATATGGCTTTTTCTTTCTTCTTCTTTTTTTTGCCAAATCCAGTGGTCAATTCTCAATCCTTATCTTCCTCAAGTATTTCACACAGCTGAGCACACGTTCCTCCTTCAAATACTCTAAGTGGCTCTCAAGATACCACCCTCTACTGCATTCCTATTTCATAATCAAGATATCCAACATTTAAAAGCATTAAAGGAAGGTGAACAATGATACCGTTTGTGTAAAAAATATATATTCTGTACTATATACACAATGCTACTGTTTGTGTAAAAAATATGTATTCTCTTGCATATGTGTGGAAGCACAGAACGTTAGTTACTTTTAAGACAGGGAATCTGGGTCCTTTTGTGTTTTTTGAATTTTTTGCCCTGTGACAATATTCAAAATAAATCAAAAGCACCAAACTTATATCATATGAATTGGTTGGCAGAACTCATGGCCACATGGCAGCCACTGCAAAGGTCTGGTGCCACCAACCTCTTTGCTGGGGTCATAGGTGACCACAACCACAGAGCTCTATGACACCCTCCATACTCTCCTGTCCCTGAACAATGGCACTGAGATTTCTGGTGTGGAATACACACTTGGGAACAGGGCCAACTAAACAATTTAATTTATTAGTAAAACAATATCAAAGGGAAACAATGCTCACAAATCCATTTTTGCTTGTGGGAAAAAACACAGAACATAGAATTACATGGAGCAAGAGGAGGTCATGAACTTGACATTGTCCTCAGCTTGTTGTAATACCAGAGAAATGGAAGAGGGGAAAAAAGTCCACCTAAGAAGGAAGAAGAAGACAGACCAGTTTGCCTAACATGCACTTGAAAGAAAACTTAGGAGTATACTAATTTTTAATTAAATTTTTATCTGGGAGACAGTGTTATTTATTACCAAAACTTTTATTTAAGAGTTTTACAAAGGCATAATATTTTTATTATTTGTTGTCCACAAACTGTGTCAATTTGTTGGTCCTGATTTCCCAGCTAAAACATTGTCTTAACTCACAGAAACTCACAGAAACAGATATATGTAAATTCTTCAGTATTGTTTTCTATTATGGAAATGATGGTGGTGGTGTTGCTAAGGTGGTATGTGTCGAGTATGTATGTGTGGTGGTGGGGGGGGTGCAGGTAGAAATTCTTTTTTGAAAATTAGTATATGTCTAAATGAGTCCTGGGAAGTTTTTTTCTTATTTGGTTCCTATACAAATACTCACTTCTCTTCCAGCCCTCCAAATTATCCTTCTAGCTATCCCTTTTTTTGACTAGAGGGATGTGAGAATAAAATGGCCATGTCCTTATTTATATTTGCCAACCCTAAATGCCCAAGCTCTTTTAAGTTTTGTTCATTCTTTTATTTATTTATTTAGTATCTAGGTAGTGAGTTTGGGGAAATGTTGTATTTTAATACCAAGAATGCTAGAATGCCAGGTTCATAGCCATAGATTTGTTAAAGCAAATGAAATTTGAGGTTGTGTTAATACATGCATGAGGCCAAAGGGGAGAACTATGATAGTCCTTTTCATGTTGACCTGGTAATACACAGAGTATGTTGTCCTCCTGTGAGACCCGTCTTGAGAAAGTTAGAGGCATTAGGAAGAGGAGAGAACGTGACAACTGCCTTCAGATATTTGAAGGGTGAGGATGAAGCAAGAGTTTGACTTTGTGGTAAATGCCAAGTGGTAAAATATGGACCAAGTATTGGTGTAGGAATTTTGACCCAAATTTGCATGAAGATGCAGGAAAATGATTTCTTTCCAAACATCTGAATTCCCTAGGGATGGAATCCCTCTCCCCTGGGGAGAGGGAACACACTACTTCTGGAGGTGGTCCAGTATTTTCAGTTGGATGGTTGAAGAAGGTGACATTTGATGTCTCTTGCATTTCTTAGGATCTAGGACCTTTTATGAGTCCTGAATTCTTTTGACCTTTTCTGAGTCTCAAATTCTTTTGACACTCTATAAAAGCTATCAGGTCTCTCCCCAGAAACAAATAATATGTAAGATAACATTTCCTCCTGCAGCCGATGTACAATGTGGATAGAAAGAGAACAGCTTCAGGGGAAGAACTCCTAGGTCTCCAAAGATGCTTTGAGTTATTTCTTGCTTACAGCGGGTTTGAAACTAAAGATGCTTTTTCATCATGCTTCAAGAAATAGCATTTTCTTCTCAATTCATTTAAACACAGCCCATAAATCTTTGAAATTGATTTGTTTTTATGGGCTTCATAAGAAATAGGTCAGAAATAAGAACAGACTACTTATTTATTTATTAATTTGAAAGCCTTTTTGACAAGTGTGATTATAAATTTAGCTGAATTTAAGTGCTAACTATAGATTAGTTTATAATGCATAACTTCGCCTATTTTCCTCTTTGGTCCTTATGAGAATCCTGTGACGCAGGGAGATTATTTATCATCACTTTACAAATGACTAAGCTTCAGAGAACTTAATTGGGTGGCTTGAGATCAAAATTAGAGAAGTATGTATGTGATGAAAGGTCCTTTGTAACTGGATTCAATTCCTGGTCTGATGTGTGACCTTAGAGAACTCCGTGTTTCTATAGTTCAGTTTCCTCATTTCCAGAGTGGGGGGAATTGTACCATTAACCTTCTACGTGGGTTCTCAACCCCTTTAGAAACAATGAAATTTGTGGTCTTACGTATTGACGAGGCATGTGTCTTGAGAGTGAGAGCAAAGCAGGAGCCATATCCCCATTCTCAACCCAGCCTCAGAAGGCACACAGTGTCATTTCCGCTGCATTATTGTTATGGTCATAGAACATTAGAAGTGAGTCTCTATGGCTGCCTGTATTCAAGGAGGGAATTAGCTTCCGTATTTTTATGGGAGTTTTAAAAAACCATCATGCTCTCCAAGCCTCCTACCGTCTTTCTTAATTAATAATGTTGTCAAACTATTAGGTATGTGTTGGTGGGGGAAGCAGGTGTACAAAAGAAGAAAAGACTTTATCTCTGCTTTTAGGGCGATTACAATCTGGTCCCGAAAGATAATGCTTTCCCTAGAAAAGATAACCAAGAATATCTTTGGAGTAAAAGTTCCAAATGGTAAATTGTGCCTGAAGTGAGGAAACCGGAAGCCCTAGCTCTCATCCTACCACTAACGTGTCACGTGACAGTGGCCAGGCCATGTAGGGGTCATGTAGGGGCCTTGCATTTCCACTTCTGTATCAGGCAAATGGATCTGGGGTGGGGCCTGGGTGGAGACTGGAGAGATCTCTGGTACTTCTTTGGTGTTCCCTTAAGCAGTAAATCTGTGAAAGAGGGTTGACTTTAATTTACGAACTTCTTAAATTTACCAAGTATGTCATATGGGCAAGGTGCCCTGCGAAGTGCTGTAAGGAAATGAAGTCACATCAGTTTCATAAACAAGTACATCTATATTATTCTATATATTGTATGTGTGATATATATATATATATATATAATTTTTTTTTACATTTGTAAAAAGATTTATTTGAGAGAGAGAGTGCACGAGTGAGAGGGGTGGAGAGAGAATCTCAAAGAGATTCTTCACTGAGCATGGAGCCTGACGTGGGGCTCAATCTCACGACCCTGAGATCATGACCTGAGCTGAAATCAAGATCCAGTCACTTAACCCACTGTGCCACCTGGCATCCCAGAGATAGAACATTTTTATTTCTTTGCAATGGATCCCTATGATGTGAAACAAATATAAAAGGACACATAAGAAGACATATATATATATATATATATATATATAAAACATCCACATATCTAAGAGATACACAGTTGATCCTTGAACAACAAGAGTTGGAACTGCGTGGGTCCACTTACATGAAGACTTTTCCAATAAATACCGTACAGTGCTATAAATATATTTTTTCTTCCTTATAATTTTCTTAATAACATTTCCTTTTCTCTGACTTAGTTTATTATAAGAAGACAGTATATAATACATATAATGTACTAAATATGTGTTAATTGGCTGTTTGTATTATCAGGAAGGCTCTGGTCAATAATAGGTTATTAGTAGCTAAGTTTTGGGGAGTCAAAATTTATACATAGATTTTTAAAAAAAGATTTTATTTATGTATTTGACAGACAGAGATCCCAAGTAGGCAGAGAGGCAAACAAAGAGAGAGGAAGAAGCAGGCGCTCTGGGGAGCAGAGAGCCCGATGCAGGGCTTGATCCCAGGACCCTGGGATCACGACCTGAGCCGAAGGCAGAGGCTTTAACCCACTGAGCCACCCAGGCGCCCCATATATAGATTTTTTAAAAAAGATTTTACTTGGGGCGCCTGGGTGGCTCAGTGGGTTAAAGCCTCTGCCTTCGGCTCAGGTCATGATCCCAGGGTGCTGGGATCAAGCCCCACATCGGGCCCTCTGCTCAGCAGGGAGCCTGCTTCCCTTCCTCTCTCTCTGCCTGCCTCTCTGCCTGCTTGTGATCTCTGTCTGTCAAATAAATAAATAAAATCTAAAAAAAAACAAAAAAAAAGATTTTATTTATTTATTTGATAGAGACAGCAAGAGAGGGAACACAAGCAGGGGAGTGGGAGAGAGAGAAGCAGGCTTCCCACTGAGCAGGAAGCCCAATGCATAACTCGATCTCTGAACCCTGGGATTATGACCTGAGCTGAAAGCAGATGCTTAATGTCTGAGGCACCCAGGGGCCCCCGTACATGGATTTTAAGATTGCACGTGGGGTCGGTACTCCTAGCCCCTGTGTTATTAAAGGGTCAACTATTTATAAAATGAATGTGTAAATTCAACAATCATATCAAATACTCTGCATCAGCTGGCACACTTCAGGGGCAATGCACACATACCGTGTCCAGGAGAAGGTATAGACTGTAGGCCTCAGACTCGGTCATAACCGCTTCTGTCATTATGTAGTTTCAGCATGTTACTTACCCTCACCAACGCTTAATCACTGCTTCCACAGAATGACAGGCCTGAACTACTTTACAAGTTTCCCTCAAACTCTTAAAAAAACACTGATTTGATGACTTTTGGGTTTTTTGGTGGTTGTTTTTTTATAACTGCCTGTGATTCCAAATTACGTGTGTTAAAATACTCTGCATTCTAACATTTATTGAGTGTCCATGGTGTAAAGGCTTAGATGTGTTAAGAGTGTCCTCTAAATAAAATTTTCTATTGGACACTTTAGAAAACAAACAGAGGAAACCTGTCTTATAAGAGCAGCTCTGGACTGCACTCGTGTTTTTTTTTTGTATTACAAACTACATCATATATACCTACAAAATCATTGTGCCTTGCCTTATGTGACCTTGGCCACTATAAAAGTCTTTCATTGGGTACAATTCTGATTTTATCTATCTCCTGGGCTTCTCTGTTCTTGTCCTTTTAAGGTCCGGCTCTGGCCTGTTATAGCACTTCTGGGCCCCAGCCCAAAGCCTTCTTGAGGTGTAAACATTGTATTCCCATATAAGAGGGATGAGACCGAATCTTAGCAGGCAGCACTGCTGTGGAAACATCTATTAGGTCCAGGCGATCTGCACTTTCGGAAAATTGCTGAATTATACAAAATTACAGAATGACACATTCCTTATAGCCTGGCGGAGAGAAGCCTGGCCTGCCTAGCTTTGCAAAGAGGAGTATAAATTCCAGTCTATCCCCTTGACCTTAATTAATCCTTAAACAAGCTTATAGGATGAGCAACGTAAGGCCCAGAAAGGTCATTAGAGTAAAAAATCTAGTAAGGGGCAGGGGTGGGGATGAAGGAGTGAAGACTCCTCAGGCACACCAGGATCACTCGCATTTCTGTCTGGCAGTGGGACGTGGGCAGGCTGGGGAAGGTTCCGGTATCTGGTGGCCTTTCGGGACTCGTCGAATCCAGCACGCGGCCATGGGGCGCTGGGTGGGCGTGGGAGGCAGAAAGAACTACAGAGACGGTTCAGAAGGGAAAGGACCAGAGCTCGGCAAGGAGACGAAGGCAGGGGACGCATGGAAGGACTGCACGTTAAAATCTGCCGGGCAGAAACGGGAGTGATCCCAGTGTGCCTGAGGAGTCTTCGCTCCTGAACCTATAAATAGGAAAAAAATGTTTCCCCCCAAACTACCAATATTAAACTAGCATTTCCTGCTGGCTAACAGGTTCTTTTAATGACATTTCAGGCCTACTCAGAACGTTTCCCGTCAGTTTTAGAATTAACAAAATCTTATTTCAACTATTGTCTGGGCCAGCTGTGTGCGAAAACCAGGGCCACCCTCCAGGTCCTCATTCTCACAAGGGCTCGGGCTGGGAGCTTAATAGTCTCCAGCTGTCATCTTGAAATTCTTAACAATGTTGTCTTTGGACTCATGCTTTGTAAGTGAAGTCTGATGAGGAGTAGAGCAGGCACTGGGGCTTGGAGCCTTGCCCTATGTGGAGATCTCCTGCTCCTTCCCTGGGACAGGTTCATCAAGTGACAGGTTCACTTCTCCATCCCTTAGAGTCCCAGGCCCCATGCACACACTCCCCTTCCTACCTCCACCTGGTGACTGCTGCTGCCCTCTGTTCCCAGTGGGGACCTTGTGGAGCCGGCATCCCCACGGTCTCCGCATGGGCACAGCTAGGGTGCACCCTGCCTTGGGTTAGCAGCACCACATTGTGTCAGGTGTCCCGACACTATAGCTGGAGGGAGTCCCTCACCATCCCTCATCCAGGGGCATAGTGCATCCTAGCGCTGAGGTTGCAACATCCTTGGGGATCTAGCAGCTTGTGGGAAGGGGAATTGGGGAGCTGTACGGTACAAGTCCAGCATGCCCCCCCTTCGGGGCCCCTGAAGCCTGCGAGGGTTCACATGTGGCCTGGGCATTCTTGTGCCTGAGGGAGAGTGACATTGGAAAAGAATAAAAAACCTCACTGACAGGGGCGCCTGGGTGGCTCAGTGGGTTAAACCCTCTGCTTTTGGCTCAGGTCATGATCCCAGGGTCCTGGGTTCGAGCCCCGCATGGGGCTCTCTTCTCAGCAGGAAGTCTGCTCTTCTTCCTCTGTCTTTGCCTGCCTCTCTGCCTACTTGTGATCTCTGTCAGATAGATTAAAAAAAAAAAAAAAAAAAAAAAAAAAACCAAACAAACCTCACTGACAGGTTGAGAGGCCATGAATGGAAGGAAAAAGCTTTAAATTTGAGCATCTTCAAGGATGAATTTTCTTGTTTCTAGGATGAGGAGCCTCATGTTTTCATTTTGCACAGGGCCCTGAAGATTATGTAACCAGTACTGATTACTATGTTTTAATCATCTTAACCTCAAACAAACTCCAATCTCCTGTTCAACTCAGGGTGCTTCTGCCACCGCCCCCTGCCCTCTCCCAAGCTTGCTTCTGCAGTGTTGGGGTGAAGAAGGGCCAGGTGCATCTGGTGGACGTGGTGGGACAGCCACATGTCACTGATGGTGAGGTTTTTGTCTGCTTTCCGTTTCACGCAGTCGTCCCCCCTTTATCCATGGTTTCGCTTGGCCGTGTTTCCCTTACCCAGGGTCAACTTGCAGTCCAGAAGCTGGTGATCCTCCTTCTGACGTATGGTCCGAAAGTCAAGAAGCAACCTAACACTATGTCACGTGCCTACGTCATTCACCTCACTTTCGTCTCATCACATAAGCATTGTACCATATCACATTGTCCCAAGAAGAAGGGTGAATAGAGTACCAATATTTTGAGAGAGAGAGACCACATTCACTGAACTTTTATCACAGCTTATTGTTATAATTGTTGTATTATATTATTAGTTGCTGTTGTTAATCTCTTCCTGCGCCTAATTTATAAATTAAAATTTATCTTATATAAGTATGTGTAGGAAAAAACATAGTATATAGTGGGTTTGGTACTCTCTACAGTTTCAGGCATCCACTGGGCATCTTGGAACATATCCCCATGGACAGATAAGGAGAAACCACTTGCAACTGCTTTTGCAATTTGTCCTCTTGGTGTGGGAAGGCAGAGGCCCCTTCCCATCCTGCTGATAAGGGACCCAATCTCAAGGAGCTTTTCTAAGTAGTAGTAATAGTCTTTTTCGGGACCTGGTTACCACATTTGTGGATGTTTAGTTGGTAGTTACACGAAACATTCATTTGAAACAGGCAGCACTCTGTTGACCAACCAAGGCTGGAGTCTTTGTCGTCCTAACTCTGGAGCCTGAAGGCATCAGCAAGTACTACCTCACGTACTTCTGGGAGGGTACTTGGCTCCCCTCTGCCATAGTAATTCTCCCCTGTGCTTTAATAGCACTGGGGCAGACTGGTCATTCTGGTGGCTCAGAGGACATCCCACTGGGATGGGGACAAAGTACCATTGCCACCAACTCTTGGTTACACAAAAACTTCAAAAACAAGTCTCTTGAATTTAGAGCACAGTTTTTGAGACAGAAACCAGTCAGAAAGGATGTTAATGGAAGAGAATGGCCTCAGTCTTTCAAACACTGCATACCTAGCCACCTCCACCCACAAAACAGCCCTGCTTTGGGGGCATGGAGTTCCCTCTTTTATCTCCTGTGAGTAAAGGCTGGCCAACCAGCTCATCCCCTCTTGTACCTGGGGCCAGAACTTAAATTTTACTATCTCTGCTTTCAACAAAACACTAATTTCTCTTCAATCCCTGCAATCATTGATAATCTCCTAGAGCAGGAAAAGATCTTCATTAGCAGACCTCACAAAATCCTGTTATCCACATAAAAACATATCATTTTGCAGACCCAGCAATGAATATACATGTCAACATCATTAATAAATATTTACTTGTTAACCTGTAATGTGCATAACCTTTAGGGAGATTCTGTATAGGGTATAGTCCTTATCCTCAAGGACTTTTAAGTAAGTTGGAAAAAAGGGACAAAAAGATAAAGATATCAGGAACAGTGCATGAGAATATCTGTTAAGAGGGTGGTATAGACAACAAGAGCTGTATAAAGTGAGAAAGAGGAGAGATTTCTGTGGCAAGGAGTGTTGGAATGATGCAGAACGTGGAGAACATAGAACACATCAGGTGACGTGTGCCCAGGATTTAGAGAAGCTGTAAGAAGGAAGTGCTTTTCAGATAGGGGGAAGAAATAAAGAATGGAGTTCAGATTGTCCGTAGTGTTGAGGAACATTTCACACTGTACAGAATCTTTGTCCCCCTTTTCTGTTAAAAACTCCCAGCCCCTTGCCACAGGTTTCGTCTTGCCCTGGGAGCCATTCCTGCTGCAGATGATGGGTGGGGATAGTGATTGCCATTATTCAGTTTAGACAGCTATGGTGATGGGAGGGGTTCTGTTGGACCCTTCAGCCTGGCCTTTGGCATTCCTCCAAGTGTGTAAGGGAAAAGGGTGGTTTGTCTTCCCCATCAGCACCCACAGCCCTTTGCAGACACAGGGATGCTCTGACACACTGACCCAAAGATCAGTCTTACTCCTTGGATACAGTGCAACCCAGCATATAGCCCAGGCCAGCTTGGAGGGTCAGGCAGAACTGCATCCTCCACAGGTAGTTGCCTAAAATAAATAACTCCAATCATTGTGTCCCTGTTGATCCACAGCAGGAATCCAGATACTTGGTCAGGAAATAAAATCATTTCCTCAAGTCAAAATCTCTGTCTTAGGTTGGGCTCCCTAGAGGCAGAGGTTGAGCCAGGAACTGTGATTCCTGTGCTCTGTTGAGGGCTAGCTCTTCAGAGAAGAAACCTCTCAGAGACTGAGTAAGCAGGGCAGAAGAGGGATGGAGCTGGGTAAAAATAGAATCCAAAGTGAAGTCTAGTCTTGGCCCCATCCAGGGGTGCAGTGGGATAGTGGGGCTTGGGTCATGGAGTGTGAAATTGCTCTGGGGAGTGGTCCTTCTTAGAGGTAAGGGGGCTTTATCTTTGTAGTTTTTGTTAGATGGGGGATGCAGGCTCTGTAGGGGGAGAGAACAGGTCAAGCTCCTAGGCTTGGCTCTGCTCAGCAGAGGGCTTGGAGGAGGGGAGAAAGTGGGAGCCACAGGAAACCAACACCCTCAGCAGGGATAATGGATGAATAAGCCCAGCAAAGTAGATCTGAGCAGAACTGGTGGGCATCCCACAGCATCTACTACAGTATCCATACAGGGACTTATTATTCTGTACATTTCAATGTAATTCTTCATCCTATTCCACCTCCCTGGGTCCAGATTTAGTCCCAAAGCTCACCTAACACAAGAAACCAGGGCCCCTTCCAAAGCCTTCTATGGGTAGAGACGCAAAGACAAGGTCAAAGCTTTGACATTTCTTTTTCTTTCCTTCCTGATGGCTTTTCTAGGCTAGTCAGGATGTCCCAACATCATTCTCTGTAACCCCAGCAAGGCAATTACGGTTCTTTAGTACAAAACAGCCCTAGGGGTCAGGAATTAGGACAGGGTGTGTGTAAGGTTTCCTCTTTTCCAGTTATACAAGGAAGAAACATTGGCTTTGAAGTTGCAATATCTATGATTTATGGTATTTTGAAAATTGATTCATATTGAATCATTTTTATATTATCAGAACTGTATACTTCCTCATTAAGTGGAAAAACAAACCAGAGACAAATACGCTTTAGACTCTCAGATTCCCTTACTGTAATTGAACCATGAAGCTTTTAAATTTGAATGTAACAAGAAATGGAATGATACAGTTTCAAATTCTTATCAATTCTGATGAGGATGAAGGAAGTGGTGACTTTTGTAGAGTGGGTGGAAATAAGAATGTTAAGAATGAATTTTTCCAGATAAAGAAAAAAATAACATCATATTAAAAAAATTTTCAGGAAAACATTTTACTCCAGATTGACTTGAATTTTTTGGTGTAATCCACTTTTAGAATTTTATACACTGACTTAGAAAATGGGGGCCATCGGAAGCAAATAGTTTGTAACCTAGTTTTTAAATTATTAATGAATATTTTCATTTATACAAATATATATATTTTTCCCAAAACACATTTTTTTTATATATTTTTTTTTTATTAGATAGTCTTCCGCCTTATGAATGTGTCACAGTGTTTTTAATTAATCCTGTACTGAACATTTATTCCTAAGGCGGTGATTATTTTTTCAGTGACTTTAGTCGATGGAATAAACTTTTATTTTTAAATTTTAATTTTTTAAAATTCCAGCATAGTTAATGTACAGTTAATATACTAGTCGCAGGTGTACAATATAGTGATTCAGCAGTTTTATACATAATTCAGTGCTCATCAAGGTAAGTGCACTTTTAATCCCTTTCACCTATTTCACCCATTCTCCCATTTACCTTTCCCCTCTGGTAACCACTAGTTTGTTCTCTATAGCTAAGAGGCTCTTTGTGTTTGTCGGGGTTTTTTTTTTTTTTTTTCTCTGTTCATCTGTTTTGTTTCTTAAATTCCACATATGAGTGAAATCATATGGAATTTGACTTTCTCTGACTGACTTATTTCTCTTAACACTATACCTTCTAGATCCATCCACATTGTTGTAAATGGCAAGAGTTCATTCTTCTTTATGGATGAGTAATATTCCATTGTCTGTGTAATATCATATATATATGTTATATATGATAAACACACACACACACACACACACACACACACACACCACCTCTTCTTTATCCATTTATCTACTGACACTTGGGCTGGTTCCATAATTTGGCTCTTGTATATAATATTTCTATAAACATTGAACTTGAATTAGTGTTTTCCTATTCTTTGTGTATTTACCGAGTCATGGAATTACTGGGCCATAGGGTAGTTCTGTTTTTAATTTTTTGAGGAAACTTCATACTGTTTTCCACAGTGGCTGTACCAGTTTGGATTCCCCTCATGAGAATTCCTTTTTCTCCACCTCTTCGCCAACACTTGTGGTTTTTTGTGTTTTCTATTTTAAACATTCTTACCGGTGTGAGGTGATACCTCATTGTAGCTTTGATTTGCATTTCTCTGATAATGAGTGATCCTGAGGATTTTTCACATGTCTGTTTGCCATCTGTGTGTCTTCTTTGGAGAAATGTCTATACATGTCTTCCGCAGGACAGTAACATTTTGACTTAAATTATGCATACATAGTGCCAAACAAAGTATCAGGAATAAATAGGCTGATTCCTATTGTTTGTTACAAGATTTCCTTTGTCAGTGAATGAAATTGGTAAAAGCACATTTGCATTTCAGAACAACAAATTTACTAAGTGGGTATGTTCTTGATGAAATGCCTCGAGTGATGGAGACCCGTGTTATTTAAAAGTACAATTTTATTTTAAAATTATCCAACAAACATGTGCTTCCATAAGCAGAATTTTCCATTCCAAGACTTCTGAGGCAAAGGAAATTGGCATAATCCTTATTTCTATAGTAAAATTAAAATAATGCCACAATAAAGTCATTATACTAAGCCTTAGAGATTCCTAGAAAATGATTTTTCATTAGGAAAAAAGTCACCAAATGACATTTAATCAGTAGCTTTTTTGGTAAGTCATTCATTAACATGAAAATTTGAGAAATACCACTTGGTTTAAAAGTCAGTGCAATGGCCATTTTAATCGCCAGACTGTAGAAAGAGCACAGATGCCCTTCAGCAGAGGAATGGATAGAGAAGATATGGTCCATATCTACAATGTAGTATTATGCCTCCATCAGATAGGATGAAAATCCAACTTTTGTGTCAACATGGATGGGAATGGAGAGATTATGCTGAGTGAAATAAGTCAAGCAGAGAGAGTTAATTATCATATGGTTTCACTTACTTGTGGGACATAAGGAATAACACGGAAGATATTGGGAGAAGGAGAGGAGAAGGGAGTTGGAAATCAGAGGGGAGAGACAAACCATGAGAGACTGTGGACTCTGAGAAACATTGAGGGTTTTGGAGGGGAGGAGGTGGGGGGTTGGGTGAGCCTGGTAGTGAGTATTATGGAAGGCACGTATTGCATGGAGCACTGGGTGCGGTGCATAAACAATGAATCTTGGAACATTGAAAAAAAAAAAAAAGTGCAAATACCACCCAGGCCTTTGGATATTCTAGGGTCTGAGATGTGCCCCCTGCTCTGGTAGTCCAGTGGGGTGTCTTACAAGTTCTTGCTTATACAATGAGTAGTGTGTCCCTGCACAATCTCTATGGTCCCTTCTGTTCTAAGAACAGAAAGATGCAGAAATTCATACATAGGTAAGCCCGGTGCCAGATGTATTATATTCCTATGATCTTGAACTTTTCAGAACACCTACACACATGCAGGTGCCTACACACACTTAATTTAAAATAAACTATCAAAGACTTTGATTCCAAACTCAGCTATACGACTAACATGCTTAGAGTTTATCTTTGTGCGTGCTAATTTCTACATCTATAAAATAAGGGGTTAAACTAGACCAGAATGAAATTCATAGACTTTTACTACTGGAAGTTACTCTGTGGAATCAATGCAAACCCTGCACTTTCGAATAAGAAACTATACTAGACTTGTCCAGTGGGGACAAAGAGTAGGGCCACCACTCAAGTTCATTTATTACTTTTATTTTTTTTTTTAGAGAGAAGGGAGGGGCAGAGGGAGAGAGACGATCTTTTTTATTTTTTAAGATTTTATTTATTCATTTAAATGATGGGGGGGAGAGAGAGAGAGAGGGAGAGGGAGAGAGAGACAGTGAGAGAAGGAACACAAGCAGGGGGAGTCGGAGAGGGAGAAACAGGCTTCCTGCTGAGCAGGGAGCCCCCTGCAGGGCTTGATCCCAGGACCCTGGGATCACGACCTGAGCCAAAGGCAGACGCTTAATGACTGAGCCACCCAGGCGCCCTGAGAGAGATGATCTTAAGCAGGCTCCACAGCCATCATGGAGCTCGAAGCAGCGCTTGATCTCAGCACCTCAAGATCATGACTGGTGTCAAAAGCAAGAATCAGGGGCTTCACTGACTGAGCTACGCGGGCGCCCTGCTCAAGTTCATTTAATACTCAGATTATATGTGCTTTTATCTGATACTCTCTACAGCTATTTTGCTCTAAAACTTATGAATTTACGATCAGCCATGGGAGAGTTTACACTATGAACGTTATGACTCGAATCCCGCAAATCTATCACGTGTTTATGGTCACTCACAATCGGCAATTAGTTAACCAGCTTTGAGTGCTCTTTGGACAGGAGAAGCTTGTTTGGGTCTTTACCCTGGCAGAATAAATTTAAACCACCATCCATCTTTCTTGAGTTCTATCTGCTTGCTCTCAGGCTCAATCCTGTGGCTAAAAGCAAGGCCAAAAATAGTAACACAAAAAAATACATACAAAGAAGTGGTAACACGGCGGGGGGGAAGCAGATGATGTGAGAGCAGCCTGTGCTGTTTATTAGATTCAAATCTTAAAATATGAACAGAGATAATCTTGTGGACACAGTTTTATTTTGAAATAAAATACTTCATATGATTTCAAACATCCTTGGGGCTAGTGTTAATTCAGCTTTGCAACAGGTTACTTTATAGATGACATAGTGTATCAACACACTTGCCTGCAACTTTGACCCATGTTAGGATAATATTTGCTCCTCTGGAAGCTGAAGCTTCCATCAAGTCTTGTAGGCAGTGGGTACAGCCTTCTTCAGAGGCTGCATGGCAGGAAGCCAGAGAGGATTCTCGGATCCCAGTCATTTGCTCTGCTCTAGATGTTGTTGGGTGGATTAGGCGTTACTATCAGCCAGAACCAACAGTACAACAGAGAAAGGAGGGGTGGGGACGTGAGAAACAGCAGCCTGCCGAGAACTAGAGGTTGCTGGGTCGGGCAGAAATTCACTCAGAGTTCTGCCCCAGGCGAGGGGGTGAAGCTTTCTTTTCCCTTTGTTTCTTTATCACAGACTGGGCATTTCTAGCAGAGTTCCTGGACAAGTTTATTCAAAGACTGAAAAAGTAGGATTACCCACTCTCATGTTGTACTGATGAAGCTGGAGTGTGATTTTTCCTCCCATTCATTCAACGATGGGAAGGGTCCCTGTAGCTACCAGAAGATTCTTGGAGGAAGTGGACCACCTTTCAGCTCCTTATATCATGTGGCAACATGGCACGGAGGAGAGGGCAGTAAACTTCCCATAGACAGTGTCAGATAGTATTTTGACCTTTGCAGGCCATTCAGTCTCTGCTGAAACTATACAGCTCTACTGTTGAAATCGGAAAGCAACCCGACCACAAATAAATGACAGTGCGCCTGGGTTCCAACAATGTTTCGTTTACAACAGGAGGGGTGGGATGAATTTGTAGTTTGCCGAGCCCTGCCAGAGAACACAAGCCCATTTCACATCTGTTATGGATGGAGGTGGTGCTGTTTCCTCCTAGTTACTCAGATAGAAATCTTGGGATTATCTTAAGTGACATTTTCTTCTTTATTTTTCATATGTAATCATTTATCATAATACATAATTCTGAATTCATTTGAATAATTATTCATAATTTGAATGCACAAATATGAAATTATTTACATAATTCATATGTAAACATTTATTAAGTATTATTGATTTTAGCTTCTTAATCTCTTTTTTTGTCATCTTCTCCAAGGCCTTTTGGATCAACCTATCTAAAAGCATGCTCAAGCGTTTTATTCCCGTCTCATCACACTGTGTACTTCTGGAAGGGCTCAGGTTACAGCCTGAAATTGCCTCATTTATTTGTTTACTTATTTATTATTTATCTCCCATACTGAAATGGAAACTTCCGGAAACAGGGACTTTGTCTCTCTCCTATCCTGTTGTAGAATGGTGCCTGAGGCAGGTGCTCAGGAAATACTTATTAGAAGAGAAAGGATCTGAACCAGTCCCTCTGCCTTTAATTTCTTACATTATTCATTTCATCTTTCACATGAAATCTAGAGTTATTGAGTCAGTTGAGGCCCTACGGGAAAAAGATGACATGCTTAAAAATAGGATAAAAAAGAAGGGCTAAACAGAGAGACTGTTGATAAAAATGTGTGCCCATGAGGGAAATGAAGAGGAGTTGTGGGGCTGTTAATTGTCCACAAGTCTGAAGTGACAAGTCAGGGAATTGTTACAAAAGCCTGAAAAGAGTGTCCTATAGAGACACCTACTGTCTTAGTCAGCTTCAGCTGCCAGAACAAAATACGATAGCCTGGGTGATTTAAAAAAGAGAAACTTATTTTTCTCACAGTTCCAGAGGCTGGGAAGTCTTGAGATAAACGTGTCAGCCAATTTTGTTTCTGGTAAAATCTCTCTTCCTGGCTTGCAGATGCTTCCTTCTTACTGTGTTCTGACATGGAGAGGCAAGACAGAGATGGAGAGTGAGCGCTCACGAGAGAACAGGTTCTCTGACATCTCTTCTTCTAAGAACACGAATCCTATCGATCAGGACTCTACCCTTATGACATCATTTAACCTCAATTACTTCCTTACTCCAGATACAGTAGGAGCTTCAACATACAAATTTGGGGAGTGGGGACGCAATTCAATCTCTAGCACTCTCCATGGCAGGAACTGTGTCCTTCGGTCATGAGAGGCAACTAGCCAGAGACAACTCCCAGAATGGGAGCAGAAGAATACATGCCCTCCCCACCCTCACTCTCATCCTTTTGTCAAATCTCCTGTGAGGATCATGCAAGAACCAAACTGCAGCCTAGAAGGCAAAGGAGGCACAAGGTGTAACCCATTGGGAACAGCCTCTTGGGTCTGCAGTGGTAAAAAGAACATCTTGTACCATCAGTCTTTTGACCCCTTAGCATCCTTTTCTATTTGTGGGAAAAGGTTTTGTCTCCTTGTGTTCACAGGGAACACAAGAAATCTCATCTGCTACTGAATCATCATGGGGTGATGTCAATTTAGTCTACTTGTGTCCAGAACTAAACCACTAGTAACTTCTGGGTTTCTTCATATAAGGCAGCAGGGGAGAAAAGGCAAAAGAAATAAAAAGGAACACAAACAGGAGTTGTTACAGTCCCTACATCTGGACCTGGACGCAGCATCGATGGGTAACCAGAGCTTCCTTCTTCTGCCACATGTTGCATTACCAGTTCTCCTTTCTCTCTGCCAGTACTGTGGCTAGACAGAAGTTCTCTCTTGGTAAGATTATCCAAACTGCATTCTTCTAAGATCCTCGGATGGTTAAGCAAATCAATCCTAGACTTATTTTGAGGGTCTGTTTCCCGGAGTAATTTTTGGTTCTATTAATATATGTAGCAGGAAACATATGATAACTCAAATGAGAGAATTCAAGAAGAACTTAATAAAGGGGTCTACGCACAAAGGTATGGTGAGGTATGGGCAAGACCCAAGCCTTGGTTTTGGCTTTCCCTAAGCCACTAGCAGGAGGAGGATTTCTTTAGGTCTAGGCTCAAGAGGGAGGGACTCTTTCCCGTAATCAAGAACGAGAGGGTCTTGTGGAGAACACATTCTCAGAGGAACCCTTGTTTTGGGTGGAGAGGCAGAGCCATCGTGAAGTTAACCCGAAGAGGGAAGACGGGGCAAGTACACTTACTGTGCTCTCCTCTCTGATACTGTTGGGAGTCCTCACGGATCAAACCACATAGAAGTGAGAAATCAGGAAAACCTGTTGATGTGGTCCAAACATTGGGGCTTCCTGGGGCAGAGAAATAGGTAGAGGAAAGTGAGAAGGGACCCTGAAGGGCAAATAAAAGATCTCTGGCATCATTATATTCTTGAAACACAAGCCAAGTGATTCTTAAAATCTCACCTTCAATGGCTTCTGATTATCTACACCACAAAATCCAAAGTCTTACCGTGATACCTAAATCCTCTCCCAGTCTCTCCTCGTCACAGTTTCTCCACCTTGGCTTTCCTGTCTTTCCCAATCCACACTCCTCTTTGTACTATGTAGTATCCATTTGCTCTCCTTTGTACTCACACCTGAATGTGCTTCTCCATCTGCTCGTAAAACTCGACTTAAAATTCTGTCTTTCTGGGAAGCTGTCAAGTACACATTCATCTGTAGTTCCTTCTCTTCTCCCCCTGTACGTATTCCAGGTGTATTATCCTTTTCGTGAGTGTAACTTACCGTATTGATGAATTACATTCCTTACTCCAAATACAGTCAGGGCATCCACACCCAAACTGCTTCGACTGTGTCATTTTCTTCTCATAGGAATCCAGCAATATGACTATTTGTATTCCTCTTGATAAAAAAAGAATCCGAGTGCCAGAGAGATCTATCCATAAACATCTTATCCACCGATGAAATTAGCATAACTAATGGTTGAACATTTGGACGTGGTGAGCCTCCTGATGTGGTGCCATGTGAGGTACAGATCATCTCCCATGGATTTTTGCCAAAATGTGTAGAGGGAGACGTAACAGCTATAACAGCAGCCAAATAAAATGTGTAATCTTTGATGGGATCCTTGTTTGCCCAAAGTCATGAAGCATGTAGCAGCTGAGTCACAAGTCAAGCTTATCTTTGTCCGAGATTGTAGAGATGTAGTCCATGTCCCAGGCATACCCCGTAATCTCTTGGCACTTTCTGTTCTCATCTCTACCAGCTCTTCTGTGTCAAAGGCTTCTGCCTTCCAGCATCTGAGACTCTCTGCCTCAACTGAAGCCAGTTTTTTTTTTTTTTTTTTTTTTTTGGCCCATGCCTGGGGCAGTCCTGAAAGGATTTGAGAGTTAATGGCCCTGGGAGTAACCCTTAGCAAATAAAAGAGAGAGTTTGAAGAATAAATGCTTCAGTTTCCTCTTTAGGGTAAAATAAACCTCTGAAAATAGGTCTCCAACCATTTCCCAGAGGTGGCCACTGGAGTTTATGCCCCAGTTACAGAAATCATCTTCTCTTTAATGCGGGCTATGCGGACTACTTCCCTCCTCATTGCATTTCCCTACTGCACTGGCAGAGCTTCCTGGAATCACTTTCCAAATTACACCACTAACACTCAACATTCTTTTTCCTGGGATCCATTTCTGGAGGAACCCAGCTTAAAACAGGTGTCGAAACTTGCTCTTTCCATTAGACGATGGGGTCACCTTGCTTCATTCTGTCTTGTGATACTGTTCGTGAGAGGATCCAGGGAAAATTCATAGAATGGGATTGGGTTTTTGCAGCCATGCAAACCTAGAGCTTCCCCCTGGGCTTTTCCACTTGCTCATTGCTTGGCGTTAGGCAAGTAAACCCTTTGAGTCTTAGAATTCTGATTGATGAAATGGGTTATTAATAGAGTTCCTCTACTGATACACTTTCAACTTATGAACTGTCATAGGTATAATAACTCTTGCTCCTCTTGGCTGTTGTTTCTGATACCTATGCACGTTCATAAAACTAGGTAAAACTAGGTAAGAACAGAAGTAACTCACCACAAGACATCAGGGATGGCTTGAATAACGTGATTTTGTACTTCTGCCTCTAGAACGCGATGCACTGGTGAGTCAATGAGTCTCGGAGCCTCTGGGCCGTAGAGATAGTGTGAGGATGACAAATCATGGTGTGAAGAACACAGCCTCCTGCCTGACCAAGGAGGTGCCCAGGAAATAAGAGCCTTTGTGGTTACAAGTCTGTGTCCAGATTTTAAGTTCTTAGGTGACAGGAACAGTGTTTTCTTCATTTCCGATCTTTCCTTGTAATAGTTCTGCGCAAGTGAATAAGGCAAATTTTATACTCTGCAACTTTCTTTTCATAATGTATTTGCATTATTCATAATATATCAGACGAATCAAGTAACCAGCAGCAAATTGTACTGGGAGCCCACTTGCCAAATGTAATCGTATTCATTTTTCATAATGAATTGTAGCAATTTTCTTCTTTCATTTCTCTCATTATCACATCATTGGGATTGTTTTAATTTATCCAGTTCTTTCCATACTGTCATTCAGGGAGTTTTCCTTTCCTGACTCTAGCCTTTAGAGCTCATCTTTTTTTTTTTTTAAGATTATATTTATTTTTTGTGGGGGGTAGAGAGAGAGAGCGAGCACGAGTAGCAGGGAGGCTTGGAGGGAGAGGGAGAAGAAGGCTCCCCTTTGAGCAGGGAGCCCGACTCAGGGGCTCAATCTCAGGACCCTGGGATCATGACCTGAGCCAAAGGCAGATGCTTAACTGATTGCACCACCCAGGAGCCCCTGGATCTCAACTTTAAACAATCAACTTGGTCTTTGTCTCCTTAACCCACTGAAATGATTTCCAGAGTTTGAAATGTCTTGTTTTCTTTATTGCTTTTCATATTACTGATTTCAACTCCAGTAAGCATAGTAGGTATAACAACTAATAACATGGTACATACTAATAACATGTTAAAACTATACTTTAATAATATTACCTAATGGCTGTCAACTATTTAGCATTTTTTCCTTTTCTTCAACAAATTTTGATTGTCAAGTCTCTTTTCTTATTCTTAAACTGGCTCATTTTATTATTTTGCTCCTTTCATCAGGTGAATTAGCTATATAAATACAATGCCCTCTTACATTGTGGCTTTATGTCTAGACTGGCATTGCCCAATAGAAATTTCTATGATAGAGGAAATATTCTATATCTGGGCTTCCAGTATGGTAGCCACCAGTCATGTATGGCTAATGACCACTTGAAATGGGGCTAATGTGTCAATGGAATTGAAATTCCAATTTGATTTACTTTTAATTTAGATAGTCACCTATGACTACTACATTGGATAACATTGATCTAGATTTTGAAAGAATTCACATGACAGAAATATTTTTCACAATTGTCTGTTTTAGTTTTTCTTCAGAAACTTATATAATCTGGCCTAGACAGTTGTGAACAAAAAAATTGGTATCCACAAAAAAATGTATTCCAAAATTATTGATTTTAAAATACTATAAAATACTTGAAAAGTTAAGGAAAGAAATGTGGTTGATGAGATTATCCTTGTTTTCCTGATTAACATACTAATAATTGGCTTGACCACTCAGTAATCTGCTACTGTGCATAAAGTAGGGGAAGAATACGATACCACTCACAAGAATAATTTTTAGATGAGGAGAATTTTACCCAGAAGCCACTGAGTTATTCAACTTGCCCCTACACAGATGTAATTGTAAAATAGGTTAAATCTTTGAATTATTTCTTGCCTCTTTTTCCTTCCTCCTCTTTGGAGTCTCCTGTCCGGTAAGGTGTCCAATGCCATCATTTTTCTCCAGCTGATCATATTGCTCTGTCCCGCTGCACCCTCTTCCACTGAGGAACATTACTCTAGTCAACTCATTTGTATTACAATGTTAATAATTGGGAACATTGTCTCCCCACAGAGAGCTTCCACTGTGGAGGGATATGGAACTGCAGTTCAGATGGCAGTGAAGTGGCTCCAGGTTTTTCATCCTAGTTCAGTGACCTTCAGTTTTATAGCTCATTGACCTTGTTTTGAGCAAGTCATTTTGCCTCTGTAGGTCCTTGATTCCTCAGCTATAATATGGGAATAAAAATAGTCCCTACTCCAGGGGGTTAATGTGAATATTAAATAAAATACCATATGCAAAGTGCTTAGCCTAGCACCATAATTATTGAATAAATGTTACTGTTACAAATTAACTTATTTTTTAGGAAAAAGTTACTTACTCTCAGATGACTCTCTAATGATGAAATTGCAGCAGTAAGTAGACAGCTTGGGGAGAGATTTCAAATACTTAATATATATATTTGTTGAACGAATGAATTGATGAAGAATTCATAGCTTCATGTAACCAACAAGTGACCTGTTCTCAACGTGTTCCAGGTGACCTGCTGAATCAATAGAAACAGTGTTTAAATGCCATTTTGACTAAATTTGGCTTTGTCGGCTCAGAGAGATTTGCTATTCAAAATGAGCATAAATTGTCGAAGACAAGTATCATTTGGCAGGGTGGGATTTTCTACTTTCGTTATACCTTGTTTGAATTTTTTATAAGCATGGATTGTTTTTAGGAAAAGAAAAAGAAATTATATATAGTTATCTTAATAAAATATTTATTATAATAAAATTATAATAAAATAATAAAATCAAGTAACTTGCATTAGTATCACAATATTTATGTGGAACTTCATGATATAATTCCTGATTGAAGAAAAATTTGTGGTATTTAGCAGTTTTGCCTAAAAAGTCTGATAGGTTTTTTAGCATTTATATTTTCTTTATAGTCAGCAATGTAAAAAAAAGTCAGAGTCATTTGAAACTGATATTACAGGATCTCCACAAACACACAGAGATACACACACACACACACACACACACACACACACTTATATAGAAGACCTGCTACAGGATATCCTTATTAGAACGAGGTAACATACTTACTGAATTTTCTGGTGATCCAAAGCTTTGATGTCACTGTGTATTCCTAATATAGCTATATTTTTCTCAGCGAGAGAAAGAGAAAGAAGAAAGAAAAAAAAATTAAAAAGGCTGTCTTTCCTCAAAGCCAGTAGCTATTGCATATTTTCCCCAGTCCTTGTGGAGGATAGTGGTAAAGAATTTCATAATTTCCTTTAAGAACTGACATTTGTATTTAGAAATGTTTTGCAATTAGTGGGATATGATATATAAATAGATGAATCAGTTTAATAAACATGCTACGGCTCTTATTTTTCCAGCTACAGCTCCTCGATAAAACCTAACAACAACAAAAAAAGGGAAAAATGATTTTTTTATTATATGCTTAAATCAAAGGAATCATTCATTACTGGTTTGGATACATTTGCAAAACCTACGTGATGTCCCCCTGGTGAAGTCCTGTGAAACATGACCTCCGCGTATTGCTAAAGTTGTACAGAACGTCTAAATAAAACATTACTATCTCTAATTCGCTTGCCAAAATAATGAATCATAGTAGGTTGCTGTCGGTAAGCTAGCAGCCAGTGACGTGTGTTCCTTTTGCTTTTCTTTAACATTAGAGCGGCTGGCTGGAGTTTTTATCACCAAAACCAAACTGCTGGGAGCATTCTGATGCCTGGGACTGTTCCTGCCTCACCCTGCTGATCTTAAAAAGACTATGATGGGACCTTATCAGTGATTCCGCTAAACTGGTCCAAATCATGAGTATCACATATATACTCCCCCGTTTCTCTTCTTCCTTCAACCTTCACTATAACCCCACTTCCTTTCTCTGACATGTCACTGTGGAGTTGGCAGGGGGATTAATTGGAAAGTTGACAAATATAATACAATAAATAGGGAATATTCAAACTTTGAAACAAATGACCTCTGCTGGCTGAGCAGTTTTTTATTTATACAATGATGATGTTAATACTTATACAGAATTTGTGAGCACTGAAATGAAATACTTAAAGCATTTAAAAATACTATTGGGGCGCCTGGGTGGCTCAGTGGGTTAAGCTGCTGCCTTCGGCTCGGGTCATGATCTCGGGGTCCTGGGATCGAGTCCCGCATCGGGCTCTATGCTCAGCAGGGAGCCTGCTTCCCTCTCTCTCTCTCTCTGCCTGCCTCTCCGACTACTTGTGATCTCTCTCTGTCAAAGAAATAAATAAAATCTTTTAAAAAAAAATACTATTGAAGGGGCACCTGGGTGGCTTAGTCATTAAGCATCTGCTGCCTTCAGCTGAGGTCATGATCTGGGAGTCCTGGGATCAAGATCCCTCATGGACTCCCTGCTCAGCAGGAAGCCTGCTTCTCCCTCTCCCTACTTGTGTTCCCTCTCTCATTGTGTCTCTCTCTGTCAAATCATTCAATCAATCAATCTTAAAAAAATAAAAATAAATAAAAATACCATTGAAAATTGTAAACTAGTACATATTCACTGTAGAATTTGTTTAATTACAAAAAAGTAGAAAAAATAAAATAAAAATGATGCATTATTCAAATACCTAGAGATGGCCACATTTTTCTTTTTTTTAAATGAAAAATACTTAGAGAATTTTGTATCCTCATTTTTTCATTTTATCTTATAGTGGGTCACTTATCTTAAGTTACTAAATAACAAAGTTCATTTTTATTTTTTATTTTATTTTTTAAAAGAGTTTATTTATTTATTTGTCAGAGAGAGAAACAGAGTGCGCACAAGCAGGGGGAGCAGCAGGCAGAGGGAGAAGCAGACTTCCCGCTGAGCAGGAAGCCCAGTGAGGGGCTTGATCCCAGGACCACCTGAGCCAAAGGCAGATGCCCAACTGACTGAACCACCCAGGTGTCCCAAAGTTCATTTTTAAACTTCCAGGTTCATGTGGCATTGCTATTCCTCAACCTTCAATTCTGAGACTATATAAGACTAATGTGTTACAAAGGAAACTCGAAGAAGCGATTTCCTTGGTTATTTTGTGGGTGACAGTGTGATTCCTGCATGGATTGCCTCCGTGCCATTCCTCCAAACCATCTAGTTTGTTGAGTTGGGAAGGGCGTTCCCTTTTCAAGTCAGTATCAGATTGAAAAGTACAGCACTTACCATCAAATAATAGTGGATACGGGCAAACACTGGAAAAAAAAATACATTCACAGTTTAGGTGGAGAAACATCTTCAAACTTCATTTTACATCCCATAAGCATTTAACCAAGCAGAGCGGGCAGCGTGGGTTTTGTCAACAGCAGCTCTTAAAGAAGCTGGGGCTATTTTTGTAGAAACTTTGCAACAGATGGAAGAACTTTTTTTGGTCTGTGAGCTATTATTAGCAAGACCAGGAAATTAGAAAATTAGCAGAGTGGTCATGTATAAGCTATGGGGATTTAGGGTTAGAATAAGACATTTGGGGGATTCTCAAGCCAATTGGTGTAGAAAGATAGAGTAGTTCTATACAATTTACATGAATTTCCAGAAATTTCTTTTACCTACTACTATGATAAAAGAAGCAAAGTTGATGGTCTGTGGAAGAGAAACTGTTTTGGTTGTGCCTGCTGATACAAACAGAAATGTCCCTAAAGAGACACTTGGTCCTGTGGAGTCCCAATGCCATACAGTTGTCTGGGATCCCCCTTTTCACCGGCAATAGAGCATTTCTTGCAGCCTATATTTAAACTTGGCACCTGTTGGGGGTACCCCTGGTGTGGCCTCAGAATCAATGGTGCAGCTATTAATTTCTACGACTTGCTTTAGTTACTAGGAGCTGCTGCCAGACAGGGGAGGCGGAGCACCATATGGACAACAGAAGTATCAGAACACAGGGAATTACTCAAATATTTCAGAGAGATCTGGAGTAACAGGTTGTGGCACGATTTATTTCTTCAATTTGGGCCTGTAAGCAGGACTATAAGAACACCTCATGAAATGAAACATTGATCATTTATTTATTCAGTTTCTCACCTGAGTTCCCACTATATGACAGAGTCTTTCCATTTTCTGGAAATTGTGGTGAAGAAGATAGATGAGGTTCTTGCTTTCCCAGTTTAGGAGTATACTACACTATATAATCAAACTTCTGTATTTTTCATTGTTATTTTAAATCTAGAAGTTGTAAGTGGAAAAGTGTAAACCTTGAGTGTTCATATAGCATATTTAGCAGAGGAGAAAGACGGTAAGTATATTAGTAAGCAAATAAGAAAACGTTGGACCATGATAAGCGCAATCTAGAAAAATTAAAATGGGACTATAAATAATAGGAAGTCACTAGGTGGCTATTTTACGCTGGTCGGGGGAGGGGCAGGTCAGGGATAGCCTGAGGAGGTGGCATTTAAACCGAGATCCTAATGACTAGAAGGAAGGAGCCAAGTATAGATGGAGGAGGAGTGTGGGGGTTAATATAGGTAGAAGCAGCAATTAATGACAAGGTCCTAAGCTCTAGTGGCAGGCAGGGTGTCAGATTGCCAAGGGTTTTTTTGTAGCTCAAGGTAAGGAGTTTGGGTCTATTCTAAACAGCATTAAATGTCTTTAAATAGGGGTGTACTATGACAGGCCTAATTGAATTCCAGTGGCACAATTTACTCAATGTGTGATTGGGGTCAGTCTTATTCATGTGCTCAACACTTCCTGAGTGCTTGTCAGGCCTGGTGTTTGATTCTGAGGTTACCCAGATCCATCAGACATAGTCTTGACCCTGGATGAGTTCCCAGTCTTGTGGGTAGCTTCATCTTTTTGAACTTTTTTCCTACTCTGGAACAGAGGAATAATAATCTTCAGATTGTTTAGGGGATTAAACATGATGTTTGACAAAGATGTTAATAAAGGGTCTGAAACATTATAGCTGCTCTAGAGGTGGTGTTTATTCTTATTGTTACTGATTTCCATTAGGTTATATAAAAGTTTTTTAAAGGAGATAAAATATAAAAATATAATTATTTAGCTGAATTTCTTACTAAAGAATGGGATCAATCCCATTCTTTAGTGAGAAATATATGTGTTTCTTATAAGAAATATGAATGAAATATATATAATAAATATAAATATATATTAATATATATTTAATATGGAAAATATACATAATATATAATAATACATAATAATTCATATATATTCATATAAGAAATATATATGTGGATCTAGTTATTTTCAAATAATCTGTGATGGTTCCTTTTACCAACACCGCAGTCTAAATTATTGTAGTATTATAGTAAGTCTTGAAATCAGGTAGTATTGGTTCTCCAAATCTGTCCTCTTTTTTGGCTATTCTAAATTTTTTGTTTTTCTTCATAAATTTTATAATCAATTTGTTGTTTTCCATAAAAAATTCCTGCTGGGGCCATCAAAAGAAATGAAATCTTGCCATTTGCGACGACGTGGATGGAACTAGAGGGTATTATGCTTAGCGAAATAAGTCAATCAGAGAAAGACAAATATCATATGATCTTTCTGATATGAGGAAGTTGAGAGGCAATGTGGGGGTGTAGGGAAAGGATAAATGAAACAAGATGGGATCAGGAGGGAGACAGACCATAAGAGACTCTTAATCTCACAAAACAAACTGAAGGGAGCTGGGGGAAGAGTGGTTGGAAGAGGATGGTGGGGTGATGGACCTTGGGGAGGGAATATGCTATGGTGAGTGCTGTGAAGTGTGTAAACCTGGCGATTCACAGACCTGTACCCCTGGGGCTAATAATACATTATATGTTTATAAAAAAATAAAAAAAATTCCTGCTGGGATTTTTATTGAGATTTCACTGAATGTATGGAGTGTAGAAATATGATTTTTTAATCTTAAAAGTACGGAATTCTCCAATTCATGACACAACATATCTCTCCATTTATTTATGTCTTTGACTCTAAAAAAGGAAAGGGGATGGAAGAAATTTGCTCTGAACTATGTCTTTGCCTAACTTAGGTACTGTTGTAATATATTAAAAAGCAGAACTTGTGACCATTTTTTTCATTAAGCATTTTATGTGCTATCTAGTGCTCCTAAATGTAGTTTTGTTTTGTTTTTGTTTTTTGTATTCTTTAAACATTTTTGGATAAAAAAGTTCAATTGTAAATTTTTAATGAAATAAGTTAACATCAAATCATTGTATACCATTTTTGACAATTCAAAAAAAAAAAATGACCACCTCTACCCATTATCTCAGGTAATCCGACTAAATTAACTAATAGTAGTCCTGGGCTTATGAATGATTTACTTTTAAAATAAAGTCATGTTTGTTGAACTTTGTCCATAATAATAGAAATGTCAATTAAAACTTCTGAGGTTAAGTGTTCATCTAACAGATTGGCAAAGATCAGAAAGTTAAGTAATAATGTATTAAACTTCTTTCGGTTATTCTCGTCTCTGTGGGGCGAAGAGTCACTGGGCCAAGGGGTTGTGCCCACCCAGGTCCTTCTCCTGTTCTAGATCACATTCCAAGGACCTAGGATCATAGGGAGTCCTCAAGATAGCAGGGTACAGTGAAAGGGGTTTGAGCATCAGAAAATGGGAAGCACTTGCTGGAGTGATCTATAAGATCTCTGTCAGCTCCATGACTCTAAATCAAGGATTTATGGACCACTTTCTCAGTAGAAAAGTCCCCTGACTTTTAAAATTGTACATTAGTCCTCTGAGTCTCTAAGAAAGTAGAGATTCAAAAATGAATGTCACTCTTTCTTAGTTCAAACACAGCTATCTACAGAAGACGTAGAAATGTTAGGCTTATCTTGGTCCAAACACATCTTTTCTGGAACATCTTGTTGCTTTAAGAAGTTCCAGTGGCATTGTCACCAGGTTGTGAAATGTACCCAGTGATCACTGTCCTGTTGCGGAGGGCTGATAAGGAACACTCACAGGGAACTCAGAATCATCGCACCTCACCTGTTTATAAGATAATGGGCTCTTGGTAAATCATTTAGAATAGTGCCTGGGAATCAATCGATAGTTTTAGTAGTTTTTGATGGATTGTTGATTGAGTTGAGTGATAATTGGGAAATTTAAGATATATACTTTATTTAAATAAAAAGATTTTATTTATTTATTTGACAGAGAGAGACACAATGAGAGAGGGAACACAAGCAGGGTGAGTGGGAGAGGGAGAAGCAGCCTTCTCGCTGAGCAGAGAGCCCGATGGGAGCCCGATACAGGGCTCGATCCCAGGACCCCAGGATCATGACCTGAGCCAAAGGTAGATGCTTAACCATTGAGCCACCCAGGCACTCCTAAGATATATATTTTAATGGAATGCAGGTGTCTTTGAGGAGGGCATGCTTAAAAATCTCTGGGGCAAGAGGACCCCATTTACAAGATATTTGGTTTTAGTGAAGTGATCTATGAAGAATATTTAAGAGACTACAACTAGATTTTTCTTTTTGACACTTACTACCTGGTTGACTTAATTAATGTAATAAAAAATCAGAGTAATATCAATGTTTATTCTTTTCCATTCTATAAACTATGATCTGATGAATAGATCCCTGCAGAGACCCTACTCCCCGTCTATTACTTTGCTCAGAACAATGGGAAGGAATAAAATAAACCTGAAGTTGCATAATGTTCACAACATTTATAAAATAAAAAATACATCTAAAAGAAAGTCATATTTAATTATAATAGTTACTTAAACAAAAAACAACAAAATAGGCAATCACTACTTAAATATGAGCCAGATTGTTTTCACAACAATGAAGACCCAATTAAAACAGGTTGGGACAAGATTAGAAGTGGATCAACTATTGAATGACATTGGGCAACCCCCGCTCCCTCACCATTTTGGAGAATACCTGTCATATAACTTTTTCACAGACCCCAAATTGCTGCTTTAAAACTCTGTTACTCTAGGAGTGCCTGGATGGCTCAGTTGGTTAAGCATCTGCTTTGGGCCTAGGTCATGATCTCAGGGTCCTGGAATCGAGACCCCCTCCTCAGTGGGAAGTCTGTTTCTCCCTCTCCCTCCCACTCTCTCCATTTCCCCTGCTCATGCTCTTTCACTCTCAAATAAATAAGATATCTAAAAAAAAAAAAAAAAAAAAAAAAAAAAAAAAAAAACCAAACCCAGAATAAAACTCTACTACTGTTCTGTACTATTGAGTGCTGTCAAGTATACCTGATTTGACAGGTATTATATTGTAGTAAATTATACCAAGGCTCCCATGCTGAGGGCTATTCCTAATGTTTTGGGGCAATCTGAGCTTTTTCTCAGCTTCCATGGGGATCCAGAGACTCCACCTCTCCTGGTTCCCTTCATCCATCCTGGACAATAACATCTGCTACCCTGACTGATGATTTGGTGTTAGAAATTAAGAATAATAGCTGACCTGTAGAGGCAGTTGAACTTAATCTTAAGAAAGCATATACACATATTAAACTGGAAAATCAAAATAAACATATCTCAAATAGTAAATAATAGAAGAGAAGAATTCCACTTTTCAAAAAAGTAAGGTGAGGCTCGTCTGAATTTCTGCGCATTTTGATGTGCATTTACTGCCCAAATCTTTGGCGATTAGTGATGATGTCATATAGAGATTATTCTAATTCTAGAATCAAATTATTCTAGAATCAAATTATTCTAATATTCTAAATAATCATTCAAATTATTCTAATTTGGGTCCTAGTTATAGAATATCTGTGGCTCTCTCAAATTTCCCAGAATGCTTTTTTCTTCCTTCCTCCTTCTCTTGTTCCCTTTACTTCCGTTTCTCTTTCATTTTGTTCTTCGTCTTTCTTAATCCTTTCTCCAGTGACAACACTCTAGATTTCTCAGTTGTACTCAAGATTAAAATGATTTTGAACTTTCTTATATTTTTTTTCTCTTATAACCAGTATCAGCCAGAGCCTAAAAACTTCCTTTTACATTCTGGGTTCAGGAGACCCACGGTTTGATTGATTGTACTGGTGGTAGTTAGTGACTCTAAGGTCTGAGCCACTTGAATCAGTGAACCTGGAAACAGAGTATTTGGCTTCTGACTTCTATTTATCAACCCTATAGCTACATCTGACATTATTTTTTCTTATTAAAAGGAATATTAATGACTGATTTTTAGCTTTGTGAAGATTTTACCTTTTTGTTTTTTAAAGTAGGCTCTACACCCAACATGTGGGTTGAACTCACGACCCTAGGATCAAGACATGAGCTGAGATTGAGAGGCAGATACTTAACTGATTGAGACACCCAAGCGCCTGAAGACTTTACTTCTTCTTCTTCCCTTTTTTTTTTTTTTTAAACTCCATCCCACTACCTCCCCTCCCTTCCAGCAACCCACAGTTTCTTATAGTTAAGAGTCTCTCATGGTTTTCCTCCCTCCCTGATGACTTCCCATTCAGATTTCTCTTCCTTACTTATCGTCCCATTGACTCCTTTTCCATCTGATGCCTCCAATTTTTCAAATTCCAAATAACCTAATTTCATCAAGCAGAGCTATCTTTGGAAATTAACCAAGATCATTGAAAATTTACTATGCACTTTGAGCTGTATAAAGAGGGTAAAGACAGTTTCTGCTGCCAGTGAATTTAGTATCATTTGTGAGATAAGGCATTAGTTCTCTCTTCTTGGAATGCCCCTGCCTGACTTTTCTATCTAAAGTCATCCTTCTGGAAGAGTCATTAGTGTCTCTAGACCACCTAACTGGGAGAGAGAATCCCTCTCTTGGCTAATACTTTCATCACTGCAGTTGATCCTCAGTTTTGTAATTAGTTACATGTCAGTTTTCACTACTCCAGTGTGAGCTCCTCCACAACAGGTCTTTTGTTTTAATTCACCTAGTTCCTGATACATAGAGTAGCTGTTTAAAAAATGCCAGGTTTTAGATTGCAGAATTAAACCCTGAATTATGATCTACTATAATATATAAAAACAATTCTCAGAAATATTAAAATGTATCAGGATGTCTTTACTTGTCACATATCCCCAGACAAATCAGAAACCATAAGGATTCTTTCAATTCTTAAAGCTCAATTTCATCATTCTTATTCAAGATTCCTTTTTTTTTTTTCAGTATTTCAATTAGCCCCAGCAAATCTTTTGTTTATGTAAGTTTTTTTTTTTTTTGGTATGGTTATTGGTATTAGCCCATTTTAGAAAAATTAATTTTTCTGTTATTATAGGTACTGAGGATTTTTTGTTTTCAGGATGTTGAGCAAGATGCCACAATGAGGCTTTGTTAAATTATAGTTTGTACAATTAATGAACCTTTTATTTCTGCTCAAGATTACAGAGAGTTTAACTTTGTGTTCTTTTCTAAATTGATAACAGCTTGTTTTAAAAATCTATTTTTAGATTGGATGTGTTTGGAAATGCTTTAGGAAATAATGCAAGTGGCCAATGGTTTTGTTTTGGCATGTTTTTATTTTGTAATGCATGCTTTGTGACCTAGGAGATATACAGCAGATTTCAATTTATTAAACATAAAACTTCCAACTTTTAACCCATGGAAAGGAGAATGAACAGAAAGCCTGATTAATTATTGGTATAGTGATCCTTTGGCCATGCTAGCTGAATGATTTACACTGGTGTTTTCTTAGGTCTCACTGAACAAAGCCTCATTCACTGCGGGTATTCAATAAAAAAAAAATAAAAACATTCTCTGCGGGTATTCAATAATAAAAACAGTCATAGGGTTAGGAATTTACAATCTCAAAGAAAATACAGTACAATCTGAACAAAATGATATCTCTAATTTAATATCTTCTAGATTTTTCTGCCCAAATCATCTTTCCTTCTAGAGGCTTTGATCATATTTATTCTTTTTCAGAAACATGGCTTATCTATGTTTTTGTGCCAAACGTGAATTATCCCTTTTAGTGTTCAGCATCCTTTGCTCATTTATCCATATCCATATAATTTTTCCATTTCTCATTTTCTATTATTTTCACCTCAAACAGATTTTCCATGTTCTTCACAAAGAATCAGCCTAGTGAGGCGATTCATGAAAAGATGCTTTATTCCTCTGTGTTCTCCAGGGAGACAGAATCTATTTAAAAAAATATGAGGCTTCTTGGGGCACCTGGGTGGCTCAGTGGGTTAAGCCTCTGCCTTCAGCTCAGGTCATGGTCTCAGGGTCCTGGGGTCGAGCCCCGAGTTAGGCTCTCTACTCAGCGGGGAGCCTACATATCCCTCTCACTGTCTTCTTGTGATCTCTCTGTCAAATAAGAAACAATCTTAAAAAAAATAGATTAGACTTCTTGAAAGGAAATACATTTAGAATTTTTGTTTTTGCCTACTTTGGCCAGTCTAGACATTGGTCCTTTCAAATAGACATTTAAATAACAAGTGCAGCACATGGGAAAGAAAAACAGAACACTTGAGGGGTTGTTTTGCACATTAATCACTCACGAAAGTTTGAGCTTTGAGAATTCAGTTAATTAACTGTACACGCTTAAGAAATTAAAAAAAAAATTAGCTGTGGTCAAATGCCACTTTCTATTAGGTGTTAGAGGTAGAGAGTTAAATGAACAGAATCCCTGCTGCCAAGGACTGACAGTCTCATGGAAAAGGCAGACTAACGGATGAATGACACAGTCTGTCCTATGATGGCAACTCAGGGAGGCCTGTGAAATATGTCCCTGTGAAGCTTTATAAACAGATATCTGTTTTTTATTTTTTTTTTATTAAGGATTTTTGTTTATTTATTTGACAGATCACAAGTAGGCAGAGAGGCAGGCAGAGAGAGAGGGGGAAACAGGGTCCCCGCTGAGCAGAGAGCCCGATGTGAGGCTCGATCCCAGGACCCTGGGATCATGACCTGAGCCGAAGGCAGAGGCTTTAACCCACTGAGCCACCCAGGTGCCCCCAGATATCTGTTTATAAACAGATGTGGAACTTATAAACTTACAAATGTGTAACTGAACTTTGGAAGATGGACATTATTAAGAGGAAAAAAATTTCTATATCAAAAGAGTATTCCAGACAGGGAATAGCATGAGTGAGAGCAGGGAACCTTAAGGTGCTGTGAGCCGTTTGTGAATTAGATGTATCTCAATGTGATTGAGCGAGGAGAGGGAAAAGGAGTGGCAAGAAATGATGCTGTACAAAGATGCGGGAGTCAAGTCAGGGTTACGTGGGGGATCATGGTCGAGGATGCTTGGGGTGATTTTGATGCCAGGTTTTTGAATATGGGAAATGATATTCTTTGTTCCTGAATGAGAGAGCTTGCTTCCTATCTCTCTCTCTTCCATGTGAGGACACAACAAGAAGACAGCTGTTTGCGAGCCAGAAAGACTGGCCTCATCAGAATGGAATTGGCTGGCACCTTAATCCTGGACTTCCCAGCCTCCAGAACTATGAGAAATAAATGTCTGTTGTTTAAGCCTTCCAGCTTCTGGTATTTTATCACAGCAGCCTGAGCAGACTAGGACAGTTCCTCATTTCTTTTAGTGATACCGTATTCCTAGTAAGGCATGCTAGAGATTTGGGAATCATCTTCAACTTCTCCTGTTTCTGCCTCCACAATCCATGAATTTTGTGTGTTCTCTTTTCTGGTATTCCTGCACTGTTCAGTACCATGGTTCCTTGTCATTGTTTGTCTGGATTATTTCAATAATCTAATTGGTTTCATTTTTGTCTACGACCCTCAGAAGACCTACAGAAGAGAAAGTACTGATGCACAGTGAAGTGCTCTTCTTCAGAAATTTTCAGTGGCTTTCCATCATCTGAAGAATAATATTCAAACTCCTCGGCACAGAATTTAGAGCCCCCTCCTATCCCTACCCATAGTATGGCTTCAATCGTCTTTCTAGGGTCATTTCCCAAAACACCCAGCCATGTGCTTTTTCTTGTGGCCACTCACAGTTTAGTTCATCAGGAGCTTCCATTTTGATGAACACATTGATGTGCCGGAGGGTGATGTGCCCTGATTCAATGAGGAGAAGGCACAGAAGCTTCTCATTTGGGACCCTCCCACAATTCACCCTCTGGTCTCTTCATTTGGTTGGTCCTCCATAGCTTTCATAATGAAACTGTGATAGTAACTACTGCACTTTCCTGAGTTCTGTCATTCCTTCTAGTGAATTATCAAACCTGAGGGGGTCACGAGTCCCCAGATTTGTAGCAAAATAATCAGGAATTCCAGTAGCCGGAGGACCCTGAAACTAGGACTGCCATCTGAAGTGTGAACCATCTTGTGAAGGACTACGCACTTAACGTGAGGGGTGGTTAGTACCAGAAATGAATTGCAGTACGTTGTTTGAGGTGGAAATGAAATAATGTCACAGAATGAAAGCCATTTTGCTGACAGCAACATTTTCAGTGGGCATTTTTTGGGATGACCTAAAGCAAAAGGAGATTAGCATTGCTTTAAAAAATATTCTTACCAAAGAGGAGAATTGGCTACAATCTCAAGGTTTAAAGCATCACTCTCTATACATCTCATTTTTCATCGTAGTGTTCAGGAAAAGTATTCTGTTAGCGGTCAAAATGGCTTAATCCTTAGAATTACATTTCTGCTTTTCAAATAAATAGCCCGTTTGTTTTTCCTCTTAGGGTTTTTTCCCCTGCCCTCCTGGATATAAACCACTTGCTATCTGGTTGCAGAAAGGGAAATCGGGTGGCAATTGGAGACAAGACTTCGATCCTTTTTGCCAAGCTGAGAGGGAAGAACTCAGTGATCACATGGTCCTGCTGACACTAAGCATATCTGGAAACCATCTAGATATTCACATGAGAACATATGACTTCTCTCTTCCCCATTTCTTTCTGGATATTACAATTTGACATTTGTCATCCGGACAGGACTTTTCTTTGTTCTCCTTGTGGGGAAGCTTGATAACGTCTGATTTTATGCGGCCTCTTTCGACAGTCTTCCTTTCCATTCTCCTTCCACTTGGTCACCCAACGTTTGGTTTCAGCTTTGCTTTTATAGCCCCTGGGTACTGTCCTGACCGTCTGAGGATCCCGCTTTCCACACTGCAAGGCCGTCACACCGTTGCCTTATGCGGAATGGTTGGCTTTCTTAGCTCACTTCCTTAGCATGACTTTTTTTGGGGAGGAGGGAGGTGAAAAGCAAACTTCTGAGAAATGTCAGACCAGGGATGCCTGGGTGGCTCAGTGGGTTAAACATCTGCCTTCGGTTCAGGTCATGATCCCAGAGTCCGGGGATCAAGTACTACGTTGGAATCCCTGCTCAGCTGGGAGCCTGCTTCTCCCTCTGCCTACTGCTCCCCCTGCTTGTGCACTCTCTCTCTCTGAAAAATAAATAAAAAATAAATAAATAAATAAATATCTTATTAAAAGAAAAAAAAAACACATTAGACCAATCCAACCAACGTAATTCTTTCTCTGAAATGTTCTTAACACAATGTCCTTTCTTTTATCCTTATTTTATTACCCAAGGAAAGAAAATTTACTTAGCTCCTTTTTTTTTAAACCCAAGATTTTGCTTCCCAATTAACATTTTTTGAGTTTCTTTCCACTGGAGGAATAGTTTTAGTCTTTACAAATAATAAATTGTCAAATCTTTGTGTCCAAAGGGGGGAAAAAATACATGAGTCAAATACATTTCACCAGATCTGCTTCAAAGATCACATTTCTTTTTAGAGGTCCATTTATTTTTTTCAGTTCTGAATTTTTCTCTGGTAAATATGATTAGCTAACAGCAACGGGTGAGAATAGCTCATCCTGTTGAGATAAATGAACTTCAGTTTGAGGGCATTCTAGTGTCCCCTATTTGAAGAGCATTCATGTACTATTTAGTGTGGTAAGATGACACACAGAGTCTGTTCATCACATGCTTGTTTACATTGCAATTCTATTTACTGTGTGTAGTGAATTTGTATACATGAAAATAATTTTATGAGTTCAAACTCAATGATTTATCAATACACATTTTTTAAAAAGATTTTATTTATTTATTTGACAGACAGAGATCACAAGTAGGCAGAGAGGCAGGCAGAGAGAGAGGAGGAGGCAGGCTCCCTGCTGAGCAGAGAGCCTGATGCGGGGCTCGGTCCCAGGACCCTGGGATCATGACCTGAGCCAAAAGCAGAGCCTTTAACCCACTGAACCCAGGTGCCCTCATACACATTTTCAAAGTTAATTTGTTGGGTGCGTTCTGTCCATGGTTCTGTTCTTGTCCCCTTGACTGTGATACCTAATCCCCACCTTTTGTTTTTTCATATTCCTGTGAAGAGCAGATCAGTGTCACCAGTGACAGGAGCCACCCTAACAACTTACGAAGGCCAGTTATAGACCCATACACAACTCTGTCAAGTCAAAGGAATGTTGTATAAAAAACATTCTAATAGGTATCTTTTCTCTTGATTATAAAAATTGTCCATGCTATCACAAGAAATTTTTGAAATAGATTCAGAATCCCATACAACTGTGATGCTATCCCATCATAATAAATGCTTACTCCCCAGTGCAATTCCTTTCAGTCCTTATCATTGTTTTCCCAACAGGCTGAGATCATATTTATAAATATTTTAACTGATTTTTGCTTTAGTTTCACTTTATTTTCAGCAGGCATTAGAAAGACCAAGACGAATATACCTAAGCAATCTTTATCCCTCTTTACATAAAATAACTACATCGAAAGTGGAGAGCATACAGTTTACTGTTAACTGTGCTGTTTCTCAGTGCTTTTCTTATTTTTGTTTCCTATTTTTGATATTCTCTTTAATTATAAGAGATTACCCAGAGTATTATCTAATCAAAATAAAATCTTCAAAAAGGAAGTTTATTTCTGCTTTCACCATGACTGAGTCAAAATTGATCAAATTGCTAGAAGAGCTAAATAAAAAGGAACAAAGAATCTCCTGGTATAATTATCTTCTGTAGCAACATCAGCCTGAATAATCCATTTGGGATTCTTTCTGTATGTGTCTGTCCAAAAACATTTGCTACAAACACTGCTTTCCCTACACGCAAGTAACGTTTAAACATTCATTAAAGCTCCTAGTGGACAGCCACAAGAAGTACCAAATCCTCGCTGTGTACAATCTGTAAGATACTTTTCACATGCTAGTTACTAAATAAATGTGAAAGGAAGACCAGGATTTTTGATTTCTGACCTAAAAGTGCTTATTCCTAATTAGTGACAAGAAGAAAGAAAGGGGAAGGAATTAATATTAGCTTCCTGCCTCTATTTTGACAGTGCTATGTACTCTACATACTAAATTCTTACTGCTCTAGAAAGTAATCACTCATCTTATTCCATAAATTCTGTTACTTTTGTTCCCTGACAGATGCGTTTTATTGAATGCATATTTTTAAAAAGATTTTATTTATTTATTTGAGATAGAGAGAAAGCACAAGCTGGGGAAGGATCAGAGGGAGAGGGAGTAGCAGGCTCCCCATTCAGCAGGGAGCCCTACGTGGGGCTCGATCCCATGACCCTGGGATCATGACCTAAGCCAAAGGCAGAGGCTTAACTATCTGAGCCACCCAGGTGCCCCTATTGAGTACATATTGATAAAAAGTAGGATTATTTTTCTTACCTCATGAACAATGTGCAGGAAGACAGTCCAGGATTAGTACGCTGGTCTAGGAAATTGACAAGGTTGTGCAAAAGGCTCTGGGGAGGTGTCTTACTGGGCATAATGACACCCTAAACAAATGAGGGTGATGTTAAAAATGATAAAGGGGAGAATGGATGCCTCTCGATGCTCTGCCATCAGTACTGCTTACTCATCAAGGCCAGTATCCTGTCTTGCATGGATTCCTGTGATTATCTTCATATTGGTCACTTAACCTACGGTCTTGTGCAACGTCAGTCCATTCTTCATACTTCCACCAGAGTGATCTTCCTTGAACACAAACATAAGTGTGTCCTTACTTGCTTAAAGCACTTCAGTGGCTCTTTGTTGTTCTTAAGACGAAGTTCGAGCTCCTTCAGACGGCATTCAAAGGTCCTCCAGATTTGGACATTATTACAGCTCTGCTGTTTGTGTTCGATTACGTTTTAGCCACACACATTTTCAACGCCTTATATGTACCTTATCTCTTTCAGTTAGGAGGGTTTATATAGATTCCCTTTGAATTTTCAGAGAAACTGGATTTACAGTTTTCTTTTCTTTTCTTTTCTTTTTTTTTTTTTTAAGATTTTATTTATTTATTTGTCAGAGAGAGAGAAGCGAGAGCGAGCACAGGCAGACGGAGTGGCAGGCAGAGGCAGAAGGAGAAGCAGGCTCCCTGCCAAGCAAGGAGCCCGATGTGGGACTCGATCCCAGGACGTTGGGATCATGACCTGAGCTGAAGGCAGCCGCCCAACCAACTGAGCCACGCAGGCATCCCACGGACTTACAGTTTTCTAATATACATTCTGCTTTTTTAAAATGTGAGGCATGTGGGCAAATAAAAGATCTCTGTTGATGAAATTCAACTCTTCTACTGCCACTGAGCAATCTTTATACTATTCCTTTGGCCCAAAATAGTCTTTTCTCATTTTGCTGAATTAATTTCATCCCAACCCTTGTTTTTTGCATTTTGTTTGTCTGCCTTCTCAGTTTTCAGGCCACACACTGTATGCGATTTCCTCCCAGGAAGCCTCTCTGCCTTCCCAGATCTGGGCACATTTTCTCCCCTATGTACTCCAGACATGGGCGGCTCTATCGGCATCAGCATGTGACAAACTTCCCATTAAGCTTGAAGCTCAGAGGATTGGGGTCATTTCTGTCTCAATTGTTTATTCATTGATTCAGCAAATATTTAATGGGCACCTACTAGGTGCTAAGGCTATTTTAGGCACTAGGGATTTAGTAATTAACAAAGTGGGGAAAACTCTTGACTTTCATGGAGCCAGGTAGGAAGATAATAAACAGGAGAAATAAAACATATAGTATATTATATAGTGCCCTCTCTAATCTCTTTTAAGAAAAATGAAACGATCTACAACTCACATTTGCTCTATCAATCAGGACAGACTTTGGTGTTTCTCAAGTCCTTTTTTTTTCTTTTTTTCATTATTGCATGCTTAAGGAGGCTTTTTAGAAGATTTTTTTTCCCCAAATGTCTACCCACCCCCTCTCCCTTATGAAATTTAAATACCACAAATATACTGTATGCCAATTTATATACTGTGGGCCTTTGGAAGCCATAGAACATTGTATTTTTCACAACCCCCAAACCAATTTTTATCATTATTGTCTCTGTTAAGAGTACGTGGGTTAGATTATCCTGCTGTTGCAATTATCCCCAAATGTCAGCTGCCAAAAGCAAGAAGTCATGCTCCACGACCACTGTAGGTCAAGCTGCGGACTCTGGGACTCAAGCTGACAGTCAGTCACTATGGAATCATTGCTGGTCTCCAGGCAGAGACAAAGAGCACATGACAACTCAAAAAGAACTGTTTACAGCTTCTTGAACTTCTGCTCAGAGGTGACATGTGCTGCTTCTGCCCACTTTCCAATAGCGAATCAAGTCACATGGCCGCATCCCATATTGTGTGGGAAAGAAGAGGGAAAGCGGAAGTACAATCTTAACATGAAAGCGGAAGTACAATCTTAACATGTGACTGAAAAGAAGAAAAAAACGCCTCAGAATATTTGTGAAGAGCCCTAACGATTGTTACAGCTGTGGTCCCAACAGTCCTCAGGGGCAGAGAGGATGTTGAGGATGTCAATGTTGTTTGTTCAAAAGCCTGCAGAGGCCAAATCCAGGTAACTGGCTCTTACTTGTTTATTTTACTCCCTGTCTCTGGGGTTCAATCCTGCCCATCGTGATAAATGTGTGCGCATCATTGAGCTTTCAGTATGTATGAAACAACTCCTCTTTCACTCTTAATCCTTGGTCTTTTTAGATCGCTGCTGGATATGGCCCTCCTCATACCCTCATGACACTGTACCATGAAGAATTCAGGCTTTAAAAAGGCATGTGGGCCCATAACACTCACAAGGGCAATGAAAATATTGCCAGAATCTCACTCACCACAGCCCGAAAATTTATATTGTCTGCACTGGGGGTAATTTATTCATATGACTTTCTATCATCAGAGTCCTGAATGAACCCAATCAAGACTGCCCTGAGAGCACTGGGCATGGGGTTCACAGACCCCAAAGACATCTTCAGGTCTGTTCCCCTAGAGCCCAGCAAGCTACAAAACCCTGCGACAGACCTGGGGGATTCCAAAGGAAGGCATTTCTGGGAAGACATAGCAGGACAAAACTCTGGATTTTCTTGTTCTAGAGTATAGCAGGCTCCATTTCTGGTACCGTGGGTGATGCTCTTCTACCCAGCAGACTTCCACTATGGCCTTCTTGTTATTTCATTTGGCAAGGTCACGTGTTAGAACCATTGTTTGTTGTGAGATAATGGAGACTGGGCAATGGTACAGTTTGGGGACATGTCAAGGTTTTCAGGAACCTGAGCAATAATCTGGCCCAATTCTATGTTTGGACAAATAAGAAGACAGTGACTCAGTGTTCCATAAGAGGCCAGGGTCAGAGAAAATCCCAGGGCTCTTGCCTGCTGGTATGTTGTCTACTTCTCTCTCTCTCTGGGATGATTTGCTACACTTCCTTCCTCAACCTCCAAAGCGGAAGATCCCTTCTGTTTATTTGTCAAGTTCCCTCTCCCTCAGGTCCCCTTTCTTTTTCTTTCTACTCAAAATAGAAGTGTGTTGTGGTTTCTAGAGGAGGAATCCAGATCTGAGCTTTCCCAACCTTGGCGAGAGGCCCTGGCAAGGTTTCTTCCGTGCTGTCTCGGGGACATCCGCAGCTGGAGAACAACCAGTCTCTCCCACAGGCTGGGGAAATGCCACGTGACTTCTCCTTGCCTCCTGGCCCACCATGGGTTATAAGCAGCACAACTATCCCTGGCCTTGGAAAGTCGGGGGACCCAGACAATTTGCTTTCGAGCCCTCAGAACGTGCTGTGGGAATTCAGCAGCCTCCTTCCGTGGCTCCTGCGGCTGCCCCCAACTTGCCAGGGCTGGCCTTTATTCACTCTCTCCCTTGTATTCCCCCAGGCCTAGAACATAACACTGGATTTCATCCATATTTATTGAACCGAATGGTATGAATTGAACTGCAATGGAGACAATGACCCCGTGAGTCGAAGTACCTTGCCGAAAGTTGCACGGCCAGTAAGAATGAGGTTGAATTCAGAATTTGAAGCCATTTGCCTGACTTTGCTGTGTTATGAGAATCCCACATTCCAAGCTGAATTTACGACAATGAAGTTTCCCCTGCGCTATACGGCTGAGTAAGGGGCAGCACCCATAGTGGCCTGGGGGGTCAGGGGAGCTCCTTTCTCACCCACATAGTGTAACTGTGTAGAACATTTAAGAAGCAATAAGGTTTGATGATTGCTCCGTCGTAGCCTGAACTCTTCATGGTACAGCGTCGTGAGGTCGTAAGGAGGGCCATATCCAGCAGCGGTCAGTCACCCCTGAAGACTCTGCCTGCTAACCTTGCATTTTGGTGACTTACCCCATCTGCTCTGTGCTCAGCCACTAGTGCCCTTTCTCAGACACAGTTTTTGCATACACGGAATGTATGTAATCTGAGGAACTAGACTTGTCAGGAAAGAGGGCCCACGTCAGCATCTTCCAACCCAGTGCTTGACTGATTGCTGAACTCCTAAGAGGTTCCCAAGCACCAGTTTAAACAAAAAATTAAAATAACAAAAGTCCTCCAAATCCAAAAAATAAATAAACAATGTGCACTTGTCCAATTCTTGATTTCATCAGAGTTTTGGGTGAAGATAAAGTTGCAATGTCGCCATAACTCTTTATGTATGATTTATAGCCCAAATATATTCATTGAATTTGGTGCAACTTGCAAAAGTACACTGGACACTTTGTGACTACCCTGTAACTCCACACCCCAGTTTTTTTTTTTCTTTCCTTTTTTTTTCTTTTTAAGATTTTATTTATTTACTTGACAGAGAGAGAGATCAGAAGTAGGCAGAGAAGCAGGCAGAGAGAGAGAAGGGGAAGCAGACTCCCTGCTGAGCAGAGAGCCCGATGCGGGGCTCGATCCCAGGACCCTGGGATCATGACCTGAGCCAAAGGCAGAGGCTTAACCCACTGAGCCACCCAAGCGCCCAAACACCCCAGTTTTGAAAACCTGCTTCTGGACATGAACTCCCTAGAAACATCCTTATAGCTGTGGATGAGTTTCATTGCAGCTTAATTCCAGGCAACATTTTTTTTCTTCCCCCCAAATGCCGACAGCAATGCTGCTTTCTCTTCTGTGGTGCATTGAGAAAATGAAGGGGTTATTAACCAGAGGACATTTTTAAAAAATGGAATTAATATTGTCATGCTCTTTCCACTTGCATCACAGAAGGATTAGCATACAATACTTCTATCAAGACAGATTTTGCTTATTTTCCCTTACAAGGTACAAGAAAACAAGATAGGTATATTACTATTCTCCCTGGCAAAGGAGGAACTCACACAAAATTGGGTACATGTGTGGCCCTTACTTTTCCCCTAGGCTATTTTCTTATGTCATGGACAGTATACAACAAACATGAACTTCCTTTATGTTTAAAGGGAACTAGAGACATTGACTGGTGTTCACTCTAACTACCGTGGTTTTATTTTATGATTTTTTTGGTGACTATTTAATCACAACAAAATTTAGCAATGTATAACAGTGAAATGACCATAGTCTTCAAAGGAGATTTAGGTGGAAAAAGGATGAGAATTGGCAACTTCCAAATTTACAGTATCTGGGATCTGCAGAAATCAACGGCCGGGCAGGCAGTCGGGCATGTACTATATCAAAAAGATGGCAACCAGAGGGGAAGTTCTTAAGAATTCTAATAGCTGTTCCAGCAATTACATTACTAGGTATTTACCCCAAGGATACGAAAATACTAATTCGAAGGGATACATGCGCTCTGATGTTTATAGCAGCATTGTCTACAACAGCCAAATTGTGGAAGGAGCCCAAATGTCTATTGACTGATGACTGGATATGGAAGTTGTGGTACACACACACACACACACACACACACACAGGAATATTACTCAGCCATAAAAAAAAAATGACATCTTGCTATTGGCAACAGTGTGGCTAGAACTACAGGGTATTATGCTAAACAAAATAAGTTAGTCAGAGAAAGACAAATACTATATGATTGCACTCATATGTGGAATTTAAGAAACAAAGCAAATGATCATAGAGGAAAAAAAGGGTAGGGGCACCTGGGTGGCTCAGTGCGTTAAGCCTCTGCCTCCGGCTCAGGTCATGATCCCAGGGTCTTGGGATTGAGCACCACATCCGGCTCTCTGCTCAACAGGGAGCCTGCTTCCCTTCCTCTCTCTCTGCCTACTTGTGAACTCTGTCTGTCAAATAAATAAATAAATAAATAAATAATCTTAAAAAAAAAAGGGGAAAACCAAGAAATAGACTTATAAGTATAGAGAACAAGCTAATGGTTACCAGTGGGAAGGGGGGTGGGGGGATGGATGAAATAGGTGATGGGGATTAAGGCATGCACTTGGGATGAGCACCGAAGGTTGTGTGTGTTGAATCACTCAATTGTACATCTGAAATTAATATTATACTGTATGTTAGCTAACTAGAATTTAAATTAAAAAAAAAAAAAGAATTCGTATAGCCAAAGATCAAAGAGCAACAAACACACCTTTCAGTGTAGATTAACCATTGGAATCCAGTTTCTTAGAGTTGAAAGATAGTTATTACTGAGACTCACACCAGTTGTATCTGATAGTTAAACCCACCGAATCACATCCAGGAACAGTTCAATAAACACTATGATAAAGTATTCATAGAGAACACTTCTTCTTTCCATATACTTTCTTCTCTTTCTTTTTTTTCTTTTTCTCTTCTTTTCTTTCCTTCTTCTCTCTCTCTCTCTCTTTCTTTCTTTCTTTCTTTCTTCCTTTCTTTCTCTCTCTCTCTTTCTTTTTTTGAGACACAGCATGCAAAAAGGGGTTTGGGGGGGTGCAGAGAAAGAATCCTAAGCAGGTTCCATGCCCAGTGCAGAGCCCAATGTGAGGTTTGATCTTCTGACCGAGATCATGATCCCAGCCAAAGAGTTGGATGCTCAACCTACTGAGCCATCCAGGCACCCTGAATATACTTTTTATTTTTTTCTTTAACCTAAAGGGATTTCAATAGGAATTCTAAAACTGCTCCATTGTAGTTGAATTCTGAAGAAGTAAGACTTAGACATAGAGGACCCATAAGATAAATCTCCCATCCCCTTTTTTGTCAGTGAACAGGAGCAACTTTTCTACCTTAGCCTTCTCTTTTTAATCTTTTATTTAGAAAGCTGTTTCCCTGTTGCTGCTTTTCTCTCTTTTCTGTCTCTGAGATTAAGATCGAAGGCACAATTCAGGTCACCCATCCTCACTCAACCAGCTACAATTCTGATTTGAGCATAAATATTCATTAGCTTTTACCACATTTGATGGCTCATTCATTGTATTACTCTGAGGACTTACATCACCTTGCATACTTCATAATAATACAGACTTTCAAAATTTTGTTCAACTCATCTCTTCAGATAAATAAGGTCTCTCCAAACTAACTTTTTATCTCTGTCATAAAAAGCAGTTGATACTCATCATTAAATAGTAGGAGAAGTGGGGGGAGCGCCTCGGTGGCTCAGTGGGTTAAGCCTCTGCCTTCAGCTGTCAGGTCATGAGGTCATGATCTCAGGGTCCTGGGATCGAGCCCCACATCGGGCTCTCTGCTCAGCAGGGAGCCTGATCCCACCCCCCCACCTGCCTCTCTGCCTACTTGTGATTGCTGTCTGTCAAACAAATAAAACCTTTAAAAATAAATAAACCTTTAAAAATAAATAAATAAATAAATAGTAGGAGAAGGAGCAGAGAGCCTGTCTTAGGCATGCTGGGACTTGCTTTGCCCAGTTTGTTTATAGTTATACTCTGTAAGTGTTCATTAAAGGAATGAATGAGAAAATGAATGAAAGTCGAGAGACTTAGTTTTGGGTGCTCTTTGCCTCTTACTCACTGGGTGGCCTTGGACAAACCACTTGACATCTCCAACCTCCAATTTTTTCACTTGTAAATAAATGAAGGATCAGATGTCCCCATTTCTTTGTAATAGTTAGATTAGATCTCACCCAATTACTTTCAAGGTATACTCAAAATAGCAATTACTTTATTAACACAGAGCTTATAAATCTTGCCTAAATCAGTAGTGAAATCCCTAAGGACGCTTAGTGTTTTTGTTTTCTTTCTAGTTGCTTCACTTATTATCTTTAAACTAGGACAAATAAATATTTTAAAAAGTACAAAGACTTTCCAGTTCCAGCAAAAGGGGAACTTTTCTTTTCTTTTTCTTTTTTTAATAATTTTTTATTTTTTTATTAACATATAATGTATTATTAGCCCCAGGGGTACAGGTCTGTGAATCGCCAGGTTTACACACTTCACAGCACTCACCGTAGCACATATCCTCCCCAATGTCCCCACCATACTCTCCCTTCCCTCTCCCCCTAGCAACCCGCAGTTTGTTTTGTGAGATTAAGAGTCTCTTATGGTTTGTCTCCCTTCCTATCCCATCCTGTTTCATTTTTTCCTTCCCTACACCCTAAACCCCCCACTTTGCCTCTCAAATTCCTCATGCAGGGAGATCATATGATAATTATCTTTCTCTGATTGACTTATTTTGCTAAGCATAATACCCTCTAGTTCCATCCACATTGTCACAAATGGCAAGAATTCATTTTTTGATGGCTGCATAGTATTCCATTATATATATATCTATATATCTATAGATAAATAGATATATATATATATATCACATCTTCTTGATCCATTCATCTGGTTATGGACATCTAGGTTCTTTCCACAGTTTGGCTATTGTGGTCATTGCTTCTGTAAACATTTGGGAGCATGTGCCCCTTCAGATCACTACATTTGTATCTTTAAGGTAAATACCCAGTAGTGCGATTGCTGGGTTGTAGGGCAGCTCTATTTTCAACTTTTTTTTTTTTCTTCAACTTTTTGAGGAACCTCCATACTGTTTTCCAGAGTGGTTGCACCAGATTGCATTCCCACCAGCAGTGCAGGAGGAGGAACTTATCTTTTCTGAGAGGTGTTTACCAAAGCTTAACATTTTTGGGAAAAAGAAAAAAAAAATTCCTAAAGACAATTAGTGTTACATTCACTCCCTGCAGAATATATTTCTACATATGACATTGTGTTAATTGTTCTTTTTTCATTCTTACGTTTCATTCACTATTGGCAAACTGCTTGAGAGCATTGACCAGGTCTTTCTCGATTATTTTGTATCTCCAGTACCAAAAGTAGTGGCACGTACTAGGTGCTCAATAATGTTAAACTACACTGTTGAAATGGAGGTTCAGATATTCGAGTGAGTGGTAGAGCAAGATTATGAGAGTATCTCCTGATTGCAAATGTGACACTCTTTCTAATATAGAAACTGATTACATTAAGCCATTGAAAACCTTTAATTTTATTATTTTTTTAAGTAATCACTGCACCCAATGTGGGGTTCTAATTTCGCAACCCTGAGATCAAGAGTCGCGTATTTCACTGACTGAGCCAGCTGAGTGCCTCCATAACCTTCAACATCTTAGTAAGAGTTAGTTATCAGTTGCTGGCACCAAGTTTGAGGATCCCAAATTGTTTCATTTTAATGGATTTGAGATGTTCAGGCTGTTGTCAGTGTGAATCTGGGTAGCCAGGAGTGAGTATGAAGATTCTCAGTTTCAAGGAGCACGTTTAAATAAAGTAAGAGAGAGAGAGAGAGAGAGATTTAGAAGTTAACACTTACAATCCTCTCTTTAAAATAACTCTGCTTAAGTAAGGAGCAGATGGCCCCAAAGATAATTTCATCCCTAGATAGAAGCTGGAATAGATAAACTTGTGTGGAAACATTTTCTATGTTATATTTTTCTTACTCTACTTCAAAAAGAAATAATGATGTAAAAAAAAAAAATCAAAGGATTGAGAGATATTACATAATTCATTTAGGAAGTCGCCTGAAGAAACTTCATCTGAAGCAATGAGTATTCATGTGTGCAACTGATCCAGAAATTTGAAAACAGGAAAGTAAACAAAACTACTGAGTGCAAAAGCCAGGAATTGTGTGAATCAGGATTATTTATTAGATTTTATTTCTTTGTATCTGTGGTATGACTAATAAACTAAATCAAGTCTTAAGTCTTGAATTCTATAAAGGAAATAAGTGTATAGGTAAATATACCACGTTTTTTCAGTATTTGAAACTTCAGGAACAGGTTTATGCTATGATTTTGGTGAATATTGCTACAATTCTTCTTCTTACATATTAATACAAATTTTATATCTGATTTGTTACATAATTTAAAAAGTAATTTGCTCCAAACTGCTTTCTAGTGTTTGTGTAACCATTGATAAATGGTTTAGGAGGTTTTTTTTTTTCTTTCTCTTGTTAAGCATCTTTCTTTTACTTTGAGCATTTGATGAATGGAAAGAAAACCGTGCAACAGTTTAAATGACTTTCCAGACTATTTAAATTATAGCCCAAGATGATTTAGAGTCTTAACTCTGGTGTTCCGCTCTGTTTACCAACTTCAGCCACAATAGATTTCACCAAGCACATGGCCCCACAGCTGAACCACGCTGTAGAAACTTGCCGGAAAAGGCAAAGTGCTCAGGCAGAAGAGAAAGAAAAGAGGAATCCTTCCCTCCCCAGCCCAGGCTCTGTCTTACATTGGACTTACATTCTTTAAGCCACTGGATCATTCTGCTTAAAATTCCCCTAATAAGTCAATCAGAGAAAGACAATTATCATATGGGTTCACTCCTATGTGGCGTATAAGAAACAGCACAGAGGGTCATAGAAAAAGGGAGGGAAGACTGAATGGGAAATCATCAGAGAGGGAGAAAAACCATGAGACTCAACTATAGGAAACAAACTGAGGGTTGCTGGAAAGAAAGTGGGTGGGGAGATGGGGTAACTGGGTGATGGACATTAAGGAGGGCACGTGATGTGGTCAGTGCTGGGTGCTATACACCCTGATAAGTTACCGAACACTACATCCGAAACTAATGATGTACTGTATGTTGGCTAATTGAATTTAAAGTAAATAAAAATTCCCTTATCCACACTGCAGTTAAGATATATCTCCGATAAGAGAGCATTTCTTTTGACTGAGTCATTCCAGTTCAGAAGTTCATATTTTAAAAATAATCTAAGGGAAACAAAAATCTAGAAGCATAGAGATGTTCATTGCAATATTATCTGGAACAACAGAGTGAGAGAAATAATTAAAAAATCCAACAGGAGGAGACCTGTAAAAGAATATTATGTCACCTTTATGTTGAAATTTCTGAATGTAAAGATATATGAAAATAGATGATGAATTATTATGTGACAATTAGAATATAAATGTTTTAAAAAATGTTATTTATTTATTTATTTGACACAGAGAGAAATCACAAGTAGGCAGAGAGACAGGCAGAGGGAGAGAGGGAAGCAGGCTCCCCGCTGAGCAGAGAGCCGGTTGTGGGGCTCGATCCCAGGACCCTGAGATCATGACCTGAGCTGAAGGCAGAGGCTTAACCCACTGAGCCACCCAGGTGTCCCTAGAATATAAATTTAATATGAACATCCTGACTTTAATTTTGTAAAGTATACCTGAAGGAAGTTCTATGGAAGGAGTTATTTATGTCAGTGGGGTCAGACGGAGGATAATGAGTGACTAAAATAATTGTTTCTTTCAAAATGTCTTCAAATTATGCTCTCTCTATACCAGATATTGCCGATGGTGCCATCCATTCTGCTTGTCCTTCAGCTTTGGCCATATTGGCCCAACTTCTAACTGCCAACCCCTATATATCTTTGTCTGAGGCTTTCTCTAAATCAACTGTGTCAGTTGTGTGGCAGATGGACAGTGTCGAAGAATTAATACCCCTTTGAGAGTAGCCCTCAAGCAGTGGTTAGTGAAAAAATACCCAGATCCTGTTCCACTTTGAGTTTTGTGTTCCATTGGTGCCCAGACTTCCCCATAGAGATTTTGCAGTATTTACCCACAGAGGCACATTGCCTGGGAACTCATCCTTTGTTTGTTTCCACTCCTTTTTCTTGCTCCTCCACAATTTCCTGCTGTCATCTCTAAAACAAGTATTGGCACCTAAATCTTTATCGCAGGGTCCATTTCTGAGAGAGCCCAAATTAAGACAACACCCTCCAATAACAAGAATTAATAATTCTGTAGATAAGTGATACTAAAATATAAATATTATTGGGAAAGTTGTAACACCTTAATTTACTAAAGGTGTTGTCAAGTTAATTAAAATGAGTGATGAAAACTGCCAGTTCTCCAAGGACTAGAACACAAAGCAAGCAATTGCTGTGCTAGTGTATGAGTGCAAGGAATGTTCTGAATTTGAGTTGTGAGGTCAAGCCCTACATTGGGCTCCACACTGGGTGTGGAACCTACTCATTAAAAAAAGGGGGGGGTGCTTAAAAACATGATTAGGAAACAAGGACATTTTTAGTAAAAATATGGATGTATTGATTATTTGTGTAATATTAAATATATCCAGATACCTAGAAATATATTAATACATTTATATTGTTAGATAAAGATACTTGATGGTCTTTTGATAGAAATCGGATAAAATACAGGCACTTAAAGCATTGTTATTCATCACAGAAACTTGATTCAACATAGTGGAATTATATGAATTATTTTTTATCACATTGATCATGACTGATTGTTTTCAAGTATTAGGAATAACAGCTCCCAAGGATGAAAAAGAAAACTTTATACATGAACTATGAGAATGAGATCCATTTTATAGAGTAGCTGGTGTCTTGTTAATCTTCTATTTTTCTGTTTATTGATGATGTTGTACTACAGTTATACGGCCAGGGCAAAGCCAAAGACCTATGAGTACTTGAATCAAAGGACAAAAGAAAAATCATTTTGATTTATTTTTGTTAGTATCGAGCAACCAATTTTATGAAGAAAAAAAAACAACTAATAACACAAGAGTTATTTTTTTTTACCACCTCTTTCAGAAATCCCTATAGGAACGTGTGCTTGTGCTTGGGTAGTCTTTAACCCAGTACCTTAGAATCATCTGGGCAATGGGTAAAAACCAGGATTTCCAAGTCCCATACAAAAGATTCTGACTCAGCAGGTCTAGAGTAGGGTTTCAGAATTTACTCATACCACACATTGAGAAAGACTGCTGCAGCCTCTAGTCATTTTTTCCCCATTAAAAGGAAAAAAATGTGACTTTTTTCAACAAGGGATTCTTAAAAGTACAGATATCATGTATTATCTATCAGAACAGATCTTACTGTGTTGCAGACCTACCATACCAGCGTTACTAAGATTTTACCCAAAACCTCCTCATTTTACTAGAACAGAGATTCTGCGTAACAGCTGCTTTCCGGAAGCATGACCCAAACTGAGACATATGAAATCAAACAAACAAATAAACAACTTTAAAGAAAGCAAATAAAAAACCCAGTGACCAAACTTATGTTGCAGTCACCTTATTTGTATTACTTAAAAGTTTTAAAATTAATTTTTTATGGTTGAGGTGTAATTGACATACAATGTTATATTAATTTTAAGTGTCCAACATATTGTTTCAACAATTCTATACATTACTCAGCACTTACCATGATAAGCGCAGTCACCATCTGTCACCAGACAGTGTTATTACAATATTATTGGCTACATTCTCTATGCTGTACTTTCATCTCCGGGACTTATTTTATAACTGGGAGTTTGTACCTCTTAATCCCCTTCACCTATCTCACCCGTCCTTCCTCTCCATTCCCTCTAGCAACCACCAGTTTGTTCCCTGTGTTTATGATTCTGTTTCTGTAGTAACTTTAATTGCCGATCTTTCACAGTAAACATCTTAATTCATTGCTCCCTGGATATCTGGTTTCATAAAGGCTGAGGAAACACTGTGAGAAGTCTCTGCTGTCTCCCCTTAGCTGTGTGTCTTAGAGATTAATGGTGCCATACTGGCCCATGGAAGTGTTTCATGATAGCAGTGGGTGGAACGAATTAGCCAAAAACTGGGAGTGGGCTTAGAGAGAAAAGGCAATGATAACAACCGGCAATGTTACTAGGAATTCTTCTGGTGTAAGAGGAATTCTGTAGCTCAAAGCCAGTTTTTTCCTTCTGACTCTAGAAATAGCATCGCTTTCACTCAATTTCCCCCTTTCTTAACCCATAAAATAATATTATAATGAATTTTTTATGCCATCATGAATGTTTCATATGTAGGTATAGAGAAACTTGAAAACTGTAAAGTGTTAAAGCTGGAGTGAATTTTAGTGATCACTTAATTACCTCCTCATTTTATAAAATAGTAAACTGATGCCCAAGTTGACTTGCATAAATCCACAAACCACACAGAGCATTCTTTTATTCTAAAAAACAAAAGGAAAAGAGAAAAAAAAGATTATTTCCCCCTCCCCACAAATTATTTACTCTTTAGAGCTACTCTGATCCCCATCTCAGCATTCAAAGTCCCAATGCTTGAATTTAATGTCCTAATTCTGATATTTCTGATTTAAAAAGTATTTGTCTCCTATGTTTTTGTGGTTACGTAAGATAGGAATAAAATTATGAAGAGCTGGAAAAAACAAAAAGCCTCAGCTTAGTGATAAAAAGGAAAGCCTATAATGTGAAGTTACGCCCCCTCACTCCCCCACTTCCTTTCTTCCTCCCTCCCTTTCTCCCTTCCTCTATCAAACACGCTGGGAGTACAAAAATGATTATGACATTTAAATTAAAAAAAAGAAATGAGTATGGGGGCACCTAGGTGGCTCAGTCGGTTAAGCGTCTGTCTTTGGCTCAGGTTATGATCCCAGGGTCCTGGGATCGAACCCCGCATCGGGCTCCCAGCTCTGTGGGGAGCCTGTGTCTTCCTCTTCCCTGCTCCTGCTCTCTCTCTGTCTCTCAAATAAATAAATAAAATCTTGGAAAAAAGCAATCATGGCAAGTTCTCCAGTTAAAAATCTCACTCGCCAGAATTTCCAAAAAAAATTTCTATGTAAACAAATAACACTATCAAATATTTAAAAGTTAATAATAAGTCCTTAACAGTGTCTATTATTCAGCCTATATTAAAATTTTCCAATTGTGCCCCGGATATCTTTATAGCTGGTTTGGCAAAACCGGAGTACAATTCAGGACTATCATCACATCTGCAGGTCCTTGACCTCTTAATTTAGAACAGTCCCTTCTTTCCCTCTTATTTTTTTTGTGTCACTAGCTTGATAAATAGACCAGCCCAATTACTCATGTTCTACCTTCTCAGTTTGTCTGATTTGTTGTTGTTTAGCTTGTTACTTTGTATTTCCTTTAATATGTAAATTAGACCTACAGGCTTGAGTAGATTCCAGTGAAACATTTCTTTTGCTCTGATATAAAACATGCAATGTTGAGTTCCTCATATTTTATCTCATCAAGAGAGAATACGTGTCAGATTTCATCACTGCTTGTGGTACCGAGAATGACCATTAGACTGCAGTGATGGCAGCTTTTTCCCTCCAATACAAAGTCGTGTTTTCCTTTGGTAACCAGGAAGCTTTTAATTAAGAGAATGCTGCAATTATGTCTTTGTTGTGGAGTAGTGCAAAATTACTGCATAAAAGAGGAGAGAAAGCAGAAAGACTACTAGTAATCTTTATTACAGTCTAGAAAAGAGAGATGATGATGATCTTACTTTGAATGGGGGATCATGCTAATTCCTTCGCACATGTTACATTTATAAATCCTCACACAACCGTATGGAGGTACATTTTCTTATCCCCATTGTCTGGTTAAAACTGAGCTTTACAGAGATTGAGCAGTGGCAGAGGGGTCATTAAAATGCAGCTCTGTCTGACCCCAAAATCCATATACTGGACCGCTCTCCTATGCTGACTGCAGTAACAGTTTGGTTTCAGGGGCTGTTATTTATTTTATAATTTTATTTTATTTTTAATTTGTTTTTAGGGAGAAAGAGTGTGCAGGGGGGGAGGGGAGAGGGGAGAGAGAGAGAATCGTAACAGACTCCATACCTAGCATGAAACCTGATGCATGAGTTCACGACCTTGAGATCATGACCTGAGCTGAAATCAAGAGTCTGATGCTTAACCGACTGAGGCACTCAGGTGCTCCTGACCATTTGAATGCTTTTAAGAATTTGGTAACCAACGAACTACTTGGGGACATGGAAGGAATAACTCTAAAGTGTCTCTCTTGGACGATTAGGGAGGATTGTATGACTGTTGAATTTGAAACATCATTTGGCTACGACAGCTGAAAATGTTAAGTCTGGAGTTCAGAAGACAGATCAAAGAAAAAGTAGAGATGAGTAAAATTGTAGATCCAAGAGTAATCTGCATAGATATGTTAGCTTAGATTTGAGGAGTGTATAGAATTACCTGGTATACTTATACAGCATTAGGACACCTTCACTTTGTGGGATGCCTGAGTATCTCAGTCAGTTAAGTGGCTGCCTTCGGTTCAGGTCATAATCCTGAGATCCCGGGTCCTGGGATAGAGTCCCAAATCAGGTTCCTTCCTCACTGGGGAGACTGAGACTACTTCTCCCTCTTCTCCTGCTCCTGCTCATGTGCACCCTCTCTCTCTCTCTCTCTCTGTGTCAAATAAACAAACAAACAAATAAATAAATAAATAAATCTTTAAAAAGAAAAGACACCTTTACTTTGGATGTGTAAGCCATTCAAGATTAACAAACCAATAACAAAAGGGAGACTACTGCATGAATTTAAAAATGCCATTCCTGATTTTTATATTCCTGAAAAAGTTAAAGAGATATTGGCATATTTTTTCAGCATAAATTCTTTATGTTACTGTGTGGAAAGTTTCGAGTATTTCTAATGGAAGACATTTTTCTTGTGGTCAGTGGATATCATGATCCTATTAGGTCTGGTAGGCAGAAGTTTATTGATTTATAGAGTGGTACAGAGTCTTTTATACTAGACTGGTGATAACTCTTAATCTCAGGAAACAAACTGAGGGTTGCTGGAGTAGAGTGGGGTTGGAGGGATGGGTGGCTAGGTGATGGACATTGGGAAGGGTATTTGCTATGGTGAGTGCTGTGAATTGGGTAAGACTGGTGATTCGCAGACCTGTACCCCTGAAACAAATTATATATTATATGTTAATAAAAAGGAAAAAAATAACTAGGCTGGCCATAGAAAATCTTGATATTATACTTACTATATTATGGAATAATATACTTTGAACAATTTTTTAATTAATTATCTTTTAACATATAATGTATTATTTGCCCCAGGGGTACAGGTCTGTGAATTTTCAGGCTTACAAATTTGACAGCACTCACCATAGCACATACCCTCCCCAATGTCCATAACCCAACCACCCTCTCTATGCCTCCTCTCCCCCCAGCAACCCTCTGTTTTGTAAAATTAAGAGTCTCTTATGGTTTGTCCCCCTCTCTATCCTATCTTGTTTCATTTTTTCCTGCCCTACCCCCTAAGACTCCCACTTTGCCTCTCAAATTCCTCATGTTAGGGAGATCATATGATAATTATCTTTCTCTGATTGACTTATTTTGCTCAGCATAATACCCTCTAGTTCCATCTATGTTGTTGCAAATGGTAAGATTTCATTTCTTTTGATGGCTGTATAATATTCCATTGTGTATGTATACCACCTCTTATTTATCCATTCATCTGTTGCTGGACATCTAGGTTCTTTCCACAGTTAGGCTATAGTGGACATTGCTGCTATAAACATTCAGGTGCACATGCCTCTTCGGATCACAGCATTTGTATCCTCAGGGTAAATACCCAGTAGCGCAATTGCTGGGTGGTAGGGTGGCTCTATTTTCAACTTTCTGAGGAACTTCCATGCTGTTTTCCAGAGTGGCTGCACCAGCTTGCATTCCCACCAGCAGTATAGGAGGGTTCCCCTTTCTCTGCATCCTCTCCAACATCTGTCATTTCCTGACTTGTTAATTTTAGCCATTCCGACTGGTGTGCGGTGGTATCCCATTGTGGTTTTGATTTGTATTTCGCTAATGCCGAGTGATATGGAGCACTTTTTCATGTGTCTGTTGGCCATCTGGATGTCTTCTTTGCAGAAATGTCTGTTCATGTTCTCTGCCCATTTCTTGACTGGATTATTTGTTCTTTTGGTGTTCAGTTTGATAAGTTCTTTATAGATTCTGGATACTAGCCCTTTATCTAATATGTTGTTTGCAAGTATCTTCTCCCATTCTGTCAGTTGTCTTTTGGTTTTGTTGACTGTTTCCTTTGCTGTGCAAAAGCTTTTGATCTTGATGAAGTCCCAATGGTTCATTTTTGCCCTTGCTTCCCTTGCCTTTGGCGATGTTTCTAGGAAGAAGTCACTAGGGATGAGGTCAAAGAGGCTACTGCCTATGTTCTACTTAAGGATTCTGATGGATTCCTTCTCACATTGAGGTCTTTCATCCATTTTGAGTCTATTTTTGTGTGTGATGTAAGGAAATGGTCCAATTTCATTCTTCTGCATGTGGCTGTCCAATTTTCCCAACACCATACATTGAAGAGACTGCCTTTTTTCCACTGGACATTCTTTCTTGCTTTGTCAAAGATTAGTTGACTATAGAGTTGAGGGTCTACTTCTGGGCTCTCTATTCTGTTTCACTGATCGATGTCTCTCTTTTTGTGCCAGTACCATGCTGTCTTGATGATTACAGCTTTGTAATAGAGCTTGAAATCTGGAATTGTGATGCCACCAACTTTGGCTTTCTGTTTCAACATTCCTCTGGCTATTTGAGGTCTTTTCTGGTTCCATATAAATTTTAGAATTATTTGTTCCATTTCTTTGAAAAAAAAAAAAAAAGGATGGTATTTTGATAGGGATTGCATTAAATGTGTAGATTGCTTTAGGCACTATAGACATTTCACAATATTTGTTCTTCCAACCCATGAGCATGGAAAGTTTTTCCATTTCTTTGTGTCTTCCTCAATTTCTTTCATGAGTATAGTTTTCTGAGTACAGGTTCTTTGCCTCTTTGGGTAGGTTTATTCCTAGGTATCTTCCCCCCACCCCAAGATTTTATTTATTTATTTGACAGAGATCACAGTAGGAAGAGAGGCTGGCAGAGAGAGAGGAGGAAGCAGGCTCCACATTGAGTAGAGAGACCTGTGCAGGGCTCAGTCGCAGGACCCTGGGATCATGACCTGAGCTGAAGGCAGAGGCTTTAACCCACTGAGCCAGCCAGGCGCCCCTATTTCTGGATATCTTATTGTTTTGGGTGCAATTATAAATGGGATTGACTCCTTAATTTCTCTTTCTTCTGTCTTGCTATTGGTGTATAGAAGTGCAACTGATTTCTGAGCATTGATTTTATATCCTGACACTTTACTGAGTTCCTGTATGAGTTCTAGCAGTTTTGGAATGAAATCTTTTGGGTTTTCTGCATAAAGTATCATATCATCTGCAAAGGGAGAGAGTTTGACTTCTTCTTTGCCAATTCGGATGTCTTTTATTTCTTTTTGTTGTCTGATTGCCAAGGCTGGGACTTCTAGTACTATGTTGAATAACAGTGGTGATAGTGGATATCCCTGCTGTGTTCCTGACATTAGGGAAAAAACTCTCAGAAAAACTGAGAGTGTTCCCCCTTGAGAATGATATATGCAGTGGGTTTTTCATAGATGGCTTTGATGATATTGAGATATGTACCCTCTATCCCTACACTTTGAAGAGTTTTGATTAAGAAAGGATGCTGTACTTTGTCAAATGCTTTTTCAGCATCTATTGAGAGTATCATCTGGTTCTTGTTCTTTCTTTTATTAATGTATTTATCACATTGATTGGTTTGTGGATGTTGAACCAACCTTGCAGCCCTGGAATAAATCCCACTTTGTCGTGGTGAATAAGCCTTTTAATGTACTGTTGGATCCTATTGGCTAGTATTTTGGTGAGAATTTTTGCATCTGTGTTCATCAAGGATATTGGTCAGTAATTCCCCTTTTTTATGGGGTCTTTGTCTGGTTTCAGGATCAAGGTAATGCTGGTCTCATAAAATGTGTTTGGAAGTTTTCCTTCTATTTTTTGGGAACAGTTTCAGAAGAATAGGTATTAATTCTTCTTTAAATGTTTGGTAGAATTCCCCTGGGAAGCTCTATGGCCCTGGGCTCTTGTTTATTGGGAGATTTTTTGATGACTGCTTCAATCTCCTTACTGGTTATGGGTCTGTTCTGGTTTTTTATTTCTTCCTGCTTCAGTTTTGGTAGTTTAGATGTCTCTAGGAATGCATCCATTTCTTCCAGCTTGTCAAATTTGCTGCATATAGTTGCTCATAATATGTTCTTATGATTGTTTGTATTTCTTTGGTGTTGGTTGTGATCTCTCCTCTTTCATTCATGATTGTATTAATTTGGGTCCTTTTTCTTTTCTTTTTGATAAGTCTGGCCAGGGGTTTATCAACCTGATTAATTCTTTCAAAGAACCAGCTCCTAGTTTTGTTGATTGTTCTACTGTTCTTTTGGTTTCTATTTCATTGATTTCTGCTCTGATCTTTATTATTTCTCTTCTGCTGCTGGGTTTAGGCTTTCTTGGTTGTGCTTTCTCCATCTCCATTAGGTTTAGGGTTGTGTACTTGAGACCTTTTTTCTTTCTTGAGAAAGGCTTGTATCACTATATACTTTCTTCTTAGAACTGCTTTGCTGTGTCCCAAAGATTTTGAACAGTTGTGTTTTCATTTTCATTTGTTTCCATGATTTTTTTCAATTCTTTTTAAATTTCCTGGTTGACCCATTCATTCTTTAGTAGGATGCTCCTTAGCCTCCATGTATTTGAGTTCTTTCCAACTTTCCTCTTGTGATTGAGTTCTAACTTCAGAGCATTGTGGTCTGAAAATATGCAGGAAATTCATCCCAATCTTTTGGTACCAGTTGAGACCTGATTTGTGACTCAGGATGTGATCTATTCTGGAGAATGTTCCATGTACACTAGAGAAGAATGTGTATTCAGTTGCTTTGGGATGGAATGTTCTGAATATATCTGTGATAACCATCTGGTCCAGTGTGTTATTTAAAGCCTTTATTTCCTTGTTGATCTTTTGCTTGGATGATCTTTCCATTTCAGTGAATGGGGTGTTAAAGTCCCCTATTATTACTGAATTATTGTTAATGTATTTCTTTAATTTTGGTATTAATTGGTTTATATAGTTGGCTGCTCCTATGTTAGGGGCATAAATATTTAAAATTGTTAGATCTTCTTGTTGGACGGACCCTTTGAGTAGGATATATGTCCTTCCTCATTTCTCATTATAGTCTTTGGCTTATGATCTAATTTATCTGATGTAAGGATTGCCACCCCAGCTTTCTTTTGATGGCCATTAGCATGGTAGATTGTTTTCCACCCCCTCACTTTAAATCTGGAGGTGTCTTTGAAGTACTCTATGATGACTAACATAACATAATAAAAAATTAAAAAATAAATAAAACAACAATAGCAAGTATGAAAAAAGAAGTTATAGAAAGTTGAAATTTCTATTCTAAGGAATTTTTGATTACTTTAAATGGCAATTACATAGGGTGCCTGAGTGGCTCAGTGGGTTAAGCCTCTGCCTTCGGCTCAGGTCATGGTCTCAGGGTCTTGGGATTGAGCCCCGTGTCGGGCTCTCTGCTCAGGGGGGAGCCTGCTTCCCCCCTTCCTCTGCCTGCCTCTCTGCCTACATGTGATCTCTCTCTATGTAAAATAAATAAAAAAATATTTTAAAAAGTGGCAATTACAAAAGGAAAAAAAAAAAACCCACAATATTTTGGAACAAGGGTCAGATAAAATTAGGTTTAAAAACATTTCAAGGAAAGTCTTTAAGAAGGAAAACTAATAATAAAAAGTGCATTTTGAGAACCCTGTGTGGAAAATGAGGAAAGGCAGTACGGCCCTCCTCCCCCTGCCCATTCTCTGTCTTCCTGAAGTGAGTGGTCAGATTAGCTGGCTTTTCCTGTACAACTGAGGTGTCTTCAAGGCATGGGATGATCTTGGTGAGGCTGCTTCTCCTCAGTTTTAAGGATCCACAGGATGTACTGATCACAAAAGGGAAAATCTGTTATTCTTACAGTAAGAAAATTGCAGTGATGGGACAGTTCAATTAGCCCTATGAATAGATGTCCTAATCTTTAATTTTAACTTTGACAAGGCTCTGTGACACTCATTGGTGCAACCATATATTTTATTGCAGCTTACTCATGAAAATAGTTTACATATTTTATGTATAGAACACCACCATAAATTTTCTTAGTCTTAGCACTCTTACCTTGCTACTGCTCAGTGTTTATGCTAATAAACTGTTGCTAAAGAGATGAGTCAACTGTTGAATAGTAAATATAATAACTTCAACCTTCTGCCAGCTACATTTGACCCAACACCCTTATATTATAGATGATAAAACTGGAACTCTAGAGACATAAGGAATTTATTCAAAGTCACCCAGATAATTAGAGCCAGAATTTGCCTACAACCCAGACCTCTTACTTGAAGCTCTTCATATTGCCTTCGTACTAAAATGGAGTCAATTTTCTGACAGATTAGTTCTTATCTTTAGGGGTGATGGAGGTTACTCTATGGAGATGGCAAGTTATTTTCATCTTATATATTACTAATAGTAAGACTGGATCCTAAAATCAGCCATATTACATCCATCTGGATGTGTTGTCTATGGCCATTTAAAAAAAAAAATGGCTTTGAGGCATTTTATTTCCCTGGAGCATTGGAGATATATGAAAATAGCAACATGTAGTGGAAAGAAACTTGGATTATAGTTCTGTCTTAATCATTGACCCTGGTAAAGGCACTTCACCTCATGGCATCTCAGTTTTTCAAGCTGTCAAATAAAGACCATAGTACCTACTTCCATGACAAAGGTGGGGAATTTTCAAAAAGATCCTCTAAACTCATGGTAATATGTTTAAGCTGACTGAATGAAACACCTGTAAAGAGATCTTCATATCGTTTGCTTTGGGAATTGCTTACTGGCAGGCTGGCTCCTATACCATAGATGACTCTGAAGGTGTGGTGATGAAAATAAACATCCTATTTATTTGGTAACGCACTTGTGACGAAACACATCAGTGTGAGTCTTCAAGAGCACTGATGGCTGCTAATTAACATTATGCCACATTTTATAACATCCCAAGGAAGGTTGGACAGAGCTGACTCATTCCCATTGCACATGGTGTACTCATTTAGCAAACAGGAACACGGTGGACTCCTGAAAGTTGAGATGTGAACATTTTCTACTAATTTCAAGGAACTTGAAAGTTGTGTGCATAGCTGTTCTGTCATATTCCTCATGTGGGAGGAAGAAATGACTTTAAAGTCCCTCAGTCATAGTAATTAAAAAAAGGCTATAATTTATTAATTTCTTATTTTATGTCAGTCACTGTAGAGGAGTTTTAGATGTGTTATTTCTAATTCTCAAAGTTATCCCATGAGAAGTATTATTATACTTGTTTTCTTAATAATATTTTTATAGAAAGAAAATGAAATATAATTTGAATGTCTTTGTTCCCATTCCTACTATGGCAGGTATGCTTTTCATTTTTTCCTATGACTCTTGGCTAAGCAGAGGCAAGCATTATTAATTCCCACCAGCAGATAAACTAGGACAAGAGGGAGTTAAATAACTTGCTTGAATACAAGAGTCAGACCAGGGCCCTAATTTCTCCAAGGGCTATTTTTTTTCATTAGACCAGTAGTTTTTGAATTAATACATTCGACAGTTCAGTGTTGGCATTATGGTGGAATCTGGGGAGAGACAGCTCCTGCCCTGTTTGAATGCGGATGAGTCAAAATCAGAACCCTCTGAATAGGCCTACCTTAGGGGCCTCATCTTTTCCCTTCTCTCTTCCTCACAATACATTTAGGCCACTTGACGCAGGTTTAAACAGTGAAAATTAACTCATCATCACTACCATTTATTGAGCACTGTCTAGAAGGGTCTAAAGCGCTCTACTTCTATTATCTTCCTTAATCTCTTCAGTGTCCTGGGGGGAAGGATGGTGCTGGTTTTTTATTTTGTTTTTGTTTTCTTTGCCAGGGAAGAGACACAGAGAGGAGGCCAAGCAAACGAGAGGCAGAGGTTGAACGTCAAGCCTGCCCTGAAGTCAGCTGTTCTGTCTCCCACCCCAGCCGGCTTCTTGGTTAATGGACCTCAGTTTCTTGTAAGTAGCCACTGGTGAATCCACTTTCTGTCTTGCTCTACCTTCTGCAGGCTACAAGGGCAAGGAGAAGTGGGAGTTCAGGTGGTCTGGAGAAGGAAAAAACGCAGGTCTTTTGGTTACACTGGGATTATTGGCAGGCTGGAGCTGTGGGCTCTGTGGATGGGGAGATTGGACTTTAGAGACCACTCTGTGAAGGAGCTTAGTTGTGATACTGAGAAGGCAAACACCCAACTTGGACTACGTGGCAATAGGGAAAAGAAATGTTAAGGAAACTTTGGAGAGATTACTGGAGGAAAAGATTCGAAGCACTTAGCTAGGATCTTCACTGGTGTTCAGTGTGTGTGTTATCAAGGTAGTCTCTTACAGTTTTGTTTTTTGTTTGTTTGTTTGTTTCTGGTTAAGATTTGTTTATTTTAGAGAGAGAGCAAGAGCATAGGGATGGAGAGGGACAGACAGAAAGAGAGAGACTTTTTTTTTTTTTTTAAAGATTTTTGTTTATTCATTAGAGCACAAGATGGAGGGGTCGGTGGGAGAAGCAGACTCCCCGTTGAGCAGAGAGCCTGATGCAGGGCTCCATCCCAGGACCCCGGGATCATGATCTGAGCTGAAGATAGACGCTTCACTGACTGACCCCCCAGGTATCACCCACTGTGTTTTTGTAACGAACTAAACTCTATTCCTGATCAACTTTAGCCTCGTCTATGCGATTTCTTTCACATCATTTCCTGCTAATGTCTTGTCTTTAATCCTCTATCCCCAGGTCTACATCGCACCGTGTTTGTGAGGAAAAGGGATCTTGGCACTGCTTGCTGCGTGCGGCTCCGCGTCTGGCTTGGGCCCCCTTTGCATGTAAGAGCTTCAAAAATATGTGAATAGTGAGTAAAAGAAGTGGTAACAAAAGAATTTTTGGACATATTCATTGTTTTCGGCTTGATAGGACAAATCGCGTCACCTTGCTGATGATAGAACTCCAAGTAAATTCTAAAGAAGCGTGTTCCATCAATCCTATTTTATTACACAAATAACTCTCTCTCTGCTTTGTGTCCGGAACAACTGATATCAGTCACCTCCTTATTTCTAGCAAGCAGCTTATTTTCTTGCTACAGTGATCTAATTTGCCAATTGAATCACTAATAACCAGTTTCTGACCCCTGCTTCTCCACCTCAAGAATAATTTAACAGATAGATAGTACTTTGTTTCAAAGTCCATTAGAATATCAGAAGAATGCTTTGTTAATGACTGAAAGCATGTGATAAAATTTAATTATATAATTAATCGTTGGCAGAGAAGTAGATAATTTGGTTTTACCCTTACTCTAATCATACCTCTATTCTGTTTTTTAAATAGGTAAACTGTTTATTTTTTTTGATAGTCTACTAGCCACTTGAAACATATTTAATGGACTACTATAATTTTGTCCTAAAATTCATTTAAAATTTTGAGTCTTATAAATTATTTTTGTTTTATTGATTGACTTATATATTAAAAATGTATTAAATGAATGCTATTTGTCAATCTTGGGCTACATTATTTAGAGGTTTAAAAATACATTTAGAATCAGGCTCCAGGGAATTATGATATAAAATTGTATAGTATATTATTTATGGATTACCTTGGTTATTTTATCACTCAATATGCAAGGCAATATTGAACATGTTTGTGTGCCTTACAAATGTTTAAAGGTCATCTGGGGTGTTGATAAATGACTTCCTTCTGGTTCACTGTCTTTATTGGCAAGCTATTCAGGAAAAAAGTACTATATTTGAAAACAAAACTAATGGTATAGTTTTTTAAGGCTTGGATTAGGAAAGTGGAAAAGTGCTCAGGAAAAAAACTGAAGCTAAAACCAGAAATTTCTCAGTGCTTAAACTTTCTTTTATTGTTTAATATAGTTGAGTTCCTTGAATAATTTTAAATGAAGTAACTTCGTTCTATAAACTGACCAAACCTGGTGATTAGTTGTTTAAGCTGAAATTTTCTCACACCCTTAAATTCCCCTTAGCTTCTCCAACTTCCCCACCTACCCTAAAACTATTTAAGAGTTTAAATGACTTTCAAAGAGATTTACAAAGCCCTGAAGTCCAACCATACCCAGCTTCATCGAATTAGGTTCTAGGCCATGATAGTCCCAGCCCCATCCCCCAAGGGATCCCATGTGCACATGAAAGTGAGAACCGGTGGTAGAAACACCATCTCCTAGTTCTCAGGGGAGAGAGTTTTCAGGCATCTTCCGAGGTTCTCCTCTGCTCAGCTTTCTTTCACAACCAATTCCCTTGAAGAATCATTATTGTCTAAAGTCAATTTAGCTCATTTGCTTTAAGATATCTGAGAATGTGTATGCTTGTTATTTCCTAAGGGAAAAAAAAAATCTTGCTCTATTTTGTTGCTTTAGCTTGGGTTTTTCTATGTTCTTTTTTGTGGTCTCTACTCCATAAACGACAGTTGACTTCTTAGAGCAACCATAATTCTAAAATGTGTGCAAAAACTTGTAAGTTAGTAATATTTCACGCAAGCTACAAATTCTACATTAACAATATTACCTTAAGCTCAAACTGTCTATGAGATAAGTTTTAACATCCTGGTTCATAGCTCCATAAATTTATAATCTCTCATCTCTACAGCATTCAAAGGCTATTTGATTACACATTTCAAAATTCTCCAACATTTTCTATGATTTTGGAAAATCAAGTTTATTTGACAGGTATGAATCATAGTGTAGACCTTAATTGTAATTGCATTCATTTACAATTCTTAAAAAGACAGTTTGAATGGATTAACTACTAAATGATACCAGGCTTGTAAACAACTTTTACTTTATGACACTTTCAACTGGAGCTTCCCATGAAGCTTGGTTCAGGACCACTTTATCTTAAACTGAACTGTTAAAGAAAGCAATGTTGGGTCATAAACCATTTAGATACAAGTTCTATCACAAGAAGAAACCTGCACAGGTTGGTTTGTTTGGTTTGGCTTGGCATTTATCTTTACCTCTCAAGGCTTTTTGTTTTTGTTTTTCTCCTCTCTAGTTTTCGATCAGAAGTCATTGCTCCTCTTCCGTCGTCCATGCTTTTCTTCTCTAATCTTTTTTTCCACAAGTTGCTCACTTGGGCAACAATCATCTCCATGCACATCATCATTTCTACCTGTGTTAGCACTCCATAAACCCTCCTCTTTGTATTTACTCTTGTGATGTATTTACGCTGTAACATACTTTTGCTTATTTGGGGATAGAAGTGGTGCCAGGATGGTCTGATGAGATTCTGATGGGACAGAAAACCAACCAGAGCCCTCAGTGGCTGCTCTGGAACTTGTTCTCTACTTTGAAGGTCAGAGACACACTCCTGTTGGTGTCCAGGTCTAAACAGATCCTGGGAGAATGGATAGCAACAACTAAAATCCAAGCAAGATTTAGGTAGACCCCGGACTGCCAATTTAATAATTTTCTGTAAAAAGTAACTGTTAGGAAAATGGAGAAACTACAACCTGTGTGGTTAGGTTGTGCTCTTGTTATAGTCAGCTTATGTGGGAAATAGCCAGTTTCTTTGAAGAGGTTAAAATCGAAATAAAAAAGATTCGCATCAGTTTAGGAAAACCCTTTCTATAATAGTCAGAAAAATAAATGCTGGGTTAAGTAATATAAATGAGTCAAATCATCCAGGAGGAGGATCTAAAAATTAGAGAAGGCAGACATGCTTAGATTTTGCTCAGCTACCCTGATTCATGGAATTATTGACGTAATTTCGCCCAGAGCACTGATTTCCCAGTAAAAGCCAGAAATCCGAATTTTTAAAGGATCATTAGTTTGTGGCTAAATCTGTCTCAATTTGAACACCAAAATAAATAACAATAGCAAAAAGTTATAATCCATTGTATATACATCATGACCTACTGTACGAGTTACTAGTACTATCATACTAGTGTTAAATAAATGCTATGTTAAAAAAAAATCACAGGAAAAGGTCTTCCTAAGCCACCTGATAAATGATGATGGAATGATGGAATAATTAATATTACTTATTATTCTAAAAGGAAAAATGATAACTTTGTAGTGGAGAAACCCTGCAGAAAATACCTTAATGCAGTGATTAAAGTTAATATCTCCAATAACAGGGCAAATTGACATAAGTGCCTCCTGATACATTCACTAAGAAGATAAAAATATCACTGTGCAGTTCCTGACAAAAATGCATAAAGTTAATCTAATCATAAGGGAACATCAGACTAACCCAAATTGAGGTGCATTTTATTAAATAAGTGATGTATTCTACTTAAATGTCACTGTCATGAAAGACTGAGGCTCAGTTCCAGATAAGAGGAAGCTAAAGTGACATGGCAATGAAACTGACGCTTGATTTGTGATTTTTGTGGTTGTTTTACAGGACTTTACTGGGATAATTGGGTAAAATCTGAATAAGGTCTATAGGACAGGTGATAATATTGAATCAATATTCATTTCGTGATTTTGAGAACTGTACCACAGCTAGATAAGAAATACACATGTATCATGGCTTTAGGGGCAAATGCGCATTATGTCTGCAACCTATAATCAAATAATTCACAAAAAAATTCACAGAGACACAAAGAGAGGTGATGGAGAGAAAGAAAGAGAGAGAGGATAAAGCAAATAGAATCCTAACATAGGGCGTGCCTGGGTGGCTCAGTGGGTTAAAGCTTCTGCCTTTGGCTCGGGGGCTCAGGTCATGATCTCAGGGTCCTGGAATCGAGCCCCGCATCAGGCTCTTTGCTCAGTGGGGAGCCTGCTTCCTCCTCTCTCTGCCTGCCTCTCTGCCTACTTGTGATCTCTGTCAGATAAATAAATAAAATCTTTGAAGAAAAAAAAAAAAAGCATCCTAACATAGCATGTGAGTAAAAATATACAGGAATTCTTTGGGGCATTTTTATGACTTTTTAGTCAATCGGATGTTATAGCACAACATAAATTTAAAGTCAGTCACCAGTTTGAATCGATGATCTATGGAGAGAGTTTGCAGCTGGAAGCCGGAGGCTTGAATTTCTTTGGATGAGCCTTGGCAGTCAGAGTGTGGCACCGTGAACAAGGACGCAATACCTCTAGCGCCTCCTCCTTTCGAATTCTTTTCTTTGGATTGAGGGGCACAGTTATCAATGCCACAGTTGTCGGTGCTGTGAGGGTCCCAAGCACTCCTCCCCCTTGTTCGTGTCATTAGAGAATCTTCAGCCTCTTCCTTATACGTTGTTACTTAGAAGAGTTGTGGTGCTACCTTTTGGAAAAACTTCCACTTTTAACGGTTAGTTAACCTTACGGTGTACGTGTTTTCAAGGGGCAAGCCTGCATTTCAACTTTTGGGGTATAATTTATAAAAATTTGCCATATCTTTACTCTCCCTTTCTCCAGGTGGACTGAATACATAGCAGCTCCAGCCCTAATTAAGCTGATTTAATATCAGAGACTCAGAGTTCCCTACAGGTCTTACAGGTCTTAATCTTTTTTTTTTTTTTTTTTAAATTTCCAGATCTCTTTGTTCCGGGTCTGTTCAGGCAAGGCTTCTCCTTCCATAGCATTTATTATAGTCCCGTTACCCTAGAAGTGAGCACTCTGAGTGAACAAACTAGTACAATTCAGCAAGTGCTCTTGAATGATAATGAACATTTCCATTTTAATGAGATTTGATTAAAGCGCAGCAGTCTCTGTAAATTATCTAAAATGACACAGTACTTGTATTAGAAATTCAGTCATGCCTCTGTTAGGGATCAACAGAGGAGAGCTTATTTCCACCCTCATTTCTCTTCCATAAAAGGGAAGAACGGCTGCATCAGCCACTTTAATAGCGGAGGAAGCAGCAAATTGATTTTTTGACAGGATCGCTGTGGAGAATGATGGGGAGTGGGTGGACCGGCCTGAGCAAAACGAGAGATGAGAGATAGGAGCCCAGGATGCGCCGGGAGTCGTGCGAGGGAGGGGTGGGTGTAAACCGGAAGATGAAAATGTCATTCCTGGCATTGTTTGCAGGGAGGGAGACCACATTTATGTGGAGTTGCAAGCAGAATTCGGTCGAGCAGTTAGAATTTTAATTTAAAGCTTTTCTGGGCGCCTGGGTGGCTCAGTGGGTTAAGCCGCTGCCTTCGGCTCAGGTCATGATCTCAGGGTCCTGGGATCGAGTCCCGCATCGGGCTCTCTGCTCAGCGGGGAGCCTGCTTCCCTCTCTCTCTCTCTGCCTGCCTGTCTACTGTGAACTCTCTCTGTCAAATAAATAAATAAAATCTTAAAAAAAAAAAAATTTAAAGCTTTTCTGTGACCGCAATAGAGACCACTCTGGAGAGCAGGGTGGCATCTGCCGCCTCGTGGGACTCAGGACTCTAACTGAGAGTTGTGGCAAGGAGAGTACTTGTTGACTAGGAAGGGTAGAGAAGGCGGGTAGCAAAGAGAAGGGATGAAAACAGGGGGAAGACAAAAGATTTAATGGCTTGGCAAGAACAGTGAGGACCAGGCAAGAAAAATAGCACAGAAAGGTCAAGGGAGGGAAGACAGCTCGGTGACTGGTCTTTTGGAAAGGTTGTTGTCCGACACAGCTTTTCATTTTGATATGAGCAGCAGTCCCTGGTATGAGGCTGAAAGCCAGAATTGTCAAATCCTTAGATGTTGAATGAGTCACAGGACGGAGGTAAGAAAAAGAGACCCCAATGGAACAGATCCTACTCCTACTCTCAGCAGGAGGGGAATCTGCCTGTTTGATGTTTTGCTCAGAATGAGGAAAGTCATTTTTCTCCTTTTGGCCCTTCGCTAAAATATCTGCGCCCTGATCCTGTTAGGAGGGAGCTACAGGCAGAATGTCCTTAGCAAGGCAGGTCTGGCTGCAACCTTGCTCAGCAACCGAAAGCAGTACTTTCTTTCTTTCTTTCCTTTTTTGTAAGATTTTATTTATTTATTTGACAGACCGAGATCACAAGTAGGAAGAGAGAGAAAGAGAGACAGGCTCCCCATTGAGCAGAGAGCCTGATGGAGGGCTCGATCCCAGGACTCTGGGATCATGACCTGAGCCAAAGGCAGAGGCTTTAACCCACTGAGCCACCCAGGTGCCCCCGCAAGCAGTTTTTAAAAGAGGCTCTTTTGTCAATGGCTTTAGTGTTGATAGGCCTGGGCTCAGGCTTCGGCTTTGTTTTCAATCAGCAAATGTCTTCATTCCCATCATCAAATGAACAAACCAACCCTCAAACCAACCCACACTTGGACTTGTTTTCTACTTCCCCTTATAATGAAGAGGTAGTGTCCCTCTTTTTTTTTTTTTAATTTATTTTTTATATTTTGAATTATTTATTTATTTAAAGATTTTTATTTATTTATTTACCAGAGACAGAGGGAGAGAGAGCGAGAGAGCACAGGCAGACAAAGAGGCAGGCAGAGGCAGAGGGAGAAGCAAGCTCCCTTGCCGAGCAAGGAGCCTGATGTGGGACTCGATCCCAGGACCCTGGGATCATGACCTGAGCCGAAGGCAGCTGCTCAACCAACTGAGCCACCCAGGTGTCCCTGAATTATTTTTTTAAAGATTTTATTTATTTATTAGAGAGAGAGACAGTGAGAGAGAGCATAAGAGGTGAGAAGGTCAGAGGGAGAAGCAGACTCCCCATGCAGCTGGGAGCCCGATGCAGGACTCGATCTTGGGACTCCAGGATCCTGACCTGAGCTGAAGACAGTTGCTTAACCAACTGAGCCACCCAGGTGCCCCGGTAGTGTCCCTCTTAAATTAATGGCTATCATCGCCATTTGGAGTATGGCCCACATCTTCCCTTGCTTTCTCCAGGAATTCTCACACTGTTCTCCTCTGAATATTATCTATAATACTCCTCTCTACAGGATCATTTCTATCAGCATACTAATAGGCTTTTGTGACTCTTGTTAAATTAATCTTTTTCTCATCCCTTCTCTTCTCTGCCTCTCTCACTCCCCTGTACTCCCCCTAGGTAATTTCATCCATACCCATAACTTTATTTTATTTTATTTTGAAGATTTTATTTATTTATTTATTTATTTGACAGCCACAGATCACAAGTAGGCAGAGAGAGAGGAAGGGAAGCAGGCTCCCTGCTGAGCAGAGAGTCCGATGCAGGGCTTGATCCCAGGACCCTGGGATCATGACCTGAGCTGTAGACAGAGGTTTTACCCCACTGAGCCACCCAGGCGGCCCCATCCCCATAACTTTAAATATCATCTTCACACTGTGTCTCCCCAGTTTATGTCTATAGCCCAGAGTTCTCCACTCAACCCCAACATTCAGTAGTCTAATATTTCTAGCAGAATTTACCCAAAAGACATTTCTTGATTCTTCCCACACATGTCCCCTGTCCTAGCCCTTAAGTTTCCCCATCTCAACCAGTGGAAACGCAGTAAGTCTCACCATCTACCCAGGTGCTCAAGCCAAAGACCCAGGAGTCATTCCTCCTCCTCATCGAATCCATCTCATCACTGAGTTCTAGAAATGCCATCACTGAGCTGTTTCTCAGCTCCTGCTACTTTCTTCCATGTCCATTCTTCACCATTCTCTTGCTTCTGGGTCACTACTACCCAGCCTGCCCACCGGTCTCCCTGCTTCCACGGCTGCACCTCGTCCCTCCTCACCAGTATTTCTCATTCATCTGCTACATGGCACAAGAGTTGCACTTAAATATAGACCTGGTATGTCCTCTCCTGCTTAAAAAGTTTCAGTGACCTCTCAAACTTAGAATGCAATTTAAACTCCTATTTTGCGTCTTCAGGACCCTGTGTAATCAGAGAATCAGAGCCCGCCCTGGTCTTTCTATTCATCTCAAGTTACTCTCACATTCTTCCATTTTGCTCCAGTCACATTGATTTTATTTTGGTTCCTTGAGTGTGTAAAAACTCTCCTGCCTCAGGGCCTTTGCCCTTGTGACTCATCCCTCAAACTAGAAGTTTCTCTGCACCCTCATCCAGTATTTCTTATCCCTGCAGTTTCAGCTGAAATGTGACTTCCTTGGTGAGCAGCTTTTCCTGGCAACTCCTTTTTATAGATTTTTCCAACCCCATTACTCCATTATTCTCTGATCCAGTACCCCATTTTCTTGTAGCGGGCACATGGCAATTCTTTTTGTATTATGTTTTCATTCTTCCCATAATTTTTGTCTAGTTTAGTATCGCACATGTAAAGGAGCATCGAGTATAGTATGGGGCAGGGAACATGCTGGAAGCATCGCGCAGTCACACAGTCTGAGTACGCATTGCGGATGTGTTCTCTTAGAGGTTATTTAACATCTAAACTTCAGTCTATTCAATGTGGACAATAATACCAACCTCCAAGTGTTGGTGAGAGAAGTAAATGAGATGATATATGGAGTTAATAGCAAAAAACTTCGTATATCATGAATAGGTCACAACTGTTACCTGATGATTTTATTGTTCACTTTTTATTCTCCAACAGCTAGTGTAATGCTTGGAAGCAGGCTCTTATTAAATATTTGTTCAATGATTAAATAAATGAATAAATTGTGGGGTCAATTTCGTAGAGCTGTTTTGAGGATGAGACACAGCATATGTCAAGTGATTAAAACAGTGCTGGTACACTGTAAATATTCAATAAAACTTTATCATCAGTACTCAAAGAGCTGGCTAATTTGATCAATTAATACAATTAAGAACTACACCCAGGCTTCTTATCTAAAGCAATTGCCATCTCTAATTGCCCACTGGGTCTCACCCCTCCCATACTCTAAAGGACACAGCTCCTACAATTGTCTCTTCCCCCCCCCCCCCGCCACCATTGGATACCTACCAAGAAAAAAATATTGCTGGAACAATTTTCAGTTTAGTAAACCCTTTGTTGAATCCCCATACCATCCTCCAATGACATCATCTCATTTCTCCTCAGCTTTTGTCAGTTAAACTCGAACAGGAGTTGTTCACAATCTCTGTCTCTGATTTTTCTCCTCCAATTCTCCTTGACCTATTCTAATCCTATTTTCTCCACCTCTCTGCAGAAACTTCCTTTTTCAAGTTTATTAATAATTTACTGGACAAATCAAACCTTACATTCTTGGTTTCCAACTTCCTGACCAGTCAGCAGGATTGACAGCTGCTCCTTCCTTTTTAAAAATACTTTATTTGGCTTCTAGGATACCATGCAATCTTGTTTATCCTTCTGGCTGACTAACCCACCTTGTCGGTTCCTCCTTCTGTCCCAAACTCTTATCTTGTCTCAGGATGAGAACCTCACCTCTGTATACATTTTCCGTGTTAACCTTATCCAATCCCGTAGCTTTACATATCACCAGGTAACTGATGATTTCCAGGTTTATATGTTCATCTTTGACCTCCTTCTGGAACCCCATACATGCAATTGGCTCCTTGATTTTTCCATTCTGGTGTTTAACAGGCATCTCAAATGTGACCTGTTCAAAACTGCTCTTAATTCCACGCTTCTCTCACGATCCCAACACTATCTGCTCCCCAGTTTTCCCACGGGACTGGCAGCTCGTTTCAGTTGCTCAGACCAAAAACACTGCATTCATCATTGATTCTTCCACACTCTCTAAAAAAAATCTATGTGACTGTTTGGAAAATATATCCTAAATACAACTGCTTATCACCTCAACTGCTCTCTATACTCCACAGCCAGGATCATGCCTCCCTTTGACTATTGTTACGTCTCTTCAGTCACCTGCTTCCACCCACTCCATCTCTTTGCCACGCAGCTGCCATAGTGACACTTTTAAAAAGACATTGCATTCCTCTGCTCAAACCATTAAATGGCTTTCCATTGCAGGTAAATGCTAAAATCCTTATTGTGGCCTTAAAAGTCTTTTTAGAAAAGATTTATCTATTTATTTATTTGACAGCCAGAGATCACAAGTAGGCAGTGAGGCAGGCAGAGAGAGAGAGGAGGAAGCAGGCTCCCCGCCGAGCAGAGAGCCCGATGCGGGACTCGATCCCAGGACTCTGGGATCATGACCTGAGCGGAAGACAGAGGCTTTAACCCGCTGAGCCACCCAGGTGCCCCAAGGCCTTAAAAGTTCTCTATCATCTTTCTGATTTCCCTTAGACCTCCCAACACCTTTGTGATCTATCTTTCCCCCTCTCCTCCCCATGCCCAGTGCCTCCACACCAAGCAACTTCCTGTATATAGAACATGCCAAGCATTGCCCTGCCTTGCGGGCTTGGCCTTTCTTGTCCCCTCGTCTGGATAGCTCTCTCCCCAGATGTGTTTGTATGCCTCCCTCCCTCCCTCCTTCAGATCTCCAAGGTCCGCTTTTCTGAGAGGTCCTCCTTAGCCAGGCAATATAAAATGGGGTTCTCCCTCAGAGCCGCCATGGTCACTCTTATTCTGTGTGTTTTTTTTTTTAATTTATGCATATCAACCACTGACATTTGATATGTTTGATTGTTGTCTCTTGCCTCAGTAGTATAGAAGTTCCATGAGCGCAGGGACTTTATTGCCCTCTTTACTCCCTGAACCTAGAATCGTAGGCATTAAAAATATTGGACAACTCAATAAATGAATTAATAAATGTTTTAGGAGTCTAAAGACTTCTATGTTTCTCTATTTAATGGAAGCTTCTGCTTATTAGTAATAAGCAGGTGAAAATCTGAAAGTTCCCTTTGCAGGTGTGATCGGTATTGTAGAGAGGAGTTAGTGGAATTTTTTGGTGTTTCTCAAGGGGATTAAGTAGAGGACTGTTCCCTTCTTGTATGCATACAGCTAGCTCTATCTAGGTCCAAAAACCAAACTTTTTTTCTGAGAAATCTGCGCTCAACTTTCAATCATTCTGCACATTGCAATGGACCCAAGTCACCGCGAGGTGACATCATCATGCAGCTCCCAGCACTCCCAGCTCCTCCCAGTCACTTACTAATTGACTATTTGGTCACGAAGAAGAAAATCTTGTTTCAAAGCAGGACTTCTCTGTGATAAATATGCCTTTTGGCTCCTTGTCCTCCTGGAGACACCGGGTAGCTTGTTTAATCTCCTAGTTGGTTGGTGAGTAAGTACGGTCTATTTTCCATCTGGAGCTCAGTTGTGCTTATGATGCGGTGAATAGGGTATCTGCTGAAGAACCACAGCATCCTCCCTAGGAATGGAATGACTATAAAACACCAGACCTCCCAGGAAGCTTTTAGTCTGAAGCCAAACCTATAGATGAAACTTATTCATACAATTGATGATGAACAACAGCAATAAAAACCCACTTTAATCTCAAATATTTCTTCTTTGTTGTCTACTTTCTCCTCATGGACCAGATACCTGGCACCAAGCTGTCATGTTTGCAATGTTTTCCATGTCTCCTTCCATGTTAGATTCAGCCTAAATTCCCGTTGGAACGCTTTTAAGACAGTTTCAGCATTTTATGATGAGTCAACTATAATCACTTAAAATTTAAAAGTTCCTTCCACAGAAAGCTTGAAAGTAGGTTTTCTTCTCTTCTTCCAGGAGAATCTTATCATTGGGAGCCAGTGAGTATATTCCCTCATACTTTCTAAATTGAGTGGGAATGTTTGGCTGCAACTTAGATGCTACTTCAGATAATAATTACAAGCATCATAATTACAAGTTTTGTTTAGTACAACTTGTGTTCACATAGTCATGTGGTAGGTTAATTAATATGTGAACATATTTGTGAGTGCCATCTTTAACTACTGTCTTACCTTCAAAAATAAACCTGTAACAGGTGCTTAACTTCTACGAAAACAAATTTAAAGTAGGTCTAACGTTCCTAATTCATAAGTGGTCTCTATATGATCAGCCTTTCCTTTATCTGGATCATCTAGCTTAGCCATGTAAATGTTTTTAAGAAATTGTTTTCTCATGTCAGGGCATCTGGGTGGCTCAGTTGCTTATGCATCTGACTTAGGTTCAGGTCGTGATATCGGGGTCCTGGGACTGAGCTCAGTGTGAGGCTCCTAGCTCAGTGGGGAGTCTGCTTCCCCCTTTCCCTCTACCCTTCCTCTCTGCTCATGCTGTCTCTCTCAAATAAATAAATAAGTAAAATAAAATAAAATTGTCTTCTCATGTCTTGTCACTATTATAAGACTTTGCTTATATTTCCAATGGAAGCCAACTCAGTTGTACATGGACACACACACACACAGTACCTACTCTATAAGAGGTGGCAGGCTAGGTTAGCAGGGAAGTACAAAAATAAATAAACAATCACTCTGTAGAGTGGATTCTTTTTGCACTTGTCTTCAGAAGACAGCTAATCCACTCTACTGGTTGAAAAGTTTTATTATCTTTACCCTTCTCTAATTTCAGAAATATATTCTACTTTTATTCCAAGCTATTGACTAGAGAGAACATTATCCTAAAAATGATTCGTGCATATTTATTGGTAAGAAACACCATCTTTTACAAGAAGTAAATGTAAGTCTTTAAAAAAGCTAATAACTTGGGGGCACCTGGGTGGCTCAGTGGGTTAAAGCCTCTGCCTTTGGCTCAGGTCATGATCCCAGGGTCCTGGCAACGAGTACTGCATTGGGCTCTCTGCCTGCAGGGAGCCTGCTTCCTCCTCTCTCCCTGCCTGCCTCTCTGCCTACTTGTGATCTCTGTCTGTCAAACAAATAAATAAAATCCTTAAAAAAAAAAGAAAAGCTAATAACTTGGTTTGCATCATTGCTTCTTAATAGTTATTGGGATTAAATACCATGCTTTGTAAAACAAAACAAAACAAAACACGAGCCAAGACTTATAATCTCTAAAGATGGGTAATAATAAATTCAAACATGTGACTCTAACAATGAATGAAAATAGTTGCAAAGTTGAGGGATGAGAGTAACTCTCATCGGTGTTAAAACTAGTTGGTTGTTCTAGTAATGCTCAATAGTTGATCACTTTCTTTCTCTAGCAACAGTATCACATCAAAAGAAATCTCTGCTCTTTAATGCAGGAGGAAAAATTATTGATTGCTTTGTTTCAGTTGGATATTGTGTTAAAAGATGTCAGTCAGTTTTAGAATAGCTGAGTCTGAACCTCCTTCTAAATATAGGTGATTGGCAAATGAAACAAAATAAATAAAATTAATCTTAGAGGAGTTGAAGTAAAAGAAAATTTCCTCTAAATATAAATAAATAAGACAAAATGTGCAAATGAAAATAAATAACTGGCCACAATTGTTCAAAGCTAACTGGAGTATTTCATTTCATGTTGCTGCAGGATTTATATTCTTTTGTATTTATAAGGTATTTAAGAGTATAAGTAGGGGCGCCTGGGTGGCTCAGTGGGTTAAAGCCTCTGCCTTCAGCTCAGGTCATGATCCCAGGATCCTGGGATTGAGCCCCGGATCAGGCTCTCTGCTCAGCGGGGAGCCTGCTTCCCCCACCCCTCTCTCTCCCTGCCTGCCTCTCTGCCTACTTGTGATCTCTGTCTGTCAAATAAATAAATAAAATCTTTAAAAAAAAAGAATATAAGTAATGAAATCTTGTGGAAATAGGTACTGCTTATAAATCAAGAGGCCCTTCCTATAAATGTACTGGTCAAACATATAGAAGGACAATTAACACATGGTGTCTCCTTGAGATTATTTGACCAAAAGAAGGAATCATTCATATGAAGAGATCTGAAAAAAATTTGAGATGATGATGCCAAAATAATTTTGATATTAGTTGTCATTACTCAGTTGTCACTGTAAAATATCTTGCCGAACTTTTAATTCTATCTTCACGAATATCTTATTTCATTAAATAGCTCATAATCTCATTGAAAGCTTTCTAAAATTTTACTTCTTTGTATTTCTCTTATGTATAGACAAGCAATTTGTATGAGTTCTGTGCTTAATAGATAGGTTTTGGATTTTTGATTGAGAAAGGAGATGTGTGGTTAAAAATATGACTTCTATACTACTTGGACTAGCAATTTATAGAGAATAAGAACATAATTAGGTTCACTTTAAGTCAATTTGAACATCGTCCAGTGGATACCTAATGCCTAATCTAGATGGTACAGAGTGATATCACTTTATTTTCTAAATGCAGAAGTACTGGCTAGCAAAAGACTCTAATTAACAGTGTGGCAAATAATAGGATTGATTTTATCATGTACCTAAATTGATGACTAATACATTGGAATTTGTTATATAGTCACATTCTTCACAGTTAAAGATGTGATAATCACATAAACATTAAATTAGGTAAGCATGTAGTAAACAAGTTAGAAAAAAGTATATCAATAAAGTCATCTATAAAGTTTTGTGTAAAAACGAGGTGATTTTAGTTACAATTTAATGATTTTTATGAATTTTTCTATTCTACAAGTTTTTGAAAGGACATCATTGTAGTGGGTCGCCTGGGTGGCTCAGTGGGTTAAAGCCTCTACCTTCAGCTCAGGTCATGATCCCAGGGTCCTGGGATCGAGCCCCGCATCGGGCTCCCTGCTCAGTGGGGAGCCTGCTTCCTCTCTCTCTGCCTGCTTGTGATCTCTGTCTGTAAAAAAAAAAAAAAAAAAAAAAAAAAAAAAAAAAGAGGTTAAAGAAAATATCCTGTTTTCAAAAAACTAAGGATCTCTGTCAAAAAAAAAAAAAAAAAGACATTGTACTACAAAGCATTGTAGTAAAGAGGTTAAAGAAAATATCCTATTTTCAAAAACCTAAGGAAAGAGTCAAATTCCATGGCTGTTTCTATCTTACAGCACATTTAAATTATGGGAAACAAGAAGCTTTGAATGATGTGTGTGATAATCTGTTGCCGCACACTTAATAATTTAACACTGATAAACTATTTAGAAAGCAACAACTATATTTCTAAGACCCATAGAAGGAATAAGAATTAACTGAAAATCTCCACCAGTATAAATTACTTTATCAATTACCAAATAATGAAGATGGTGATTTATCAATTACTATCAATACATACAGCCATCGTTCACTGTACTTTAGTATAGAAATGTGTCTTATCACTCTCCACTGATGAATTAGAAGGAAAAAATATAAGGAACTGAATGAGACATACATAAGTTTCTCTTTTCTTAAATGCCATATGCCTTATTTCATCCCCCCTTTATTCTGAATTTGCCAAAAGTTTATAATAAGTCAAGCGGAGAAAAACAACTATCATATGATCTCCCTGATATGAGGAAGTGGTGATGCAACATGGGGGCTTAAGTGGGTACGAGAAGAATCAATGAAACAAGATGGGATTGGGAGGGAGACAAACCATAAGTGACTCCTAATCTCACAAAACAAACTGAGAGTTGCTGGGGGGCGGGGGACTGGGAGAGGGTGGTGGGGTTATGGACATTGGGAAGGGTATGTGCTATGGTGAGTGCTGTAAAGTGTGTAAACCTGGTGATTCACAGACCTGTACTCCTGGGGCTAATAATACATTATATGTTTATTAAAAAATAAAAAAATATATATATAAACTTGCAACTAACAGATTAAAAAGCCCTAGAGATCTAAACACACACACACACACACACACACACACTCACACATTTATCAACAGTTATTTTTATCCCTAGATTTAATATACATAAAAGCATCAGTATTAACTGTAAATTTTATTACAATAATAGCTTACATGGTTAATATTTTCTAGTTCAAATTTCATGTATTATTTCATTTATCTTCTCAATACCCATTGAAGTAGGGTTATTACTATTATCCTTTTTTTTAAAGTTGAGGAAAATAGAGACACAGTGAAGGCCCTTGTCTTAGACATTTGCTACTCAAGCAACTGCATCTGGTTCCTCTGGGAGCTTGTGAGAAGTGCAGAACTTCAAGCCACACCTTAGAAACCTACAGAATTAGAATGTGCATTCAGTAAGACTCTTAGGTATTCACACTCACATTAAAGTCAGAGACACATGTCTCTTAAATCACACAGCTGGTGCAGGGAAGCTAGGATTCAATCCCATGCAGTTAGACTCTGTGCTGGGACTCTCAAATACCACATTAGGTCGTCTTAATTGTTAGAGAAATGAATGGGAAGCACTTAATTATTATGAAATAAATATTGCCACATGCTTAATGTGCCTATGGATTTTGTGAAACGTGGATCGGATTGTACTTGTATGAATTATACTTTTAATGAAAAGATTCTATTTATTTATTTGACAGAGATACAGTGAGAGAGGGAACACAAGCAGGGGGAGTGGGACGGGGAGAAGCAGGCTTCCTGCTGAGCTGGGAGCCCTATGAGGGGCTCAGTCCCATGACTCTGGGATCATGACCTGAGTGGAAGGTAGATACTTAATGACTGAGCCACCGAGGTGCCCCTGAATTACACTTATAAAAAAAAAAGATTTTATTTATTTATTAGAGAGAGAGAGTGAAAGAGAGCAAGAGAGGGGAGAGGGGCAGAGGGAGAAGCAGATTCCCTGCTGAGCAGGCAGCGCCATGCAGGACTCGATCCCCAGAATCCAGGATCATGACCTTAGCCGAAGGCAGTCATGACCAAGGCAGTCGCTAAGCCACTCAGGTACCCCGAGTTATACTTTTTAATAATAAATAAAAATACTGACTTCTCATCAATCACTTTAATAATTGACTATTTATCATGATCCAACCTTATTTTTCTACGCTCGCCTCCATGTCTTCTTTTTAGTCATTCTTTAAAAAATTTACTCATTTATTCCATAAGCATGTGAAGAGTGACTAATATTTGTTAAGCATTTTTCTTTTTTTAGGTGTGGGAAGACAAAGACCAATTAGACCCAATTCTTGACCTCAAGACATTTAGTGGTATCGAAGACCGATCATTACAAGTTTAAATGACTGTTGTAATGGAATTATTTACTAAGTGCAGTGGGAACATTAGCAGAAAGCATGTCTTAGTTTGAGGTGCCCCCAAAGCAGACCCAAGACAAAAATTCAAATGGCAGGTAGTGTTTCTGATAAGCAAAAACAATGCTGATAGAGGAGTGATCCAGGATGAGAGGAAAGAGAAAATAGACAATGAGGCCAGCTATCCCTGAGGATGATTAGACTTTAAAACTCTGAGGTGGGGGGTTAGTATACCAGCCATGGCCCCGAGTTATTTTTCATTCAAGGGGCAGGGAGTTGGAATATTTATACCCCGTCTTTGGTTGAAGCTGCCCCTGTTGAAGCAAGCCCCTTGCTTGCTGCATAGGCAGACAACATGTCCTTCGGCAGAGAAATGCAGACATGGGCAGCTGGAAAGCAGGCCCGAGTGCCCTGAGTGGTTAGGGCTAAGGGATGTACGGGATGTGGACTAGACATCCACAGCCTCTGCTTTGGCCTGTCTGGGGACTCAGGGAAAGTCCCACTGAGAAAGTGAGTCTTGGATCTCCTCTTGATGGCCAAAGATGTTTTTGTTTTTGTCTTTATTTTCTCTAGGAAGACAAAATGGCATGTGCAAAGACAGAGGGGCAGGAGAGAACATGGAATATTCGAGAAACTAAACGTTGTCTAATGCTCCTCAAGGCTAGGGGATAGCAGCAGCAGGGGCTCTGCATTTCATACCATGTTCAGTTTTTCTCTTCTGGGAAATAGGACACCACTGAAGGCTTTTGAGTAGAATTGTGACATGGTTGAATTTATAGATTTAAAGAGACCGTTTTGGCTAGGGGAGTGGGGGTTGGTTAAAGGAGGTGGGGATGAGGGCAGGGGATTGTGAAAGGGTCTGCAGCAAGATAAGATGAGGTTGGCCCATCCTGGTGGAGGGAAAAGGACACGTTTGAGACAGTTCATGTTGTGTGGTGAAATGGAGGGACTTAGTGACTACTTTACTGAAGGAGCAGGGAGAGGAGGGAGACTGCAGGACTCTGGTGTGGGTGACGGTGGGCAAATGGATGATGGCTCTGGTGCCTCAAAGTGTTATTAAATGGTTTTGTAGAGTCTCTCTGCCCAGCAGGAAATGGAATTGATCATTCCCAGAGTGTACAGCTGGGGTAACCCCTAAAAATAGGAGAAAAAGAGAAGGAATGAAGAAATGCACATATTATGTCATTTTCTAGGAATCCAAATCTCTAGTAACCGATACTTTGAAAGCTGAGGTAACTTGGAAGCACTGGTTCAAATAAAATTTCCCCATCATTCTTAGATGGGGATCCCTCTAAGTGGGGATCCCTTAGAGTCATGATCCCTCATGTAAAGAGGCAGTGGTGTGAAAAATGATTTCCCTAAACAATAATTTTAAAAAAGAAAATCTCATAGTCTAAAGGGAGTTGAGTCATCCAGGATGACAAATTTGGGCCACATATTATTTATTCTTCCTCTTCTCTGTCAGAAAAATTTGTGCTGAGGTATCAGTCCCTACAGCTCTAGCCTGGGATTGTCAGGACAATGCATTCCTAGATCCCAGACCTGGAGGGATCTCATGGAACACACCCAGTGATCCTGATCATGGAGTGAAAATATTGGGATGCATTTTTGTAAAGTATCCTTAAAGTCAACATTCATTCCCTAACAGCTATTTATTAAAGTACTTCTGTATTCCAAGTACATGGTATTGGGCTCCTTTCTATAGAGTTTAATAGCAAAGGAAAACCTTAAACTAACAATAGTCAGCTAAAGACTTTGAGAGTGAATAAAGAAACACTTATTAAAGGATAACATTTTGTTTTTTCATTTAGGTGGATTTCGATCATCTTTTCATTTAAAGACAAGTCATGGAGGGGGGAACAAGATATTCAGCGTTCAACTTTTTCTGTAGTTTCTCAAACAGTTCTGTAAGCAAAGCGTTGATTCAAATGTTTAGTGAATGAAGTAATGAGAACCCCAGAATCAGTCATCATTAATCCACCCATTAAATAAATACTAATGAGCTTTAACTCTGAGATAGGTACTAGCATCTTTGTTGGGTGCAGTGATTTAAAAAGCACATCTCCAGTGCACCTGGGTAGCTCACTCAGTTAAGTAGCTGGCTCCTGATTTTGGCTCAGGTCATGATCTCAGTGTCCTGGGACCAACTCTACATTGGGCTCCACACTCAGCGAGGAGTCTTCTTGAGGATTCTCTGTCTCCCTCTGCCCTTCTCCCACTCATGCACTCTCTCTCTCTCTCTTTCTAAGATAGACAAATCTTTTTTAAAAAAGCACTTCTGCAATTCTAAGAGAAAGCTGCTGGCTTCTCAAGAAACACACATGGAGTTGATTTTGAAAATGCAGTCAGATGTGCTAATAGGCACTGGTACAAAGTGTTTCTGAAACACAGAGATGCCAAGCAATGGGGAAGAAAAGTAGCTTTCCCTACCCCCCCAATTAAAATCCTAGGTTTGATAGTTTGCTTCTTTGTATATACATTTGCAACTTTAGAATGAAATTTAGGAGCACCTGGGTGGCTCAGTGCGTTAAGCTTCTGCTTTTGGCTCAGGTCATAATCTCAGGGTCATGTGGTTGAGCCCTGCATTGGGCTCTCTGCTCAGTGGGGAGCCTGCTTCCCCCCCCCCCACCACCACCTGCCTCTCAGTCTCTCTCTTTCAAATAAATAAATAAAAATCTTTAGAACAAAATTTATACTCTAAATGTTTCATGTGGCCAATATCATAAATGTGCTGTAGTGGGTATACACCAGGAACCTGCACAATGATCTCCTCAGCTTTCCCTTCTTTGGGAATTCACAAAAGTGGACCTTTGGGAGTCCCATCATAAAATGTAACGCTGCTTTATGACTAGGGAGAGTCACTTGATCCAATTGTATTGGACTTTCTTTTCTAGAATTCCAGAACTGACACCCAGAGGATGAGATTCATTTTCTCTATGAACTGGACTTTATGCCTAGTCCAGAGATACTGGAAGTCTGACTTCTCACGCGGATTTAAGAACAAAGGAAACCAACCTAAACCCAGAGAAGAAACCTTAAAGATAAAATTCCAATGGCTTTGTACTCTTGGTTCTAGACCCTTCCAGAACTCTAATAGCATTCATGCTTTTAAGCATAAGGAATTTTCCATTTTCTGTCAAAAGTTCCAGTTTCCATCTAAGCTAGTTAGAATGGGTTTCTGCAATTTAAAAAAAATCCTAAATAATTGTAACAGGCATCTTTATTCACTTACTCAGAATTCTTCATTGATCGCTGCCTACCTGCCTTCTTTTCTATCAGCATCTAGGTACTTACTACCTTGGGAGAACTTTTTTTTTTTTTTTTAAGTTTTTAGCTACTGTGGTGGGTGAAGTGAGTGGAATTGACTTCACTTTCAGGCCCAGGGAAGGACCTTCTGCAAAGCTCGTACTCTTGCTTACAATGATTCATTTCAGGGTAGGTCTGTGACCTCCCACTTAAGTGGATGGTCTGAAGAGATGCTAAGTGAGATAATCTGGGAGAAATACACCCGATGTTATTTGACTACAGATGTTCCCACTTTTGGGGGAACATCTTCCCAAACAATGGGGCAGGAGAATGTGAAGTCTAGAAGGGCTGTAAATCTTCCTATTGTGGAGGAAGCCAGATAGAGGAAAAAGCTGACCCAAAGGAGGAGCTGAGAACACCGAGAAACAGATACATGTTGGCTTCATGGATCAAGTCGTGACTGAAGTCAACACTGAGTCTGTACATTTATTTTTCCTCTTTATTTTATTTATTTATTTTGATTTGAGTCATTTGAGTCAGATTTCCTACTGTGAAACAAAAGCCTCATAACCAACAGTAATGCATTCAGAATATTTTTTCCCCAGGTCCTTGATTTTTTTTTTTCCACCTACCATCTTGGCCTGAAAAACCTACTGATTTATAGACTGTGGGTTTATAAATTCAGTCACTTCTGTTGTCCTTTTGAAATGTTGGTCTGATAGTATTGCTGTTACTTACATGTTACAATGAGACTACATTTGGACAGTCCCCACCAAATGAGTAACAGAATGTTAGAGATTAGACAAGAGAATGAGATGTACTCTTTTGATCAGGAATATCTTAAAACAATACTTAATAAGTAGTATGTATTTAGAAATTGAGTAACCTCAGAAGCTTTAGTTTCCAGGACACCATTTTTTTTGGGGGGGGGGTGAATATTTTCAAGAAATAGTTTTAGGTTTTTAGGCTTAAAAATTGAAAAGATTTCTGACAAGGCATGTTCTAGATAAAATTGTACCTCCTGAAGCAGGATAACCTGCTCCACAAAATGTTAAATTATGTTTTTAACTTAGCCGTTTGTCATAGAAAGGGGTGGTAAATGTTTTTGATAACTTTTTTTTTTTTTTAAGATTTTATTTGTTTGAGAGAGAGAGGGAGAGAGAGAGAGGAGCAGGAGGGAGGGAGAAGAAGAGGCAGAGACTCTCCAGTAGACTTCTCATTGAGCACAGAGCCATGCAGGGCTTGATCTCACAACCCTGAGATCATGACCTGAGCTGAAGCCGAGGCGGGTGCTCAACCAACTGAGCTACCCATCACCCCCATTTTTGATAACTTTAAACCAAACTGCCCCTCTAGAAAATGATTGGATATTCTGTGGTTGAGCTAGTCTTTCTATCCAGTGATAGGAAGACTCCAATTGCCTCTGAGGATTCTTGCGAGTAAATTATATGTTCTCTTGCCAGCACCAAGTAAGTGTTGGACCTCCATTCAATGGCTGGGGGGTTCTCAAAATTCTCAAGTGTCCTGTAAATAAACACAGGTTAAAATTCTCTTCCCTTGCCTTCCTCTTTCTCTTTCATCATTTTTTCATCTCTTTCTTCTTTTCTTTCTCATTTTAACAAAACCAGAGAATATTTTTTTTACTGGAAATACCCTTCTATCTTTAAACTTCCCATAACAAAACCAATAAATAGACTACAGACCTATCCAATAAAATCTTTATTTATGCTTAATTTGAATCATAAAATTAAAACAATAATAAAACAGTAAGCCTATCTGTTTACTAGCTTCTCTATTTCAAGTTTGGGAGACCTGGCCTTCTATGAAAAAGCTATTTTTAGATTTCCGAGCTACATGATCACAGGTGTTAGCTAACTCATCTTTCCTTGGAAAATGAGTAAATTTCGACAAAGAAGTTTTGTGTATTGTTTTGACTGTTCCTTTGTCACAGGATCCTTCTGGTATTCTGGTAACTCAAATACCTGACAAGACATGTTGGTAGTATTACTAGATAAAAGAATAGATTTAAGAAAAAGTTCTTGTTCAGACACCAGCAGTGTTTTGAAAGAAATCACTTTCTTTTTTCAAATAGTGACATTGAAAAATCTTAATCTACATAGTAATTTTTTAAGATGTTGTGGTTTATAAGACTTGTGACTAAAATCTCAAATTTGGAAAAGAATATAAGATGCAATGCTCTTGGGCCATCTGGTTGGCTCAGTTGATTGAGGGTCTACCTCCTACTCAAGTCATGTTCTCGGCGTCCTAAGCCCTGTGTCAGTCTCCGTGCTTAGCAGGGAGTCTGCTTCTCCCTCTCTTTCTGCCTCTCCCCTCCACTGCTCATGCTCTCTCTATCTCTCAAATAAATAAAATCTTAAAAACGAAATAAAAGAAGCAGTGTTCTTTCTTGTAACGTATGAAATGCAGAAGGCAGCTATTGAAGACGCAAAAACAGAGCTACTAGACAGATTAGTGACTTGTCTAAAGTTACACAGACAGTAAATGGCTGACCCTAATGTCTAGGCCCTTAGCCACAGAATAATAATTCTTCATTCTTGGGCACTTCCTTGAGCCAGGCAAGGCTTCACATGCAGTAACTTGACAGTAACTTCTCTTACTTTACTTATTTACTTACTTCTGTATGTCTTGTGCCCATCCAATGTGCTATCTTCATAACTGTTAGTTTAAGTAGCCCCCCTGAAGGGTCTAGATGACAGGCTGGATTTTGATGGAAAGAAGGCCAAGGATAAGTGCTGGGGAGAGGACAAGCTCTTGTGATGAAGTGAAGTGGAGATTTCTTTTTTAATTGTGGTGAGAACATTTAACATGAGGTCTACCCTTCTTTACAACATTTTAAGTGTACAATACAATATGGTTAACTACAGGCACTCTGTTGTATGAAGGATCTCTAGAACTTATTCATCGTGCATGACTGAAACTTTATACTCATTGAAAAGCAACTTTCCATTTCCACATTCCCCCAGCCACTGGCATCTAACATTCTATCCTCCGCTTTTATGAGTTTAACTATTTTAGGTATCTCATATAAGTTGAATCATGCAGTATTTGTCTTTGTGAGCTTGGTTTATTTCACTTAGCATAGCATCCTCTAGCTTCATCCATGTTGCATATAGCAAGATTTCAAGAAGTACAGATTTTTTAATAAGAATAACTGCCATCCACTGATGCAGGTGCTCAGACTTTACAGGTTGTGGTAAAGGTTGGATGCTTTCCCCCCCCCCCCTTCATTTATAACAAACCCTCTGGCTTTTAGCTGGGCACACCTGCAGAAGAGTTGTGTGCAACTTCCAGAAAATGTCCTTAAAGACTAGAAGCATGCTCTTCTTTTTTGCTTCTGTCCTCCTGCCTGGGATGCGACCTGAATGACTGGAGCTCCAGGAACCATCACATATCATGAGGGAAGCTTGGGGATTAGGCAATAAGGTAGAAGTAGCCTGACTTTCTGATATTAAAAGGGCCACCTGTGTTCTGGAATGAATCTCTTTGGACACTTGCATGTGAGAGGAGTGAAGGAAACTCTCCTTGTTTAAACCACAGTTATTTTTGAAATGTTATTCATAGCTGAAATAAATTCCAGCTAATTTACATATATAATTTCATTTTATCCTGACAATAACTCCCTGAGGTAGGTACTATGATTATCTTGATTTATAAGTGAAAAAATCAAGGCCCAGAGAACCTTAGTAACTTTCTCATGGTCACCCAACTATTGGAGGGTAAAGCTGGGATTCTAATATCCCCTCTTAGACATGAGAATGTATTCATCAAATATTAGATTAATGGGACAAAAGGACCTCCACTGGTTTTACGTCTCTAGTTAGGGTCTCTTTCTAATAAGGCTACATGAGAGGCCTGACCCTTCAGTGGTCCTCAGCACAGGCGGGTAGGTCATTGCAAAGGTCTCATTACAGCCGATACCTAGTAGAGACCACAAGATGTTTGGTTAGGATGTATTGGTCTTTCTTACTGAATACTTATCAAACTGATTTGAACAATTAAGAAATTTGTTAGCTTACATAAAAGGAGAACCAGACATAGAGCAGTCTTCAGGGTTAGTTGATGAAGCGGGTAAGTAAGGTAACAAGAACACAGGCTCTTTCCCCCCTCTGCTCTGTGGTTCACAGCATCAGCTTCATTCAGAATTTGGTGCTTTCTGTGGTAACAAGAAGGCTGCTCATAGCAATCAGGATTATCTATTTTCTTATTCACATGTGGCAGAGAGAAGGCATTTCCTTGTTTTTCCTTTAAAATTGATAAAGAACTTTCTTTTTTTTTTTTTTAAAGATTTTATTTATTTGACAGACAGAGATCACAAGTAGGCAGAGAAGCAGGCAGAGAGAGAGGAGGAAGCAGGCTCCCCACTGAGCAGAGAGCCCGATGTGGGGCTTGATCTTAGGACCCCGGGACCATGACCTGAGCCAAAGAAATCTGCATGGCATCCCCGAAGGCCAATGCTGCTCCTGCCTAAGGACTTCACCTCCAAGTAAATCCCCCTCCTCCTGGACCAGGTGCTTCTGTACAGGACATCCCCTCTCCATCAGATGTAGCAACAGAGATAAAATGGTCCAGGGGAGTGGTAGTCTGAGCAAAGGAGAGGTCCTTGCTCAAAACCACAAGGAAGACATTTTTTTTTCCTTCCACTGACTGGAGTCCAGAACTGTAGTGCTTCCCCTGCTATGACAGGTCCACAGCAGAGCAGCTCTGTCACGCGAGCCATCCTAAATACTGCCCCTCGGGGAACACCGCCCTCTCACTGCATGCCACAATAAATGGCCCACTCCCATCCACCTGAAATCCTAGGTCTTTCTCCTCTGAGCCCTTTCTCAGATACATCCCTATCAGACAAAGAGACTTGGAAGAAGAACCTATAAGTGAGAAACAGAGACCAAGAAGATGAAACTGCAGCGTCAGGAGAGTGGCCGAGAGAATCGAATGCTTCAGTCTTGGAGTTTGCAAGTAATGGTGTGTGGCTTGTCCCAGGCCTGTGCAATCTCTTTCTTCTCACATTGAGGGTATGCTGATAGAGCTCACCTAAGGGCCCCGTTGCCGGCATCTGGAAGGTATTCTCCAAACACGACTTTGCTGTGTGGAGGGGGGCTGTTGACCCCTACCCCCTGGTGTGTCTCTCTCTGAAACAGTGGAGGGCGTGGGATGCTGTCACTTTCCCCACGCACTGCTCCCAGTGCTCCCTCTGCCTCCTCCGCCCAGCTTACTACTTCATCTCTCCTCCCAAGATGCAGTGCTCCTCACCAGCCCGCACAGATTCTTTCTTATCTTCCTTTTTTGGCAAAAGGGGGAGGATGTGGGGGAGAGGAGGTTGCAGTCTCCACCTGTGTCTATAAAGGGAGGTCGCTGGTGGGAGTACGGGTAAAATAGTGCTCTGGGAGCCCTCTGGTTTTGTGCCCAAAGGCAGGTACTGGGGAGAGAATTAAAATCTCATGCCTCTCAGACAGACAATTTTGTTCTTTCTCAGGTTGTAAACCATGTGTCATCAAAAGACTGTGATTCCTAAATTAGCTTCATGGCATGCTTGGGCAGCCGAATTTCCACTTAGAATCTGGCAATGGATTGCCTGTCAATCACAGGTCTCGGTGTCCTGCATTTTTCCTCTTACTGTCTTCACAAACACCCTAGGGGACATTGTGAGACATTGCTTCTGAGAATGCTCACCAAAGTTCATTTAAAACTGCTCTTTGCAACAGTATTTTGATAAGTGCATCTGTAAAGCCATATAATTTTTTTTCTGCTCAGAAATGAAAAGAAGTCTCATGACTGGTTTGACTAGATGCCTACTTAAATGACTAACGCCACCTCAGCTTAATTACTGATCTCCGTATTTGAAGTTAATGCGCAATTTTTAAACCAACACTTTCTCTTCAGCACTAAAAAAATTGCTGCCTGATTTCTATATAAATTAAAAATATCTCAAGTGACTTGCCTCTAGCCATACCTCTTTCACAAAGCTTCCATGGTATCAGCACTTACTGTACCAGAAGGCCTTGTATCATCAACTCACATTTTAAATGTGTAAGAATTCATCTTCCCCTCAACAAAGATTCCTTGAAGGCTAGAATTACAATATATATAACACATATATATGTATTATACATATATAAATGTATATGACATGTAAAACATATATATATGTATATAATATACATGTTTTTAATACATATGTTATATAATATATATATTATATTATATATATAATATATTATATAGATATATAACATATATCTATATATTATATATACAGATATATATATATATGCTTTTACTACTTCCAAAAATATGGTTGCATCTTCTGTCACATTTCTGTCCCTACTGATATCATTTTAGTTTCAGTTTTTATTTCTTCTTATTTGTACAATTGTGATTGTCTTTCCTGTAATTTCTTCTCATCTCAATTTACACTACATGAAGTAGCTAGATCAGACTTTTGGGGAATAATTCTCGTCTTGCTAGTCTCTTGGGCAAAAATGATGTAAAAAAATTCCCTATATTTCTTTAACAATAAAGCTAAAGTTAATCTTTAGCCACGTCTTTTTGGCTATGCTAGGTCCTATGGCCTCCTAACTCTTATTTGATATTTTTCTAGCATTTTGAATTGTATGGCCTGAACTACTTTTCCAAAACTTTCTTCTCCCTTAGCTTCTAGAACAGCATTTTCTCTTGACTCCAGTGGTATCTCTGTTAATTATTCCTCAGTGTCTTTTGCTGAACCTCAACATGTCTCTCAAATCTTGATATACTCTAATAGATGCTTGGTCTCTTCTGTTATCTCTCCACATGACAGGCTTTTCCTGGGGAAGCTAACTTATTCTCCAGCACTAACTTGCGTGTACACAGTGAGGAATCCAGATTCTTAGTCTTCAGGCCTGACTTATCTACCTGGTTCCAAACATGTGTTTTCAAATGTCTGGTGAAAAAAATCATATGCTTATGTCCTCCATTACAATGATTCTTTCAATGGCTGAAAGGAGTTTCATTATTAAATTTTGGGGGAAAATCCATTTTTCTTGTATATAAATAACCTATAATTATAAATCAAATTTCCATAACGGATGAAGAAGGAAGAAAAATAGTGGCAAGTGGGCTTTCCTTTTGATTTTGGTACTTATTTTCCACACAGCCTTGAAAATGTCACTTAAATTCATGGGTCTTCAGTTTGATGACTAATCAAAAAAAAAAAAAAAAGGACTACTCTAGTTGAGGCAACTCACGTGGTGGGAAATGGGCTGGGTCTGAAGTCTTGTCTTGGTTCTGTCCCAAGTGAGCAAAGTGATATTAGTGAGTCATTTTCCTTTCTAGTTCTTTGTGTCTTATGAAATAAGAAGATTGGATTAGTTATTAAAAGACCTGTTCTATGTACTGCTATCCTAGTATAGGTTACGTATGATTGTGAAAACACCTTGCACCCTGTTAGGCATTATATGGTTCTAAGGTATCACTAAGAGTATAAACATTCGGGGCGCCTGGGTAGCACAGTTGGTTAAGCGATCGACTTTTGGTTTTGCTAAGCTCTGATCTCAGGATCATGAGATTGAGCCCCCTGTTGGGCTCCTTGCTCAGTCTGGAGTCTGCTTGAGTTCTCTCTCCCTCTCCCTCTGCCCCCCTCCCACCCCTCCAATTCTCTCTCAGATAAATAAACCTTAAAAAAATAAAAAGCATAAACAATCAAGTTGACACTGAAGATGAGGGGCTAAATCATTAAGAACTGATAAGCTCTGGGTCCTATTAGCATCTATAATGATGGGATCATTTGTGTTCATGAGCAAGTTTTAAGTTAGAATCACTGAATTACTATTTACCATCAGTATAATTACCAATAATTGTTGTTTATAATAATTTAGTATTGGCTGCACAATTAACAGTAGACTTCTAATACTGCATATTGTATTATATACTACATCTATTAAGAATATAGATGCCATTTTTTATTGTTTCTCTATTCTAGTAGGTTGACTCTTAATAGATGTCAGTAAGCTTTTTTGTTTTAAGGAATGAGATTATATACTACAAATTGAGCACAAAAATAGGAAAATAGGAAAGTATAAAAATCTAGTAAGAGATAAAGGGAAATATATCCTTTAGATACCTTACAATACCATAAAAAGTTCAGGTACTATATGACACAGAATTCTCAAAGGTTTTAAAGGGGAAAACAGATTCTAACCCTTCTGGATTTATGTGACTTTCCTGTTTATATTTCATGTTCCATTTAGACACCAGTTGAATGGTCAACAAAAGTTTTTGTCCTTTTTCTAGATAATGGTTGTAGAAAAGATTTGACTAATCCCCATTCCTCCCCACAATTTCTAGTCTGACCTGGAATGAACAGAGCTGTACACATGCATACATGCTCAATCTACTTGGAAATGAAACTAGTCCCTTTGGAAGTTTAACCACTTTAGGAAACACATTTGACACTACCTGATTTTATGCAATTTGGCACTTACATAATCTATAATGCCAATTTTATAATAAAGCAAGACAATTTTAAAACATCCTTATAAAAATCTGTGTTTTGCATGCATGATATTTATAATATACCTAAAATCTGTTTTTTGTCTCATCAAAACTTTTTATTTAGTTCAGATGTTTGTTTTGTTTTTAATTCGAATTGCACATCTTTTCTGTTTTAATCATAGGAATGAAATGATCTGCCTGAAAAAGTACACTTTTTTAATTTCCTTATCTATCTGGGCTGTGCAGAAGGTGTTCCCTCTGAGACCTGAGTCTGTGAATTCCTCAATAATTCCTATCTCACTGATGAAGAGTTCCAGGCAGGTTATTCATTAATTGTTGTCGTCAGTAACCTCACTCACAGTATTAGCTGTCAGATTCACTGCCAAGCTTCCTTTGTTACTGGCCTTAGTAAGACAAACCTTTGTTTATCTTTCATGACAGCTCATAGGCTGTCTTGGATGCCCTGCCTAGCGAGGAGGCGTGGAATGCCACCCTTCTTTACACGTTGTCATTCCTGATGCCGTGAACCATTTCTCAACTCTTACTTAGTCACTTCCTTTCAACTCCCGGGTAATGTTCATTGCATTTCTTGGGCTTGGTTGGGTAGCTAGGTAACACTGAGATGTGCAAATGGTTTCTTTACACTGTGATTTGCTTTCAATCAGAGTTTGCTGTTGAGAAGGGCTACATGGGTTAAAGATTTATGAGACTGCTTTCGAGATCATTATCTTTTTGTGTTCCAGACTCTAGCTAACAAGAGATATTACCATCAGTCACTGGCAGATCACGGGGACTTACCTAAATTTTGTTGAGTCCCAGACTCTTGTCCTAGGACGTGTTCAGGATGCAGGTAAAGAAACAGAGGAGGGGAATGGTGTTGTTATGACGAGACCTGGAAACCTTGTGCCATCTTTAGCATATTTGTGAGGTAGCAGTATGCATGACATCCATCCAAGATGGTCTGTGAAATGGAGAAATTATGCATACATTTTATCATCTAAGTTTGGGTGAGTAATAATGGTGGATAAGAAGAAATTAGGAATGAGGGGTGCCTGGTTCAGTCAGTTAAGTGTCTGATTCTTGATTTTGGCCTGGGTCATGATATTAGGATCATGAAATTGAGCCCTGCATTGGGCTCCATGCTGGTTGTGGAATCTGCTTGATATTCTCTCTCCCTCTTCCTCTGCCCCTCCCCCTACTCACATGCTCTTTCTAGAAATAAATAAGTAAATAAATAAATAAATAAAATCTTAAAAAAAAAGAAGAAATTAGGAATGGAAGTCTAAGGAATGACTAATATTTGTCTTAAATGACTTAAGAATGTTTTTTAAGCTAAATTAGAAATAAACAAGTGTGCAGTCTTTTGGTAAAGTCTAACATGTATCATTTTTCTCTGGGATAGATTTGCTTATTTATTCATTTAACAACATTTATTAGGCATCTTTCATGTGTCTCAACCTGTGTTAAACTCTGAGAATAAAAGGGAATGTAAAACAGTTTATTTCCTCTGAGGAGTTCATAGTCTCATGAAAGGGCAGATATACATTTAAATGTGATGTGACAGTGGTTGAATAGTCCTTCTTTAGTCTTGGTGTGTGGTCTTTCCCTTCTGCTTCATCTGCCATCAGGGTGACGAAAGACTTTCATTCCTTTCAGGGTACGAGGCACACATATGAGTATTCTGGGCCATTGAAAAGGTATTTTCCAATATCGCACAATTAAGAAGGGGCTACCCTGGGGAGTGGAAAAGCCACACCCAAAGTGATGGGAAGAATACTAACTACTTCTCAGTTAGGGTTGGAGGTGTTGTTCTCTGGAGTTTTGAGGTAGGTCTGAAGACTTGGGTCACTTTGTAAGCCACAACCTTGCCTGGTAATGGATGGCTCCCTAGAACTCTCCATATAATTGTCCTAACCCTGGGTGGAGCTGGAGAGGATGCATGGAAGTTAGAAAGCCAATGCATACTCTAAAGAAGGCTGTTGGGCCAATTGTGTCATCTTGGAATATAATTCTGTGCTACTTCTTTTGGGTCTCCATTTTGAACTTTTCTTTAAAGTGATGGTTCTGTGGAAACTCTAGGGCTGTCTGATGTTTCTCAGATAAATAAATGCATAAATATATATAGGATTGCAAAAAACCATAATTATGTTGAAATATCATAATCAAAATATTTTTAAGAAGAAAAAAACAGTGACAGAGGAGACTTACACTTTCAGAAAAGTGGAATACATTTTCTTTTCCTTATTCCTCCCACTAAAAATAACTAAAAGCCCTGGACATTACATATGAAACAAACAAAAAAAGACTCTGAAAGGTGGAGAGAAGTAAAAGACCAGCTAGAGACTTTAGAGACCAAGGAATGTTATGGTTGTGATTTCCCTAGATTGTCTTTTTGCCTTCATGTATTCTAGACCTAAAGCTAAAAAGCTGGCAACTCAGAAATGTCAATACATACAGACAAAAAAGTCCCAACAGAAGCTTTCTTTCTTTATAGCCAAAGGGTAAGGAAAGGGAAAGTCTAGCAAGATAGAAAACTTTAAACAGTAAGCATTCCACTCCAGCCAAACACCATAGAAGAAAAAAAATCTGTGGCCCCACCCACATCTATGCAAGCAAAGGCTGAATGGGTTGTAGTGGAGTTCTAGTGGAGAGTTGTGACTCCTATCCCTGCCCAGTGTAATGATAAACTTCTCTTCCCCTCAAGTAGCAACAGAAGCCAAGTGGGAAATTTGGATTTCTAGTCCACCTGAAATAATAAGGCAGCATCTCCCTTCTCCTGCTAGAACAGTGTCAGATGAAATCAGCTAAAACAGGAAGTGTCAATAGAACCTAGAGTCTCATAACATAATATTCAGAATGTCCAGATTATTATACAAAATCAATTGTCACACCAAGAAATAGGCTAATCTCAGCTCAAATGAAGAAAAAAAAAAAGAGAAACAATCAGTAGATGCCAACAAAGAGATGACAGAAATGTTAAAGTTATCTGGCAAAGATATCAAAGCAACCTTTATAAAAATATTTCAGTAAGCAGTTATGGACATACTTAAAACATAAGTAGAAAGTTTCAGCAGAGAAATAGAAGATATCAAGAAGAACTAAAGGGAAAAATTAGAAATGAAAAATACAAGAACCTAAATAAAAACATTCAATGGATGGGCCCAAAATTAGAATGGATGAGACACAGGCAATAATCAGTGACCTTAAAGATAAAATAGAATTTCTCCAGTTTAAAAGAGTAGAGAAAATGGAGAGAAAAAAAATGAACAATTCCTCATGTACTTGTGGGATTACAACAACAACAATAACAACAAAAGGAAGGCTGAGAACTTCCCCAATTCAACAAGAACACTAAACCTATATAATCAAGAAGGCAAATGGGTCACAAAAAGGAAAAACCCATAGAAATCCACATCAAAATGTATCATACACAAACTTCTAAAACTAAAAAGCAAAATCTTGTAAGGAGTGAGAGAGAATGACCTTACTCATAGGGAGAAAGCAATTTGAATGACATGAGATTTATCAGAAATCATGGAAGCCGGAGAAAGTGGCATGTCATTTTTATGTGCTGGAAGAAAAGAACGGTCAAACCCAAATTCTATATTTAGGGCAAATGTCCTTTAGGAATGAAGGAGAAATCAAGACATTCTCTGATAAAGGAAAACCAAGACCATTTGTCAGCATTAGAACTATTCACGGTTCTTATCTCATGAAAGGAAGGGGAAGATGGGCATACTGATAACCAATTCAAAACATTAAGTAGCAAAAGAGATGGTGTAAGACTTGCACTATGGAGTACTACTCAGCAATAAAAGGAAAAGCCACTGATACATGCAATATCTTGAAGAATCTCTGTAGTATTATGTTGAGTAGAAAATCCAGTCCCCAAAGGTTATACACTGGAGGATTCCACTTATATGACATTCTAGAAATAACAAAGTTATAGACATGGAGAGATTAGTGATTGCTAGGGTTTAAGGATGGAGTAGGGTGGCAGGGAAGTTTGCATGACTACAAAAGGGCAGCACAAGGGATCCTTGTGAAGATAGAAATGTTCTGTTTCTTGACTGTATCAATGTCAGTATCCCGTTATGATATTTTACTATAGTTTTGTAGGATGTCACCATTGGGGAAACTGGGAAACTGAGAATACACAGGATCTCCTTGTATTGTTTCTTGCAATTATATGTGAGTCAACAATTTCTCAAAACGTTTACTTAAAAAACTGTAATAGAATAACATATATGCTTCTTTATTCACACTTTAAACTTTTTTAAAGTTTCTAGCAGTAAGTCTAATTACTATTGGAACTTGGAAGTAATGATGAATGCAAACAATGTTTCAAAATACCTTCAACAACTGTAACGTGGCATAAAAATATCTGTACTTTGTGACAGTCACATGTCTTGCTACTGCTGTTGTTGTTTGTTGCTTAGATTCATAATGGAAGGAAATGCTAAATTTACTTGGAAGTTGGTGAAAATAAAGATGTAATTCTTTCCTATCCAAGGATACAGACCCCCAAAAGGTCTAAAAGCAGGTTTTGTACATCTGCTCAAACAATGAGAATGCTTCTGATTGACAAGAGAAATAAGATTAATTCTTGGGGACAGATTTCTCAGAAGGCTATAGTCTCTGAGCTTGGACCTAGTTTGTAGGGATATGGCTAAGATGGACCCAAAAGGTCAGAATCATTGATAAATATGGGACACCTTATGGTGCCTCTCTCAGGAAAATGGTGGATAAAATTGAAATAAGCCATCATGCCAAGTACATTTGCTCCTTCTGTGGCAAAACCAAGATGGGAAGAAAAGCCATGGGCACCCAGCAGTGTGGTTCCTCCATAAAACAGTGGCTGATGGTCCCTGGACCTACACCACCACCTCCGCCCTCATAGTAAAGTCTACTATGAGAAGACTGAAAACATCGAAAGACCAGTGAAAGCTCCACCATTGAAGCTCCTCCATTTGAAACATTACTAGCTTATAATAAATGGGTTAATTTATGGAACAACAACAACAAAGCTATTATGGAGGTGCGAACAAATAACTTGGGAGATCAGAAGTATTTGCTCTGCTTCATGAAGTTTTAAAGAGATCAAAGTTTTGACAAGAATTTGAAGAGGGAATAAGGAAATCTCACAGGAAAGAAGGGCATTTCAGACAAGAAAACAATGTGTGCCAAGACCTGGGGTGTGGAGCCACCTGAGAAGCTCAAGGAGTATTGAGATGTCTGCTTTGACAGCAGGCCAGGGTGCTTTAGTAGAGACTAAAGGGGATAATTTAAGAAACTATCAAAGAAAACTGGAAAAGTAATTGAACCAGAATGAAAAGAGCCTGCTAATAGACCTGACGCTGATTGTATAAATGATTCAGGGTCGCTGAACAGGCTTTCCTCGATGGAGAAATGAAGTTGGAGATCAGATTTAATTTGAAAAAGGGAAGGGGAGTTAAATTTGGATGCCTCCGTGTGCCAGCCCAGTGTTAAGCAGAATGCGTACAATGCTTCTTAGATTTCTTAGCACGGTTTCTAACATTGACATAAGTTACCAGTAAACAATCTGATAGCGCTTCGGTATCATCCCAGAGGCTGAACAACTAATTAAAATGGTGAATCAAGGTAACAACTGGAGTCTGATCCATCTTTCAGCTCCATGTTCTTTCCACCCCTTTCCACAAGTAGGATGAACAGGAGTGAGACCGGTCTGAAGGGGAGAACGTTCAGCAGAATGCAGTCAGGAATCCAGCCGCGAGGTGGTGAGAGCCTGCCCAAAGGCAGACTGTCTTCAGGGAATTGTTTGTTTTTTAAGAAAAACAGTGTTACCCTGGAATTACTTAAATGCTAGTGTTACTGGGTTCTTTGTGGAAATTTAAGGAGTAGAGCTTCGAGGGGAAATCTCTGAGGTTTAGTGACTCAGTAATGCGAGTGGGTGAGGTTTCTAACCCTCATAAAAAGGTATACAGTGGCAGGTTTTCAGCCCAGGGGATGGAGTGGGTGGTGATAATGTCAGCGACATGATAGGGCACTAGGGAGAGAAGCAGGATGCCACCTGAGGAAATAAACCATTAAGAAATAATCAGAAGGACAGTAGCCTGGAGTATGAAAATGACATTAGCAAAAAAAATGTGGGTGCCCTAGTATCCTTCGTGATTTGAGAAATGCCTCAAGGGATTCTTAATTTTTAGAACTTAAAAAATACTGAATGCAATATGTTGTTGGTTCAGAAATGATCCTCTCTATGGAAAAATATTATTTTGGAATTAATAAGAAGTTATGGCTTAGCTAACACAAGTTTTAAGGCTCTTATTTAAAAAGGAGTTGTTGTTGTAAAGCAGAGCTGGGCTTTGGTTTAATCGGTCAGTCAACACTAGTTCAGGGAGCATGTCACAGCACTACACAGCTAAAATATGCCTTCCCAGACCATCCTGTCCCTTCCCTATCTGACCACTTAGTTTATTTCTTTCTTAGGCATTTGTCATAATCTGGAATTATCTCGTTTATTCACTTGTTCAGTAATTATTGACTCCAGTGGAATGTCCTTTCCATAGGGGCCGGAATCCTCTCTCTTTTATTCAGCGTGGTGTGCCCAGTGCCTTGCACACAGTAGGTATGCAGCAAGTTTTTGTTGAATGAAGGATTGGAGGCAAAGATTGATAAACTGGTGTGCCTGAGGAATGTGAGTTGGGTCTTGAAAAATATATAGGATACAGGTAGAATAAATGGAGTGGGAGGCCTGTCCAGACAAGAAGGCCAATATAAGTGAAATGATGTTGGCTTTGCTTTTGGAAGGAGGAGAGCAGATGGATGGCGGCAGTGATTTTTATGTTAGATTGTTTGGGAAAAAAATTAAAATTATAAGGATAGGGATAGATTTCAGGAATATCCAAAGCCAAGCAGGATTTTGAGCTAGAAGAGATTTTAGAGACCCAGTCAAGTGTTTACAAATGAAGGAGTTGAGAGGGGACAATCCCTGGGTTAACCAGGCAGTTAATGCTGTTATGACCAGATTCTCATTCTGTTGACTTCTAATCTAGTGCTTGTTCTATGCTACTCAGAAATACGGAGGCAATGAAACTTTTTGAATGAAGCACAATATATAGTTAAATTGGCATTTATGAGGAATAATCTGCTTCCATATGTAGGATGAGTTGGAAAAAGGAAATTCTAGTTTTTTTAAAAAGATTTTATTTATTTATCTGACAGAGAGAGATCACAAGTAGGCAGAGAGGCAGGCAGAGAGAGAGAGGAGGAAGCAGGCTCCCTGCTGAGCAGAGAGCCCAATGTGGGGCTCGATTCCAGGACCCTGAGATCATGACCTGAGCCGAAGTCAGAGGCTTTAACCCACTGAGCCACCCAGGCGCCCCAGGAAATTCTAATTTTAAGAGCACAGGCAACAGCCCAAGAAGCAATATTGGCCTGACACAAAGAAGACCTAGATAATGATGGTAGAGGAGTAGAAGGAGAAGGACAGTAATCACTGAAGGACAAACAGACAGAACTGAAACAGCAGATTAAATTTTGTTACTCTAAAAGGCCTTTTGTGATAAAATATTTAATACTTAGAATATTTTTGTTCAGGGGTACCTGGCTGGCTCAGTCCACAAAGCGTGTGACTCTTGATCTCGGGATTGTGAGTTTGAGCCCCATGCTGGGTATAGATTGCTTAAAAATAAAATCTTTTTTTTTTAAAAAAGAATATTTTAGTTCAGTCCCACCTAGAATATTTACATGTTTTGCTTTTAACTTTTGCAGAATGCATATTGAACAAAGAAGTATTTATTTTTGTAACAGGTTGTACAAATTCAGAAGAAATGCATGTTGTTGTCTAAGTAGTTGGAACACAAAAATCATATGTTAACATAAGGCCTATATTAAATCATATCAGCCATAACTAAAGACTCATGAAGCGAAAGATACAGCGTTGAGAACGGTTTTCCCCCAAACTTGAAAGCTTTGATTTTCCTGTTAATGATAATAAATGATTTCTATTTTGTGTTAAAAGCTTACAAATGTCTTCCACATGAATTATATCTTTTGATCCCCCCCACCAGAGCTTGAGGCTGAGATGAGGTGAATGAGAAAACTGTGACTCCTAGAAGTGACATTTCCACACACAAAACTTTAGGAAGTGGAGCTATAAATCAAATTTCTATAGCTATTCCTTGTATTAGACTTATTTTCTCTTTTAATACTTTCCAGCCATATTTAAACTGATAAAGACAATTCATGCAGTTGGGATGAAAATCATGTGTGTTCTGGGTTTTGTTTAGCAGTGACCTATTTTGTGACATCCCCAAGTGCTTACTTTATCATAGACTGTCTCTTCTGTCACTTCAGAACAATATTCCAAAACAAGTTCCTCTCAGCATTGTGTAATGGACATTGCCAATTGACCACACAGTTTCACCTCCTCCTTTCTAACAAAACCCCAAGTTGTTTCAGCTACCTGTTGCTTCCTTAGGCACGATCTCACTTCTAGACTACAGAGTTGTATTGGATCCTGGTGATTCCATACCCTTGACCCATGATCATTCAAAAACCCAGCGTTAAGCCAATTCGTTTATGATTTCTTCTATGGACTGTGACAAGTTGATCTAATTAGATTGAAGAAATAAACATTTTCCCTGTCATTGGAGGAGCAATCTTTTGGTGTCCATTGCTACCCTTGTTAATGGCAACTGTTTTGGACCATGGTGGAAGCTACTGTGTTGACACAACTGAAGTATGGAGGAGGGCTGAGTGAAAGGGAGTGCCGAATAACAGCAGGAGCTCAGGGTGCACCAGGATTGGTATCTACCCTAGCTTTGAATTAGTGTATTTTCATGCCGGTTTGATTGGGGTTTTCTAATACTTGCAGACAACATCATCCCAGTGCTAGATGTAAGCGAGGATAGCATATGTTAACCTAAGGCCTATATTAAATCATATCAATAATAACTGAAGACTCATGAAATGAAAGATACAGGGTTGAGAACAATCCACTGAAGTTAAGTTCCCCTGATGGCAGAGTTCATTGATCTTGTCAATTGCTCTGTTGGGTACCTGGATGAATATTGTTGAATGCATGAAAGCACTATTCTAATTCTAATAATTCTAGGGGAACCTGGGTGGCTTGGTCTGTTGAGCATCTGACTCTTGATTTTGGCTCATGATCTCAGGGTTGTGGGGTCGAGCCCCACATTGGACTTGGAGCTCAGCACAGAGTCTGCTTGAGATTCTCTCTCCCTCTACCCCTCCCTCCACTTGTGCTCTCTTAAAAACAAAACAAAACATAAATAAAATTTAAAAAAATTATAATGAGCACAGAAGTCGGTTATTTTGAGAAACTGACTCATTCAAGCCAGGGTTTTCATATTAACTGAGTTAGTGGTCTTCCAGTCAACAATAGCGTTTGATCTAGACAATACTTTTGTCTAGAAAATGATGCAAAGCAGTGTTAATAGATAACTCTTAAATAAATAATATTATTACTAAACATTGTTTGCTAGCACTTCTGTAAGTATTTTGCATGTATCAATCCATTTATTTAAAAAAAAATTAAAAGAACAAAAAAAACCTGTAAGGCAGTCTGATATTCCTCTGCTTTCGACTTGAGAGACAGTGAAGTTCGTGCCTGGCTGGCTGAGTAGGAAGAGCATGTGACTTTTGATCTCAGGGTTATGAGTTCAAGCCCCATGTTGGGGGTAGAGAGTACTTAAATAGTTAAAACTTCACACAAAAAAAGTTCCATAATAAGTCACACAGCAAGCAAGAGAGGGGACATTTGAAGTGTGGCAATCTAGCTTCATTGCCTTCATATGGGAAATAGAAGATACTTTTCCCAATTAAAGGCAACATGGTGGTGAAGAATTTTGAGAACCACTGGCTATGAAATGTATTTGGGCATTGGAAAAAAATAAAGTATAAATTCATTTTGGTTTGTGATCTATCATCTAGATTCAACCTTTATTGCTATGAGTTCCAATAAGGGGGACACATGGGGCTACTGAACCCTTGAAATGTGACTAGGGGGCATTTGAATATTCTGTAAGTATAAACACACATCAGATGTAATAAAACTTAATTTGAAGACTTAATTTTGAGGACTTAATAAGAGAAAAATATATAACATACCTCTTCAATAATTTACTATATGAATCACATGCCACAATGATAGTACTGTTCTGAGTATACTGGGTTACATAAAATACACTGTTAAAATTAACTTCATTGGTTTCTTTTTGCATCTTTTAAAGATTTTATTTATTTATTTATTTGACAGACAGAGATCAGAAGTAGGCAGAGAGGCAGGCAGAGAGAGAGGAAGGAAGCAGGCTCCCCGCTGAGCAGAAAACCCAATGCGGGGCTTGATCCTAGGACCCTGGGATCATGACCTGAGCCGAAGGCAGAGGCTTTAATCCACCGAGCCACCCAGGTGCCCCATCTTTTTGCATCTTTTAATGCGTCTATCAAACTAAAAAGTTTGCATCTTTCAATTAGGCTATAAAATATAAACTAAAAATTATATATATGGCATATTACTTTTTTACTGAATAGCACTACTTTCCTGATTTTATCTTTGATGTTGTTTCTGGGCTCTTTCTACATTCTCTGGATTAAAAAAAAAAAAATGACTCAAAGTTCAGATATACTTCATCAACATTAACATTTTCAGTAGTAGATGGATTATTTTTTTCTAAAAATAGTTGTATGAAGACCAAAATTATTTTTGAAATTATTGTTACTAGCTGTCCTACGACGTTAATGATCTTACTTGCACTTTTGTGGAATGTTGCAGGGTTTACAAAGTTCTGGAATCTGAAACAGAAGTAGAAGAACTAAGAAAGGGGTAGAACTTTAAGTCCTGACACTGAGGTTACCATGCTCAATGGCCACTTCTGTGAAATCACTCTGTGTGAGAATGCACTGGTTTGTGCCAAATGGGGATTTAACGTCATAAACTTCCGTGCGAGAGGGCAAAGTTCAACCAAGCACCACCTGCTTGTGAAAGCAAAGCTTTATATCTGGTTTTTCTCAGACTCTAGCACAGGTCATGTAAACTGCACATTTTCTTGGTGTTTCAGTATTGCAGTTTCAAAATGCACTTATTGTAGAAAATTTGTGGTTGAGTTCTAAGGCTAAAGATCTGAGGGTAAAGACTGAGAGAATCGTTTGCGATGGACATGGAATGGGTCTCTGAGATCGGAAGTTGCAAATGCATTAAAAAAGAAAAAAAGGCAAAACAACAACCAAGAAAACCAAGTTACTTTTTAGCCCGTAGCAGACGGCAGCAAATAGTTTCTTCTCACTTTCCTATTTGGGTCTTCTCTCTTTTTTATTATTTTGACTTTGATATGACGTCTGTACATGTGTAAGTTATACACCAGCTAAATAAACAGACAAGTCTCACTCCTAAGGGAAGTTTCCATATAGGTCAGTGCAGTTTTTAAAACATATAAATATCAGATTAACTTGGGATTCCAGAAAATCTAATGTTAGGATCTTATCCAAGATCCACATAGTTTAGTTTTTTTCCCCCCTCTAAATTTGCAAGGCAAAAATGTAGAGAGAAAATAAAAAGCTTTGCAGACTCCTTAAAAAATTTTTTTTTACAAATGCACTTAGCAAATTCAAATGAAATCATTTATGTCACTGCTTGTAATTTTTTTTTCACCACATGCATTTTTATGGAAGAGTTTGAGAATCAATCAATGAGCTGATCAGTTAATCAATGATCAATGGCTACTGAGTATCCTTCATGTTTGGAACCTTACTATTACTCTGAAAGTTAAGTAAAATAAGCCAAAATGGTACCACGATTGACCGTTTAGTTGGAAGATAAGACTGACACACCCTTGACAACCTTTCATAGAGGCGAAACTTGATCTGAGCCTTGAGAAATGAGTTAAATTTAAAGGAAGGCAGAGCAGTTCTAAACATGGATAATTTGATCTAATAATGGGAGAAAAATAGTGTATCTCAGGAACAATAAAAGAATCCAGCATTGATTGCTTCTGGATGGTGAAACTAAGATTGGATAGGCAGAAAAAAACAAAGAATTTTTATCTATAGGTATTGGAGTTTCCTCTGATTTGGGAGATACCAGAGAGTTTGCATATTTTCTGGTCAGAAGAGTGATGTGAACACATCGATGTTCAAATGACCATCTAGTGAATGAATTAGAAGGACACCGAACCTGAGGTCTACCCAGGTCCAGGGGAGGGAATGACAACCATGGTGTGTAAACTTGACTGTAGGAAGAGAAGGGAAAGAAGCCTGGGATAAACTGAAGGAAGATTCTATAGAGCCTGATGACTAGGCTGGTTGATCATCTTACCGAAATCCATTTTTAAGAAAAATAAAGTTTAGCTTTTAGTTTTGAGCGTGAGCTCCTGGCCTTTCTTTTCCCGTCCTTCTCGGTAGTTGACCATTTCTTCTGCTCCTTGGCATCTTTCTTGCCCAGAGAAACCCTGGTAAATGTTTGCCAAAAAACTGAATCAACAAAACAGCTTTCAAATATACATCCTCACAGAAACTATCTGCCTACAAAAATGTCATAATACTACACAAGACCTACTCTTACTTTCCCCTTAAGTTAAACCATTTCTCCACCCTGAGTACTTTCCCCTCCATCCTTATTAAATCTACTCATTCTTTAAATCTCATCAAAAAACGCCACTTTATTTTGTTCCTCGACAAAGATTCTAACTAAAAGTATTTGCATTTTTCTTTTGGTAATTAATCACCAATCATAGCCCACCTGATGTTTTAACTTTTGTACATTATTCCGTAAGCCATATCTATTTTTTAAGTCGGTTACCTTCCCAGGACAGAGCCAAATGTGAGGCTTGAACTCCCCACTCTGAGATCTAGCCCTGAGCTGAGATCAAGGGTCAGACACTGAACAGAGCCACCAGGTGCCCCTTATTTTGTGAGATATTTAATGGGCACCTCTTGGAGGACAAGCTGTGTATCTTACATGTCTTTCTATTTATTTCCTCCATGGCATAGACTTGTGTTCTGCATAGTGTAGGCGATGTATAATCTACTATTGTCGCATTGAATTATTTATTGGGTGGCATTGTCCTGGTTTAGGCGCATGACATTTCTTGTCTGGGCTATTAGTGTGGTCTCTTAGCTCATCTCCCTGCCTCCAATTCATCCTCCAAATTGCTGCCCAATTTATTTTTATACATTTTCGTTGAGATTAGTGTCTGTTGCCTCAGAATAAAATCCTAACCTTTAATATTCAAAAACCTTCTATCACCTGGTCCTGGGCTTCACTTCTACACCCATCCTGGGTCCTATTCTCCACACAGAGTGTGGTCTGGTCATGCTGGACCATGGGCCCCAAATGGCTAATATCAGTACTTTGTTGAATCCTGTCACCTTAAGCTAGAAAGGACCTCTTACCCTACAAGAGATTCCTTTTATTTATTTAGTATTTTTTGCCCTTCAGGTCATAGGAGACACTCTTTTGGGCTATTACTGTCACTTCAAGCAACTCCATGCTACTCTTTAGCTAGAATGCCAAAAATAAACCTCATCTCCTTGCTATTGACAACAACAGGAAAACTTGTTTTCCAGAGTTGTCAAAAGGCATCTAAGCCAGTACACAGAAATCTCCATGAAGGTCAAAGCTCACTTTTTAATAGTGGTGAAGTCCCTTCAGTCAGACTAATTCCTTTTTTTAATCTGTGATGGGACTAACACAGGAAAACAAAGTTAGAAACAGGCTAGTGCCTGGTATAGGGTGGGGCTTTCTTAAAGTCCAAATGCAGGATGCACCCCAGCCGTAAGAGACTCCCTGCTGGCCCTGACCAAACGTTGTGGTAAAACAGACAAACGCACCAACAAACCCTCTACCAAAGACCCATTTCCTCTGAAATTTTGAGTGATTGCTCTAAACCACGTCATTGAAACTCATCTGTTGCCTCCCTATGTTCACATGGCAGAAAATACACAATTCTATTTTTTCAGTGGGACTGCATGAGATTGCTGTATTTTGAAATGCTCCTAAGCTTAAAATCTTTGAAAAAATGAAATACTATCAAAATGAATAGACTGTGGATCTTAAATGTCTGAACTTGGAGAATCTGGAGCATTAAGTGATATTTATTTGTGGAGGTATGTGGCTTCTAATCTTCAACCTGTTTCTGTTTGTTCCACACTAGAGAACATTTGAAAATACCACCTGAATAAAGCCTGTGCTTTTAGTGGCCCTGAAAAAGTCAAAACTCTTGTTTTTTGTTACTATAATCTGGCCTCTTCTTCGATTGAAGGCCAAAAGTTATAAAGAACATGCTGAGTAAGAGGTAGCTATTTTTTTTGCCAAAGGAAAAACTCTGCAGATATTTTCAGACATTTGAGTCAATGTGCCTTTTAAAACCTTGTACTATTTCCTTGTGCATCGGTAGATACTTGTTTCATCAAAATTTATTTATAAGACCTTTTAATACTCGTTCGTTTATTCAGCAATGATTTATGTCGCTTCCGCTGTGTGTCAGGCAAGGTGCTAGGTGTTGGGATTCAGCAATGAATAGCAAAAGATACTGCCCTCAAATCGTGCTATCCACAGTCTGGGGAGGAGTCATAGGATTATCAAATAATCGTACCAATTAATGAGAATTCTATTAGTGCTCTAAATGAGAGAATCTGGTGTTATGAGAGTGTCTAAAAAGGGATTTGACCTAGATAAGGAGGTCAGGGAAAGCTCCCCTAGGGAAGTGACAATTGCACTGATCTATGAATGATGAGTGAGAGCTAAAATTGCATTCCCTGCAGAGGGATTATTAGGTGCAAAGGCTCTGTGGACCAGTGGGCATGCTACCTGCTATGGGAATGGAAGCGGGTCAGTGCGGCCAGCAGAGCTGGGGAAATGTGGTGAAGACGAGGATGGATTGGAAGGAGGGTGCAAACTGTGCAGGTACTAGGCCATAGTAGGGATAATGCCTTTATCCTAATTGTTTGGAAGACCTGCCAAGGGTTTATAAGCAACAAGAGACAAGATCAAGCTTATGTTTGAAATGGATTCTCAGAATTAAAAAGCAGGGGACACATGGAGGTAGGGTAAGAATGAGGGGCGTCTTGACATGCATCAGATATTGGCATCTTTGATGAGGGTGGCCAGGAAAAGCGGGCTGGAAATATATTTGAGCTAAAATAAATAGGACTTGGTAATGATTTGAAATGTATGGCATGACTCTTAAGTTTCTCTGTTGGCCAAAATCTTTCCAAATGAAGGCATAGGCAGACCTGACAGATTTATTCTCTTAAGACATGTCTCTGTCAATAACTCTTCAGAATTCATTGATTCAACCACTATTTACAGAGCCCCTGTTTGGGGATATCCTGGTTGCTGGCAATGCAGGAGTGCGGGAGGGAGTCTTTCACGGAACTTATGCCTGTTGGTACCAGACACTTCGGCTAAAATGAAGATTAGTGGAAAAACAATGAAAGCAGTATTTAAACTATGGGGGTAGTAGTGTCAATTTTTTAAGATTTTATTTACTTAAGTGAGAGAGAGAGAGAGAGAGTGCAAGCAGAAGAAGAGGTAGAGGGAGAGGCAGACTCCCTGCTGAGCAGAGAGCCCCATATGGGACTTAATCCCAGGACCTCAGGATCATGACCTGAGCCAAACACAGATGCTTAACCCACTGAGCCACCCAGGCACCTGTCAATTTCTTTTGGCAAATCAGTATGCCTTTTTTTTTTTTTTTAAGTCATTTACAATTTCTAAAGCCCCTTACTATTCCATAGGTAGTGGGATAGATGGGGAGGTGTACACTGAGGAACTAAGAAAGATGGACTTCCGAGGTCAGAAAGCTATGAGAAATTATTACCTCAGCTCAGGTCTTGCAAATCTGAGACGAGGGCTCTCATTCCTTTTTGAGCCTGTAATTAAGGAGGGGAGGAAAGAAGCCTCCTGGAGAAGAGTATTCCTTTTCTAAAGAACCAGTTTGAAAAATAACAGATTCAAGGCCTCTCACTCTCAGCTAGGAAAAAAAAAAAGCACATTCCTAAATTAAGTTTAAGAAACAAAAGTGTGCTTCTTTTGCCTTCATCATTAGCTAAAGTAACATAACCAGATTCTTTATTGGCCCAATGAAGGCAGGAGAATCAGGAAAATCCTGATTTTTGTATTGATCATACCAATTTCAGGTTGCATCTTGGAAGTTCATGTCTGTACCCTGTGGGGGAAGTAGGAACCAAGGGAAATATAAATGTCCTACATTCACCTTGTTTGGCTTCCTTTTTCATTTGTGAAGCAGAGCTATATGAATTACTCTGGTGCTTTGTCTACATTATATTATTTTACATTTTTTTTTAAAGATTTTAGTCATTTGACAGAGATCACAAGTAGGCAGAGAGGCAGTCAGAGCAAGAGGGGGAAGCAGGCTCCCTGCTGAGCAGAAAGCCCGATGCAGGGCTCGATCCCAGGACCCTGAGACCATGACCTGAGCCGAAGGCAGAGGCTTAACCCACTGAGCCACCCAGGCGCCCCTATTATTTTACTTCTTATACTTAGCTAGTCTTTAGTAGATATCCAGAAAGGGCTTTAAGGTAATTTTTTGTTTGTTTTTATTAAAAATAAGCTTGATTTTTTTTTTTTTTTTTGGTAAGGTTATATTAGAAATTTTGACCCCAGAGTGGTTTTAAGGAGGTGGTCTGACTTCTCTTGGCCTTCATAATGTTTATTAGGTTTAAAAAAGAGGTAACTGCAGAGAAGGCATACTCCTATCACTTCTCATTTCTGACCACTGTCCGTTTTTATGGAACGGGCACATCACCTACGATACTCTTGGTTACTGGAAAGAGGTTTCCCTTGTATCTGCCGTATTTCCAGTTTAACAATCCCCTCTCCTCCAACAACCCACCCCCCCCCCAATATCTGAACCAAATACTCAACATTATTTATCAAAATAAATTTATTAAATGTATTCAAAGACCACGTCAAAGTTTAGCTGCCTTCAGGACAGTTTTTGGCACTCATCATGGACAATGTAGTTTCCTACACGACAGCACTCATTCTATTACACCACGTGAACAATTCAAATACAGACCGTTTCAGTTTTAGTGTTACATGAGACAACAGTACTGATGATCTGTAGTCATAAGAACTTCAACACCCTTGCACACAGTAAACATTTTAACATTACTTACTCCTAAATAACTAAAACTAAAACCACTATGTGGTAACATGGACTGATTTAGGGAAAGATACACAGCCAGCTAGCTAAGGCCACATAATCCCAGACCTATTGATTTTTAAATGCTTTTGGACCAACAGTATCACATCATACCTTGGGGTCTCACATTCCTATTTCTGCCTTCCCAGTGTGAGACACACCACATGTAGACCACTTTCTCCCTGTGTCCTGGACACAGCTACGGAAGCTGTCCCAATACAAGCTTCTCCTAGACAGTTACCACCTTCCTGATGCACTAACTCTGAATCAATAGTTCTGAGTGATGTTTCCTGAACACCCAGGCTAAATTCAAGGTCAGTCTTTTTGGCAGGTCACAGCCTTTCCCCTTAGGAAAAAAATGAAATGTCCTCCACATTGGGCTCCCTTTCTCAGCTCATGTGGCGTGGGGCTCAGTGGTGATCTGAGGCTTTTTACACAAGTCCTGGTAAAATTCTGACTCCAAGAAACGGGGATAAGAGTTGTTCTCCATCAAGCTGTAGACCCTCTTCTGGGCAGTTGTAAAGCAGCCACTTGTAGCTTCTTGTATATTTTGAGCAATCAGAGTTTTGGTTTGAAAATCTATGTTTATCTGAAATTAAAAAAAAAAAAAGTGGTTTATTCCATATTCAGAACTAGAGATTGATACCTGTATGATATTTGAAAACAAGAAGCAAAAACTATAGTGTGTGATAAGCTTCATTAGCCAGGTCATTTAAGAAATAAAATCAATCTAATTAAAAACCAGAATTAGTTTCTAAAAACCATTTAACTCCCCGCCCCCGAGTCCCCTGGCCTTTAATTTAATTTGATGTCTTTTGTTTTGTGTTGGTGCTAAGAGTGTTCAAAATATGCTGCAATGAAGAACACTGTTTCCCCCTTACCTCTTTTGGAGCTTCTTTTTCTATGAAATCAGTATATATTTTCCTTGCTTTGGAGGACAGTTTTTGGGGTGACTTGGTTTTTTTGAAGTCTTCACAGGCCAGCCAGAATTCAATATTTTCTTCACAAAACTCAGATTTTAAAAAAGCCCTGAATGCAGCAAGACCATCTGGGGAAAGAGGAGGAAAAAAGTATACAGAATGTGAACTGGGTGACCAATTCATCCCTTCAATTTTTTCCAGAACTACCATTTTCCCACTCCTATATTTTATTATTTCTAGATGATAGCAATTTTCTTGATTTCACTCAAACTTGTAATCCTCTCAATTTAGCTCTTTAAAGGCTAAGATGCTAATATGCAAAATGCTTAAGTTGGTGCACTGCTACAAAAATATAAATAGTTAACTTTGCTATTAATGCAAATATTTATATGGGAACCTAAATTCTCTGGGAACTAAACCTCCTGGAAACATTGTATGCAATGGAAAAGCTGATTCAACCCTAAGGAAGAGGAACTGCCACTATAATTTTGGCTAATTTTTCTTCCCTGTCTACAGTGAATAAACCATGCATTTCCATGGTTAAATACTAGGAAATAAAGGAGAAAAATAGGCATTATATTTTTAGCGATTTATAAAGCTGAACTCCCCTTGGGCAGTCTGCTTTTCTGTTGTGTGAACAGCTTTTTCTAGATGTGTGATACTTGAAATGGATCAAATTCAACAGGTTAACTTACATTTACTGGCTAGCAGCTCATCAAATGCTTCTGACCACAGTTGTGCTTCCTCAGGGGAAGGCCTGCAAGAGAAAGTCTGCATGTGAGCTTGGGCACATCACAGTTCCTCTTTCCAGCACAGCAGCAAGTGATTCACATTTCTAAGTACAAGATTTTCAACTTACTTGATGAACGTTTGCTGTTTGCTTTTCTTGCCAGTTTTGGGCTTTCCAGGAGAGGATGAATTTTGCAAGAAGTAGCTCAAACGGGTCTTCCAATCTTTTAATCTTAAAAAAAAAAAAAGAAAAAGATACTCACTAAGTGGGAACATTTTACATTGCTACTGCAGTTGGAGGCATTTTTACCAAATAAAGTCACCCAGTAGCTACCAACCAAATAAGACAAAACAAGAACTCTTCAAGTCAGTCTTACGCATTTTACATTTAAACCTAGCACCTACGTGCCGAACACAGTTTCATCCATTCATCTCAACAGAAGTACTACTTTTATAACCAAGAGTAAGACTACTTAAAATGACTAGGGTAGTTAAATGAATTTAGTTGGCATACTTCAAAAGGCAGATGCTATTTCTGGCCCACAAAAGGCAACAGTTTTTATGCAGCCTTAATTATAATTCTGAGACATTTCACACTTGAAACCTCCAGTGGAACTGCCTGGAGCCAGTCAGCATTCATTTCCCCTAGAGCAGGAGGCTCTGGACCACACTAGAAGCCATGAGGGAGGTAGGTGTGGGTGAGTGTGTGTGTGTCTGTGTGTGTGTGTGTATGACTGACCCCCCCCCCCCCACAACACTCATTTTATTCAGATCATGCACAACAAGGATTCGTTTCAGTCTTTGATGGGTCAGATATGCAGTTCCATTTTTTAAAACGAATATAATCAGAACTAACGAAAATACTCCTTCCAGAAGCTGTGTAAGCTGATCAAAACTTACAATGCAAGGTACCATTTCTGGGGATGCCCTTCGGCCGCAGGATTCTCGGATGTTATCGTAAATGCAGGGGACAAAAAGCCAACCTGCAATTTCTCAGGCGCATCTACCACCGCCTCCTGTTCAAAAATTTTCTCAATTCCTAAACTACCGAGACTCCTTTGCTCACATAACGAAATCAGTACATACCACACGGATTTAACCTTACTTAGCAAATTGACCTTTTCCACATTTTTTTTCCCCCCTGCAGAAGCGCAGGTTAGAGTTTCCTAATGTCAATCCAAACCGAGCCGGAATGTAGCACGTTTGCAGCAACCCGGAGAGCCAGGTCCGCAGCGAGGGGCGGGAGAGAAGCCATACTCACAGGGTCCGCTTCATTTTTTCCCGCTTCTCCTCGCTCTTGGGGCTGTTGCCGGAGCTCTTGTCCATGGATCCGCAGTCGTGCTGGACAGCCAGGAACATGGCACTTTGCATTATCTTCCTCCTGCTAGGGCCGCAGACGTTTGCGAGAGACTGTGCGCGGCCACATTTATTAGAAGGGGCGGGGCGGGGCCTCAGGCCGCCGGTCCCGCCCCCAGAGGGCGCCGATTGGTCGGTTGGAGACGGGCACGGGGCGGGGTCAGCCCCCCGCCTGGCCTGCGGCAGTCCCGGGCGCTGCGGAAGGGTCTGGAAGCGGGGCCCGCTGACGTCTGCGGCTGCTGCGTCGTGCGCACTCGTGCCAGACCCGGCGGCTGGTGGGGTTTGGTGTGGGATCGGACGGAGAAGCGCAGCCGCGAGCCGCGGCCAGCGACCTTTCTCAAGGACTGGCGGCCCCCGGCGAAGGGAGGGAGCGAAGTTGGCCGCGGGCCGGAGGCGGGAGGGGGGAGAGCGGAGAGAGCGGGGAGAGGGGTCCCCCCAGGCCCGCGCTCCGCTCCCCTCCCCCACGCTTACGCGCCCCCGCCCGCGGAGTGGAGCGCTGCTTCCCCGCCGGGCCGGACTCCCTTGTAGGGGACCAGGGAAGAGTTGCCTTGTGTCGAAATAAGATGTACCCCCCCCCCCGCTTTCCCACCGCTTTTGAGGGCCCGCTCTCTTCCCGCCCCTCATTTCTTGCTTTGCAAACTGAGGCGGTTGGGAGACCCTCGCCTATTCCGCTCTGCGATTCCATTTAGTGTGCGGGGACGGAAAAGATGAAAAGCAGGAACCCTTACAATTCAGGGGCAGGTGGTGTGACCCACTCCGCAGCTTGCCGGGGCCTCTTGAACACGTTTGGGAATGAATGATAAATAGGGAAGGAGCAGGAGAAAGTGACTTCATCAGATCATAGTGTTTTTGACTGTGTGTGCCTTTTTGATCACCAAAGGATGCGTGATTGGGCGTGTCCGTGGGGTTGCAAGCTGTTTCTCCGGAGTCCTTGGCTGCTTTTCCTTCCAGAGCCGAGATCACAGATCGCCCTGTGCTGAGACAGAGGGAAACACCGAGACCTCGCAACTGTAACACGCCAGAGCCATTCTTAAGAATGCAAGGATGCAGGATTTCCTCCTGAGTCATTCCTGGTTGCCTTAGAATTTACCAGAACACTTAACTGGAAAAAAGGGGAGAGGTGGGGAGCATAGAGAGGAGGAGGAGACGTTAGCGGTTTACTTGAATAAGTTTTAATTTGTTATTTCTTCAAAAATCATCTCTACTGTAGCCAGCTGTAAATATTTTGATTGGAAGGACAGAGAACCTCCACAATAGATAACCTCAACACAATTACTTGTTTCAGGTAACAGAACTGTACAGTGGAATATTCAAATGGTTTCCCCATCGAGCATTTAAGTAGAAAATAAGATTAACAGCAAGGTAGTGATTAGGCTGCGAAATTCTCCCTGATTTGCATTAGAACTGCTTAAAGAAAATCAGAACTAGTTTAGCGTCTTAAAGTGAGCTGCCAGTAATTGGGAGCTCCAAGTTTGACTTGTAGTGTAAAATGGGCAATTATTACTAAAGAGAACAGTCATACTTGATTATGGAAAGGAAAGCCATTTAGATCTCAGTAGTAAGTACTTTAAAACATGTTTGTGAAATGTAAGAATGCTATTTTTCTCATGCATATACTCTTTTATCTGTAAAAGAACATCGCATATTTCCATCTATTTTCACTTCCTGATTATTCAATAATTATTTATTAAATAAGTGTGATAAATAGGAACTTGCTTTTTTTTGGGGGGGGGCAGTGTAAACCTTAATACATTATTCACTTAGAACCTCAGATGATAGAATTCACTCATAGTGGAAGGTCCAGGAGTTCTGACAAAGAGACAGCAAGGAGAAAGAGCTGGACCTGTGTCTGGAGACCTAATTAGAGTCTCAGCTTAACCAGTAAGTGCTAAGTAACCGTTGAGACTGTCTCATCACACCTCCTGGAGCCCCAGTTTCTCATTTGTACTAAGAGTAATGTACCTTTATTGCCAATCTTATGAGATGTTATGTGACTCATGTGAGGGGCACACAGAAATGTGGCATTATTAATTTGCATATGTGTGAAAAAGGAATTATGGCTATCCAAGGTAGAAAAACCATTAAAGAATTAACTCAGAGTTAATTAGGTTATAAATGTGTAAATGCTATTAAAATATCAAAATAATGTCCCAGAGATTTGTAAAGTTTTAAGCTCATAATAGATTTTTAATATGTACTCTCTGGATAATAAATAAGGAAAACAAATAATTTGCCATTTAAACTTTTTCAGGGATCACCGAGCAGGGAGGTTAAATCGAAAATATACATATTTGTTTAAGCAACTGGTTTAAATACAGACTATTCTAGATGTTTCTGTTTATTTTTTTCATAAAAGGTTTTCGATTGACAGCAAATGTCAAGTGGCAACAAATTATTTTTTTTTCCTGAAAATTATGAGGTCAATTGATAAATCTGAATGTGTAACAATTTATTATTTCTGTAGGAGTTATTTTAAGATTTTAAGGCAAGACCTATTTCAGGCTTCTGAGAAAACTTTCAGTCAAACAGTTGCCATGTTAATCTCTTTTATAAAGGCAGCAGACATAGATTTAAAGCAAAAGCTACAGTGTTTAATGACTTCCCTTTGTCTTTTTGTTGCAAGTGGCTTTTAGGTAAATGGGATTGCTCAATATTAAGATGACACATATTTTCCATTCTGTGGTGGAGGGAGAGACAATGCGATAGTTGTAAATATTGCACAGCAAAACCACAGTTTGGTTTGCTTGAGAATAGACATTTTCAATGTTGAATCTACCATGCCCTCTACTGGAGAGGTTCTCTGAACACATTAGTGGTAGAGGTTCTCCGTGTGGTTCATCAACTTTTTGTATGGAAAAAAAAAAAAAAATTACAGAAGAAAGCAAACAAAAAATACAAGTTTTTAGCAATAGCAAAAGTAGAATATGAAAGGCAAAAGTCTCCCTTGCCACAATTCTTCCGCCAGATGCTCTTACCACTGTATGCTATTATTACTAAGAGTTATGAATTATTATTAGCTAAACATGTTGATACAGAATAACTTTCATACTTAGGCTTTAGAAATTTAAGAAACTAGAGAAATGCTTAAAAAACACAAAAGAATCATTCTGTGTATTACTCGATGCTTTGTTTTTTTTTTTCAGTCAATAGATATCTTAGTTCTTAAATTTACAAAAGCTGTAAACTTGTTGCTTATCTCCCAAAAATCTTAAGTTGGTGGTGAGTTTAAAAGAAAGGGGGGAGCCCTAAGAAGTTAAACGCTGTGTGTCAAAGTGTGTGATGAATAATTGGAAAAAAATGAAAATATTCATACTGTCATTGTTGATAATATTTGAAGACGTATGACACCTGTGCCTCCTTCTCTCCCTTCCTTCCTCTTTCCCTCCCTTTCTTCTTTCCCTCTTTTGTCCTTTTCTTTCTTTCTTTTGGGGGAGGGGAGTCTCATTTAACTTTAGTTGGAGAAATAATTTTTTTTAGCAGAATGAGCACATGACCCCACAAGATTCCATACTTTTCTTCAACTTCTAATATGATCTGAGTTTTTAAAATCATGATTCATGTCTTTCTGAGAATGTAATTTGTATACCCAGAAGCTGAGAAGAAAGTTAGTGTTTTTATCAGGAATGAATCAGAGTTCCAACCTAGCACTTGACATGGGTTTTAGAGTTTTAGTCATTTTACCAATCTTTGTGTTGATAATTCCAGTTAGAGTAGTTCCATGGTTCTGCCTTAAATTCATCCGTGGTATAAAGTATGTCCTACTTCATATGCAGGCAGGGCCTAATCAATTTGATAACCCCCTTCCTCACTAAAGCACCTAGGTTCTCTTTGAAAACCAGCATCAGGAGCATCTCGATGTTACTGTCTCCCCCTCGCCCCGTATAAAAACTTCTAACATTTATTGAAATGCCTCTAATAGATTTCTGTAGTTATTAGGCCTGTAGTTGAAAGGAGCAATTGTATGAAGTCTACATTAAGGAATTATTTCTAGTGTATGCCCATTGCTGCTGCTGTCTTCTGAGACTGCGGATTACATAGAATCTCAAGGGGAGCAGTGATTATAAATCCCTTGTTATAAAATAAGTCACACAGGTAGAATACTGTCTATAAATTACAGAGGTAGAGTTGAGCATTTATTTCCTGACATTTCTTCTGCCTGGGATTGTAATTTCTGTGCACAGAATTTTGTCAAATCATTAGAGTGCCAAGTGTCCTTCCAATTTTTCTTTTCTTTCTTTTCTTTTTTAATTTTGGGATATTGGGTTCATAATATACATGAGTTCAAAGGGGACATGATACCAATCACAGAGTCAGAGAAAGAGAGAGAGAGAGGAGAAGGGCTAATAAATAATCTAATTCATCTAATAAATAATTTCTTTGCATTGGTATTTCCAGTTTATGCATTATCCCTATGTAGGAAGTATTCACCCATTTTAGACTTTGGTTTTCAGCAATTTTTGAACCTTGGACTACTTCATCATGAACTAAGATTTTGTGGATTTTCTCTACCAAACACATTTTTGGAACAAAAATTCTCAAATCTTAATAAAATTCATTGGAAGGATAATGCTTTCAAGGAGATACCAGTTTGAACTTGACACAATTGTCATAAATATTGAAGTCTCAAATGGTGAATGACCCAGACCTCATAACAGTCTCAACGTCAAAAGATAAAATAATTTTGCTTTTCTTTTCATAAATTATCCTTAGGAGAAAGGATGGTCGAACAGGATGATCTGGGATATTTGGATTTAGCTGCCTGTTCTAGCACTGTCTTAGTTATACCTCAGTCAAATTGCTTAGCTTTCTTGTGCCTAGGCTTCCTATCTTTAGGTGGAAGTGATTCTAGCAACCTTCCTTTGCAAGGAAGTTCAGACATTGTGGGGAATGGCCTGAGTGATGTGGTGCAAAGGGCTGGCCTTCAGCATCACTTTGTAGCAGGACTAGTTTTTCCTAGGTGACTCTTTCCCATCTTGTTGCTGCTTTATTAACACCCACTATTTGGTGCTGCTCCTATGGTAGCATGCCTCTGTTAAGGTGGAAAGGGTTGAATCAAAAGAAAGCCCTGAGCATCTACCAGTTCAAGGAATACCAGGACAAGCCCCATCTTGCTTCTAGGGAGGATCAACTGAGCTAAGAATGGGGGTGACCTAATGGACAATCCTGCCTCTGTGGTCTTCACCCTGAGAGAACTGCATCCTGGAACTGGTACTATCATTGCCTGATACTCCTCCTTTCTTGGAGATCTATTCACCCATTAGGTTCCCTGGTAGTCCCCTTGGGCTCTTCCAAATGCTCCGCTGGGAACAACAGGAATATAAGGTTACTTTTTGAAATGTTTAAAGTTCCTGCTCAAAAATGTTTTAGCTCTTCACAGGCTAAGTGTTTCATCTATTTTGGAAGAATTCTCCACGATCTTTATTGGATATCCACGAATTCTATCTCGGATATTTGACAAAAATTCATTTTTCTCAGTGCAGTTTAGGAGGGAGGAAAGGTGCCTTTGATGCTTTTGTCTGTTCCTTTCTAACTGCATTTCCTCCTCTCTGGTTGTAGTGAAACTATCTCATTCAGAGACTTATAGTCTCCCAGGTATCAATTATTTTATCACCTTCGGTTAATTCAGTATACATTTGATTTCATGTTCTCAAGAGTTTCTAAGTAAGTCTTAAACCCAGCTAAGACCAGCAAAATCAACTGGTCTGGCCCAGCCTTGATCAGCTGTATCTATCTCAGGATCACCATTTTCTTCAAAACTTCTTAAGATTCATCTTCTTGGGCGCCTGGATGGCTCAGTGGGTTAAGCCGCTGCCTTCGGCTCAGGTCATGATCTCAGGGTCCTGGGATCGAGTCCCGCATCGGGCTCTCTGCTCAGCAGGGAGCCTGCTTCCTCCTCTCTCTCTCTCTCTCTCTCTGCCTGCCTCTCTGCCTACTTGTGATCTCTCTCTGTCAAATAAAAAAAAAATAAAAAATCTTTAAAAAAAAAAAAAGATTCATCTTCTTGGATATTTCCATTTTCTGATGGGTTTGTTATATACAGTTTCAAGGTTCCACCATCCACATTGTCTTCTTTATGAACAATAGGATCTCTACTCTTTAGCAATGATCTGGCTTTCTTAATCATTTAAAAATTGTCCTGTTTGTAGTAGAGTGTTGATTTTAGATTCCCCCCCGCTCCGACTAATATAAAGTTTGCTTACTCTTTGTACCTATCCTTTAGCTTCTTGTGAAAACCATTTTGTCCCAAACTTGAAGATGATTTTCATCTACAGCATGTTTTTAGGTGCTGTCTGAAATTATTCTTCACTTTTCTGCTGTACTTTGAAGGGTACAGTTACTTGAAATTGGATAGCTTTTAATGCATCTTCTAAGCACGGAGTATTTCTCATAATGTCAACTTGTTCTAAATGTTTGGATTTTTCTTTGTTAAGTGCTTTACTAGAAGTCTGTATTCTAAATCTGCCGTGGCCAGCGCAACAAATCGACCAGGAAAACGTAAAGGTTAAGAGGATGGTGAAAAGAAATTAAGAGACAAAGAGATGGGGGCAGGAGGGACACTGAAGATGATGTCCAACAGTGCCGATTTTATATTCCACATCTTACAAGCATTTATAAGGCAGACCACAATAGAAGGAGTAATACATCAGTACCTAGTCAGATGACCACAAGTTTCTATAGCAAGTTTACATTAACTACAAGCAAACCTCGTGATGCCAGGTAGTCTCGGCTAAAGCCATCAGCAAGACAATCAACGAGGGAGTGGGTTATGGGAGGTACAGGAACAACAAGGACCAACTAAGAATTCAGGACCCTGGCCACATTGTTCCTTTCTAATAATTTTTTTTTTAAAAGATTTTATTTATTTCACAGAGAGAGAAAAATCACAAGTAGGCAAAGAGGCAGGCAGAGAGAGAGGGGGGAGAAAGCAGGCTCCCCGCAGAGCAGAGAACCCAATGCGGGGCTCGATTCCAGAACCCTGGGACCATGACCCGAGCCGAAGGCAGAGGCTTTAACCCACTGAGCCACCCAGGCGCCCCATTCCCTTCTATAGGGAGAGTGTGTGGGAAGTCACGTAGGCGAGTGCATGACACATAGCGCAGACCCTATTCTCAGTGTTACACAACTTTTCTGTCCTTAACCTTGTCAAGGTGTCCGGACTTTGAAGGAGACACACGTCAGGGCCTGGTCTGATCCTCAACTCCAACCATGCCGTAGCCTCCAACATAAACCCAAGCAAAGGGTTGGAGATTTCCAGCTCTTTTTTAATGACCTCTAGTTTTTCTGTTTCTGATAGTTTGGTCTTAACTCCAGTTCCCATTAAAGAGGATTGGAGGTCTTACAATTCTTCTTGAATTAGGTTAAACTTGTAAAAATTTTGGTATCTTTCCTCTAGAAGAAACTTTAGTGGTTAGTTTTCTGTCTTTACTTCCATAGGGTAGGCTTTTAATTGTTAAAAATCTGACTATGACCGCAAATAACACCGTCTTTCATAGTAATTGGTAGGGATATGTGTTCAGTTTAAGGTTCTCTGCTAGGCTGCCACAGTTTCTGTAGAACCAGTGCAATACAGCTTCACAACCATGAGCAGACTCTTCAAGATCTAGGGGATTCCGAGCCACTTTAGGTTGGCAAAACTCTGATGGCCACATAAGCTGTAGAGAACATCAGTGACCCTTCTGCCTTGAACCACTCTGTGTCTGATAACTAGGCAGACCTCAGTGGAGGTGAAGGAGCAGGGACGAATACAGTAAATCATTGGCTAATGTTTCTTCTTCTTTTGACTAAACTTTTCATTCTGGGGCTGCTAGAAGCCTTGTTTACTCATACAGGCCACAGGAAGCTTCCTACTCTAATGCTCCTCCACATCTTGCTGGCTTTGAATGTTTATGGGAAGGGGTAGGGAGAGATTATGGAGGCCACTACAAAGATGTCAACTTACTTTGCCAATATTACCTTTAATAAATTAGGAAGAAAGAGTGGAATTTAAGTTTTCGTATTTTAAGAATGTAAGATCCAACTATAAGTGAATAAAACTTTTTTTTTTTTTTTCCCCAGACTGTTCTTGCACGTGGAAAAACATCTGATGATGCAGAGACCCTCCAGGGTGCTTCTGTTCAGGATAATCATCTGTGGAGGTAGTAGAAACTGGATGCAGCTCCTCATGGGGCACACGCACAGGGCATGGGGGATCCAGATCTTGTCTGGTTCAATGAACAGCTCAATCTTATTTACAGTAAGACTGCAGATTGGGTGGGTGTCTAGTGATTTTGTCTGGGCTGGACATCTCCACTGACTTGGCTAGGCTTAGTCATGCATCTTGGAGTAGCCTAGAGATTAGCAAATCTGGGTTGGGCTAGGCTGCATGGCTCTGTGGATCTTGGCTAGGCTCCCTCATGTGTCCTGAGGTCAGCTGGGGGTCAGCTGATATAGGCTGGTAGAGCTCAGTGTTTGGTTGTGCACCTCATACCTCTCATCCTTACCTTATAAACTTGCGGTAAAGTCCAGTCTTCCCCCACAATGGTAACAGCAGAGCACAAGACAGCCATTAAAAGGCAGTTATCCAATTTGCGCTTTTAAAAATTCACTGTGACTATGAAATGTCAGCATCTCATTTCATGGTCTTTTCTCTTCATGAAGTCATGAGCCTGAGGGACACTCTAGATTTTCTAGAATTGGGATGTAGAGTGGACATCAATATAGTTTACCCATTTCTTCTGTTTCTATGGCTTGGTTCACCAGCCACTGCCTTGGTTAACGTGTGTTGACAGAGACGAACTCCTACCACAGTGAACATCAGTTCCTAGATGGCTAGAAGAGTATTCCCAACTTACTGTGCTCTACTGACACTTCACAGCGCTTGCTGTCCAATGGAGTAACAATAGCTTGAACGTCCAAGGTGCTGATTCAGCAGAACCAAATGCTGTATTACTGCAATATTCCAGGAAAGTCTGCTCATATTTATAGGCTTTTATTTCCTTCTCTGAAGAGCAGTAAATCTGTGAATACAATTCATATCCTGAACCTGGTGGGGCTCAAGCTGGGTATAAAAACTTTAATCTTTCGCAGGATGGAGATAATTTTTTTCCTGAGAGAACTTTCTCTTGGTAACCAATCACAGTTTCCTTAAAAGAATAAATTGACATCAATGTCAGGGTGCAAGGATTGGTGCAGTGAGTCACTCCTCCTATTACCTTGCCAAAAGGTGATGAGCCTTTGATTCTTGTCCTGAGATACCTAGCAGAAACTAAGAGCTCCAGAATTTCAGTCAAGTTGACATTTTGGTTTTTTATCTTCTCTTTTCCACCTTTTGGAGACCCTGGCTAGCCTGTCTGTTGGGGGTACACCATGATTCACGGGGGTTGTGGACGACTGTAATGAAATTTAAGGAGCAACTGGAGGAAGTTGTCTCTGTTTTGGGAAATTGTTACCAGGGTGGAGTATCCCCTTTGGCTTTACACATGAAGTACTCAAGGTTTCTTTCTGTCGTATAACATATAAACAGACCTGCTTAACATATAAACATATGTTTATATAACATATAAACAGACCTGCTTTTTGATTTGACAGAAAAGTGCTTAAGAACTTCAGGAAAGGAGAAAGTGTGTTTGTGAGCATGTGTCTGTTGGGGGAGGGGCAGGGGAGGGGTGATGAAAGCTAAGAAAAGTGAGAAAGTTCCACAAGGATGTGAGTTTAATGTGGGCAGGAGAACATTACCTGTAGGCCTCCCAGATCTAAGCCAGGAATCTTTTGGGGGGATATCAGATTTACTTTCTGTGTGGGAAGAAGTTGTTTTTCTTGCTCCTTTGAAGCATCTACTCATTTGTCCCTTAAATCTTGAAGTTCCTCAATTAGTTTCTCTTTGCTCTGCACATTCACTGGGAGTACCCATTCCCATACGTTCAAATGTGACCTGTGTGCTGATTAATCCCGATGCTGTTCTCTCTCCTCATCTCAGAGCCTTATAGTTAATTGTTCATTAGCTTGATTCACTTAGGTGACTCAAATAAATTTGTTCAAAATAGTGTTTCCCATCTTTGCACCTGAACCCATTTCCTCGCCTTTGTTTTCTTTTTCATTTTTCTTTCTTTACTTTTTGCCTTGAAGTTTTTTATTTTTTCCCTTAAGGTTTTATTTATTTATTTGACAGACAGAGATCACAAGTAGGCAGAGAAGCAGGCAGAGAGAGAGAGGAGGAAGCAGACTTCCGGCTGAGCAGAGAGCCCGACTCAGGGCTTGATCCCAGGACCCTGGGATCATGACCTGAGCCGAAGGCAAAGGCTTTAACCCACTGAGCCACCCAGGTGCCCCTGCCTTGAAGTTTTTAAAATTTTACTTCTATTATTATTTTTTATTATGTTCAGTTAGCCACTGTATAGTACATAATTAGTTCTTAATGTAGTGTTCAATGATTCATTAGTTAAGTAGAGCACCCAGCACTCCCCTTTGCCTCTGTTTTCTATCTCAGGGAATGGCTCCATCATCCCCTCAGGTGTTTAAAACTGAACGGAGGGGTGGGGTGGAGGGAGTGGTCGTCACTGAGTCCCACCCTCTCTCAATCTTGGATTGAGTCTATCTGCCCATTAATTTTACAACTTAAATGTCCTATAAACTATAAAATTGTTTTCACTCCCACTTCTGCTTTCCTTAATATCTATCTCTCTTAGGGATCTAAGCAAGCCTTCTAATTGATTCCCATCTTGTAAATGGATCCTTTTCAAAAACTTATCTGCTTTTCAGTCAGCATGATTTTACTAAAACACTTGTCTGACCGTTATTAAAACCAGTAATGGCTTTCTGTTACCCTTAAGATAAGTTCCAGATAACTTAAATGGACTTATAAGATACTTTTTCTTGACCCCTGATTGCCCTTCCAGCCTTTGTTACCATTGTCTTTCTTTGTGCTGTTATTCTGCTGCGTTTTTTTTTAAAGTTCCTTCTATCTGCCATGCTTTTTCTTTCTTCTGTCCATTTGCTCATGCTGTTCCCCTCTAGTTGAATCTTTTTTTCATTCTTCCCACTCTTCATCTGACTGTTCTCTATATTATTCATATTTCTTTTTTTTTAAATTTTATTTATTTGACAGAGAGAGATCACAAGTAGGCAGAGAGGCAGGCAGAGAGAGAGGAAGGGAAGCAGGCTCCCTGCTGAGCAGAGAGCCCGATGTGGGACTCGATCCCAGGACCCTGAGATCATGACCTGAGCCAAAGGCAGAGGCTTTAACCCACTGAGCCACCCAGGTGGCTAATATTACTCATATTTCTACAGGTACCACTGAAATGAACTTTAGCTCCTGGGTACCAGCTATATGCTTTTCTTTCCCCCCACTAACAAGCCTGGGGGAGGTGTTCCTCCCAAGTACTCCCACAGCACCTATTAGTTTCCTTACCCCAGTTTATCATAGTTGTCTCGTTTCTTGTCGGTATTTCCCACTAGACGACTTCTTGTTCTCCTTCTTGTTTTTGTTCTTCTTCTTCTTGTTCTGGTTCCATTTCCAGTTCCTGTTCTTGACCTTCTCCTCCTCCTCCTTCTTCTTTAAATTATTGTATCTTGGAACATAGGGTAGACTCAGTAAATATTTGTTGAGGAAATGGATGGATGGACGCATGGATGAATAAATGAATGAATGATTACTTTTCCAGTGTGTGACTTCTGTTGGAAATGCGTATGTTCCTGATACCTGTAATTAAATTCTGATTGTAACCTTATAAAATAGCTTCCATATAACACTGAGTTTTACATATGTGTAAATTAATTTTCTATTCTTTCTGTTGGTATTTCTTCTGTTTGCTATTTATAAGATAATCGGTTTGCAGTTTTTTTTTTTTTTAAATCTGCCTTTTATCTGTTGTAGATAGAATACTTTTTTGTAAAATTACTTAACTGAGGGGCACCTGGGTGGCTCAGTGGGTTAAGCCTCTGCCTTGGGCTCCGGCCATGGTCTCAGGGTCCTGGGATGGAGCCCTGCCTCTGGCTCTCTGCTCAGCGGGGAGCCTGCTTCCCCATCTCCCTCTGCCTGCCTCTCTGCCTATGTGGGATCTCTTGTCTCTCTGTCAAATAAATAAATAAAATCTTTTTAAAAATTACTTAACGGAGATCCAAATTAGGAGGAAAATTAATACAGTTGACCTTTGAACAATGTGGAGTTAGGGCTCTGACCTGGTACAGTTGAAAATCTACATATAACTTTTGAGTCCCCCAAAACTTATAATAGTCTACTGTTGAGTAGAAGACTTACCACTCATAAACAGTTGATTAACTTGTATTTTGTATGTATACTGCATTCTTACCATGGAGTAAGCTATAGAAAAGAAAATGTTAAGAAAATCATAAGAAGAGAAAATACTTTTACAGTACTGTATTGTATTTATTGAAAAACAATCCATGTATAAGTGGGCCTGTGCAGTTCAAACTCATATTGTTTAAGGACCAACTGTATAGAAGAAAGATTGAAAATAAATTAACCAGGGCACCTGAGTGGTTCAGCTGGTTGGGCATCTGCCTTTGGCTCAGGTCATGATTCTGGGGTTCTGGGATCTGGCTCCCTGCATCAGGCTTCACGCACAGTGGGGAGCCTGCTTCTCCTGCTCCCTCTGCTGCCCCCCACCTCAACTTGTTCTCCCTCACTCTCTGTCAAATAAATAAATAAAGTATTTTTTTAAAAAAAGGAAAGGAAATGAACTGATCTATGTTTGTCACTTAATGGTTATGTGGAATGCTGTATTAAGGAGCCTGAAGCAGATAGCGCCACTATTAGTAGATAAACTGAATAAAACTATTAGGACCAGATAATCTTATACTGCTCCGAAGCACAGTGATGGGAAGTTTTCTCAATGATTTCTCGAGGCAAGCATAATTTGGATCCCTCAACCTGATGTAGAAAACACTCAAAAGAAAACTGAAGGAGGGCGCCTGGGTGGCTCAGTGGGTTAAGCCGCTGCCTTCGGCTCAGGTCATGATCTCAGAGTCCTGGGATCGAGTCCCGCATTGGGCTCTCTGCTCAGCGGAGAGCCTGCTTCCCTCTCTCTCTCTGCCTGCCTCTCCATCTACTTGTGATTTCTCTCTGTCAAATAAATAAATAAAATCTTTAAAAAAAAAAAAAACTGAAGGAAAATTTCAACTACAAAGATGTAGTTGCCTTAAATAAAATAAAATATTTTTAAATAGAGTCTACCTGTAAATTTATAGTGAGCAGAAATACTATGTACAGTGAAATAGACAATTCTTGGCACCTATCAGTCGGAAAAGATGCTCCTTTTAATTTGGGTTAAGCAGAAATTAAAGAAACTGTATTACAACTTATAGACAAAGTAGTGAATAATATCTACTTGGCTTTGCTACCGGGTGGTTTTTATTCACAGTTGTGGAATTCTCATTTGTGGCAGTGTTACCGGCCTGTCACCACATGAAGTGTGAGGAATCACTAGCCTCCACCTTGAAAGCCTCCGAACTAGCTGAAAGCTGAAGTAAAATGTCCAGCACTTGATTTTGGATATTAAACTCTTGTGACTTTTGTTTTGAGTTGGTCATCTGTATGTCCGACCTATGTCCACTTGCCATCATGAGATAAGAACTAGAATCACTCACCTTTGTTGCCACCTAGTACAGGCTTTTTCATAAAGCCAGTGCTAAAGAAATGCTGTTTAATTGTATCTAATCAAAGAAGCTGTGGTATAAGTGACACGTTCACTGGTCTTGAGGACAAGGATTTGGTTTTGAGGCCAGGCTGCCAATGATTAACCACTTTTGTGGGTCACTTCCTTCATGACTCAGCTAGGACATCCCCTCTGGGGAGCCTCCTTGACACCCACTCTAGCTTGCATTCTGACGGTGCTGGCTCATGTGCTCCCACAACTCTGTGCTTCCTTCTTTTCGGGCGTCTAGCAGCCTCTGTGAGATAGTGAGCGCTTGAGTTCAGAGTCACTGTCTTCTTTATCCTTGTATCTGCAGACACTAGCCCTGGTCTAGCACCCAGGAAAAGCTAAACAAGTTTGTTACATGGATGAATGATTTAACTTCTCTAAGCATTTTTTTTTTAAAAAAAAGATTATATTTGTTTATTTGCCCAAGAGATAGAAAGAGAGAGCACAGGCAGGGGGAGCGACAGGCAGAGGGAGAAGCAGACTCCCCGCTGAGCAGGGAGACCGATGCAGGACTTGATCCCAGGACCCTGGGATCATGACCTCAGCCAAAGGCAGACACTCAACTGATTGAGCCACTCAGATGCCCTGACATTTTTTGTTTTTTAATTTGGAAAATGGAAATACTGATAATATTGAGATTTCCAAGACTCTTCTTTAAAAATAAAAGTCTGGTCCTCCTTTAATAATAATATAATATGTCTTGTTTATTGAACATCAGTTATACATGCCAAACACTGACCAGGTACTCAACATATGGTAGCATGATCTTCTATCCTTACACCCCTAAGAGATAGGTGCCATGATTCCCCTTGTATAGATGTTTGGAGATGTGAAAGAATTCCTCCAAATCAACAGCAACCAAGACCGGCAGACCTGGGGCCTGAAATCCAAGTCTGTCTACTTAGAATTCCAAATCTTTCTATTATAGGACTGATGTTTCCATAGGAAGGTCAGTTTGGGTTGTGTTGGACAGGTCTCATCATGGATACCCTCAGCTATGTAATTCTGATCTCTAAAAGATTGACCTTGAAAGGTGAGCTGGGGAAACCTCGCCTCCGATATATGATATATTGTTTGACACATGTTAATTGCATGCTCGATATAATTGTTGAATAGAATAATGAATTAGTTAATTAATGAGAAGCCCATGGATGGTACTAGTAATTTATGTAATAAACAAAAAGACTATGCGTGATTGAATAGTTTTTAAACAACCACAACTTCAGTTCAGATGACATGCAAATACTCTTCGGAAGGTAGAACTGAAATTTGGTTTTCATTTAGTAGGTGAAAAATTATGAAACTGGCTAGTCATCTAGGAATCTTATTAAAAATGAAAATTCAGAGATTACGTTCCCAGGATTTGTTATACTCTCCTCTTAAGAGTGTGACATAAAATGCTTCACAAATTATGGAGTGTTAAATATACTTAATGTATTACTAAGGATTTTTTTTTTTTTTTTTTTACGTGAAGGTTGGAGAAAGTATCCTTTGAGATCTACTGAATCTCAGAACAGAACAATTCAGACTCAGTTAAATCAGAAGAGAAAAGAGCCCTTTCATTAGGTGAAGGGAGTGTTTCTTTTGTCAGTGTCTTCTCAGAGCAAGTTCTGTTGATTACAATTTAACAAATAGATTGTTTTGTTATTTCAGGGTTGAGACGGCCTTCAGTTACCTCAGGTGATAGCAGTGTTTGTTAGGATGTCCTTGTAGTCTGAAAGGAGAGCCAGGAAACCCGGCAAGGCTGCAGTGCTCACGACCAGCGAGGGGGCCGAGTCATTCTCCGCGCCTGTCCTGCTTGTGACTCAGCACCTTTTTCTTTGCTTCCCTCTAGCCAATTCTTCCTCTCCCACCATCGTGCACTTCTGTCTCTCCTCGTTTCTGCCTAATGGCTTCTGTTTATTGCCTTCTATCTTTAAAAATAGCAATAAGCAGCATTTACTGGGGCTTACTGTGTACCAAGAAGAATTTCATATTTTTGTCCTCATAGCAAGCTTTTGAGATAGGAATAGGATGTCTTCCTTACCTGATCATTCATTAGCCAAGGCATCAGAATAGGGAAGCTTCCATTAATGAATTGAGAATGGATATATTTTCTACTCACACCCCCCCTCCCTGTTTAACATCAGTCCTGGTAATCAACTGTCCCTAACATAGGGTGCAAGTCTAATGCAAAGCTTACCCACCACATTTGCAGAAGAGGCAGAATTTTATGAAGTGGATGTCATTTGGAAAGGCACTGAAAAAGCACGGTCTGAGAGCAGGGTCCAGTTAACAGAGAAGAGAGATTGACTAGGTCGATATTAATTTTGCTACTTGAGAACTGGTGTTTGCTATTCAGCTCTTCTGAGATGCATTTTTGAAAATCTTTGGTATGTGCACTATTACATAATTGAGTGTAGGCACTAACATAGGCCAGATTTTTATCCTTTTCAGATCCCCCAGGCTTTTGTGGAATAGGAATTAGGCTCCTAGAACATAATGCTAGTGATTTTTGACCGATATATGCACATGGGGTTAGGAAAACATAAATAGCTACTTAGAGTCCTTAAAAACTGAAAGTCATGTAAGATTTATAAATGACAGAGGCTGTGATGAATTTTTTAAAAAGATTTATTTATTTATTATTTGAGAGAGAGAGAGAGAGAGAGCACTCACCAGCAGAGGAAGGAGCAGAGATGGGGAGAAAAACACAAGTTGATTCCCTGCTGAGCACAGAGCCCGAATCAGGGCTTAGTCCCACAATCCTGAGATGGTTATGGGAGCTGAAATCAAGGACCTTCAACCAACTGAGCCACCCAGGTACCCCTGTGATGAATTCTTTTTTTTTTTTTTAATTTTTTATTTTTTATAAACATATATTTTTATCCCCAGGGGCACCGGTCTGTGAATCGCCAGGTTTACACACTTCACAGCACTCACCAAAGCACATACCCTCCCCAATGTCCATAACCCCACCCCCCCTTCTCCCAACCCCCCTCCCCCCAGCAACCCTCAGTTTGTTTTGTGAGATTAAGAGTCACTTATGGTTTGTCTCCCTCCCAATCCCATCTTTTATTTATTTATTTATTTATTTATTTATTTTAAAGATTTTATTTATTTATTTGACAGAGAGAGATCACAAGTAGGCAGAGAGAGAGAGAGAGAGAGGAGGAAGCCCGATGTGGGACTCGATCCCAGGACCCTGGGATCATGACCTGAGCCGAAGGCAGAGGCTTAACCCACTGAGCCACTCAGGCACCCCCCTCCCAATCCCATCTTGTTTCATTGGTTCTTCTCCTACCCACTTAAGCCCCCATGTTGCACCCTGTGATGAATCCTTAATAGGCCCAAATAGTCTCTTTAATTTTCACTTTAAAGTCCTGCTAATAGCATCTTAGTGTTACATAGGATATTATAATTGTAGAGTGTTTTTCACGTGCATTATCTCATTTCATGGTCGTAAAACTCTATGAAGTAGGAAAAGGAAATGGCATTGCTCTCTTTTAAAGGCAAGGGTGCTGAAATTAGTCCGATGTCAAGTAGTTAGTGACAGTTTAATACTAGAATAATTGTCCCGACTCTTGGCTCCATGCTCTTCCTACTCCCCAAAGCAAGAAGTGAGACTAAGGAAGAGATGAAGGAAAGAAGGAAGAAGGGTATCTAACAACCACTAAATACCAACCACATGCTTACTATAGTATTTAAGAAAGTGGATTTTCAATTATATTCCATAATACATTTTCGGAATAGATGCTTTAAATTCATCTTATCACTCCCCGAATCTCCATATGAGGAAGATCAGTATCATCTCTGTTTTATAAACAAAGAAATTACAGAAAATCAAACAATGTAGATACACTGGGAAAATCAGGGGGCAAATTAAATAGAATAGTCGTGTGTACATAATTATGCAATTACTAGAATCATTAACAAAAGTGGAATTACCTAGACTTATTACCCTTTTTACCCAGGGAAGCTTTTAATTTTTTTTTCTGATTTTCACATCTTTTGCAGCAATCTGTCTTACTGTAATCTTTTTTCTTTCTGAAAATTGGTTTCTTAGCTATGATAAATCACATAGGTCAGTGCAGTTTTTACACTTTTCTCCTTGGGAAAAATAATACATAATCCTAAACGTTTACTTTAAAACAAACAAACAAGTTAAAAACAAAAGAGGATAACACCAGCCAGGAGATTTCATCTTTGGCAATTGATAGCTCTTTGCTTCTTATGTTCAAAATCAGTGATATATTTTACTTGTAATCCTAGTTTAGGTTCAGGGATTTTTTTGCGTGTGTAGGAAGGAACAATGATCAAAACTTTTGTGAGTCCTTACATTTCTGACTTAGCTTATTGTTGCTCTTTACATTTAAGTATTTACAAAGAGTGGTTTCTGCAGCGAGGTTCGTTATCGGCGATGACTGTAAGTGACCTTTGGCTCTGTCGTAGGCAAGTATCTCAAGTGGAAAAGTCCTGAAGTTTGGACTGATGTTATCCCATTACCCAGTTCACATTTAACTAAATTTATTGACTGAAAATTAGCTTATAAGCCTCTTTTAGTAAGTTCTTGAAATAAACTAGAGCTTTTTTTAGACACATGTCCTTGCTTTGAGTGCTTATCAGCATGGCATTTTCGTGACTCCTGGCACATTAAACTTTTCTGATTTTCCTGACTGGACAAAAGAACAAAAGATTCGGGATGAAAGAAAAAAAAAAAAAATCTCTGCAGGTAGTTGTATCTAATCTAAGGTATAATAAAAAGGTGTTGAAATAGCATGTCCCACTTTAAAACAGAAAAATATCTCTGACTTTCTGAGACCTTATCAGCAAGCAAGGAGAGTAGACTATCAGTTCCTGAGTTTCCTTGGGACTGAAGTTCCCATTTCGTCAAGAACAGCACATGCAGTAAAAAATTCCATGCCACCCAACGGGAAGTAGGGGCTTGATTTCCTCCCAAATTATTTTCTTTTCCTTCTCCTTGAAATTACTAATATTGTTTCTCTGTTACGATCTAATGGGGTTGGCAATACTTGAGGGAATGGGGGGGGTCTTAGGAGAGACCCTGGAAGATGCCAAGAATGCACATTGTTTTTGATAAATTCTGAAATGCGGACTTAACAGATAAGAGCAACTATATCACTTTAAAGAACTGGTTCTCCTTGGAGGTAAATTTTGTGCCTGGGGGATATTTGGCAACGCCTGAGCACGGTTTTGATTGGCTTAACTGTTCTTAAGTGTTCTTAGCTGTCCTTCCTTCCCAAACCCTCGCTCACTCGTACCCTACCACATCCTCTCCCCAACCAAACCTCTTTTCATTTCGTCTTATTGCAGTGAACTACGTCAAAACCATGAAACACAATATTATCATGCATTGCAAAGGCAAATATTAACAGGAAACACAGGACACACACTACTTACACACTACTTACACTACGTGCAGACTACTTGTGTGTGTGGTCTGCTGGCGGTAGTGGGGAGACAGGCCAGCGCTGCTGCTGAACACGCTGCAGGGCACACACAATGAGAGCTTCAACCACAAACGATTACCTGGTTTTAAAGGTCTCAGCAGAGCTGCTGTTGAGAAACTCGGACAACTGGCTTTCCAGCGGGTGAATCTTGACTATCAAAGGTTCAATGTGTTCAAATATCATTCAAAAAACGCATTGATTAGAATAATGCAATTTAGAACATTTCTGGAGAAAAAAAATTGTAGAAACATATCAAGACAAACTTCGGCAATGATTATCTGAGCACTTTCACTCATTCTTTCAACAAATACTATGAAATACCTACAGCAAGCCAGACTATGTTCTAGGTGTTCAACATGAATTATGAAGCCATTTGGTGATTCTTTCCTTATTAAGGAGATGGACCCATAAGGCCATTAGATCTAAGGTTATTGAACATTCAAATCGTAATTAACTGTCCTGGCCCCCATTCTGAGCCTATCCTCACCAAACTAGTCTGAAAATTTTGTTTCTGTGAAGCATGTGTCCAAAGGACGTGTACTGTTTAGAACAACTGACAATTACGTTCCTCTATGTAAAGTTGTCCATTGACATTAGTCACTTGTAGGCTTGGTTTGCATTAATCAGTATCTCTGAGGTTTATCCTTCTGGGACACTGATGAGATAGTTTCCAGGTCCCATGCGGTTGAGTGTCAGAGCAATTTACTGAGGTACTGTGACATTGTGACCTTGAAGGGTGGCCATCTTATTTTTCCTAGGTTCTTACTCTTTCTCAATATGTACTTTAATTGAATGTCTAAAAGTAAATTATTTATTTTTAAGGGAAAAGAAAACAGATTTAAGCATTAAACTTATTCTTGGTATTTACAACTTTACTGAGGTGTAGTTAACATTATTTACTTTGCTGATTGAAATTTGTGTAGACCACAGTACTCATGAACTCAATACTTTTTATATAAAGAGTACTATCCAACTCCAAATGACTCCCTTTGATTGAATTCCTGCAGCATTTATTGTTGGGGCACTTACTTCTGAGCTTACTCTCATTTTGGCTTTTACTACCATTTAAACTCATTTGTATTCAAGTTAGAACCCAAGTAGAATGTATATTCTGAAGATGTAAACAAGAACCTGTAACTTCTCGGAAACTTGGAGGCAGTTTACATAGTCTGGGTACTCCTGGTTCTACTAGCCGGTGATACTGGCTACTGTTTGCCCGTCAAACAGTAGGCATACTACTGTTAGGCATCAAGAGCTTTGTAGCAGTTCTCTTGTAAGTAGTGTGTGTTCAGATTTATTACGTGTTTTGGAGACCATAAAGTGAAATGACCCAGAGAAGAGTTCAAAAAATGCTCATATTATTTATTATGAAATGAACATGATTCTAAATCTCCATTTTGCAATCTGTGGCAGCCCATTTTTTTCTTTTTCATCTCCAGATATCTTCATGGGCCCTAGGGTTCCATAGTCTATCTAATGAGGTTGCCCCAAGTTTCTATCTCCTAAAACATTGGGTGTATGGTGAATGGCCTCCTTCTGAGCACTGTTGTGGATGTTGTTGCTCTGGATGTCCCTTCTGAAACCTTGGCAGTCTGGGCAGACAGAGCAGATCCTTTCCACTGACATTGCTGCCAACCCACATAGCTGCTCCTCAGGGGCCGAATCAGGGTTTAAGGTCATCAGCCATAATCTGTGCTCAGCATCTGTGCTCTCTTTCTAGTTTCCCACAAAAAGGAAGACAATCTTTCCTTATAACCACTGCTGTGAGACTCCAATACCCAGATCAGCAGCCCACAGGATATTTCTCAAGTTCTTGGCCTGCTGGCTACGACACTGGAGGTAGCCTTTTGGGGTGGGATTTGCTTGCCTTTCTCTGGTGTTCCTATGTTAGAGGCAGAGGTACATCTCCTACTATCAACCAAGACCTGGAAAAGTTGGCTCTCCCTAGGGCTTTTTTTTTTTTTTTAAAGGAAAAACTCAGCTTGTTTTTTTACTTTTCCTTTGCAAAGGGTCTGAAAAATAAAACATGCTCTCCAGTCATCCCCTTTCAAACTGAAGTAGTTTGTTAGGGTAAGAGTTTAGTTCACTGCATGCGTGTCTCACATACTATTCAATTAGACAAGGGAAGTACAAGGTAAAGCTCTGCCAAGCCCATCCTGGCTTATTTTAATGTAACTGTTAATAAGCCTTGGTTTTAAAGCAAAGTAATAAGTCTGGGGGCAAATACAGAAGTGGACAGGATATCAGGACAACAGAAACAAACAACAGCCAGGGAAACTGGAATCTGAACGTATTCTGAGAAAGGTCTTGATCACAACCAGGAAAGAAAAAGGTCAATATTGCTGAAATGTATTGAGCAATGGGGGAGTGATGCATGGGATGAGATCACGTAGGTAGAAATGAGATGTTATAGGGGCTTCAAGGTCACGCTGAAGGTTACTTATTTTATTTTAGGTGTAAAGAAAATTCATTGCAGTGTTTTCACCATGATCTGGCCTGCATTTTTAAAAATCCATTCTTGCTTTTTTATGAAATACAGAATTTTTGCTGTAAGAATGATGGGTAGGCAAGCAGGGGGAGATTTTAGTAGTATGAGTGAAAGACGAGGATGGCTTGGACCACTGGGATAAAGAATGGAAAGAAATGGTTAGAGCTAAGATATATTTTTAAAGTTAAAGACTTCTGATAGCTTTAATTTGGGATGTGAGGAAAAAAAAAGGAAAAAAAAGTAGCTAATAGGTTTCTGACTTCAGCAACTGGGTAGGCTGTAGTACCATTTCCTAATAAGGGGAACATGGTAGAAAAACCTGTATGGGAGAAAATCAGGAGTTCAGTTTTGGACACGTTAAGATGGAAATAAATGCATTTTAGATAGAGAGCTGAGGGGAGAGGTCAGAGATGGAAATACAGATTTGTGAGTAAGAAGCGTATAAGGTGATATCTGAAGATGTGAATGAGCCGAGAATGAGAAGCCACTTAGCCAGGAGGAACACCGGACAGTGCCATGCCACAGAGGAGAAAATGTTTCAAGAAGCGGGTAGTAAAATAGCTGAGTTCTTACGATAAGGGAAGAGAAGTGACATCGGTTTGGACGTGATAGGGTTTTGGTGACCTTGCTTAGCACAGTTCCTGTAGAATTGTGGTGACAAAGCCCAGTTTAGATCAGATTGATGAGAAGCTAGGAAGTGAGGAAATGAAGAGAATGACTTTAGGCATTAATCCAGAGATGTATTACTGGGAGAAGAAGCAAAATAAAATAAAAAAAATAATAAAAATAAAAATGGTGGGTGAAGTTTGAAGCTGCAAGCAGGTGTGAGCATGGGAATGCAATTCTCTCTCCCTTCCTCTCTCTTCTTATCCATCCTTCCAATTCATCCATCCATCTACCCACCCACCCACCCACCATTCATCTGTTATCTATAATTATCATTTGAGGGAGAAGAGATTATTGTATGCCTCAAGTCTTTGGAAAGAAGATAGGGGATGTGATCCAAAGCAGAGGTGGAGAGGCACATAGGAGCAGGAATATCTCATGTACTGGACTAGGAGGCACCAAGGTAGACTTGACAGGTAGAAGTGTATTTCTGAGGGTAGAAAGATGAGGAAATCTCCATCTCAGTCCTTCTATTTGCTCAATGAAGTATGAGTTAGGTTATCTTGTGATAATGAGAGGAGTGGGCAGGGGTATCTTAGATTTAAAGGAAATAAAAAGGTGTGAAACACTAATTTAGGTTAGTGGAAAAACATATTTTAGGGGTTTTGTGACTCAAACATATGGAAGTATCAAAGTAGAAATTTACTGTTTACATGTTAAAGCCTAAAGTGTCCTTTAAAATTCATTCATTATATAATATATTAAGCTTTGCAATACTGGTATGATAAACGCCGGGAATACAGAAAAAAAGAAGAACTGACTTCCTGAGGAAATCCTGGAAACCTTTTATGATGGTTTAAAAATATGTCTAAATTCTTTCACAGTCCTCCATGCAAAACATGGAGGCTTTTCTGAAGGGTTGTCAAAACTTGGTGAAATACTTTCTATGAATAGAATGTGCCAGAATAGACAGCGTCTCTCAGAAAAGACCCTGTAGTCTCCTTGCTCTCCCTGTCTCTTAAGTTTCTCGCTCTAGATTAGCTGCCATAGCATTAGGACACTTCACAGCCTATGGAGAGATCTGCATTATGAGGAACTGAGGCATTCTGACAATAGTCAGTAAGGAACTTGAGCCAACACCCATGTGAGTCAGCCATCTTGGGAGTGGATTTTCCAGCCCAGTCAAGACTTCAGATCACCACGGCCCCAGCTAACATCTTAACTGTATGAGACTTCTCTGTTGGAACCATCAGTTAAGTTCCATCTAAATTCCTGACCACAGAAACTGTGAGCTGATAAATGTTGGTTGTTTTAAAATTTTCTGTTTTAGAGCAACTAACCACACAGTCACAGATACTCAAACACTTACAGAAGATGTATAATTTGAGCTGTTTCTTGAAGAACCAATAGGAAATTTTATTTTTATTTATTTTTTTTCCACAAAGATTTTTGGGGAAAGGCATTCTAAGAATAATGGATGGCATATATGAGTCACAGAAAACTCCTGATAAATTCAGGAATAATTTTCAAAACTCTAATGGGTTCAATGGGACCAGAGTATACTATAGACAGTGGGGAGTTGTGTGAATTGAGATTAAAGCTTGTGAAAGGTCTTCTGCGAAGCAAAAGAAGTTTAGGTTTTGTCTTTAAGGTTGTACAGAAGGAACAATAGGTTTTAATCCAATATGACCCAATGAGATTTGGGTTGGAGAGCAATAAATCTTAAAAGTGTAAGTGGATGATTAGGTAGTCTGAAAATGGTGCTCTCATGAGAGGTTATGAGTTGGATTTACTGCTCCAGTTGTAGAAATAGAGGATAGGTATAATTTAAGATGTTTTTGGAGTTGAATTAATATGGTTTGAAGCCCAAGAGTTAAATTACACAGTTGAATCAAATGAAGTTGGATATGTATTTCTGACAGATATTGATACTATATAGCATGTGATAAGCATGGATTAATTTACTTCAAGGAAAGATGAAATTTTGTGAAGAAAGAAAATTTGGGGAAGATACAGAACATTACATTTAGACAATACTATTCTACCTTTGCATTAAAACTCAAGGAAGCCTCTTGTTGATACAAGAGGTTTTCAGCATAATCCCTCTAGTGCTATTCAGTCCTGGGAGATATTCTGTTACCCAGAATGTGAGAGTCAAGTGAGAAAGTTGGAACAAGTTGTTCTGCTCTTCGATAACACAAGTGTGAAGGAGAACGCTCAGGAAACATTCGGTTCAATATCTGTCAGGAACATTGAGACTGTTCTGCTGATTATTTTGTTTGTATTTGTTCTCTCAGGAGTCTATGTTTAAAACATCTTACAAAAAGAAATGTGTTTCTCTTCATTTCAGGAGTTGCAAATGGGGGATGGTGTAGGGGATGGAGAAGGATCACCAAGGTGCCTACATGCTGCCCCCCTCCTCCCCATGCCCCACGAGGTCCCAGGGGCACATCAACTCTGGCGGGTAGTGGGGTGGGGATATGAGCTGGTTTGAAAGTTCTTTCTTGGGTGATTGATTTTTTTGTTTTACGAGTTGAAGGAGCACGTACAGGAACAGAGGGAGAAGGAGAGAGGGATTCTTAAGCAGGCTCTGCACTCAGCATTGGGTGTGAGAGCTTGATCTTACAACCCCAAGATCGTGACCTGAGCCTAAGTCAAGAGTCTCATGCTTCACTGGCTGAGCCACCCAGGTGTCCCTCCCTTGATGATTTTAACATGTCTTCTCTCACCTTCTACTATCCCATTGTGTGTTCCATCCTGAAAATCACTGTTCTAATGCAAACAGTTAAGCACAACTTTCCTGTGCTGAAAAAGGTATGCAGTTAAAATCTTTAGGAATTTATGTCCTGAGAAGCTAACTGGAAAAATGTAGTTTTATGTACATCTGAATATAAGTGCCACAGATTGTCCCTGGGCTTTAGCGCTATATTAAATAGGCTTTATATTTCTTTAGGAATGTATCAAGATGATGGGCAAGCACATATATTTTTGGTTGTCCTGGGAAACCCAAGTGTGCTTCCACTACAACCATTTCAGCTTCATTGAGGCAGCGCAGAACTGAATGGCTTGGATTCTGAACATACTGACTCCTTCAGCTAAGTGAGACATATTAGTAATTAACTTATATGTTTGCATTTATAGAGGGCCCAGTAGTTTTAGATGCCAGCTGGAGTTATGCAAACTTTTTTTTTTTGGTGGGGAGGGGTTCTTTTGGTTTTAGTTGATAAGATTCTGCTTTATCCACATTTCTTCTTAAAACTGAGTTCTGTTACTTTTAATATGCAAATCAAAGATATTTTAATCACACATACACATGTATATTTTAATAGTAAGAAACTGATTTCTGGTATGTGTTGTTCTTAAATCAGCACATGACATTTATGTCTCTTCAATATGACTGACAGGAGAAAGGTAGGTACAATTAATCAATTCTCTTGTCTCTGTTTTGTTTTGCTTTGTTTACTGTAGATGCACATTGCCAATGTCTCTTTTACATGCATGAATTTAAATACTAGTTTGTGATGCGTTATTTTTAAGATCCAAATAGTTTATACCATGCTTTTTACAATGCAGTGGAGGAGGGGTCTTTAAAAAATTTTTTATTTATTTATTTATTTATTTGGCAGAGATCACAAGTAGGCAGAGAGAGAGGGAGAAGCAGTCTCCTTGCTGAGCAGAGAGCCTGATGTGGGGCTCGATCCCAGGACCCTGAGCTCTTGACCTGAGTTGAAGGCAGATGCTTAACCCACTGAGCCACCCAGGCACCCCTGGATGAGGGGGGGTCTTAAGAATACATTTGTCTAACTCAGCAAAGACTGTTTAAATACAATGCCCAAAGCTTACATAAGTAAGTACTTTTGTGGTAAATGGATTAAAATACCGTGAAATGGGGACATCTGGGTGGCTCAGTCAGGTGAAGCCTCTGCCCTGGGCTCAGGTCATGATCCCAGGATCCTGGGATCGAGTCCCACATCAGGCTCCTTGCTTGCTCTCTCCCGGCCTCTGCCTGCTTGTGCACACACTCTCTCTCTGACAAATAAATAATAAATAAATAAATATATAAATAAAATCTTAAAATAAAATACTGTGGAATGCAGAGAAGAGTGAAAGTTTCAAGGTGCTGTAGTCAGGGAGGCTAGGCTACGCCTAGCCCAGAAATCTCAATGTGTTAATACAGCAAAACCTTCAGTATGTCTGGTGGGTCGCCAGGGCAGCTTACTTTAAGCAATGACTCAAGTTTCCATCTTGACTCTGTCATCTCAACACTAGTTTTCCACATTCACTGAAGCGGGGCATGAAAATTTGTGCAGTAGTCCTTTGGGGCTTTTCACGGCCTCAGCCTAGGAAATGACACACATCACTTCTGCCCACAGTTTTTTGGTCGGAGTTAGTAGTACAGCACACCTCTCTCTTGTGGGACTGGAATCGTGAAGAACTACAGGTCTGTGCCACATTTGTTATATTATTATCCCCAGCGGTCCTCCAGAACTGCCCTTCTCAAGATTACCTATAATGCAGTGGTTGAATCTACTTGTCATTCTTCAGTCTTCATGTTACTTTCCCTAACTGCAGCGTACAAATGATTAGTCTCTTTTCCTAGAAATATTTCATTTCCCTTGGCTTCCAAGACATGAACTCCCTTGTCTTCATACATCACTTTCTCAGGTCTATTTAGGTATCACTCCACTTCTTTCCAACCTCTTAGCCTCAAAATATGTCTTTGATCTATACTCACTCCCTTAGCAATACCTTTGAACACATGCTATCAATTCCCAAATATTTATCTCCCTCCCAAACCTCTTTTTAGACTTTCATGTCCAACTTCTGACCCAACATCTTCACTGAGGTATCTAAAAGGCATCTTATATCTAATATGGTCCATATTAAGCACCACCTCCAAAGCCTTAGCTCCTCCCAGGCAAACCTTTATTTCTATTGATGGCAACTTTATCCTTGCAATTACTCAAGCCAAAAAGATGGCTCATTCTTGATGCCTGTTTCTCTCTTATACTTCACATCCATTCTTTTGTTATCTTCGTCTGGTAGCTGAAGGCCTGAAGCTTAGAGAAGCCAAGTGAGATGCCCATGATTCTTCAGATAGCAGGTGACTGCTGAGACTCTAATCCAGTTCTCTCCAGCACTAAATTCTGTGCCAAATATGGAACAACTCACCTTCAGTCTAGCTTGAATATTAGCTTGAAAATGAGCCATCCAGCCAACTGCTACAATATATTATACACACATATGTATTTATTATGAACACACACACACACACATATGAAACCACTGGAATATAGATATAGATCTATAGATACATATTCAAATACTCCAAATATTTTCTGAGGTGGCTGAGTTGTAACTCTAAATTATTATATTGTCCATAAGACATCACCCTTTGCAGCTGGTAAAAGAAATTTGTTCTACAGTTTTGTCAGCACACTGACATAAGGACAACTTATCAAAGATTTACTAGGGACTCCTCCCCTCTCTGTCTTTACATAGAGTCACCAGGCACAAAACTATCCTTTCCACATTGTCTAGAGTTCAGATGAGCGGAATTTCTGATGCTCTTACCAGAAGTAACAACCAGTGACATCCTGTGATCTTCTCTGCTCTGACCTCATCGTTTTTCATGTGGTTTTCCACATTCGGGATTTGTCAACAGATTTATGAAACTACAGGAAGATGCCAGTGACCCCATTCCATTCTTTCTTCCCTCTGGAATTCTTGAACATAAGCATTATCAGATTGTCTCAAAGATGTTATCTGTCTAAACTGTTTTGGTTCTTTGCCCTCAATGTTTTTATTACACATACTCTACATGATGTCAGGACCTATCATTTTCAGAAAAGGGCTTGGAGAAGCCACTTACTTCACTGAACATAAACATTATCCCCAAGCATTATAATGGCTCAGTTCCTTTAATGGAGACTACTTCCAGAGTATTTAATGGTCTCTCCAAAGTTTTTGCAGCATTCTGGTTTTAAATCCCCAAATTTAGCTTCATGATCCTTTAAGCTTTTTTGGTAGATAGTGGATAGTGATGATAGTAAGATATTGGGAGAATAAACTAAAAGAACAGTCATTTTCCTGACCCAGAATTCCTTTTATTTTTATTTATTTATTTATTTTTTAAAGATTTTATTTATTTATTTGACAGAGAGAGATCACAAGTAGGCAGAGAGGCAGGCAGAGAGAGAGAGGAGGAAGCAGGCTCCCTGCTGAGCAGAGAGCCCGATGTGGGACTTGATCCCAGGATCCTGAGATCACGACCTGAGCTGAAGGCAGCGGCTTAACCCACTGAGCCACCCAGATGCCCCAGAATTCCTTTTATATGATGTATTGCAAAGATTGGCAATATTCATGCTATGATTTTGAAGTAATCTAACAATTTCTCCACTTCCCCACTAAAAACACTGTCATCTCTGCTCCTTCTTCACCACAAATGAATTTGTTCATTTACTCCTTGTCTGGGAACAATACTCCATTAAGGCAACAGCGTGTCATTGCTATTCCTTACTTTCTTATGTGAAAGAATCAAATCCAGCAATTCCTTAGAGCTACTGCAAAATGAAAATCCATCTTAAGAACCTCTACCTGTATACTCTCTTCTTAAATTCTCCCATCATTAGTTACACTGGATAGTGCCTAGTGCCATGCTCATACTCAGTTATTTACGATATCAAAAACATGGGATAAACTCTTACCAACAGCTTGGATGAAGAAGAACTAGCACAAATATTTTAGGATACATTTACCAAACATTAAATATGTAGGCAATCAGAACTGTTAAATAGTCTGTGACTATCTGGCCAACACCTCAACAAATGTCTTTATCCCTCTCTCAGACCACATTTAGAATTGTGGAGTGTTGCTTCATGTTTGAAGTCTCATAACTTTTCCATTGTCCTTGCTTCCATCCTCATTGAGGTCCTTACCGGAAGCATCTCTGTCATTCAGTCCTCTCCCTACTTTTGCTTTCACATGCTGCTCATACAGAAGAATGGAGTCAGACAGAGAAATTCCTCTGAAGCCCGTCAGCTGCCATTGTTGTGTGAACCCGTTAGAAGTTAATAGGCCATAGAAAGGGTATTAGCTACCTCTCATCTTCCTTGCTCTGTGTCTTTAAACACTTGACAATTTTATTAGAGAGAAGGCAACCTCTCTTTCCCACAACTCCTTTTCTATTTTTCCTTATGTCACATTTCTGAGATATTTCTTTAGAACTCCCCTTTAGTTTATCTTTGAACTTCAGTCCATTATATACTAGAATATTTTGCTTTTTGTGTTTTGAACTGGCTTGATAAGTATAACATCTCAGGATTATGAAGAAAATGGAAGAAGGTTTTGGTTAATCGATGGTCTAATAACAATGGAGATTCCATTTTATAAAGTATAACAATATAAAGAGAATCCCTAAAGGAAAGAAATTTAGAAAATAGGATTAATAGAATAGAGAGTCTAAATTAATATCACGAGATAACATATAAAGTTAAAAAGTTGATCAAAGTCATCTCAATGCCATATCCTAGAACATGGGACTTAGTCACCATATCCCTTAAAATGTGGGACTTAGTCACCATATCCCTTAAAATATGGGACTTAGTCACCACATCGCTTAGAACGTGGCACTCAAGATCGACTGGAGGAAGGTTCGTTCAAATTTGCAGAATTTAAGACCCCATCTGCTTTTTATTTTGGCATTCAACATTATTAGAACATCTCTCATCACCGAAGTACTCTCGATGAAGAAGTGAGGTGAAGAGCTGGCTGTAGGCGCTGCGTGTGTCTGACTCAGGTACTATTGTTACTATAGCACGAGTTGATGTCTGGCATAGTAAGGGCTCAGTAAGTATTACCTAATAGTAACTTTTAATTCATGCATAACTCGTGCCATTTCCTAGCCATAGAATCGTTACCTGAGGAAAGATAAAAATGATTTAAATAGGTGTCAGAGATATTTTGAATATGCCATATGTTAAGAAATAAGCTGGTTTAAGTGATCTTAAAACTTCCTCTTTAATGAGACTAATATATTTCTGCAAAAAAATTATTGGCTCACTGGTCTCAGTTTCAAGAGCAGTTTAATGTAATTTACCAATAATCATAATGGTGTCTGACAGTGTGTGATAAATGGTCACTTCATAAATTTAAAGTGATGATTAGGAAAACTATGTTGAAAATATTATTAAAGCGTACAGTGTGGAAGTTGTTCTATAAAGACTATTGCTACAGTGTGAAAACACATTTATCTTGCTCAAAGGAAAATGCTGAACAGTAGCTTGTCTTAACTGATTTGGTTTAAAATGTTGGTTCTCTATGAAGAAATTACTGCATGAGTCTCCTTAAATTTGCTCTACTATATATAAATTTTTGTTTAAGTTTTGCTGAGGAAAATAGACCTCATTTTCTTAAGAAAAAAAGTCATGAGGCACCTGGAGGCACCTTGGATTTGGCTGAGGTCCTGATCTCATGGGTCCTGAAATCGAGCCCCATCTCTGGCTCCCCTCACAGCGGGAGTCTGCTTGGGTAATTTTTCCCTCTGTCCCTTCCCCCCCTCACTCTCTTTCAAATAAATCTTTTTTTAAGAAAGAAAAGCCATTCGTTTAGTCATCAGAACGTGACTACAAGTCTCTGTATTTAAAACACAGAGTGTAATCTTCAGCATTCAGCACAAAATTGCTTTTACAGTAGTGCCCACTTTCAAAATAAAGGGGAGAAGCTTTGTCACCAGGGGAGCCTTCCAGATTCAGTTTCATTCTTTCTTTTTTGGACAAAGCAATGAGAACACAAGAAAAAGACCCAGAGACCCATTTCGGATACAAATCTTGGAATTAAAGAGGTTTCCCATTACAGGTCCAAATTATGATTCAAAGTAGGCTCTGGAAGTCAATGGTCGCTTTCTGAAAAGGCAAACAAAAAGGCTCCTGGTGCCCTGCCCAGTATTCAGAGTCCGGCAATGGCGCTGCAGTAGAACAACCTCCAATCTCAAGGGCATGACAAGTGCCAGGCCACACTCTTCTTGCCTGAATAGGTTTTGGAGAGGTATTACCACACCAGGAGATAGGAGGCAGGGAAGAAATTACAACAATACAGAGATTGCCAAGCAATTGGAAATAATCCAAATGCTCTTAAACTTTGTTTCTTAAATTCAATAGCACCTGGTGTTAGCATAATTTTTATTGCACAGAAAATCGTTCTTCACATGGTTACACAAATTATATAACCATGAGATGGAGGCAGCATTTTTTTTTTTTTAATTTTTATTTTTTTTTTATTTTTTTTTTTAAAGATTTTATTTATTTATTTGACAGACAGAGATCACAAGTAGGCAGAGAGGCAGGCAGAGAGAGAGGAGGAAGCAGGCTCCCTGCTGAGCAGAGAGCCCGATGTGGGACTCGATCCCAGGACCCTGAGATCATGACCTGAGCCGAAGGCAGCGGCTTAACCCACTGAGCCACCCAGGCGCCCCGGAGGCAGCATTTTTATCACTGTTGTATATATGTGAAAACTGTGACCCAGGTTAATTTTGCAAAGATCTAGCTGCTCTAGGATTTGAACATATCCTTACTGAGGTATCATCAGCGTACAGTAAACATTTAAATCTTGAGCATAAGCCTTGCAACTTTTCACACATGTAACTTTTAAACATTGTTAACTGCCACCAAGATCAAGACATAAAAAATTCCGAACACCTTCAAAGCAATAAAAGCTGAGTTCATTTGCCACAGGTAGGGTATGTGCAATGAAAAGAAAAAAATTAATCATTTATTTAATTTAAAGACAATTATTTTTGTGCAGAGATTCCACTGTATTATATATTAAGAGACTTTGTGCAGTAAACTTTGCAAGCCAAGTTAAGAGCACAGATGGAGAAAGTGATCAAGTTTGAAATTCTTTTTTGTTCTTATCCTCTTAGCCCTTAAATAGTTTATGGCATATTTGGAAGAAGCTGGAGTAGAATGTGGTGTTAGATGGTCAGGGGATGGAGTTATTGAAAGATACACATTGAGTTGTCTTTTTCTGATCAAAAATTTTTTTTTCCAGCCAAAATACTTTGAGAGAGCCAACTTGGTAGATATGAGTATCCTTAAATTGTACTTTTGTGTCATATAGCCAGAAATCTGAGCATATTGTAGTTAAAATAATAGAGAAAAATGAATAGTACTAATTGTTCAAGGAAGTGTAGGTACTCACGGAAAAATTGGCTGTGTGGATAGACTAGATGCTAGTTGAAAGCTGAATTTTCTTCCATCACATGAATGTTCTGACTCCAGTGGAACAATAGATTTTGGAGAATTTCAGAGCTTTCCAGTGGAAGCAAAGTCACAGTCTCAGAGATGAGTCATAGGATTTGAGTATCAATTATTTTCAAGGTTTTGCAGGTATATTTCTTGAGCTTATCTTTCAAAAGAGGGGAGAAAGTGAATTTTGAATTCCTAGAATTTAAAGTTTTTAAAATGAGTATATCAATCTTAGAATATCCTTATGCTTTTGGAATATGTGACCAAACTGTAGAAATTAGTCCACATGGATTTCATACTCTCTTTCATGGAATTTCTAAAATTGAAGTGAAAGCTAATGCTACTGATGTAAACCTTGAGTCATAAATGAGATATTCTTGGGGTGCCTGACTGGCTCAGTGGGTTAAGCAACGGACTCTTGATTTTGGCTCAGGTCATGATCTCAGGGTCTTGAGACTGAGCCCAGTGTGAGGCTCCTAGGTCAGTAGGGAGTCCGCCTATCTCCCTCTCCCTCTACCCCTCCCTCGGCATGAGCTCACTCACTTGTTCTCTCTCTCTCTCTCTCTCTCTCAAGTAAATAAATATTTTTAAAAAAGATAAATGAGATATTCCATAATAGAACCCACTTTCTTCCTATATCCCCAATCTGCCCCCTGGTTTCAAAAATAGATTAGTCTATTAATGTTTTTATGAAACTTGATCAATATAAGCTGTGAATAGTATTGATCTTATAACTGCGTGCTTTTGTATGAGTACGTTTAGTTAAACTTTTAGAACCACTCTTGCAGTATTTCTAATAAATGAAAATATCCAAAATGTCAAATGTTTTTCATTGTGTACCTCGCTGTAGAAAACATTTGTTTGTCTGCAGTGAAAACTGAGTTTTCTTTGGATAAATTTGCTTTATAAATTCAATACAAGGGGCGCCTGGGTGGCTCAGTCAGTTAAGCTTCTGCCTTCGGCTCAGGTCATGATCCCAGAGTCCTGGGATTGAGCCCCACATGGGGTTCCCCGCTCGGTAGGGAGCCTGCTTCTCCCTCTCCCTCTGCCTGCTTCTCCCCCTGCTTGTGTTATCTTTCTCTATCTGTGTCAAATAAATAAAGTCTTTAAAAAAATAAAAAAAATAAATTCAATACAATATACGTATGCAACATGATACAGCTCCTTGTCTTTAGTGTGTGCCACTCTAATTAAGAAATGCCACTGAAGAGCTTCTAGGAGCGCTCTGCATTTGAGCCACCTTCAAACAAAATATACTAACGTTTAAGTGATACATGAGTATTATGCTCTGGGTTAGGAAAAACATCCTGTAACCGTAACTTGAAGATTAGTTTTGAGTAGTACAGGGGCAATATGAAATTAGAGCCAAACTAGATCAAGAGTGAATCACTCACTTCAGCAACTCGAGTCAGTGACCAGAGGCAGATAATTCTCTCAATGAATAATTAATGCACAGCTCAATGTCAAGGTAGCAATGAACATGAATGAGTTTGGAAGTGAATCCAAATATTCATTCTACTCAATACAATGGCATAGCTGCTTCTGAAATGGAGTTTGTTTATTTTATTTATGTATTTACATATATGTGTGTGTATGTATTTCTTGTACTTGAAGTCCAGAAGCAATGACTGTGTTCAATTTACTACAGAACTTCTCCAGATATATATGTGAGGAACTTTTTGCTTAGACTTTTAACATTTTTTAGACTTTTTTAATTTTCAAAGGCAATTTTAAATGAATCCTAGGATGAATATGTTGGTCACTAGTAAATCTTTTAAAAATTAAACCCAATTCCTTGAGCAGTTTATTTAAATGTTAGAATTCTACATTAGTTCATTCGTTCTATAAACTGAGCACTTATTATGTGTTTGAATCTATGGCATGTGCTAGAATTGCATTGATAAAGCAGGTAAATTTTCTCCGGGCAGTTACAGAATTTGAAGTTCCGTGTGCTGTGTTTCAGCTGTGCTCTGAGCAACTCTGTAGGTTTCAGGGGGTGCCTCAGGGCGACCGGTAGAGGTGAGTGGGTGGGAAAGGAGGGGCTTGAATTTTCCCGGTCATCTTTTCTCCAAATGCCAATCAGTTGCCCTTTCTCTGTTCTGTCCATTGAGCTGCCTTGGACAATCTCAGTTGCGTAAATGTTCCTGATGCTAGACCAACGTATAGTTCATGACCCACTTAGCCCAGAAGAGTCCTCCTTTCCAAGTCTCTTCAATTTTTTTGCTTACTTGTTCAATCAGCATTAGACATCAGAAGTTGTGCTGAATGTTACAGTGGATTAGAAAACACAATTGTGGCCCTCAGGAAGCTTTTAACCTAACAGTATTTTATACCGATTTCAGTTTTTTAAGACTGGGGCTTTTGGGATGACTTCTGTGAAGCCTCTTCCCAAATTCCTGTGCTGCTGAAGTTCACAAGCATGCTCTTGGGCTGGTGGAGAGATGCTTGGGAATGGCAGTTGCTATGTGCTGGGCAGAAGGTGGGCTACTTACCTTGGCAGGCAGCGGCACCGAACCTTCGTTGCACAGCCGCCCCTGTTCACACAAAGATGTGCCCAGGATTTGCTGAGATTTGGGTCATCGAGATGAAGAACTCAAAGTAAGTTTCCAGGGATGAGTAATTGCTTCTGCACTAATCACAACTCTACCCCTTTCCCACTATTTGTTGCTGCAGGTCACTGTGCCGCTGAGCAGCCGGGCTGAGAACAGCTGCCCTGTGTTAGCTCACACAGTGATTTATTTATAGTTCTTGCCTGCTGCGTAAATGGTTGTGGAACCAAACAGAATAGGTCTTTCCTATATGGACCAGTACGCTATGTTTAGAGGTCCTAGAGTAGAGGAGTTGGTGATGTTGACCCCTTACATAGGGCTTGATTGGATGGCAGAGATAGGCTTCCTTTATCCTCAGCCAGGGCTGACTTTACTGATAGAATATACCCCTGGGGATAAAAATATATGTTTATAAAAAATAAAAAATTAAAAAAAAAAAAAAGAATGTGTCATATGAATGACTGGATTTGAAAAGATTCTGCTAGAAAGTATGTTTTCCCAAGGACCCTACTGGTTTTTAGAGTCAGCAATTAAAAATGGTTAAAGCAATATGTCTGAAAACATACTTGTTAAAATATAGATCCCCCAGTCCCTTTTCAAGATGTAACTTATGTTGCTATCATACATTTGAATCTTACGGGTATTATTTAATTCATCAGGTTAACTTCAGTTAATTTATAGAGACTTGAGTAACTAGAATGGATTGAAAGACAGGTATAGAAATATGAATTCTAGGTACAAAGCCCACTGCATTAAAGACCTAGGATACCGTAAAAGACAGTCTTGTTCTTTCAGAAGGTTGACACGTGAAATTTGATATATTAAAACCAAAAACTCAACCCCCAAAATATTTTCTCTACAGTTTATCTCTGACCATTTCCAACTTTTGGTATTATGATTCCCAGCAATAAGACAGCGGTCACTGAATTTGAGAACTATTTTCATTGGTTAAAGAAGATAAATTTTTTCATATAGCTATATTTAGATATGTTTTTATATCAGTTTTTCCGTGTGGTCCTGAACCATATCTATACTGAAGGAAGAGAAAATAATGAATGCAGGTCAGGGAGAATCCCAGAGAATCCTCCACGTGTACTACTAAACTTTTATTCTAGGATAATAGACGAATTTCTACCAAAACCAAAAATTACCCATTTATCTAAGTATGATATCTATAGAAGAACATATATGCCATACTTTAATATTTTTCAGTTAATCACAGGCAAAAGGAATATTTCATCTTAAATGAAATGCATTTCATGTATTTCATGTGTTAGGCTTTGGGTTTGAAATTTTTAAGAGTCCCTGAATTTTAAAGCAAACTCTTTCATTAATTTATCTTTATTTTTAATGTTTGAGAAGACATAAAATATATAAGAATCTTTGCTATGCCCTAAAATCACTTTGGGTTAAGTGTTGTGAAACTTAATTTGGCATGCTTATCTCATAATGAGATCTGATGAATAGCAGGCTTGTCAGAGTGATGTCATCCCGCAGACATCTTTTTCAAGACCAGACACACAGTTGACTCGTTAAGCAACTTCTGTTTACCATTGTATTATCCTCTTCTTAGAGACCATCAGGAGGCCAAACAGGTTAAGCATCTTAGGTAAAAATAGATGAACTATCCCATTTTACACTGAGCCCCGTACATCTATCTGAAAATAAAATATGACAGGGCAGAGGCCCACATGTGATGCACACTTTAGAAAATTGAAATATGCTTCTAAATGAGTCAGTTACCACAATTATCATCTTGGATTTTATTCTTGGAAGTTTGTCATCAAAAGCTAAATTCCTTAAATTTATGTGAATATTTTTGATAAATATGCACTCAGCAACCTCTAATTACTCCACTATTGATAAAGTGCAGATTATTTTGCCTCTTATTCAAAGTGACTCATATTCAACCTCTACTTTCTTTTCCCATATTACATCCTCGTAAACTTCAGCCTATACCTTCTACTCTAGTTAGACTGGTCCAGGAAGCACAACGTCTGTCCTTCGTCCCTTTGTCCATTCTACCAGACTCTAATACCCCCCCCCCCCAGTCTTCTCTGCCCATTCATATCCTCACCATCTTTACAGTCTGAAGTTCCCTTTTATCTGCTCCATTTCTAAGTTCTTAGGCTCCTATCTGTATTACTCATTTGGCACCTAATAACAATAGATAACATTTACTGAGTGCTTACTAAGTGCTGAGCGTTTTCTTACTGAATCCTCAAACCTCATGGGAAAAGTACTGTTGTTGTTTTTTTTTTTTAAGATTTTATTTATTTATTCGACAGGTAGAGATCACAAGTAGGCAGAAAGGCGGGCAGAGAGAGAGAGAAAAGGACACAGGCTCCCTGCTGAGCAGAGAGCCCCATGCAGGGCTTGATCCCAGGACCCAGGGATCATGACCGGAGCTGAAGGCAGAGGCTTTAACCCACTGAGCCATCCAGGCGCCCTGAAAGGTACTATTCTTATCTTCATTTTGCAGATGAGGACATATCCCAGGGAATTTAAATGGTCACCAGCTAAAATTGCTGAAACCTGGATTCAAAAGTATATTCTTATTCACTAAATAATATTGCCTTACATTAATAAACCTTTCATTCACTTTAACCCCCATTGTAAATTCTTTTTTTTCCCATCTTATTTTATTTATTTCTTTTCAGTGTTCCAGCATTCATTGTTTATGCACCACACCCAATGCTCCATGCAATACGTGCCCTCCATAATACCCACTGTTGTAAATTCTTTTGGAATTTTAGAATGTTGTAATACATATTTTCAACCTTTTTGACATCACCCTTCTGCACATGGTTTCTAGCATAAAGCTTTGTATTTGGTTGAATCTCAATACATAGTTGTTCATTGAAGAAAAACATATACTGGAGTACTTTTGCCATAGATTTACATCTTGTTTTTTCCTATTTTTTTGAAACTTATACATTTCTCTGTAGTAGGCAATGAATATTTTTTTTTAAAGATTTATTTATTTGACAGAGAGAAATCACAAGTAGAGAGGTAGCCAGAGAGAGAGAGAGGGAAGCAGGCTCCCTGCTGAGCAGAGAGCCCGATGATGTGGGACTCGATCCCAGGATCCTGAGATCATGACCCGAGCCGAAGGCAGCGGCTCAATCCACTGAGCCACCCAGGCGCCCTAGGCAATGAATATTAAACTACCTTAGTGATACTGGATATTCAGTCTATGAGTGTCTAAATGTTACTAATGTTTTACTTCAGAAATATTCGAAATATTCTCAACTCTGGGGCACTTTATGGATGTAGTCAGATAATAGACTTTGAATGTACAAAAAAATTTTAGGCAAAATTCTATTCAGGGAAAAGTATGTCTACATTATCATAGGTCAATGAATTTTTGTTGAAAAAAGACTAAACTGTTTCCATGGAGAATTAGGAATCTGCACAAAAGGAGGAAAATGTCCATGGAGTCTCCAGTTCCTTGAATATTTTTCTCAGGCTCTGTGATCATGGTTAGATCATTTTACCATTGGGATAGAGGAGACAGTCTGAAATTGAAGGTGATAAGAAAGAAGAAATGAATATTAAGGATATTCGTATACTACAAATTCATTATGTTTTTTCATAAAAAGGAAATAAGTGTCTTAATTGTTCTGTAGTACCAAAGAAAAACAAGAAAAAAGGAAAAAAAATGAACTAATAAGACATAAAACCATAGCAGCACATCTTTGTCAAAGACATTGAAAATGTTGATAATAATTTCTGATGATTGTTTCTATTTCCTTGGCATTAGTCATGATCTCTCCCTTTTCATTCATAATTTTATTAAGTTGGATCCTTCTCTCTTTTCTTTTGGATTAGTTTGACCAATGATTTATCAATCTTATTGATTCTTTCAAAAAACCAGCTTCTGATGAAGTTGATGTGTTCTGTTATATCCCTAGTTTCTATGTCATTGATCTCTGCTCTAATCTTGATTCTTTCCCTTCTTGTGTGTGGGGTTGGCTTAATTTATTGTTGATTTTCCAGTTCTTTAAGGTGTAAAGAGAGCTGGTGTATTCTGGATTTTTCAATTTTTTTTGAGGGAGGCTTGGATGGCTATGTATTTCCCCCTTACAACTGCCTTTGCCATATCCCATAGGTTTTGGATCTAAGTGTCTTCATTCTCATTGGTTTCCATGAATTGTTTAAGTTCGTCTTTAATGCCCTGGTTAATCCAAAAACATTCTTAAGCAGGGTGGTCTTTAGCTTCTGAGTGTTTGAACTCCTTCCAAACTTTTTCTTGTGGTTAAGTTCCAGTTTCAAAGCATTGTGGTCTGAGAATATGCAGGGAATAATCTCAATCTTCTGGTATCAGTTGAGTTCTGATTTGTGACCCAGTATGTGGTCTATTCTGGAGAAACTTCCGTGTGTGCTCGAGAAGAATGAATATTCTGTTGTTTTAGGGTGGAATGTTCTGTATATATCTATGGGGTCCATCTGGCCCAATGTGTTATTCAATGCTCTTGTTTCTTTATTGATTTTCTGCTTAGATGATCTATTACTGAGAGAGACATGTTACGATCCCCTAGTATTAGTGTATTCATATCAATATGACTCTTTATCTTGATTAACTGTTGTCTTTTATAGTTGGCTGCTCCCATTTTAGGGGCATAAATATTTACAATTGTTAGCTCTTCTTGGTGGATAGACCCTATAAGAATGATGTAGTGTCCTTCTTTATCTCTGACTACAGTCTTCAGTTTAAAATCTAATTTATCTGATATGAGAATCATTACCCCAGCTTTCCTTTGGGGTCCATTGGCATGAAAGATGCCTCTCTATCCCTTCACTTTAAGTCTGGATGCATCCTTAGGTTCCAAATGGGTCTCTTGTGGACAACATATGGATGGGTCCTGTCGTTTTATCCAATCTGCACCCTGTGCTGTTTTATGGGAGCATTTAAGCCATTCATGTTGAGAGTGATTATTGAAAGGTGTTTTTATGGACATCATGTTGCCTGTGAAGTCCTTGTTTCTATAGATTGTCTCTGTAAATTTCTGTTCTATGACACTCTTGTGTTCTTTCTTCTTTTATAGAACCCCCCTTAATATTTCTTGAAGTGCTGGCTTGGTGGTCACATACTCTTTTAAACCTTGCCAGTCTTGGAAGCTCTTTATCTCTCCATCCATGTCAACCTTGCCATATAAAATATTCTTGGATGCATGTTCTTTTTATTTAGTGCCCTGAATGTGTCTTGCCAGCCCTTTCTGGCTCGCCAGGTTTCTGTGGACAGGTCTGCTGTTATTCTGATGGACCTTCCTCTGTACATAAGGAATCTCTTCCTCCGAGCTGCTCTCAAAAGCTCTTGTCTAAAATTATGATTCATCAGTCTTGCAATCAAGTGCCTTGAGGTCTTTCTAGATTCCTTCATCTTGGGGGGTGATCTTTCTACCTCTAGGAGGAGAACACTGGTTATATTCTCCAGATATTGAAAATGGGGATAATGTCTATATAACTATTTTTAGAATTGATTGAAGTAAAACCTGCATACTTTGTGTTTCATCATCTCTTTAAAAGCTATTACTATTCATTACTGTAGGAGCAGAATGTCTATTTATCTGAAAGTTAAGATGGATGTTCTCTAAGGTATCACTGAATAATTCTACAATTCTATGTCAGCGTTTCATCACGCATGATTAATCTTACCTTATTTCCCCAGAGGCCAGTGTGGCCTCTTGTGTTCCAAGGTAACTATCAACAAAAAGGTATAAACAATAGCACAGAGCATTGCCCTGGTAGATAAAATCATCTTTCCTCATAGGTCTGATTTCTAAACTGATTCACCTTGGGACTTTGTTATGAGTTGGGTGGGTGGGGAGAACTTTTTGCCAAAATACATTTCCAAATTAAATGAATACATTAGGCTATTTAGGCTGGGCTGGTGGGGGGAGGGAAGGAGAGCAAATCAATTTATAAAAATGACCGTGGCACAATTATTCATACATACACAAACATCTTAATTTCTTAATTTCAGCTCTTGAGTTAAAACATTAAAGACTTAAAGACTCTGATGCAACAGTTTGTATTGAAAATGCTTTCTTGGTAGTACTACATTATTTGTGGATGCACCATCCATTCACACACGGACTACTAACTCTACTCAAATGCTGGAGATTCTTGTTGAATTACTTCTAGGTCATATGCATCGTTGTAAATAATTATATAAGTAAAAAGTAGCTTATCATCTGTCTGGGTATGAGTTAAATTGATAAACCTGCAGTAGTGGAGAAAATTGTAAACTCTGAGAACCAATTTATGGTTATATTCGCTGAGATTGTTTAAGCTCATAAATTTATCTCTCATTCCTATCCTTAATCGTCTCCATTTTTACCACCAGATAGGAAATGTTGTTAGTCATGCTGGGATGTCTAGAAACTTCCTCACTGAGGACTCTGGAGTAAATCTTTACTTGAGGATGACAATGGCTACTGACTTCCCTTTGAAAGATATTATGATAAAGCAAAAATTCAAAATTCACAGATAAAATGAAATCTGATATGTGTTTTTATTCAAATTCTCTCCTTTTTAAAATGATATTTTAAAATAATATTGCCTTAGATAGCCATTCAAAGCTGCTTTTTTAAAAAGGAGGATCCATAGATGTTCAATGAATTCTGTTTTTCTTTCCACTGGCCATGCCCTCTGGGAGTAGAAACTGTGTGCTATTATGATTAGCTGTTTCTAAATTCATGTAGAGCAATGACTTTTTAGATTACTGATACATTTTTCAATTCTTTGAACTTGAGTGACCCATGTAAGAATTAAATTAATAATTTTCTGTGGCTACTTTTGTTTCAGACTGTCATTCCAAGTGTTTTTTGCTAAATATATTAGTCATGGCTGAAATTCTTCCATCTATGAAATTCCATCTCAGGGTAATTCAATGAAGTTATGCCTATTTTAGGGCTGTGATGGGGGTGCCTAGGTGGCTCAGATGGTTAAGCGTCTGCCTTTGGCCCAGGTCATGATCTCAGGGTCCTGGGATCAAGGTCCGCATCAGACTCCCTGCTCAGCAGGGAGCCTGCTTCCCTCCCACCCCCCAACACCTGCCTCTGCCTACTTGTGATCTCTCCCTCTCTGTCAGATAAATAAATAAAATATTTTTTTTTAAAAAAAGGGTCGTGTTGGTGGATAAAGTTTTACATTTTAGCTTTGGTGTGAATGACTTTGCCATATTTGGTAAGGAAGGATAAAAAGAACCTTGGGTTACCCCTCCTTTGATAAAGAAAACAAATGAAAAGTTTAAAAAAAAATGAAAAAGGCAATCCACCCAAACTGATTTTACTGAATTGGAGGCTCTCTCTTTTAGGGTTTCAGAGCAGTTGAAAGCGCACATCATTTGTCCTCAGATACCTTGTATGTAGGGTTACATGGTGTCCTACTCACTTAAATCTGATGAAAGTCTGGTGACCCAGCAAGTAGACTGGCAGGAAAGAGTTGTTTCAAGACTTCATCTGGTGCTTGTATGTACTTCATTCTGGACTCTGCTGCTATTTCTTTACCTAAGAGTTATGTAAACGGAATTTTAGAACAATGTCAAGGACTGAATTTCTACATTTCTTTCAGTTGAGATAATCCCTGAGAAAAATGTTAATCAAACTGAGATTGAGTTTGTGATATTACTAATCAATGAATAGTAATGAAAGTATATATAGTATAGGTAGAAAGATATTAATTATTTTGTAGAATAGTTTTATTATAGTAGAGTTGGTTATAAAAATGTAATACTACTAATCAATGAATAGTAATGAAAGTATATATAGTATAGGTAGAAAGATATTAATTATTTTGTAGAATACTTTTATTATAGCAGAGCTGGTTATAAAATCCAACTAGGAGGATTTCCCTACTGACTTCCATTTTTAAGTGAGTGAAATATTTTCACTTATATTTCTTGAAATATAATGAGATAAAAATTGAGCATCTGGTAATGTGCTGGTGACAGAGCAGCTAATGTGACTTTTGTTTATTAATGTGACTTTATTAGAGTGCTACTGGAAATTTTGTCTGTAGGATATTGTAATTCCAAGTTAGCAGTTTATTTTGTTTTGGCAATATGTTGCAGTGTCTCATTTCAACCATCAACTGTTTCTCTGGTCTTCCTTTCCTTCTTCTTTTGTTTATATTCTGTTTCAGAAATAGTCAAAGCTCTCCAGATTTTTCTCCTTTGACCAAGAGGAAAGGGACGAATAGGCCCAAAGCAAAATCAGATTTTACCCGTAGGTCCTGTGTTGGTTTGGCTAATGACCAAGAGAGTGGCACCCACACCGTGTGTTTGGATGTTTCCGCCCAGAAAAGATATTTTACTCACTGTTGTGATATAGTATCTACACTATCTGAGATTTATTTCTTTGAATCTAGAAGGACCTTCAAGTCTGTTAATGAAATGCAGTTATTCCTGGAAGGAGTAATTTGTTTGTTGTTTTATCAATAGCAACAGCCATGGGCTGGTGAGATGAGCTGAAATCTTTGAGATTAAGACACTGTAAGAAAGGGGAGGTAATTGGGTTGAAGGACAATTTTTATGATTCCTTTATGAATGTTGCAATTGAAAGTTTTCAATTAGATTTTTTTGGATGGATGGGGGAAAAGAAAAAAAAACCTGGAATGTGTATAGCTTTCTTTCTTTTTTTTATACATATTGTTAGATACTTTTTCAAGAATATGTGGCAGAAAATGAAATAAAAAGAGTCAAAATTATCTCAGCTATCTTACAGTTTAAGGGTTTATCTATTTTATTGCCTTTAAAATTTTTTTTAAATTATTTATTTATTTGAGAGAGAGAGAGAGAGAGCTCAGGAGTGGGCATATGCCTGCATGTGTGAAGTGATGGTGGGGAGGGACAGAGGGGGAAGGGAGAGGGACATCCACACTCTTGGCTGAGCACGGAGCCCAACACAGGATTCATCTCATGACCCTGAGATTATGACCTGAGCTGAAAATCTAGGGTAGGATGCTCAACCCACTAAACCACCCAGGAGCACCTATTTTATTGCCTTTTAAATATCATGTTACAAAATGAGAAGTGAGAGCTACTCTGCTTGGAGTAAATGCTCTTATCAATCTGATTTGGATTTACTTAGAGTAAGTGTTGACCACAGTTGATTTCTTCAGAGGATTGTCTGCTTTGATTTTGCACTGGAGCCTACTGGGCCAAGAAGCTTAACTAATACTTCCCCAGTGTGTTGTAATTCTTTGTATTTCTCTTGCTAGTTTCCTTAGTCATTTACTTGTTGGAAATCGAAAGCCCTTGGTAACCATGAAAATAATCTGATCACAGTCTGCCTCATGGGCTCAGGTAGAACAAAGGAAAAGGTGAATATGTCATTTTTGGGAATCCACAGATGAGATTTGTTTTTATGTGTACATAAGGAAAATAATTACCTGAAACAGATTACTCACCTGTGGGAGTCTTTAAACTTATCTGAATAGAAGAGTCTATTCTAGGAGATCTAAAATTTGGCAATCACCTTGAGTTGTCACTTAAATGGTCATTTCCCTAGTTCCTGATTTACGTAAACTACTACCTCTTGAAAAGTTAATTTCATGTGGGTTTCCCACCTAAAAATTAGCTTTCTTAAAAGGGACTGAAGTTTATTTTTTAAATCAAATTGTTGAGTTACATGACAATAATTTTTAATTTTATTGTCATTTGTATGTATTTGTATTCTATTGTCATTTGTAAATTTATTGTCATTGTGACTCATGACTAATACTGGAATTTAAGTATCCAACTGAAAAGGAATTTGGAAATTCTGGCTAAAAATAGGTTTTAAAAGAAATGCTATAGTGGTAATAGTGATGATTGCAGTGGTGCTTGTGCTTGGAAAAACAATATACAAAAGCAACATTTAAATAATTGATATTTTTGGTACACAATTAATTTAGAAAAAAGTTTTCAGATTTTATAAAAGCATATCATTTAGAGTTAAAATTAAAGCTATTTTAAAAAAAAGTTTCACCTGTTATAGATCTCAAAACGTCTTTATTTAAGCCCACTTTTCTTTAGAAGGGGATGTGGGGAGGGGCAGGGGAAGAGTGAGAGAGAGAGAATCTTAAGCAGAATTTACACACAGCATTGAGCCTGATTCAGGGCTTGATCTCACAACTCTGAGATCATGACCTAAGCTGTAATCATGAGTCGGATGGATGCTTAACCGACTGAGCCACCCAGACAACCCTAGCCCACACTTTAAGGTATATTTCTTTAAATGAATAAATTATAAAAATTTTGAAAAATCTGTCAATTGATATTAATATCAGTGTATTAATAGCTTGAGGAAAATTAATAGTATTGTTATTTTATAATATTCTTTAATATTCTAATATAGAATATTATATTCTATAATATTCTTATTTTAATGTCCATTTCTTAATGTTATAGGACAGATGTCATTTTTATAATAATTTATAGTTTAAAAAGTTATAGCCAATTATCTTTTTAGGCATGTCTAGTTTATCTTGTTTCAATTGTGGGATGCACTTAGACTCCAAGTCTGATTTTTTCTTGAGTATACAGTGAGATTCCCTACATTTGAATCTGAGCTTTAGCACTTAATATCAGTATGACTTTAGACAAGTTTAACTGTGGCTAAATATTCTCATCTGCAAATGGGTTGACAATAGTATTCATTTCATTGGCTTATTGTGAGGAATAAATGAATTTATTGTGAGGAATAATGAATTAGTGAATTTCCCTAAGCTCCTGATACTCTGCCAGGTACATAATAAAAAAAGCATTAAAAAATTATCATTATCATTTGATTATAAGGAATGTATTACTAAATAATGCTGGATTCAGAGAGATCTGGGCTAAATTCCTAATCCTAGACTTATTAATTAAATGACTTTCGGTGGGATAATAAACCTGTTTGATCTCAGTCTTATCATAAAGGTCTAATGGGATTATTGTGCTGGGTAAGCTTATCTCATGTAACTTATTAGTACATGTTATGGCCTATATTAGATGTGTGTAAATAGTAGATCAAAAAAGAATGTAGTTAAGGCAGGGGGTAAAATAGTTGCAGATAACTAAAATACTGGATTAAAAAAAATCTATATGAAGACACTGGAAGACATTGAAAAATAAATAGAAACCTGTGACTGGCAGTGTTTGGAAAGCCAGTAACAGGAATGTGTTAAGAATCGCATTTGCAGCTTTTGGTCCCAGAGTGAGGTCCAACTCAAGCTGATATGGCTGTGGAAGATGGTGGTAGGAATACACTACAGTCTTATACTGCAGGAAATGAAATCAAGATCAGAGTTTGGGACTGAAAGCAGCTAGAAATCTAAAGGAAAACTCTGGCAGCACAAAATTCTTCCAAATAAGACACAAATTCAGAGCATAAACTGTCCAAATCCATGCTTGACTGCTGAGCCACATATGTAGAGACGAGAGGCTTGATGAAAATTAAGCAGATGCTAGAGCGAAATCTGAAATATATAAGTATATATATCTAGATCTGTGAATTGGGTGCTTTTCTTAACTGAGTGCCGTTTTCAACTGTGCACAGCACAGGTGATAGAAAGCTAAAGCTGCATGGATTGGAAGTATCATGATCTAGAACTCTAAGGCAGTAGAGCCACTGGAAAATAGAGAAGAGTCCCTAGAACAAGAAATCATAGAATGTGAGCCTTTTCCCTGTCCAGATTTTTGGCTTATCGGAGAATTTTGTAGCAACAGGGAGTCTTACAGGGTTCAGGCTAAAAAAGAAGTCGTAAGAAACTATGGGCTATGTACCATAGTGCGTAACTAATTTTGGTTGAATCCAGGCAAGTTAACTGCATAGTAAAATAAAACTCCAATAATTCCTGGAAGAACAAACCAGAACTGCGAATAGCTATGCCATATTATCTACAATGCCAGTTTTCAACCGAAAATTTATAAAATGTCCAGTGAGGCAGGAAATTGTGACCCACACTTGGCAAAAAAGGCAGCCAACAGAAGCTGACCCTGAGTTGGCCCAGGTGTTGGATTTACTAGATAAAGCCTTCCATGTAGCTTTTATAAATACATTTTAAAGATTAAAAGAAAAAAAAATGGACTCCTGGGTGGCTCAGTCATTTAAGCATCTGCCTCAGTTCAGGACATGGTCTCGGGGGTCCCAGGATTGAGCTCCACTTGGGGCTCCCTGCCCAGCGGGGAGTCTGTGTCTTCCTCTCCCTCTGCCAATGCTTGTGGTCTCTCTTTCTCTCTTTAGCTCTCACTCAAATAAATAACTAAATAAAATCCTTAGAGTTTATACAACTCAACAAATCCAACGTGAAGTAAACACAGAGAAAGTTACCCCAGAGCACTTCATAGTCATGAAATATAGGGACAAACAATAGTATTAAGAATGGAGGTTACATAACCCAAAACTAATGTAACATGGTATCTCAACTAATGTAATATTGTATGTCAACCATACAAAGACCTTCAAAGAACAAAAAAAGAAAAAATGTTAATTTAATGAAGGCCTTTAGCTGCTGTTTTACAGTCCTTCCTAAAGGTTAAGAAGCAAAAGTGAGGAGCATAGGATCATAAAAATACTCCCAGCCCTAACACTGTGAACTAAAAAACAAACAAACAAGCAAACAAACAAACAAAAAAAACCCAAAGATGCTACAAAATATCAACAAATACTATGGAACAGAACAAAGCACTAATTAAAAAAAAAAAAAGAATGGAGGATACCTGGAAAAAAATGGAAAGCTGAGGATAGATATCAATTTGCATATATGCTATTTTCTAGTTTCCCTGGTGTCCAAGCTAACTGACATTTGCAAACTGACATTTCCACACCTAGGGTGTGGAACACCAGAAGGCTAATTGCTTTGAGCTCATCACCCCATTTACGTCATGTATTAATTAGCTAAATTTAACTCCTCTCTTTCTCTGTATGTTAATGTATATATGTGTCTGTGTATGGGTGTGTTTGTATATTATTGGTAGACTTTAGGAATTGTGATGCTTTCTTAAATTGTGGGGGAAATTATATGTGTCTTTGGTATGTAAATATAAATTATGACATATATTTATATATATTTCTTCCATAATTTAAGAAGTCATAATAGTCTCTCAAGGTTACCAAAAATACAACTCTTCTAAAGAAAGCTTGATGTTATTAGTAAATACTAAAATATGTGAAGGACTGATTAGCTATTATTTTAATGTAATTATATGACTTTGTATAAAAAAAGCCACGTAAGTACAAATCCTGACAATAATATAATAGTTTGTTTGTATATATAACCTAAAGTTATAAATGCACTGTGAGTTTTTTTTCAATCTATGAAACTAGTACAGCAATATTTAAACATATAAAAAATTTAAAATATTTAAAATTTAAATATTTTAAAAATATTTTAAATATTTAAATATTTTTAAAAATCAACAGGAAAATATTTAGAGAAATATAAATATTTAGCATGTTTAGAATTTCTTACTAGCTTTAAATCCTTTTCCTAATAACTATTTAATATTGCATTGTCTTTACAGGATACTGTGCCAGACTCTTGGTGGGTTTGGAAACTATTAAATTGTGATTTTTGTTTTTAGGGTTGTTAAACTTATCATGGGAAAAACATGTATTCAAAACAATTAGGAAAGTTCAAAAGTATGTCTAGACAAGAGTTTATTTCAAACAGGGAGTGCTTGGAGCACCTGGATCAAAACTACGAGGGACACTTATTAAAAACAGATTTTTTGGCTCTAACCTCTACCTATTAAATGCCAATCTCTTGAGGTGTAGTTTTGAGGTTGTAAAGTTTGAAAACACCCCCAAATGATTCTAGCACTCATCAAAGTGTCAGCACTGGTCATTCTAGAATGGTAGGGCAGTGAGAGGATCCTTCCAACTGGGACTGTTTAGTGGTCAAGATGGTGCTTTACCTGGACCGCAAGTGAAAGTTTGGATTTTAAGAAGTTGAGATGAGGGGCACTTGGGTGGCTCAGCCAGTTAAGCTTCCGACTCTTGATTTTGGCTCAGGTCATGATCTCAGGGTCATAATCTCAGGGTCGTGAGATCGAGCCCTGTGTCAGGCTCAGCACTGAGCATGAACCTTCTGGGGATTCTTTCTCTCTCTCTCTCCCTATGTCCCTCCCCCACCAAATGAATAAATAAAACTTAAGAAGGAGAAGAAGGAGAAGGGGAAGTTGAGATGACGATGAGGGTATTCCAAAAGGATATGATGTGAATAGCCTGAAATTTTATCTTTTTGTGAAAGAGTGAGTCACAAGTATGATTGATATTCAGTATGATATAGTAGAGGGATAAAAGTTTTTTTAAAATACTGGAAAATTGGGTTGGTATCCTACTGAAAGAGCCTATAGTTTCTTTTCATAGATAAAAAAGGAAAGGGTATTTTATACCTGCTAACAAAAGCCTTCAAGGATAATAAAGTAGTTTTAGAACTACTTAAGCACCTTTGTTTTCAGTAGCTTCTTTCTCATCTAAACCTACACCATAAACTTTTGCTGTATTTGTTTCCTCTTTTATTTAAGATACTTTAAAATAAATACTAAGTATCCTATTTATCCCAGATACCTCTTACATAACCATTGTACTATTACCGCACTTAAAATTCATCTGATTTTCTCATATTACTGAATGCCCAGCTCATATTTAAATGATCTCCCCTGTTATACCATATTGTTTTATACAGCTGCTTTTTTTCCTCCCCCAAAACAAGATCCAACTAAGAGCTACTCACTGTACTTGGTTCTAAAGTTGCTTTTAATCTAGAATACTCCCCTCCCTGTCAAATTGCTTTCCTTTTTCTCTTATTACCTACATGGTAGCTTTTGAATTGTGACCATCAGGATTGGAGAGATTTTATCTTTTTCCCATTTAGCCATTCAGTTATTCATCCATTCTAACTTGTTTTATTATTATTTTTTTTATTTTAAAGATTTTATTTATTTGACAGACAGAGATCACAAGTGGGCAGAGAGGCAGGCAGAGAGAGAGGGGGAGCCTCAGGCTCAGCAGGGAGCCTGATGTGGGGCTCGATCCCAGGACCCTGGGATCATGACCTGAGCCGAAGGCAGAGGCTTAAACCACTGAGCCTCCCAGGCACCCCCTAACTTTTTTTTCTTTTAAAGAATTACTTTTTGAGCCACTTTTGTGTGCCCACTGCATTTAAAGCTGGACATACAACAGATTAACGGTTTTTTTCCCTATGGTACATCAGGAATTATTTTGAAGGAAACATTGTTTTTCTGATGAAAATAGAAGTACTGAGAATGTCATAAAAAATACATGCACGTATGCATCCACATACCCACATGCTGAACAGATCACGGCAAACTTTCAGAGTATAATTTTTGTTTATTAAAACTCTTTGTCAGAGTTTATTATACATTGCCACAACATTTCAACTGCAAGAGTCAAATGATGTGATTTTCTAAGTTTGCAGCTTAAAAACAGAATCTTGCGGTCAGGACTAAGAATGTGATGCCTCTAACTTAGGCAACTAGATTTGGAATCTAGACCAAACAAGTAATGCACAAGAAGCAAGGCTCTTTCGAAAATGAACATCATACAAACCCAGTTCTGTTCCAAGTGTGGGAAAGTATCAGGAAGCTGGGGGATTTTCTTCTGTTCTTGGAGCCTTTGCTGAGCTTATGAAGAAAATCCAGTCGAGGAATCCTGGCAGAGAAGATGGCAGGGACTGATTCAGAAGAAGTTTATTTTTGCTGTTAAATAATCTTGTTTTCATATAAAAACATTTTTCAAGATGTTCAAGAGTGCTTAGGCCTGTCCTGCACTTCCCGTTGGACTGGGAGCTCTTCTACCCCTCATGCATCTGGACTTTTGTGCAGCTGCCTCAGGAATGGGCAATGGGAAACCTTCCCTGGGAAGGTTTTTAAAATTGGAGCTGAGAAAAGTAAATCCGTCTCTGGACGGCTTTCTGGAATTTAGGCTATAAGGCTTGTGATATGTCAGCCCCATGTTTCCTGGCACGGTTTCAGAGAGGAGAAAGCCACTTTGCAAAAGAGAAAGAGGAGAGGGAGGTTGTCTTGAAGACGGAGGGAGAGAATCTGGTGGGGTTTGAGTTGTCTTGGTCTACTGTTCACTGAGGCTCCCCCAACTACCTTCCTGTCCTGGTATTTCATGAGGTACAGCCCTTCCCCACGCTTTCTAAGCATACTTGCCACTTAAAAGGTCCAATCTGAGTTGGGTTTCTGTCCAATTGCTTTAGTTTCATCTAGTTCTCTCCTATTATTTGGATGTTAAATGCAAATTAACATAAATATTAGCCAACAATAATAGCCATGACTCCTATCATGCTGGCGACATGCGAGGCATTAGTCTTCGCACTTCACCTATATTAACTTGTTTGAGCCTCAGAATGATTCTATGAAGTAGGTGTTGGCATATTTCCATTTTGCACAAGAAAGACGATGAAGTAATTTGTCCAAGTCTATATATATATGTAGGTGTGGGTGCCGGTATGGTCTGGCTCTACATGCTGTAACCATTATGCTTCTCTGCTTTGATCCGTATGCTTCCTTTCTTCCCTCCTACCCTTCCGTTCCACTGTGACTGCGATGCCATCTCACATTTTTCAATGAGCCAATGAAATGCAAGGGGCTGGTTTGAAGGCAAAGCCCTGTTTCATAAATTTCTGTGTGCGTGACCACCATTGCGTTTATTCTCCTCCTCCACGCGGACGAGGTCTGTCACCGCCACCTCACAGAGCTCTGATACAGACGGTTCGGTCAGGGAGGCGTAAGGATGAACGGGGCACACGAATTCTCGCTGAAAGCAGTGCCAAGTGCGTCTTCTCAGAAAGGTAAACTCATCACCTAGGAACTAAACTTCAGTAGAAGATAATGTTCTCTGACTATCTGGGACTACTTGGTTCCAGATTAAGACATTTCCTGAATTGCTTAGAGCTATTTTAACTTCTCAAAAAGCCCATCAATTTCAGTCACGTGCCCACACGCACAAACACACACGTGCGCGTGCAAGCACAGACACACACACACACACACACACACACAGTTAGCGCCTCCCTCTATCCCTCAACAACTGGGAACTGTCACAATTCATGCATCACCAGACACTGGTGATGATGCCACTGATGTCTTCAAGTAAAACCTGCAGGATCTTGTCTGTATCTTGTAGCCAGACCTTTTGCTGCCTGATCGATTACATTATTTCATGTGACGCTCCCTATAGAAATCATTCTTCAATTTTTATAAGGTCTTTATTTCTAAAAATATGATCATTAAAAATTTGTTTCAAACAATTCTGTTCCTTGAATATCAAAGCGTTTGGACTCTAGGGAAATATTCTGATATTCACAATTTAATTGAAGGTGTAATGGCTGAAAATTTTTCTTTAGAAGTGATCTTCAAGGAGGCATGCGTGTCCAGGAGGTGCAGTGGTGGGGGTTAATACTTAAGTGATTTCATGAGCTATTAAGAAAGGAGCCTGACTGGCCTAGGAACTTATGTTTCACTGAATATTTGTCAAATAATTAGCGCCTACTGTTCTAAAATGTCACGATCATAGTATACTAAAAGCTTAGGCATAGGTATTTTATAGAGTTGCTTTTTATTTTTTTTTAAACATTGTCTGTGAGGAAATATCTGTAGAGATCCTTCTCTTAGTTAAGCTTCATCAAGACTAAGGTTTTTTAATGTAAGGCTATGTTAGAATTACTCCCTTACAATGAGTAGAGTCAGTGATAGGATTTATTGTGTAGAAAGTAAAAAAACAAAACAAAACAAAAAACAACAGGACTTTAGGGAATAAGATGATTCCTAATCAAAGCTGGAAGATAAGGAGATTGCTGAAATTTGATTAAGATAACCAAGGTAAAGCCTGAGGTGTTTAAATATCATTTACATACAAAAAATCTGCATTTACGTGGCAATTACATGGCAACCTAAAATTTTTGAATAGAAGGATTGCAAAGGGGAACAATGAAGTTTTTAGGGGTTGTGGGTATTAATGTTCATTATCTTGATTGGCTTGATGTTTTCTCAGTTGCATCAATGGGTCAAAATGCACTTATAAACACACTTAAGTGTAAATTTTACACTTCAGATGTATGCAGTTTATTGTACACCAATTCTACCTCAATAAAGGTGTTAAAAAAGAAACAGTAGTTAAGGACCTGAATCATAGGGATGCTTTGAGTAAACTGCTCACCAGTGAGTTTGACCCAGCAACCAATAGGCCTTCACTTTACCATCAGGCCTAGGAAATGAGCCACGCTATGCATTCAACAAGAGAGATGTTTATCAGCCCCACAAAGAGGAACATTAATAAGTACACTTATTAATGCAGTGGGAGTTCCCCAAGAAGGATACTTTTCAGAAGCACTGCACATGAAGTCTGGGGCTGGGGGGAAGTGAGAGATTCTCCAATCTGAGGGAGATGGATTTAAATTTTAGTGACTTCTCCAGGAGAGCGCAGCTATTAATCGGAACAATGAAGAAGGCAAGTGCTTTGGGAGAAGGGGTCAACGAGCTGCTCTTGAAGTCTAGGTGAGCTTGATGATGTGTTGCTGGAATGCATATTGGGGAAGGGCCTTAATGCCAGAAGGATAGGGGACCAGGCATAGAAGCAAAAGAACAAGAAGTATATGGACAAGACATTTAGTGCAAACACAGAGATGGAGAAGAACAGTGAGGAATATAGTCGGAAACGTTTATCTTAAATGAAAGAATAATAAATGGAATGGATTCTAGGATTCTAGAAAGTGGATAATTCTTTCCTTATCTGACAGAGATCACTTTCTAGTCAACAGTTCATGTTACCAAATAACATATGTGCACAAGTGTCTGTAGATAAGGAGTTTTTGTTTTTTACTTGAACAAACCAAGCAGTAACATACTATGTAATACTTGTATAAATATTACATATAAAAAAACTTAAAAACATAGTTTCTGGCTTATGTTTTTAAGATTATTCAAAGGGTCTCTAAGAATATGATTTTTTGTTTTGTTGTTTTGTTTTTGTTTTTATAATGCACCAATTCTCTTCCTTTATATAGGTTATATAACCTTTTATAGGTTACTATAAACTCTTGGTTTGAATTTAGTGCCGGGAAGTTCTTTTTTTTTTTTTTTTTTTAAAGATTTTATTTATTTATTTGACAGAGATCACAAGTAGGCAGAGAGGCAGGCAGAGAGAGAGAGGAGGAAGCAGGCTCCCTGCTGAGCAGAGAGCCCGCCGAGACGACGCAGGGCTCCATCCCAGGACCCTGGGATCATGACTCCAGCCAAAGGCAGAGGCAGAGGCTTTAACCCATTGAACCACCCAGGCGACCCCGGGAAGTTCTTTGAAGGGTTGACATTTTTCTTTCTAGGCAATTGACATAATGGCAGACACGTAATTTACTATTCTTTGTATCATTATTGGACCTTATTATGAAGTTATACAAAACTAAATTTGAATTTTAGTGGCATCAATGTGTTTTCTTGTAGTAAAAATTTTGCATCTTTTTTTTTAGACATCTGGAAATTTTCTGCTTTCCTCTGTTATATCTTTTCTCGTAATCTATTTTAAATTCTTTTGGAAAGAGGAGGGATATAAGTCATTTGACACATAAAAGTAATTTGTGTATAAATGTAAAAAGTACACTTATTAATATAAATTTAAGTTTGCTTAGTTAGCATGCAGGGCCACAAGCATTATGCATATCTCTAAATGCTAATCAGCTGAACATTGTCTTATGGCATATGTCATTATAGGATTGAATTCTACTCATATTTATGAATTATTTAAAATTCCCAAGGTAAACTGTATTCTTATAACAAAACAAATAGAGCCAACATTTATTATCTGTTTATCTCTGAATGTATCGTTTCCCTTGTTTTTTAGAATAATCGTGGGAAGTAGAAAATATCCATGAGAAAATTGAGAGAAAATTGTCTAGTATCTTACAGTTTAGGGCACCAAGTTTGTTGCGTTACACTTTAAATGGAGCCAAGATTATTCACTATTTATACCTTTGTGGAGAGACAGAAATTGCTTCCTATCATCATTTGTTCAGAAACAGAAGACATCTGGTAGAAGACTGTGTTGAAATCGTTTGGCTAGGGAAAAAAGTGAAAAAAAAAAAAAAAAAACCATCCATTTTAAAAGCCTGCCAGATGGTTGAAAAGAATGCCTTTACTGATTGGTGGGACAATTTTTCTTAACTACTGGGCTGTTTCTGAGAACAAAATGCTCAAATGAGCAGGGAGCTTCAGAAAAAAGCACAGCCATACACCACAATGGCTCAATAGGAGCTTCCAAACTTTTCAGTCCTCAACTAAGAACACAGGTTTTCTGAGTAAAAGGAGAATAACGTACTTCAGATTTTAAACTCCAAATCTTGGTAAAATACACTGTTACTAAATTTTAAGGACCAAATTGTCACTAGTTTTCACACTTACCGGAAAGGGAATGTGTCCTGAGAATGAATAACCAAGCACACGATTATCTTTTTTTTTTAAATTTTATTTAATTTAATTTTTTTTCAGTGTTTCAAAACTCATTGTTTATGGACCATACCCAGTGCTCCATGCAATCCATGCCCTCTTTAATACCCACCACCAGGCTCACCCATCCCCCACCCACCACCTCCAAAACTCTTTGTTTCTCAGAGTCCACAGTCTCTCATGGTTCATCTCCCCTATGATTTCCCCCAACTCACTTCTCTTCTCCATCTCCCAGTGTCCTCAATGTTATTCCTTATGCTTCACAAGTCAGTGAAATCATATGATAACTGACTCTCTCTGCTTGACTTATTTCACTCAGTATAATCTCTTCCAGTCCCAACCATGTTGATACAAAAGTTGGGTATTCATCCTTTCTCATGGAGGCATAATACTCCATATGGACCACATCTTCTTTATCCATTCATCTGTTGAAGGACATCTTCGTTCATTCCACAGATTGGGGACAGTGGCCATTGCTGCTATGCACATTGGGGTACAGATAGCCCTTCTTTTCACTACATCTATATCTTTGGGGTAAATATCCAGTAGCAAGCACATGATTATCTTTGATTGACGTTCCTTTCAGAACATTTTGGGATGAGAGTCCTTTCCATATGCAACTTTGGTTGATGTTATACTTGTATCATCCTAGATTGATTTAAAAGGGAGAATTGCTTTACAAAGAAGAAGCTGCTATTTTCCTTTGTCTTGGACTGAAAAGGAGGCATCTTACTGTGCTTTTTGAAAGCCTTGAATCTAGGCATTGTTCGCTGGCTTTCTTCTCTCTTAGATTTCAGCTGCTCTGGATGCTTTTCCAGAAACATCCAGACCTACCCATGACCTTCTCTATGATCAGGGCAGGGCCAGAGTTTTGTAGTCAGAGCTAGCGTCTAGTCTTTGTCTTGAGGTTACTGCTATGTGCCCTGGGGAAATTACCTAGTCTGCCTACATTTCAATTTGGCATGGAGTTGTTTTGAGGACTAAATGAGAAAATATTATGTTCAATATTCAGTAAGGGGTCTCAGTAGTAATAAAGATGGTCATTATCTGCCATAATGACAAACATCCATTCTTCCCTATTTACCTTCTCTATTAAAATACATAAATATTTCTAAATGTTTCTAAGTACGGTTTCTTGCTCCTATCTGAATCTCTTCTATGAAGGCACAGATTTAAGGGTCTGTCCTGTCTTTGTTTTTCAACATTGTCTGTATGTATCTTAGCTCGGGCTACCATAAGGCAATACCATGGACTGGGTGGCTTAAAAACCAGAAATTTATTTTCTCATAGTTCTAGAGAACTGGAAGTTGAAGATCAAGGTGCCAGCATTGTTGGTTTCTGGTAAGTGTTCTGTCCTTGGGTTGCAGATGGCCACTTTCTCACAGTGTTCTCACACATAAGAGGGGGAGAGAGAGAGAGAGAGACTCTCAGGTATCTCTTTTCCTAAGACATTCATGCCATCATGAGGGCCCCACACTTACGACCTCATCTAAACCTAATCACTCTCAAAGGTCCCATCTCCTAATATTATCACATCAGGGATTAGGGCTTCAACATATGAACTTGTGAGGATACAATTCAGTCCACAGCAGTATCTGAGTACAAAGACCTTCTTGTTTTACCTTTGTAAGTTCTTGGTGCTCAGTGCAGTGTTTTCCAAGGGAACAGGAAGTTGAACTTGTGCTTTGGCCTAATTAAGTGACCAGTTCAATCTTTGAGCTTCTCAAAGTGACACAGGAGCTCTGCCAGTACGAACTATAGGCTGAAAAATCCTGAGGCCATAGGGTCACATGAAAAAATAAAACACAACCACACTTCCTTTGGTGGTACTTCAGGGAAATGATTTGAGGTGGGACCACCGATGTGTGTCGGGGTTAGGGAAATGTTCCCTCTGGTAGTCAGTAGAGTGTAGCAGTTAACAGCACAGACCCCAGAACTCAGATGGCCTGAGTTTAAATGCCAGCTCTGCCACTTCCAAGCAGTATATACCCATGGGCCTTAATTTTCCCTGTAAAATATCCTGTAAAATTAGGATAATTATAGTATCTTTCTCAGAGGATTGTTGTAAAGATTATAGGACACATACTCATTCACACACAAACACACATGCACGTAGAGTCTCTCCCTCTCTGTCTGTCTCTCACTCTGTGCTTAGAGCAGTCTCTGGCACACAGTAAGGGTTGCAGAAATGTAATTATTTTTAATATTATGTGTTTGGGGAAACAAGACTTTGAATATGTGTCCTTGTCATCAGCTTTCCTAAATAACTACAGGAGGGACCAGATCAGGCTGGGATCAGGCTGACTTGAACTGACGAAGTACACTCCATTTTTGAGCATCTCTCATCTTCTAGTCTCTTTGGACAAATGAGAAGGAGTTAGAGTCCAACTCTAGACTCTATGATAAAAGTGAATATATGGTTTTCTATTTTACTTGTCAGTGAACGGATTAGGGTATATACACAACTGAGGTATTTATCCAGGGGAGAAGCCTTTGATTTCAATTTATTCTACCTTTGTGAGCTTTGTCTTTTTTTTTTCTTTTCCAAGAATTTATACAGGCAGGATAACTCTCGTTACTGGTGAAAATATGCACTGTTATCACTTCATATTGTTAGTCAACACATGATGGGTACTTACTTGCAGAAGGAAAATTTTGAGATGGGGAAAGATAAGAAGCTTGATTTGGACTATTACAAAAGTTTGTGTTGTACTGATAGGTCTGATAGTTACAGGAGTGTGTGGACAGCCAGGGAAATGGAAATACATACTTGTTGCTCTCCCATGGGGTTATTTCTGTACCTGATTAAAAATCTGCCCAGCAGAATCTGTACACCATGTGATTATGTTTCTAATAGCAAGAGCTACCTTTCATTAAACATGAAAGCTCCCTTTCCTCAGTAAATAGTTACGTGCAAGCATTTTATATATATTGTCTTTGAAAAAAGACATTTTAGGGGCACCTGGGTAGCTCAGTCAGTAAAGCATATGCTTTTAGCTCAGGTCATGAGGACAGGGTCCTAGATCAAGGCCCAGATTGGGCTCCCTGCTCAGCACGGAGTCTGCTTCTCCTTCTTCCTCTGGCTCATGCGTGTGCTCTTTCTCTCTCTGTCAAATAAATAAAATCTTAAAAAGAAAAGAAAAGAAAAGAAAAGAAAAGAAAAGAAAAGAAAAGAAAGGAGACATTTTAGTTGTGCCAGGATATCTTCCCAGAATATAGGGGGTGGATTTTACTTCACTTTTCTGACTTCCGTTAAACTGTGGCATTTAGTTAGTGTCAGGGGTCATTGGGAGAAACCCTCCATAATGAAATTTATCTGTCACCATAAATTTACACAGAAGTACAGACATTTCCTCTGAGGAAAAGGACTCACACCAATGCCTTCCTTCTGCAATTCAGAAGTGTTACACATTTTTAATTGACATATGCAAACTTCATTATAGTTTGCTGGTAGAAAAGAGCATTGAGGATCCTGAGAGTGAATTCATCTTGACCAGAGTGGATGTGACTAGTGGATGAGATTCAGCCTGAGGGTCTGGAGATTGAAGGGAAGTGCTGGTGCTGACTGGGAAGTAACTGACACTGGAAGTACACAATTCTAGTCAAAACACTCAAACCTGAGAGTAGCGTGTGCACGTGCATGTGAGTGTGTGTGTTGAGAGAGAGAGAGTGTGAGTGGGGAGAGTCACAGGGAGAGGGAGAGAGTGAAACTTAAGTAGGCTCCATGCTTGGTGTGGAGCCTGACACGGGGCTAGATCTCATGACCCTGAAATCAAGAGTTGGAGGCTTAAACGACTGAGTCACCCAGGCACCCCAGCAGTGTCTGTGATACTAAATCAAAGACCTTACCACATTTGGCACGAGGTCTGTTTTGTCATGGAGCACTTCTGTTTGAAGCTACCTTATAAAGAAGGTGTATTTATCCAGCTTTGTTGAGAGCTGACCTTTGCGACACCTATTGGTGAGATCCAAATTTCTGCCGTCAGCCACGTGGAGAGAGTGACAGGAGTAGTATGCCAGATCTAGATCCTATTCTGACAAGTTCTGCTTCTGGACCTTGTAATGTCCAAGGCAGGAACTCTGATTTTGAGTGTTTATAAAGTTGCCTGGCTAGGCTCTGGGAAATATTTTCAGATAGTGTTCTGTTACTTCTTATATCCTGAAGAAAGATACCTTATTTGAGACATCATTTTAAATGTCATTGTTATTTCATTTGCCTTCAAGGATAATTAAAATTCAGTCTATTTTTAAATTGGAGTGCCATTGTAATTCACGTTCACTGATTTTGGCAAGCATTCTCCTATTGTTAATGATTTTCCATTTACTTATTTGGTACTTTCCAACACGAGAAGCAGAAAAAGATTTGGTATTAAATAAACGTGTTCTTAAGTCACATGTACAGCAGGGAAAAAAAATCAATGGAATATTTAGGTAAGTGAAGACTTTGAAATTGGACTTGATCAATTTATAATGGATAATGAATGAGACAATTTAAAGGTGGACAAATACCAAAAATGAGACAGATGACTTTTGGTCCATAACAAAGAGCTTTTTGGAATTGAGGAGGTCTGCATTGACTTTTTGCCTGTGACCTTACAGGAGTGATAAAAACTGAGAAGATAAGCCAGACATTAATTATGAGTGATATTTCCAGATATTAATCACAAGCAACTCCATTTGGAATTTTTTTTTTGTTGTTATTGATTTGGATTTAGTGATGGTATTTAGTTAAACAACTTTTTAAAAGGATTATTTATTTATTTATTTATTTGTCATAGAGAGAGAGGGCGAGTGAGCCCACAAGCAGGCAGAGCATCAGGCAGCAGTGGAGAGAGAAGCAGGTTCCCTGCTGAACAAGGAGCCTGATGTGGGACTCGATCCCAGGACGCTGGGATTGTGACCTGAGTCCAAGGCAGTGGCTTAAGCAACTGGGCCACCCAGGCATCCTTGGATAAACATCTTTATTGTTATTTTACTTTACCTATTAACTGTCTCAACATTTTGACTTAATGTATTTAAAGATTAATTAAAATGAATTCCAGGAAGTTGAAATGATGATGACTGGTTTCCATCTTGATTATGATATGTAGCGTTGGATAATTGAAAGAAACTTAAGAAGTTGGTTTTATAAAGAGAATAAATAAAAATATTAACTGTCTCCTAAATATTTGATTGGAAATCATAACAAATGTTAATATTGATGTGGGATCACTGAGCACAATGGCCAAGAAAGAATTCTTGAGAAGTTGTAGGGAGCACCTTAGTTTATTTAAGTAGCACAGGGACAGAACCTGTAGGCAGAAACAGCTATACTTTTGTCATACAAAGCTGGTAGTTATATGCTCAATGTTTAAGGAAGAGAGGGTGTGCAGGGAATATCAGATCATAAATGTCTTCTTCGAATTTCTACTCATGAAGCTACTTTCACAAGATTTCTCTGGTGCTTAACATTCAGTTCTATATTAATTATTGGTGAGACAGGCAGGCAGTCAGGTGACCCAGTGAGAATGCAGCAACCAGCACATGTTTGATCCTTATTGGAACTACACAGGCTATAGGTCAGCCTTCAGGGCTGAAGGTGAACATTTTTCTGCTTCTATCTCTCATCAATATAAGTGCCTTCAATTAACTGATTAAAATTCTTCTTATTTTTGAATTATCAGATTTTATGTAAGATTAATAAAAAGTATAAGAAAGTTGAGCTGTGATGTGGTTATGGGATATTATGTACTCTAGGTCAAATGTTCCTTTAAATTCTTAAAACAGCATAAATCTGACTCGTCAAGAAATCAAATGTGCTTTTCTGAAAAGGGCACTGTTATTAGATTTTTAAAAGATTTGAAACTATTTAACTTGTTTCTTCTGGCTATCGTAAGGCATTAAAACCAATTTTATGTCTTGATGTTTGATTTGTTCTGTTTACCTCAGATTACTTTGACTAGTAAGTGAGGGAAATAAAAGGAAAGTCGTGTTCTAGAAAGAACAGAAAGCAAATGAGGTCAGTGAACATGAATAATATCTGTGAATAGAAATTTGTAAGATATCAGTTTTATATTTTATGAAGACAAATGGTGGTTATAGTTACAAGTCAAATCATTACAGTAAATTTTCTATATGTTTTCTATGTTAAAAATGGGTAAATAATAACTTTTTACAGAAGTCTCACTGATGTTGTTACCTTTCGCATAACTGGCAAACTCAATCACCAAAATAAAGAGACCTGTAAAGTCAAATAAGAAGGACTTCTGGATAACCAAAAACAGTAACACAAAATCCACATGTACTCTTTTATTTTGCACAAATCTCTTAATTATAGATGAATACTCCAGCTGTCACTTACAGGCATTATCCTTCCATTTTACACTCAGAACTACCCTTCTCTTTTTAATCCATCCCTCAGAAGGTTAGAAATGGGAAATCAAAGCAGAGGAGAATGAGAGGTGACGGAGGCACAGAAAACACCTTTGGTAAAAAAAGCAATCCCTAGAGCTAAGCAGGGAAATCATCATCAGCATTATCTATCTGTGATGACGTCTCTCTCTCTCTCTCGTGCTTTAGCAATCATCTATAGATCTTTGATAATTTTCTGTATCAACTTAACTAGGTCATGGTACTCAGATATTTGATCAAATACTGTAGATGTTCCTGTGAAGGTATCATTTAGACAAGATAAATATTTAAATCAGTAGACTGTGAGTAAAGCAGATTACCTTCCATAATGGCGGGCTTCACCCAAACAACTGAAGACTGTAAGAAAAAAAGGCTGATGTTGTCTAAGGAAGAGGAAATTCTGTCAGTAGACTATCTTTGGATTCGAGCTTTAATATTAATCTTCCCAGAATCTCCATGTGTTGATGTGACTTTGGACGTGCCAGTGTCTACAATCACGTGAGCCTTAAGATAAATCACGGTCTCTTTCTCTGTTTATTTATACACAGCCTATTGTTTTTTTTCTGGAGAACTCTATCTACCTTCTATCCATCTATCTATCTATCTTTCTATCCATCATCTATCTAAGATTTACAGCAGTCATAGAAACCTAAAAAGAATTTTGGGAAGGTGTTATTTAACATTAGAGCTAAAAAAATAAGAAGACATTTGAAACCTCTAATTTAACTATAAACACTTTTCAAGTTATGAGCAAATAGTTTTACCTATCTCAGAAGGACCTGACGTTATCAATGAATTAAAGCACAGCGTATTAAGCTAATTGTTATAGTAAACATCAAGCAAGTATCAATTGCATCATTACTATTTAAGGAAGATCCTCTTATGAATATGTACTTAAATTTATTAGAATTGTGGCTTTTATTAAGAAGGAATTAGACTTTTTTGGCTAAAAGTATATGAATGCAAGCCTTTTATCTCAGACGACTGGTTTTTTCTAAACAAGCTAGCAATTTTGTTCTTATCATCACTTACAACATTCAAATTAGACTACATAATAAAATAATCCTATAAAATAATGTATTTTATTGCAATTTCCTATTGAAGGACTATCACCTCCTGACCTTTCTCCACAAGCTTTCAGTGTCCATGACAAGTTCCTTGTAAAATGCAACAGTTGTCTTCTCTGCCCATAGCTTAGGAGAGACTCATTAGGAAGAAGCTTTAGCCACCACATGGCTCTTTCCTGCAATTTTCATTCTCCTAGAGTCAATAATCTTCAGGTTGAGACCATACTCTTGGGAAAGCCTCTATTTCTTCCTGTGTGTACTTATCTAGACATGTGGGTCATTTTCTTGGGTGAGGAAGCTCTTCCACTAAATACTTACGAATATCTCCTCGTATGTCCTCATCTGGGAAAAGATGCAATCTCTGCATCGTAGTTCTGTGAAGGTTTTTTAGCAGCATGCCATAAATAGCTAGTTTCGCATTCGCTACTAGATCCTTCTCATGAAGTTCAGCAGCTGTTACTCATTTAAATCCACCTGGATAGCCAGTATGTGTAGACTATACTTTCTGTTCCCATTTATTTCCAGGAAATGCAATGTGCCTTGTGCCCATTATGACCACACAATCCGCATAGTCACTCAGTTGATGGTAGAAAGGTTTAATCCAATCCTTGAAGTTTATCTGATGCCCTAACAGCCAGTTTGCCAGGGGGCTGCATTTTCCCACCTAAGAGATATCAAGCCTGAGCAAAAGTGGCCCATTGCTGGAGTGCCTTAGAGAAACTCAAAATATTTCCCCACTAGCAGGATTTGTTTTATTTTTGATTTGTTTCATGCTTAATCAATATAATGTGATTGACTTAGTTCTCAGCCCTCAGACATGTAGTCCACAATTTGCATGTTATTCCTGGCACTGGTCTTTACAAACTAAAATACATACACATGTACCCACAATGACCACATCTCCCTGGCTGAAGTATACAAGAGTATTTAAAGCTCCTTGAAGAGTTAATGATAATGCTAGTGAAATGAATGTGTTTTGACTAGAAAGCATAAGAGCAAATTGAAGAACTAAAAGGATAATAGGCAACACTTACGAAAAGACATCCTCTGAGGAAAAAATAATTCGAAGACTCAACTTGTCAGCAAAACTCAGTGGGGCAGATGAATAAAAAGAAACAAAATGTTATTCAGCTAGTCTTGTGCGATTTTTGATATATAAAAAGAATTTTAGTTTCCAACAGAATAAGGATGTTGCTAAAAGGTTAAGCTCACTTAATCTTTACATGCTTAGTCTTAATCCTTACATGCTCTTAATCTTTACTTGATCAAAGCATATAAAAAATGCTCAGAAAATACATGCCTCTTCTCTCCCTCCCTCCCTTCCCCCCAATTTTTTAATTAAAAAAAAAAAAAGAAAGAAAAAAAAAAAAAAAGAAAATACATACCCCTTGAACAAGTGGAAGGGAGCAGTTTCAACGGCGACCTCTACCTTTCCCCCATTTCACAAAATACCTGACTATCCAAGAAGCAGTTGCAAACATTTTTAGACTATTAACTTGTTTGAAACTTTTAAAAAAGAATTTTGAAATAAGGAATGACTAAAAAGAAATATCTCTATCTGGTTTTTTTCCACAAGGACTTACTTCTCTATTGTCTTAATATTCAACTGGGTGTGTGGTTTATTCCCGTGATCCTAATAGTTTCACTCATGGTTAGCTTCTTGGAGAGAACATGGAAGGAAGGTGGGGTTCAGTGATTTGATACTCCATCACGTTACTTGCTTCAATTGTTGAGAAGATCAGTTTGTGGCAAAATGTTAAAAAAAATGTAGGGTAGAGGTTACAAACTGCCTTTTTCTTCTGTTAGTGTACTGAATTAAATGGTGGCCCTTTGAAGTTTTAAAAATATTTAGAATATAGTATCTTTTGTGGAAAAAATTCACACACAATTTTAAAACTATTTGCAATTGTTTAAGTTCCACAATTATTTTAAGTTCAAATCATGTTTGAAAGGTTTAATTGGTTCATGAGTCATGTTCTATTTAGATATTTATTAGAAAGGATTTAAGACTATGTGGAAACTTTAGCATCGTTGAGTTGATGAAAGTGACAGGCTCGGGACTACGAGGGCATAAAGGGCCCCATTGTGTGAGTTAGTCCAAGGCGCCTCCACTGGGCTTTTGCAGTCCTATAGGTACATGACTCCGGCAGTTGGCTCAGGCTGGCTCTCAGTCCCCATTCGCCCCATTGGCTTTGTCTTTTTGTACAAAGAACAACCCATAGATAGATCCTTGGAGTAGCCCTGACCAGCTTCATTTAGAAATGGAGAAATTAGTGTCTCATAAATGTTCTCACTGTCAGTTGGTCTCTTCACCACAAGGATCATCATTTGAACAGACTGCTTTAACCATTCACACAATTTTATTTGCACTATTTTAATGTTTACAATAGATTGATTTGTGACCAAATCAACTGGTCACATTGATGTGACCAATCACCTCAGTTGATTTTATATAACTATTATAATCAAGAGAGTAAATGAACAGAAAATGTCCATTTAGTGGTCTAGAAATTTTATTTATTTCCCTTTAATAATGTATTTCCTCAACTAATGAATTATACAAAGTCAACTGGGAACTTTTGACAACAGTAGAGTTGTTACAAACATCCATTCTGGTGTTCTAGTGAGAACATGGTACCAGTGAAGTCTGGTTTCTTTCAAACTTCATATGAGTGGATGTATGTCATTATTTTTAACAATCCTAGACAATAATTGCTTAGGCCTAGTCAGATGGTCAAATGAAATCTTACATTATAATTGTATCACTAATTGGTAAGTTATGTTTAGTTTCACTTACAACTAATTTGTTACATAAGAGTTTGTATTTTGTTCACTACAGATAAATGAAAGTGTCTCAACGTTCTTTCTATGGTGTTCATCACAGCATAGGCTGTGCCAGGAAACAATGGATTTGTATTTACAGTTGACCCTTGAGCAAAACAGAAGTAAGAGATATCCGCTCCCCTGATACCACACGGTCAAAAATCCATGTATAACTTCTGACTCCCCAGTAGCCATTGCTAGTAGTCCACGGTCGACCTAGCTTACTGATAACAGAAATGGTCGATACATATTTTGTATCTTATATGCATTATATACTGTATTCTTACAATAAATTAAGTTAAAGAAAAGAAAATATTAATAAGAAACCCATAAGGACAATAAATTCACAGTACTGTGTCATATTTATTAAAATTGATGTGCATATAAATGGACCCATGCTGTTCAAACCTGTGCTGGTCAAGGGTCCACTGTATTTACTTTTGGTAAGAAATAAGAATGCTACACATATATATTTTTAAAAGATCAGAACATTAAACATTTTTTTCCATGATCATTTTGGTATAAAGTCATTTAGAAAGATTTTTTGGGACTGTCCTCTCAAAGAAAGCCCAAATTAGGTCTGCATTAGTAAAACACTATGCCAGACACTGAAGAGTATGGATTTTATTTATTTGATTAATCAAGCTGGATATAGAGATCCAAACTATTAACGACCCAAAAAAGCTGCAAAAAGGAACGTTATTCAAGCTGCTTCCAGTGTTTTAAAAAACCTGCTAGAAACATGTGCTCACCTGCAATGTGACCACACAGGTTAATTGAAATGTCAAGCTAATTATACCTTGATGAAAAAATATACTTGGGTATACACTCCCTGCTCGCACATTTTCTTTAATACATGGAAAAATAATACACATTTTGTTTGATGGACCAAGCAAACCAGCAAACACAATTAGCAACAAATACCCTAAGAAGGTAGATAAATAATAAGGAATAAATTGTGGGAAAACAACTGAGAATCCTTAATTAAGGTCACGTTTCAGTTTACAGGGTGTCATAATTCTCTTTGGTTATGTGAATCTCACCCAATTAGACTATTATTTTTGCTTTTATAATGTACAGACCAAAAAATTATGTAGTTTATTTGTTCACTTATGTGCTTATTTTCTAGTTAGTTTTCTCTGTGTCGGCCTCCCGCCGCTCTTCTTTGGCTATACAGCATATTAGTTTCCTGGACTTTCATAACCACATACCAGAAACTGGCTGGCTTATGTAAAAGAAATTTGATTCTCACACATCTGATGGCTAGAAGTCCAAGAACACGGTGTCAGCAAGCTTGGTTTCTTCTGAGGCTTCTCTCCTCGGCTTGTAGATATGCCCATCTTTCCTCTGTGAGCACACATCCCTGGTGTCTCTTTGTATATCCAGATTTCCTCTCATAGGGGCACATGTTAGATTGGCTCCTGACCCACCCTAATGGTCTCATTTTAATTTAGTCATCACTTTAAAGGCCCTATCTCCAAATACAGTTACATGCTGAGGTTTTAGGGGTCGTGAGTTCAACACATGAATTTTGAGAAGACACAATTCAGCCTATAACATGCAGTCCTTCTATTTTGATCAATCTACTGAATTACTTTAAAAAATTGCATTCAATAAGTATTTACTGTCTGACACACACAATCATCTGTGTGTATATTGTGTGTTATTGTGTGAGAGAGAGAGAGAAAAGAAGAAAGAGAAGAGGAGAGAGAAAGATTGTTCTTGCCTTTTCTGGGAGAGGGAGACAAAGATTGAGTTCATTGAAACCTTCATAGAACCTTGTTTGTATCTTTCTGGTGACACAAAATTCCCTGCTTAGTTGACGGTTTAGATTGTGAATTTTTGAGGAGAGATGCTGTCTGACTCATTTTGTTTTTCCTAGTACTGGCTGGTACAGGGAAGACCCTCGATAAATGTTTATTGGATTGAATAAAACCTAATCTAATTTAAAGTGATAAGTAATAGGTACCGTGGCAGAGATGCAAACAAAGTGTAATGAAAACAAGAAAAGGAAGGCAATCATTCTGGCTCAGGCAGCCAAGAAGAGTTTCAAGTTAGAGGATCGTAGAGTAGCTAAGATCTCAACATGGAAGTTAAGGACCGAAGCAATCAATGATGATCACTGACAAACTAGAAGAAGTCGTCGCAGAAAGTGTGTGATTGGAATCAGAATAATGATTAGTTCACAGGAGAGACCAAGAAAAAGCAGGAGGCCCGGGGGTAAAACTGAAAAATTGTGTTGGGGCCACACAGAGAGAGAGGGAGCTCTTGAATACCCAAACCAGATACTTGATTCTTATTTTTTGGATGTTGGGAGATGCCCAAATTTGGGGAGGCCTGAAAGGGCCAGATCTTAATTTTGGGAAAGTTAACTGTGACTCTGTGAGGGATAAGGGAATGGAGAAGAGGCCGGTTCTCCTGACAGGATGGATAGTAGGACATTTGGCGAGGCCAGGCGAGAGGTGATGAGGGCTAGACTAGGAAAGGGGGCTGGGGACACTGAGGAAGTGAACACAGGGGGCACCGTGGAAATGGAAGCAATGATTGGAAGAAACGGATCGGATGAGGAAGGTGAAGAGAGCGGGGAGATGATGTAAAATTCTGAAGTTTCAGACAGAGGGAACTGGGAGCCCTATCAGGAGGAGGAGCCACTCTGGGAAGAGGAGGAGTTTGAAGATGTGAAGCACTTGATCTGCCTCTGGGAACATTCAGATTGCCAAGGTCCACCTGAAAACTGGGTCTGTGGGCTTGGAGTTAAGGACACCACACAAAAGGAGAGATGGGGGGTTAGAAGGTGACCGTGAATGTGGATAAGCGGAGAAGAGCTTGTTTAGAGAGTTAAAGAAGAAATCACTGGACTTTTAAAATATTTAAAATAGTTAAGTTGGGCAATTAATCAAGCTGTGCTGTGTGCGTCTGCATGTGTTTATGGGCGTGCGTGCATACGAGTGGGTGGGAATATATGGCAGGTAATTACTACAGAGAAGGTTAAGAAGGAGCAATGGATGTGTACTTTCAGTATTTAATTTTTCACTAGGGGACACTTCAGCTACTAATTTGTAGCTTAGTCAAACCCACAGTTGAAGGTGTGAAAGACAAGAGATCCATCAGATCCATCTTCAACGTAAAGCAAGTAGACAGCCATACTGGATTCTACTGCAAGTCTATCCAGTTAGTGCTAGCTAAAATGTAAATTTTAGGTCCAACGTGCTCTAGAAATCTTGGTGTGGGGCCTAAATTCCATTATATCAGATTCATAAAATAAAAATAAAGGTAGAATTCTATTTTATGCTTATTAATAGATTCAGATTTAAGTTATCAGCATTGCTAAAATATACCTGGTGAGGGGGGAAGTAGAATGTTTACAAATGCAAAAACATTGCATATAGTAAAAAAACACTTTTGCTAAGAAACTGAAGTCAAATCCTTTGGGTTTCTTCCTTGGACAATGACTATTACTCTGCAACTAAAAATTTCCACATATGAAGGTAACTTCTTTACTGTTGAGATAGAAGTTTGTGAGGAATGCGTTATTTAATAAAGTTCATTATAATCAGACAAACTAACTTTTTTGTTACTATTATACTGGCATATGAAGGACTGTGGAAATGGTTGAGTTTTATAAAACTGCGGAAGAGTCACTACACACAGAATAGCAGGTGGGTTTCCCAAAGTGCAAAGGGACCTTAATCCTCATTCTTAAAGAATGATTAATCTTCATTTTTAAAAGGGGTTGTATGCCTTAGAAAACACACACCTGGTCTGAGGCCCGAGTTGACCAGGAGACACTTCAGCTTTCTGAGTTATTGTTTATCCATTTATAAAATGGAGGTTATAATAATAACCATCTCCTCAAGGAATGATTATAAAGATCCGATATGTTTGTGCATGAGAAAGATGATGTAATATTACAGAGGATCACTGAGTGTTAGAATTCACGTTATATGACACTGGAATTTAGTTAGTATTTTGAAACTTAAGTGAGAATACTGCTGTTTTTTTTTTCTCAAGAATACTCCCAATTTTTTAACAGATTTTATTTATTTTTTATGTATTTTATTTGACAGAGAGAGAGCTCTAGGCACAAGCAGGGGGAGTGGCAGGCAGAGGGAGCAGCAGGCAGAGGGGGAGGGAGAAGCAGACTCCCCGCTGAGTAGAGAAACCCAGGTAGGGCTCCATCCCAGGACCCTGGGACCACAAAGGCAGACACCTAACCTACTGAGCCACCCAGGTGCCCGTTTTTTTTTGTTTTTTTTTTTAATCCTGTTTTGTGTGTACTCCACGATTACCCCTTTTAGTTAGTGAATCAATTTTTCTCAGTTTTATCAATTTATGTAAAGAGCAACAATTTGGGGACTTGGTGAATGGTTGGAAAAGGGCACAGTGATTACAAAAGCGTAGGAATTACAGGATTTTGAAAATGTAATGATTGACTGGTTTGTGGTGGAGTGTTGCTATGACTTCAGGTGTTTATACAAGTCTGCTTTAACCTCCCAAAAAAGATGGATTTTCTCAATCTATATTTAGCATTTCTCTTCTTCCTGGCAAGGGTTTTAAAAGATTGTCACCCTCTCACTCTATTTAAAAAAAAAAAAAAGATATTAGCACTTCATGTTTTGAAATGCCTTCCAGGACAGGCATCTCTCCAGGTAGAGGAAGTATTTAACTGAAAATAGTAGATGTAGTCATCCCATGCCAAGTATGTAGATTTTTGGCTAAAATGCACTTGCTTGTCTATTAAAAGTTATATTGTAATAGATATTTGATATGTGACTTTCAGCATACTGCTTTATAAATATTTAGGGGAAAAAAAACTTGACTAAGTAAGTATCCAGGGGGTAAATTTCCATGGCAAAATAAATTTCTTGGTGTAAACTTTAAAACAACTTTTAATTAAGCTTAAATAAACCAAAAACCAAAAATACCCCTGAGGGGCGCCTGGGAGGCTCAGTGGGTTGAGCATCCAACTCTTGATTTCATCTCAGGTCATGATCTCAGGGTCATGGGATTGAGTCCCTCATTGGGCTCTGTGCTCAACGCGGAGTCCTCTTGCTGTCTCCCTCTGCTCCTCCCCTTACTCATGCTTTCTCTGAAGTGAATAAATAAAATCTTAAATAGAATAAAAAAAAATGAAAAAAACCTGAAAAAATTACTACATAATGATTTCTCTAGGTCTTAGACTGATAGAGTAAACCTTTCTTGCTTTGAAGACCAGATAATTCAGCTGGTTTTAGCATGGTGTCAAGAAAATTGAGTTGTGAGTTTAGCTCCGATAGGCCAGTTAGCTTCATAACATTATAGAATTACATGTTTGTGCCTGTTATTGCCTTCAGTTGGAACAAGGTAAGAAATGGAGACAGATGAGCAAAATCCTTTCTCTTTCACTTTCCTGGGAATCTCAACATAGCATAGTGGAAAGGAATCGTAGGTTTCATCTGTCCATGACAAGGCACATTTCAGTATGTGAATTATAACATTCCCACTAGAAGTTCAAATTTCCACTTGAAGCATTTTTAAAGACTTTTAATATCCTTGAATTTATGAGACATTAGACTTAAGGGAAATTAAGTTCTATGTAATTTAATTTTATATAGCTAAAATTATTTTACATTCATTTAAAGTGATAACTAAATAAATCATAGAACTTAATTACATATGTCAATTGTACATAATGTAGAAATTGACAAATTTGATAAGCTCATTAAAATGTAAGCCCATTTAGATAGAATTAACCAACAGCACCCCCTGGACACTGTCCCTGGAAAACATTTAATGCATAGGAAATATTTGCTCATTGATAATTTGTTTTCATGTTGATCCTTAATCTAGAAGTTGTATTCTTCTGCACAGAAAAACATTAGCCTTCCTCCCTTTATCAGGAACTGACTAAAGTGCTCTTTCCTTTGGCACAAAGAGTCATTGCCTCATCCAGAACCCAGAATGCCACGTAAACAGAGGAAGGGAACAAGTCTTGGTTAGCATGTGAAGCATGCAGCTGACATTTTACAAAGTTTCTTTGCAGAGAAACATTCCCTCCTCAGCTGTACCACACCGTGATTGAGTATACAGTTTAGGATTAGACAGTTCTGCCTCTGAATTCCAGTCTACCTCCTCCCAGCTGTGTGACGCTAGGATTGATACAGTACCCGTAAGCCTCGATGTCCTCAACCACACAGTGATAGTACAAAGATTTGTCTTGCAAGATTCCATAAAGGTGATATGAGACAGTAGATGTAATATATTTAACACTGATTGGCCAAGTTCTGGTTATCTTGCTCTTAAGCATAGGAAACAAAGAGGTTTGCTGGAGGGGAGGGAGTGTAAGGGATGGGGTAACTGGGTGATGGACATAAGCAGGGTCGTGATGGAATGGATATTATATAAGACTGATGAACCACTGACCTCTATCTCTGAAACCAGTAATACATTATATATTAATTGAATTTAAATACAAATAAATAAAAAAGTTCAGTTTATCTTATAAAATGCCAAGAAATTTCACACAAAGAACTCTTTAGGATGCTTATACACCGATAGCTGAACTAGATGTACGCTACTGACCTCTGTGCCTTTAAGAATGAGAAACCTAATGAGCAGCATAAGTAGCTTAAAGACCCTCCATTTGGAGTCAGGTATGCCTGAGTTTGGGTTCTACATTTCCTACTTAAAAAGTTAAACGATATTCTTAAATTCTGTGAGATTTTTCTTTTCCCATCAATAAGCCAAATATAACTACCTACAAGGGTGGTTGTGAGATCAGCAAATGCGATATTATCTTAGAGGAGGTTTTCTTGGAGTAGGATGTCTGGCCGTGCTGGAACATTGGAAAATGTTTGATAGAGGAATAAAAGAGGGCAAGTGTAGAATGACTTCCACTGGAAAAGATTATCAATGGACACCACTTATATTTACAAAAAGTAGGTAATTCACAAAGATCGTAACGCATTATCTCAGTTTGGGAATGATTCTTTGCACTGTTAAAAATTATACTTCCTTATGATGTTGCCAAATTTTTATCTCCTTTGTATTTTAGGAAAAACTGTAAAACCTTCCTTACATATTATAAACTGACTTCAGCTAGGACTACTTTTACATGATTTAGCCTACGTTTATAATATATATATATATATATATATAATATATATATATATATATATATCACAGATATATCACTGCATCTTCACAGTGCTTTGTAAATCATTAATTTGTTGAAACTCCTGCTGTGTTTATTAAGCTTTGCTGAGAATAGCCATGGTTCCCTTAACATTGTATTTTGTCAACATTTGCTTTTATGATGTTCTTGATGTGATATGATAGGGGTTATTTTTAGAAACAAGAAAGTTTTTTTTTTAACCTAGGAGTTCACAAATTACATGTACCCTTCACCCAATACAAACAGCTACATAGATTGCTGTGTAAATGGACCTCTCACATGAATTTTTTAAAAGATTTTTAAAGTTTATTTTATTTATTTATTTGACATCAAGAGAGAGAGAGAGATCACAAGTTGGCAGAGAGGCAGGTGGAGAGAGGGGGAAGCAGGCTCCCTGCTGAGCAGAGAGCCCAATGCGGGGCTCTATCCCAGGTCTCCGAGATCATGACCTCAGATGAAGGAAGAGGCTTTAACCCACTGAGCCACCCCCCAGATGAATTTTTATTAAGAACTTTGTCTTCTCTGGGTGTTGTTGATCCACTAAAAATTACAGAACTGCTTATACTCTGTTTTAACCTAGAAACAACTTTTTAGCCAGCCTACCAAATTGTGATTTTTGTGACTATTTTAAAGAATAAATGACTTTTGTATATTGTGGTTTAATAATTTACTTCTGTTAACAGGAGCCAGTTAAGTTGCAGGAAGTTTTGGTACCAGCATTTGTTGAATTATTTTTTCTTCAGAGTATAAAACTTCTCTAAAGAAGAAAGAGGTTAGCTATGGACATAGTGAGTGGGAAATTTCATGGAAGAATGATTTATAGTTAATATTAAGGTATAGGTGTCATAGAAAATTCTTATAGGACCAGGCAGGTAACATAAATGAGGTTAGTAGAAAGAGTCAGGAACTATAAGATAACTACAGCTGTGGGGACTGACTACAGTGATGTGGAAACTGTTTTACCAGACCAAACAAATCACTTATGAGAGCTTCATGTGTTTTTTTTTTTTGAGGTGTTTGTTGTCTTACAGGATGGGTCATGTGTGAGTAGGAAAGTGGAGAAGGTAACTTGTAAGCCTGGGAGTTCATGTAAAAAAAGAAAAATAGCCTGGTGGCTGGGGATGGCCTTTAGGAGTAAGCCTCGATTCTAGCAGTAGTGCTCAAGTCAGGGTGGTTTTCTGACTCCGGGATATCTGGTAATGTTTGTAGACATTTTTGCTTACCCCAGCTGGAGGAGGGTCCTCCTAGCATTTCATGGGTATGTGTTGAACATTGTATAATGCACACCCCTCATGACAGAGAATTATCTGGGCCAAAATGTCAAAGGTGCCAAGGTTGAGAAACCCTGCTCTAGATGAATGTGTGTGTTAGGGAACAAGGAACGGTATATTAGGTGTTCTGCAACTTATTGTTAAGTACTTCAGCATAGAAGGTGTAAATTTAGTCTAAGGTCCATTAGTTAACATTTAAGGTATTTTAGAAATATATACTCCAGAAGTGGTTTGTCAATATATGAAAGATATAATGCAATGGCCCCAAATTTAGAGCCCCAGGCAGGCAGAGAAATTCACTATCTTTATTTCAATTAATATCAGTTGCTTTATTAATTAGTATAATGGATATTAGAGATTATTTTTTAGTTCACAAAATGAGGATGTATCAGCCTCAAAATTTTATAGAGTCATGGCAGCCAATATATAAAGAAGGCATGAGGATCTAGTGAGTCCAGGAGAACACATGCTTTGGAAAGTCCCTGTAGGCTTAGGATTCTGAACCTGTCCTCTATCAGTTGTTCAGCAGAGGATATTGTTGCCTGACTCAGACCAGAAGGTTAATTGAATCTTGCCATTAAAATAGAGTAGAGGGTGAGGAGATGGGGCGATGTTGGTTGAAGGGTACAAACTTCCAGCTATAAGATGAATAAGTTGGGAAGGTCTGATGTATAGGATGGCGATGATAATTAATCATACTGTATTATATACTTTAAAGTGGCCGAGAGAATCAATCTTTTTTTTTTTTTAAGATTTTATTTATTTATTTGACAGACAGAGACCACAGGTAGGCAGAGAGGCCAGCAGAGAGAGAGGAAAGGAAGCAGGCCCCCTGTTGAGCAGAGAGCCCAATGAGGGACTCGATCCCAGGACCCTGGGATCATGACCTGAATTGAAGGCAGAGGCTTAACCCAGGTGAAGGCTGAGCCACCCAGGTGCCCTGAGAATCAATCTTAAATGTCCTCACCACACTCACAAAAATGGTATTTAGGGGATGTGGTGGAGGTGTTAGTGCTATGGTGGTAATAACTTTGCAATATATAAATGTACTAGATCAACACGTTATACCCAAACTTACACAATGTTTAATGTCATTTATAACTGAGTAAGGCTGGGGAAGAAATAGAATAGCACAGAATCTGATTCAGGGAAATTTTCCATACAGAACACGGTTGGAACACCAGAAAGAATGCAGAGATGGGCCTTCATGAGCTTTCAAAGCAGGTGATAGGGCTGTTTCAGGGTCAAATGCCTATTTGCCTAAGTAGTAGAACCAACTCTCAATCTTGCTTTCATTTTGAGGTACTAGGAGTGTATATAGGTCTATAGGCTTTGTCTTTCTCTGACCATTGGTTCCAACTAAAAATTACCAAAAGAAAACCCTCACTGTGAGTTAAGAATCGGTCTAGGTTGGGTTAGTAGAGTCAAGTTACAGAAAACCTTGAAAGTGAGGCACAAGAATGTGTACAAGCTAGAAACTTCATGGGGTGAGCAGTTGAGAAGAGAGGATGATTAATTACTAATGTCTGAGATGAATAAAAAGAAAAGCATCAATGGAAAAAAAACTGGCAGGAAAGCTATTAAAATAATAAGATGTGGGGTGTGAAGTAATGAGGGTCAAGATTTTTTTGGATTCAGCAACATTCAAGGAAAGACAAAATTGGAGAGCCATGTTGAAGGCATGAATAATAATCACAGCTAAAATTCATAGTTATCTGTTTTTTGATTACTGTGCTAACAACCCCTTTTCATGCATTATCTTACTTAAGCCTCAGAAGAGCTCTACAAGGGAGATATTATTAGTAACCCCCTCTTATAGGCGAGGAAAGTCAAACTCAAGATTTTGAGTGGCTTAGGTTCACAGTATTAGTAAATGGTGGGACAGAACATTTGGAGACAGATTAATGCAGGCTTGCCTGGTGGGTCTGGTGTGATGGCGATTTCCAAAATGGGTATGATGGAGATGAAGCCAATTTTAGTGGGGGAGGAAGAAGGGCACGAGTGGGCCTGCCAGATTGGAGAGGGCAGAATGTGGTGGGAGTTGTTGGCTCATGGATGACCTGCCCAGAGCATCTGTCAAAGCAGAGCCAAATAGAGCCAAAGCAATAATTTCATGAAATTAAATTGTCTTATTTTCCTGGATTTGAGTTTCTTGAGTAGATTTATTTAACTTTTAGTGCTTCAGTAATTCTAGATTTCAACTGCCAGTGAGATTTGCTTTCCTGTGTGGACCGTATAGGAATTAAGCCCTCTGGACTCCAAAGACTTCTATCAAGAAAACCACTTAGGTATAATTCTTAAACATGCATTCCTGATATTCAGTCCTGATAATATGCAACATTTATGAAATCTAAAAACTATAAGTTTCTATAGATTTTAATCCCAGACAGTTTGGGTTAACTACAGCTAATAGTTTTTAGATTACAGGGTTGATCAAGCTTCTATTCCTTGCCTTATGCATGCCTTCCCAAAATCAGAAGGTGAGGCAGGGTCTTCCTTAGAATTTTGTGAAGACTGTTGCAGCTCCTAGCTGGAGCTTTAAAGTAGCTGGGGCAAAAATCAAATGAAATAATTTAATCTACAGATTATAGTGATCTGTAGTGACCTATAGATTCCAAAGCCACAATGGAAAGATAAACTATTCCCTCCTATCTTTCATGATCAAGGGCAGGCACTGAAAAGCCAGTGGACATTCTCAAAGATCCTTCTTGTCATATTTTACAGACCCTTCAAGACAATTTATAAGATGACATTTTCTTATAATGTCCTCATTAATGAATTTGTTCTGATATTTACTTCCCTAACAACTTACACTTCTTCAAAAGATTCGTTCCATGTGATTTCATATTCAGAGTTTTTTTTTTTTTTTTTTTTTTTTTGCTAGAGTAGAAGCTTCTTGAAGGCAGGGAACTTGTTGTGTTCACAGCTATATCTTTAGTGCCTACATTAACATTTGACATACTGCAAGAGGTGAGAAATGAATTAATTCTCAGTTCCAGTGTTATGTGATACTGGGACCAAGCAAAAATGTGTGTTTTTTGCTTTGCTCTAGGCAGCTAGGACCACAAACTACTTAAAACAGTTGACATATAGGAATGGATAGGTTGCTCCTTAGGACTGTTTTGGAAAAATAGCTTGCTTACCTTATTCATTTTAAGACCTCAATTTTACTGGGACCACCAATCCAAAATTGTCAGTAACTCTTCCCAATCCCCACTGGTTCTCTGCTTTTCAAGAACTACCTTAAAATCATTCAGCATGCATCTTATAAGCTTGTAACAGATATAATCTATAATCCTATAAATATCCTTCCCTAATTTTCTACCTTTGAAGATCTTAAGACTGCAAATGTGGTGTTCTTGCTTGCTGCAGTAAGTTTAGGAAACGTCTCTTTTTTTGATCAATAGGTATTTTTTATTGTCTTCATAGGGGTTTTTGTTGGAAGTAACAAATACTTGTTAAACAAGTGAGTGGGCAGGAGATAACAAATTGATTTCTAATTAATTTATGTGGACACCAAAGTTTCATTAAAGTAAGTAGACTAGATTCAAGCCACTCTACTCTTTCTTTTTGCAAAGCACAATTTGCACGTGGCTCTTTTGAGATTTCTTTCTTCCTTCAAGATTGCCTTGAGGTTGCTTAAGCCTGAGTCAGCCTGTGTTACATGGGGCAGGGGTGTAGAAGGGGGATAAAGTATGTTTGTACCATGTGCATCATCTTGACTACCTCCTTTAAGGAGTGAACCTAGACTTGGGGGTTAAGTCTACTAGTATTTCACCAGTTTTTATGGGAAACATAAGATAGAGAGGAGTTAATGTGTCCAAATGAGAATATGAAATAGAGAATATGAGAATATGGTGAGGAGGAAATACAATCGAGACTCTGGTGGGTGCATTCTCACCAGGGGTGATATTGCCCTCAAGGGGTAAAAATTGGTTCCTGGTGGATCAAAAAAAATCTCAGAAATTATCATGGTTTGTGGTCTTCTAAGGAGCATTGGTACATAACCAGATATAACCAGATATGTGTGATTTATCAACATTTCATAAAGAAGGGGTAAAAATTGGTTCTTCGGAGGATCAAAAAAAATCTCAGAAATTATGGTTTGTGGTCTTCTAAAGAGCAATGGTACATAACCAGATATAACCAGATATGTGTGATTTATCAACATTTCATAAAGAAGGGGCAATTGGCAAAACAAAGATGTCTAAAAAGGCTGCTTAGGGGGATGAAAAGAGAAAAAAGGTTGAGAAATAACTGCTCGAGTGACCATTTCTTCTAGATGGCCATGATTGAAAACTCTTCACATTCAGTTCAAATTTTTCAAATCTAATATTGGGTCTGGTGCAATTATGCATGGACACACAAAAAGGAATTTGGTTGTTAAAAAAACTGAACATGTTTTAAAAAAATTATTTTTTTAAAAAAGATTTTATTTATTTATTTAACAGACAGAAATCACAAGTAGGCAGAGAGGCGGGGGTGGGGGGAGTGGGAAGCAGGCTCCCCACCAAGCAGAAAGCCCAATGTGGGGCTCTATTCCAGGACTCAGGGATCATGACTTGAACAGAAAGCAGAGGCTTTAACCCACTGAGTCACCCAGATGCCCCTAAAAAGATACTCTTTAGTAGAAAGAAAGAATGTACATATAATAGCTGGGATTTCTTAGTATCTCCATAGGTTTGGCTATATACATTGTTAAGTTATAAACTTCAGTGTGTGTGTGTGAGAGAGAGAGAGCTATTATATATAATAGCTGGGATTTCTTAGTATCTCCATAGGTTTGGTTATATACGTTGTTAAGTTATAAACTTCAGTGTGTGTGTGTGAGAGAGAGAGAGAAAGAGACAGAGAAAGAGATGTCAACTTTTCTAAGACAGAAGGCTCTGAAAACTTAGCAGACTCACCTGACCTTAATGATGGGTCTGGTAACATGAAATTCACAGAAATTTGTTTGGTAAAGAGATTAACCTGGATATACCAATACTTTGGCAGATTGTAGAGAAAGTTACCGATGAAGTAAGTCATTAGAGACCATGGTTTTCTTTCCCTGGGAAAAATAACAGGCCCCAATATTTACTGTATTCTAACATATTAGCAAGATGTACCCATGAAAACGAATCAATCCCAACTTCTGGAGAGCAAATAATTACCATGTCTCATTACACTATTCATCCTGTTGGTGACCAGAAAGTCTTGATCATGGGGTCTCTGTGTGCTACTTGACTGCATTTAATTTGGATTATAGTCAGAAAATGCTCAAATATTCTTAATACATTTAATGGCAAAAAATGCTGGTCTGCACTTATTGACATAGGATCTACTCATTTCTTTCTAAATAATTAAGTTCCAGGAAATATGAGGTACTAAAATAAATACCATCTACATAAATGTATTTTACTGATAAAATTATCCTGAAAAGTGGTCCTTCAAGCACCTTGACATTGTGTGGGTATGATATGGGACTTAGTCTATCATGTGATCAAGATCATAATAAACTGAGTTTTTATGAGGTTATTTTCTTTTTTGCAGAATCCCAGACGTAGATTATTATTTTAAACAATGTAAACTAATAGACCTATATTTGTCTCTCTTTCAATTTGTAAAGTAACAATTATTGTGTTTCATATCTCTAGATAACAGTATTAAATGCTCACACTCTAGGCTATAGGAATATGGCTATATTTTCCCATTTGCATAAAATAAAAAAATTCACAATATGAAAAAAACATGATTGTGAACATTTATTGAAGGCCTATAGTAGGCCCGTCAGTTTATCAGATACATGTGTTACCGAGAATAATATAACCACGACAACTCCGTGAAGTAACTTTTATCCACTAATAATCCTTTTTTTTTTTTAAAGACTATATTTGGGGGTCACTCTTATGCTTACAACAAAACTAGATGAAGATTAGATAGGTGTGGTGGTGGGTGCTGGTGTGCCTTGTAGTCCATGCCAAGGATTTTGAATTTTTTCCTCAAGTGCAACTGAGATCATTAGAGAACTTTGAGGAGGGATGTAACACAGCACATTTTCAAATGAACACTCTGGCCTGCATGAGTGTGTGTGTGTGTATGTGTGTGTGTGTGTGTATTGGGGAAAGTAGTTTAGAATGGCGAGGTAGAAGCTGGAAGGCCAATTAGGAGTCTATTGCAATAGTCCAGGCACAATATGGCAGAGGCTTGGAGTAGCTCAAAGTAGTGAAGGTAATGAGTAGTGACAGACTTCAGGATACATTTCAAAGGAAAGAAGCTGGGATTGACTGATGCATTACATAGGGGATGTGACAGAAAAAGCAGGTTCAGGAGGATTCCAGGGTTTGGCCTAAATTTTTGTGATTTATGCCTTGCATTGACAACGGTTGCTGTGAACATTAAGTGAGAGAGAGAGGTGATGTTCTAACCTTGGGTGATCATGGAGGACTTTGGGAAAACATGGTAGGATTTGAACTGGATATTGAGAGGCAAGATTTGTTTAAAGTCAAAAGGAAGGGGACAGAAATTGCAGGCTGGTGAAATATAACAGGGAAACACGCAGAACTTGGAAGAGGCAATGATGCTTCCTGAAATGAGGAAAACTGAGGACGGATAGACTTTGGAGGAAGATCAAGAATTTGCTTTTGGATATATTAGGTTTGGGAGTTCTTATTGGAACCCAAACTATTTACAGTTCCTCAAACATTTCATGCTCTTTTTATTTGTAAGAGTTGTTTGTCAGAAGCAGTAAACCAAGAACAGATAGTACTGTGCTCAAGGTACTTTATAATCTCTTTGTCTTTATTTTCTTTACTTATGATTCACATGCAAATGATTTCACCAATTCCAGATCCTATTAAGAAGTTGTTGAAAAAAAACACTTTTCTTTCTCACAGTGATTTAGTTGACAATGATTCTTTTACTTCATGTTGTACTCTTAAACTGCCTGGTTGTTTTTCAGAATTATCACTAGCTCTGATATTTAGAAATCATTGTCAACTATTTATAAAATATTTAGAAATTCTTGTCTACTATTTATCATTATTTATTGTAGAGTTCTGGTTCGTTATGTTTTCTATTCACATGATTTAGTTTTTCCCCCTGGAAATTTATATTACTTCATTAAAGCCGTGAAGCAATTTCAACATCATCTACTTCGTACTTAAGGCGTCTATTTCAGAGTGCTTTTTTGGGGGGATACAAATACTTGAATGGAGATTTGTTACTGAAAAGGAATGGTTTTCCTAACACAATGACATTAAGAAGTAGGTAATAATATTTTGTCTACTTGGTACAGGATGTGTTTCCTAAATTTAGCGTAAAGGATAAAACTGAGTTCTGATTTTTCTACTTATGTCTGTGTGGATTGAATAAATTACTTAACAACTCCACAGTCTCAGTTTTACCTTCTGTACAGTAAAGGTAATAGTGGAACCAAACTCATAAGCTTGTCGTGAGAATTACAGGAGATAATATGGATGCAGTGATTGGCACAGCACCTGGCACATAGTAAATGCTTAATAAATTATATTATTACTATTATGATGATCATCATGACCAAAGGGTAAGATATGATATCAAATGTATTTTACGCATTTACTCCTTACACACCATTGATGTGGTTTTGGTGGATATAGAGCTGGAGAACATAGTTATCTCTAAAATTTTATAACCTAGTTGCAGAAATAGAGTACTAGTCTTGAAAAAACATAATAATAAAATATTAAAAAATAGTTTGAGTAGTTCAAGAGAAAAATTATGACAAAATAACACAAGATTTATGACCCATGGATTTCTTGATAATTGTTGCTGTGGGCATTTGGAGAGAGAGATGGGATTCGAATAAGGTATTGAGGAAGAACAGGAATAATTTAAAGCAAAGAGAAAGGGGGCAGAAATCTCAGGTAGGTGGAATTTAACAGGAAAAGGGTAAAACTGGGAAAAGGCAAGCATGTGTATAAAAACAGTGTTTGTAAGGGTGCTATGATTCCTATTCAGTAAAGCAGATTTTTTTGATGAGTCATTTCCCCACAGTTCTATCAGCAAAACAAAGTCTAAAAACTAGAAAGGTGAATAAATGGATATAACTCACAGGAAATAAACTTGAATAAAAAAATTTCCATACTAAAGATAAAAAGTTTAGAAAACTTCAGGAAAGTGAGATTCCAAGCACTCCTTATTCAAAATTTAAAAAAAAAAATTTTTTTTTCTAATGGCATAACTAGGATGCCTGGCTTTTCAAGACAACCATTTGAAAGTAGAGAAAAGTCCATGCTTGCAAATAAAAACTTTTTTAAGACTTTTGTTATTGCTACAAGTTTCAGGTCTTTATTTTACAATTCAAAGGTCAAGACTGACCATTTGCTTTCTGTGCCCTTTCTAAGTGCTCCTTTGAGCTACTGTTTGTTGCTCACAAAATAGGGCAGGGTCATAGAAATGCAAGTAAAACATCTTGGTTAATATCTCACTTTTTTTTTTTTTTTTACTGCTGCAAATGCTACCTAGGATTGAGGGTCAGATTGATTGAAATATAAAAAAAATAAAAATAAAATACTTGGTGATATTTAATGTAAGCAATGAATTTCCATATCTGGAACATATAAAATTATTTATTTGACAGACTGTGAGATAGGCAGAGAGAATGATTAGAAGCAGGCTCCCCGCTGAGCAGAGAGCCTTCTGCGGGACTCGATCCCAGGACCCTGAGATCATGAGAAGGGCGGTGTTAGAAGGGCCCCTGTGACTTTAAAGGAAATTCTGCATAAGAGAACGGGTGTTAGAAGGCTGTGACTTTAAAGGGATGACAAATGATTAAGCTTTGGTCTTGTAATTTGGAATTTATGAGGCAAGTAAAGGAAAAGTGCATTACGTGCGCGGGAAATGACACCATGGAGAGAAGGTGCGTGGATTTGAAGGGCTTGTAAGCAGTTTGTAATGGCTGGAGCACACTCTGTGTGTGTGTGTGTGTGTGTGTGTGTGCGCGGTGGGGGGATGGATGTGAGAGAGACAGACGGACAGAGCCAGGGCAAGAAAGCATGAGAGAGCAAGCAGATGATGAAACTGGAAAGGTTAACTACAGTAAAAGGTTGGAAGAGACCTGTATCACGGTAGGGACAGTGAGGGATTACTGGAGAACGGAATCAGATTTGCTGGGTAGTGTTATGGACGGGAGTCACCTCACACAGAAGGGTGTTTCTATCTTTTAGAAGAAAACTCATAATCCATGCAAGAATGGTGGCAATAAGAACTCAGGGAGCCACCGAGATGGAAAATGAAGACAGCTTCGTGAGATAATTAAAGCAGAGCAGACAAAACTTGGTTGTTAACTGGTGTTGGGGGCTGTAGGACAGGGACGAATCTTGGATGACTTCCTGGGTTCTGACTAAGGTGTCTGGGTAGCAAATATTTAAATATTAAGTGTGTTTTAAACGATTTGCCAGGGGGCACCTGGGTGGCTCAGTGGGTTAGAGCCTCTGCCTTTGGCTCAGGTCATGATCCCAGGGTCCTGGGATCGAGCCCCGCATCGGGCTCTCTGCTCAGCAGGGGGCCTGTTTCTTCCTCTCTCTCTCTCTGCTTGCCTCTCTGCCTACTTGTGATCTCTGTCTGTCAAATAAATAAATAAAATCTTTTAAAAAAAAATAAACAATTTGCCAGGCTGACAGATTCTTGGCACATAAAGGTAACTGAGAGTTTAATGGAAGGGTTGGCAACTGAACATGCAATTGTATTACAGGTGATAAGTGGTGCCATCCATTCTGAGAAAGAATACGGGAAGGAAAGGAAGCAGAGATGAATTACAAGAAGAAACAATGCATTCAGTTCCAAATGCAAAAAATTGAGAGAGCTCTGGAATGCCATAGGGGTCCCGGGGGTTTTGCTGAGAGGCAGCCAGGGCTGGAGAAACAGGAATCAACAAGAATCACAAAGACCTGGGCTTGGACTGTCATGGGGGATCCGTCCCTTGTTCAGTTTGTGATTTCAGGGAAGTAATGATTTCTTCATCTGAAAAATGGGATTCACTTTTATGAGTCATCAAGGATGAGTGATGATACCAGGGTACACCATCACTATGGTACACCATAAGTGGTCCCCAAATGTGGTGGCATTGCATAGAGAAGGTCTGGAGCTGAGTAAGAGATGTAGGCTGGGGAAACATACGTGATCGATGATGCTCGAGTTGGGGAGGAAACTGATCTAGACATGGTGAGCTTAGTAAGAGGTGCCTCGATGAGTTCTCGGCATCTTTCTCTTATCTGAGTGATCATTCATCTCAGAATATTCAGATTATTCACTTCAGTTGCTCTGAAGGATTTGGGAGTGCATTACATGTGCAGGAAATGACACCATGTCTTCTCCGTGAGAAAAATGCATTACAGGTTAGGGAGTTACTGAAGACAGTAATGTCTTTTAAAATTAGGTCTTGGGCACCTGGGTGGCTCAGTTGGTCAAGCGACTGCCTTCAGCTCAGGTCATGATCCTGGAGGCCCAGGATCCAGTCCCACATCGGGCTCCCTGCTCAGCAGGGAGTCTGCTTCTCCCTCTGACCCTCTCCCCTCTCATGCCCTCTCTCTTTCTTTCCTTCAAGTAAATAAACAAAATCTTTAACAAAAATAAAATAAAATTAGGTCTTTATGATTTTTTTTTTCTTAAAGTACACATTGCAATAGCCATTGCTTATTTCACAGAAAGAATTGTATTGCGTACTGTATTGCGTATCTTTAGGATGGATGTCTGCAGCCATCATTATGGTGTCCTTTGAAGGATGACAAGAGCCCATTTGAGATCCCTCAAGGAGACCAGTCATTACTTAGCCACAGGAGAGTCCCCTCAATGTCAGAGGCTGATTTGCAAGCGTGTGACTAAGAACAGTTGCAGTTTTGGCCTTTAATAAGCAAAACTTCATTTGATTTATGGGAAGAGCATGGATGTGAGCTAGAAAGTTCTTAATTTTACTGCTGGCTTTGTTTCTTGGTTTCTTGTTCCTTGAGTGAACTGAGACAGGTTTTTAATCTCTCTGAACCTCAGCTTTGTCAAGTTTAAAATGTAGTTAATAATAACTTCTTTGCACATTTATTGTGAGACTTGAGTGAGATAAGAAATGCGAAATGACTATCACGGTGCCTGGCACCTTGTAGCTTCCAAGTTTTATTCCTGAAAACAGAACCTCAGAATCCTTTTTGTTTTTTCTTCTCAAAGAGTAAGCATTGACGACACTTTTCACCAAAGCTTTAAGCTAATAATAACAACCTTCCTTTGTGGCAACCCTAGAAACAAACTGCCAAACTGAAACATAAAATCTGAGCTAGCACATCCACTCCAATTTTAGGTCTAGCTGCTTGGAAGGTAGCTTGCGTATGAATCACCTAGCGGCCGGGGTGCTATCAGATAGTGTTATGGCATAGGGATGGACTCTATTTACTTTACCCATTTTCTCTCATTCTTCTCACCCGTAGAGGTTTGCAAGAAAGAGCCCAGTTACAAGTGCTCTCAGAGAAGCACATCAAAGTGTCTGATACAGCTAAGCGCGTTATTAATTAGAAGCAGCAAGATGAGCTGTTGTCCTGTCAAGAAGTCAAATTATCCAGATTTGCCCACTGCTCTCTGTATGCCGCCCCTTTTAAAGTGTAAGTTGCAAACTAAGGATATTTATAGATCTGGCCTATTCTTCCCTTGCATTGGAAAGTTTCCTTTCCCTTATTAAGAATGGAAGCTCTCTAACGAAGGCTGTTTATCATGATACGTGCTGCTTTTTTACTATCCTAGAGCGCGCTCGGCAGGCAAGGTGCTGATTTCTTCATTTCTCTTTCCCCTCTTCTAGCATGTGACCCTGAGGATGCTGCTCCCTGGTTTGCACTCCTACTCCCTCTCTTTCCCCTTACATATTTCATTTGTTTCATTGTTTTTCCCTTACATGTGAACTCTTCCTTCCTTTTTGATTCTCATAAGCCATTACTTTCTAAAAGCACAATCCCTGGCTTCATTAACTCCCTTTCAAGGATCATAGCACTCTGCCAGGGATTGGGGTCCGCACGTCTGAATGCATCAGCTCGCTTCCTGATGCGGTCCTCCAGCAGACAAGTCTCCATTATCCCCGCTGCTACCGGGTTTGTATTGGCCAGCCTGAAACTCACCCCTTGAGCACTGGCCCAGGGAGCAGCAAATACCCTACTCTTTGGGTCCTGTCACTCTTCCTGTCTGTGTCCTGAGGATGAAAATGCCTCCTGGTAGGATGTTTGGAGGCTCAAGTAAAATAATGAAAATGAATTATTCTTTCTAGGGCTCCTAGACTGCTAAAATTGGAAAGTGCCACTGATCGGGATGCCTGGGTGGCTCAGTCAGTTAAGCACCCACTCTCAGCTCAGGTCATGACGCCAGGGTCGAGGGATCAAGTCCTGCATCAGGCCCCTTGCCCAGTGGGGAGTCTGCTTCTCCCTCTGTCTGCTCTCTCCCTGCTTGTGCTCTCTCTCTTTCTCTGGCAAATAAATATATAACAATCTAAAAAAAAAAAAAAAAAGGAAATGCCACTGATCGAATCCTTTTTATAAACATACTAATTTATACTTGGATAAATGATCTAAGCCCTAAGTGACTGGTTCCACATTTTAAGCAGAACTGGAGGGCCAGGCAACGATAGCAGGTATTCGATGTTGGGGAGTTGCTATGTGTATGGCTGAGAGATAAAAACCACCTTAGATGAGAAAGATGTTGCTTATTAAAATTAAATAAAATGCTTTTATGATTTCCTTTTTTATTTTCTCCAAACTCCTTGGCCATGCATTTTAGATTCTGTCACCACTTTATTTCTTTGGCTTTGGTGTTTCTTATGACATTTTTTCACTATTTGCCCAAATCTGTTCCTTCAGGATCACAAACTGAAGATACAGGCAGTTAGCACTGATGGACTATGGCCATGGCCCTGGTCCTGCATTTCCTGCTCATTTTCATCCAGGACAACAGGGACCGCTGTGGGTTGTTGCATGGTGAGGGCCATGACTTCCAACCTCTTGGCAGGCTCGTAACTTGGATCCTCTGCAGTCCCCTGCCCCTCTCACCCATAAATAATGTGTGTGTTTCAATACCAGGTTTAAGCAACATAGTTGCCAACTAAACAGAAGATGTTTCATCCTATTACTAGAACCTGGGCATCATTACATCCGTTACTCGAAAATCCTTCTTTCTAGCAGAGACCCAAGCATTGAGGGCGTTTTAAACCAATTTTCATGGGTTTAGTAGGAGTAACTAGAGATAGTTTTAATAGTGATCTTTCATATTAAATTGGTCTGTGTAGTAATGACATTTTAAAGTTGAATGCATATTTTTATATATTAGATCATTGCACACTTACTTTCTATTTAGCTTGTTTGTGGGAGGTTGTACTTAAAACGATTCATGTTATTGAGTTATATGATATGATTATATTGATTATACTGATTAAGGCACAAGATGATTGAGGTATTAGAGTTAGAAAAATCCTGGTTCTAGTGAGAGATACTGAAAGTTATTTAACTTCTCAAGAGCTCAGATTCCTCACCCTTGATTAGGCTCGTCAAAAGAGAGAAGCATATAAATACCGAGGGAGGATTCCTTGACTGCTTTTTCCAGAACATCCACACCATCTTGCTACTCTCTATCCTATTATGCTGTTTTTTTTCTTTATAGCCAATATGACCTTCTATGATTACTATTTTATGACATAAAGACAATGTAAGCTCCTTCAGGGAAGACATGTATACTGCTTGGTCTGTTGGTGACTCCCTATCTCTGACAACCACATTGGTATATGGCAGATGTTCAATAATTATTTACTGAATGAGTGAATAATGTTTCCAAACACTTAGCATAGTATCCGCTGCATAGTAAAACTCAATAAATAGTCATTATCATTACTAGATATGATGTGATGAGCTGCCAATGAGAATCTAAGTGTTATTAATATATTATCTTGTTCCTTAAATGAAGGCTTGAGTGGGTCTTTTGGGTTTTTGCTGTCTGTCCTGCACAGCTTCACTACAAGATCTCTTCTGGTCCTTGAGTCAGCTGTGCTAACAATTCCCAGATCTACATTTCTGCTCCGGAATCCTGCTCTGGAATCCCACTTACGGCATGTAGGCACTTCATGCTCAACCTGTTTCCCAAACCTGCTCATCCTGAGCTGCTTTTTTCAAATAAGTGCATCCTGTACTTACCCTGATGCTCAAATTAGAATTTGGATCAACCCTGATCATTCTCTGTATCTGACCTGTTCTCAATTTCTCCCTCTGTTTCTCCCATTTGCCTAGCTTAGACTATCATTGTCTCTCATCTGAGCTTTTACAGTTACTAATAAAATGGTTCAATATTATTGAGCACAGGAACTTATATGCATGTGGCTAGATAAAAGCCCAGGAGTTAGATGGTACTCATGTTTTGCTATTATCATTTTACAGGTGAAGAAAAAACAAAGTTCAGAGAGATTAAATGGTTCCCCAAATTCGCACAGCTGCTAAATGTTGGAGCCAGGATTTGGACTGAAATTGGTCTGATTCTAGAACCTTCAACCATCTTTTAAAACTTCTTAATTGCAATGAGATTTCCCTTTTTTTACCCTTGTTCCAATCTACTCTGTTTTCTTCTTACCTCTGAGTGATCTTTTCATTGTTCTTCAAGAATCATCTTACAAATCATCTTACAAATCATCTTATTTTCTTTCTAAATTCTGTGGGGGTAGAAGTAGATGCTTCTCCTGGGACTCCACCGCACTCTGCACATGTCAACCTTGGCCATTATTACTTTGGATTATTATTTTGCATTTTAATTTTCAGTGCACACACCCATGAGAACAGAAGCTTCACCTAATTAATGATTGCATGTATGATACCTGTACTCCATAGGAGCTAGGTAAAGTTTTGTTCAACGAACACCTCTATAAATACTATTTACTAAGGAGTTTAATTTACTTGCTCATTTATTTCTATAGGAATGCTGCTAATTTTTTTTCCCACAAAAATGTATAGTTAGCATTTTAGAATGCCTCCTTTTTAAGTGAAACCCCTCTCTCCCTTTGGTTTTCTACTAGCAACATAGGAAGATTTTTTTGTTGTTTTTTGTTTTTTACAGACCTGTACCCCTGGGGATAAAAATATATGTTTATAAAAAAAATAAATTACCATTTATTTTAATAAGCACTCTTCCCATCTGTGTCCCCTCAAACTTCCATGTCCTATTTGGTATCTGGTGACTTCTGGTTACCTAAATATCTTTGTTCTTTCAGCCTATTTTTTTTCAGGCCACCCTATAGGCCTATGTTCTATTTTCCTGAATTTTGCTTTCTGCTAGGCAACAAGTATAGTATCAACACACGTGTTTCATTCTTCACTTACAGCTTGAATTTAAATCCCATTTTTCATCTTCTATGACCAGAGATGGGAATTTCAGGTCCTAGATATGGGGGAGATATTTTTGGGCAGTGGTATCTTAGGATTTTCTTCAAATCACACCCTATTATGTCTTTGGAGAAAGCTTTACATATCTCTTTGTTGTAATCGTTCTTCCAAAATTGGTAAAGAGTCTTTTGCAGCCGATGAAACTATAGTGTGACTGATGAATTATAAATAGGAAAGTGTTCATCTCTGCCAAGATATTTAAATCTGAATTGTACAAATCTCTGTCACTATCTTCTTTGGGAGAAGATAAGATTTTATTTTTGGGCAGATACACTGAAGGCTTATCTCATAGATCTCTAGAGTTTGAAAATATATGTCTAAGAAAGAAAAATAATAAATATTGTCAGGTTCTGATATCAGAAATCTAACAATATGTTTTAACTTATCAATTTCAAAGCACTCACGATAAAACAAATACCATGTAAATATGTGTTAATGTGGACATACCCTTACAGTGTTTGAGAAGTATAATCAATTTTTGAATTGTTTTAATAAATATGCTAAGGAAAATGTAAAATATCTAGTGTATTATTAGGCTAAAATGATCTGAAAGCTATTTTAACAGTTACTAACATAAAACACATGCTACCACCTAGAACTCTTGAAAAGATAGCAGTTTAAGTTCTCTGTTCCAAAGTAAAAAATTTCAGAATTCCCTCAACCAACATTAAAAGCCAAGGTGGTTTTTTATCCACTTCCTAATGAAAACATTTTGGAGGAATTACAAAATGAGTCCAAGCTCGTTACAGAGAAAAAGAATAATGAATCCCTTAGTAGTGGTATGTAATAAAGCCCACACTGTGTATGGCTCAGTCAAATCAGCTGGTCCCACCCCTTTATTCGATAGGTGAGGAGAATGAGACCTACTGGTGCTAAAGGTACAATGATGTCAGGTGAGTGAACAGACACTAATTCGGTTGCTTTGTATCTCAGTCCAAAGCCTTTTGTTTCATGTTACCATGAGCAACCTTGTTTACCCAACATGAGGTGAAGGGCTGGGATAGATAAACAAAGGAACAGTATTTGGGACCTAAGATCAGTATATAACCAAATCTGAAAGTTCTAGACTTCTCCTGGATTGGAACTCAAATATTCACCCACTGAAGGGGAAAGAAAAATACTAAAGAATGCTGATTATTCCAGTTCCATTTTTTAGTTATATCAGTGGCTGATTTACTACAATTTGAATGATAAGGCCTCAAGGACTTCTGGAACTGTTCCATCATGGGTAGTCTTACCATGTATGCATAAGACTCCCTACGTGTATATCTAAAAATATATTTATTCCCCGTCAGAGTGAGACGAAACTATTTGAAACATGTGGAAACATTTTTTTGCTTATATACTGATCTTATGTCCTGGAAACAGTCCCTTTGTTTAGCTAGGGATCATCATCAACTTTAGATCTCTAAGATGTCAATCTGCATTTTTATATTGGTATTTTTTTTTAAAGATTTTATTTATTCATTTGAGAGAGAGACAGTGAGAGAGAGAGCATGAGCGAGAAGAAGGTCAGAGGAAGAAGCAGACTCCCCATGGAGCTGGGAGCCCGATGCGGGACTCGATCCCGGAACTCTGGGATCATGACCTGAGCCGAAGGCAGTCGTCGAACCAACTGAGCCACCCAGGCGTCCCTATATTGGTATTTTTAAGAGAGCATAAAATACAGTGAGATACTTATAATTGGACCACTGCGGTAACACTTTCTACTTTAGCTAGAATCTGCATTAATTAGTGATACTTCTTCACAAAAATATTTCTTGAGTACTTTCTCAGAAATAAACCCTCAAGTATTTATTCTGTGTTATAATAGCCCTTTGCTGATTGAGAAGAATTGCAGTTGATGTTCATTTTCATGTCATACAGCATGGGTTTATAGGCGTCTTAAAATAGTCATGTTATTTTAGTCACATCTGAGACCTGAGCAACACTTTTCATAGTAAAATTAAAAAAAAAAAATCTTGAACAATATTGTTCTTGAGTTAATTCTTCGGCAAAATGATATAAAATATTCTATGTATTTTGTTCTTCATCAAAAACAATATTTATCCATTTTTGTGTGTAATGTTTATACGCTATGCTATATGCTAAACAAACAAGTCAAGAAGCTATGACTTGCTTCCTCTGGAATCTCCTAACAAACTCTAAGAAACTGCTATGAGAGGACAGGCAAAAAACAGTCTTTTTTTTTTAAATTTTTTTTTTAAAGATTTTATTTATTTATTTGACAGACAAAGATCACAAGTAGGCAGAGAGGCAGGTAGAGAGAGAGGAGGGGAAGCAGGCTCCCTGCTGAACAGAGAGCCCGACGCAGGGCTCGATCCCAGGACCCTGGGATCATGACCTTGGCTGAAGGCAGAGGCTTAACCCACTGAGCCACCCAGGTGCCCCCAAAAAACAGTCTTTTGCTGGAAAAATAACTTCATTGTGTCTTTGGGAAAAAAAAAAGCATAGATTTGCTTTTAATTTTTAATTTTTTATTGACATATAATATATTATTAGCCCCAGGGGTACAGGTCTGTAAATCGCCAAGTTTACACACTTCACAGCACTCACCATATCGCATACTCTCCCCAATGTCCATAACCCCACCCCCCCTCTCCCTACCTCCCTCCCCGCAGCGACCCTTAGTTTGTTTTGTGAGATTAAGAGTATCTTATGGTTTGTCTCCCCCCCAATCCGATCTTGTTTCCTTTTTTCCTTCCTTACCCCCTCAACCCCCACATTGCCTCTCAAATTCTTTGTATCAGGGAGATCATATGATAATCGTAAAAGGATGGATTTATAAGACTTTAGTTTATATTTAGATTTATTGATTATCAGGACCATGATAAATTCACATTGTGAGGAAACAATACTTCAAATATAGGAACTAAGTTTTCTACCCTTATATCAATATACAAATAAATGAAGAATTTTATACATTATTAATAGCTTAGAATCGTCAGCAATTTTTCACATTTAGAAGATATATATGATATAGAAATTTAATTATGAATATAATAGGAAAATTTCACAGATAAAATATCTCTCAAGACACAACTTTTTATATTACTCATAATATTAGACCATTGATTGTACTTCATATACTGTTTGTCTACTAACTGAAGTTATTACAAGCACTCCATCTGTACAATACACTCATGCTAGAGACAGTTCATATAGCTACAGTTTTTAAAGAACTGATCTGTGCCTTATGACAACAAAACTTCACTAATAAGAAACCATCATTATTGACTACCGTAGTAAAAACTTCATAATATTGGTGTTATGAAGGCTTTCCTTTTTCCTATATGCTACATGAGCTACATAGGCAAGCCATGAACTGTGTTTTTCATGTTATAACTGTTCAAGAGTCCATCCCTTTGGGGATCTGTTTCTCTTTGAGAACAAGAAGACATTAATATGCAATTTGATCTCTTCTATTTCATTCCTATTCTATTTCTGATTGTAAGTGTGTGATGGTGTGTGTGTGTGTGTGTGTGTGTGTGTGTTAATTAAAGAAACAAAGCCAGCACTTTCAATGCACCGTTTTCAATTTATACTTTTGAGTGAGAGTTAGGAATTGTTGTTGGACGGAATAGTCTTCAAAAGTCTCTGGTACATTTCTGACTTGAGAAATCTGGGATAGGAATCTCTTTCCATGTGCATATACACTATCCTTTGAGCCTCTTCAAAACACGTTTGAGTGGGTTCTTGAATATTCCTGATGATAGTTTCTCTTGTTGAACTGTCAATGTTAATCTGAAAAGTGAAATTACATGCAGAGCATAAGTAGGTATCATTGAAGATAGAAACCATAATGGAAAGGTTTAATTTTTCCCCCCCTCTCCCTTTTTTTTTTTTTTTTTTTTTTTACTGGAAAAAGGTAATTTTGTCTGAAATTCTGTAGATATCCAAAAAGACTTTTAAGAGACAAACTTTGCTCTTTCAAAAGCAAACATCCACCTTCCTATCCCAGGTTAAAAACCAAAACAAAACAGAAAACACATAGCCCCAGACCAAGGAAATCTCGGAAACCATTGCTTACTTAGATGCACTGGTTTGTTAGTGGAGTCTACAAACAAGGAAGTTTATGAGATGAAGGTCTCTTTTAAGGAAAGGGGAAGTTGGTGCTATTTTAAAGTTTATCTTTCTTAGTAGTCATGATTGTTGGTTTCAATGAATATGCCCTGAAATGGGAAGAGAGTGAAGAGAAATGGAGAAATAAAGGAGAGAAGTGGTTATTTCAATAAACCAAGTATTTTCCAGATAAGAGTTTTGAGGAACCAGTCAATAACGTAGGACTGTCCTGTGAGATGGGAATCTCACATAGCATTGTCCACCCTTATCCCTTGACAAGAATCTTCATTCCTTATTCTTTCTCTACCAGGAGGGGTCCCAGTGTTTCACGCACTCATGACTCTCTATTTTCTTGAGGCCGTTGTAAATGATTGGCAGAAATATCAGTGGGAATGTTTGCTGATTGGCTGCTTTGGAACTGAGGTGAGCAGTGAGTTTGGTGTGGAGGCACAGACTTTTCCCAAACCACTGGGGTATTCAATATGCCAGTGTATGGCATCTATAGTTCCTTCCAGCAAAGTCGATTCTTCTTTACAAGGACTTCTCCTTTTTTCTCTCTCTCTCTCTTTCTCTCTTTAAAGAAACTCTTCCAGGAATTAGGATAATTTAGTGAGAAGCAGCTCTGGGGCCAGACAGGCTTAACTGTGAATCCTAACTCTCTCACTTATCAGCTCTGTGACACCGAACAAGCTAATTAACTTCCCAGATTCTCAGGCTTCTTATCTGTAAAATAAGGTCTACAATATTGAGTTTGTAGCATAGTAGGAGATACTGGATATGAAGTGCCTGGCACATGTGTGTGCTTGAGAGATCTTAGCGCCCTCCCCGGGATGTACTGATTTCCATTAGCTGTGACTGTCGCGTAGTTACCTCTCTAGGGGACTGTGGCTGGATGTAAATCTTATAAAGTTTTCTTGCCCTAGAAATTCTGCTCCACCGAGAGGCAGTTTTCTTATAGGTTTCACAGGCCATCCAGAATTTAATATTCTCATCACTGTGCTCCATTTTTAAGTATGCTGTATAGACCACTGGACCATCTAAAAGTAATGGAGAAATCAGTTTATTTTCATGGATCAAAATCATTAGAAAATCTGAACAATATTTAATTCAGGTTAAAACTAAAGTCTAAATCAAAGCTTCCAAATTATTCAACAAGTGAATATTGTATAATGATACACACACACACACACAAACCACACACACACACACACACACTACATCACACTTACATCCAAAGCATATTTTGACAATGCTCGTTAGTAGTGGGGTCATCGCTTCATTCCTTTCTTCTGAGTCATTCAGAGGAAAATGTTCACTGAAGTGGGTGGGTTTGGGGCAGGAGAGGTCACTGGGACTCAGAAACAGGGCTTAAGTTGGATCAGTAGACAGAGCTCCATCATGAAACTGACATGAAGATCTAAGTCCTCCAGCCATACTGGAGGGTCAGGACACGGTTTAGAATCTCAACAGGCAGGTCAAGTTTGAAAGAAAAATATCCAAGTCATGTAGAAGTAATGAATTGATCAGGTTGTACAGCCTGGGGTGTTTCTCAGTATCCAACATGGAGAACATGGATGGAGGAAACGTTCAACTTCTCATTATGCTTTATGGTTCAAATGAGAAAGGAAGGACCAGACGAAGAATGGAATTCAGGTGCGGTGTTGGAAACTCTCTCAAAATAGAGAACAGGACAATGGGTATGTGTAGCATGACCATGAGATGACTCTTGATGCCAGAGATGATCATTGGTAGTTTTGGTATTCAGCTGTATTTTTGGAGTGGGTAGACAAGGACATCCATGTGAAAGGTGCTTTTCTGACTGAGGCACTATTTTGTAGAAAAGGGTTAGGCAAGCTCCCAGAAATATAGCACATTAAAGAAAATCTCTGGGAGGACTAAACATTCTCAGTATTGAGGATGAACCCTCTCAGAACTTCTTTTGCTGACTGGGAAGTCTCTTGGCATATCTGAGAAATTGAATTGCTAAATGATGAAACAATGTAACTTTTAATTGATAGTAAATAGAAGTGTGTGTGTAGGCACATTGAATATGTGACCAAGCATAGGATTTTGATTAACAATATTTTATTCAGTATTATTAACTGCCATAAGAAATAATGGTAATGGGACGCCTGGGTGGCTCAGTTGGTTGAGCAGCTGCCTTCAGCTCAGGTCATGATCCCAGCGTCCTGGGATCGAGTCCCACATCGGGCTCCTTGCTCAGTGGGGAGCCTGCTTCTCCCTCTGCCTCTGCCTGCCATTTGTCTGCCTGTGCTCGCTCTCTCCCCCCCTCTCTCTCTGATAAATAAATAAAATTTAAAAAAAAAAAGAATTAATGGTAATGAGGTAGAGTACCAATATAAAGTCAAGCTTTCCAAGATCTTCGTATTACAGAATAGGCTGAGTTTTCTAGCACTAGAAAGCCGTAACTTCTTGGCTTCTACTGGCTCTGTCAGCAGTGATACAAAAATAAAGATAGCAATCAAGATATTTTTATTCAAGAAAAAAAAAAAACTCAAAAAGAGGCAGATCCCCTCTTCAATTTGCAAGAAATGTGCCTTCGTGGGAACACACAAAATTAGAGCATGTCTCATGAATATCATGAAAGTCTAATCTTCATGACATTCAGTAGGAAATGGTTTGAACGGAATAACACTTGAGTTGAGAGGACAGATGAGATGGGGATGGAACGTGTATAAATATGTAACATAGGAAATGATATGGATTAGATATTTCTACCCAATGGGGAATACATTTTATCTTAGATTTCAAACAAGAAGTTTCTTTTCACCACCAAGCAACTTTAAGATGTGCCTTGCTTCATCACAGGCACAGAAAGCTAAGGGCAGAGACAAAGACTGTACCAAGCGGAGCTCATCTTAGAGAAATAGCTGAATGGGAAGGCAAACCAAAACCTAAACAAAACAAAACCATTAAAAAAAAAAATCAAAACAGAAAGCCATTTCTAGCTTAATAAGTAAAGCTGGAAGACAATAATTTGCAGTGTGTGTTGAAGAAATGGAGTCCTAGCTAAGAAGATAAAAAGCAATTTGACATACTTTGTACTTAGTGGAATTTGGACATTGCGTCCTGAGGAACAGAATTTGAGAGTCCTAAAAGAAAGAAGTGATCTATGGAACAGGGTAAGGAATGAGGTACCAGATAAAATCTGTAGATCCTGGAATGAGAGTCAGCCACCAGGCTACTTGGATGGCTCAAGTGGCTGGGCGGCTAGGGGAGAAGGAGATGACTTGGAAACCAATATTAGATTCTATGTTATAGAATTCTGAATTTGTGTTGATACTTAGGTTTAGCTTCATTGCATAGTAAAATCTTTAGAGATTCTCATTTCAGAACCTCCCTGCGTCTGTGTCAGCCTTCTCTAACTTCTTTCCTGATTGAGCGGAGGAAGGATTTTATGGGACCGGGCAAATGGTTCAACAGTTTTCAAAATACCCAAGGCCTTTGCTCATGAAACCATCCATGCATTGCTGTTGATATTTTATGTAGACACTTGATATGATAGATTGTAGTATTGGTCTTAGTTACTTCCTGCCCTTCTTATAGGAGGATGACATTTTATGTCCTACTTATATCAGCCTTGCTTATTGGACTTGTTTTAGCCAAGGAAATATATGAAATGTGCCATGGATAGCTGGAAGAAGGTTTTAAGCAGAAAGTTGAAGCAGGTGGTCTGCGATTGCCCTTCCAACTGGTCTTGCAAAGGACACATTCTGGGAAAGAACCTTTGGTCTGAAGGTTAGAATGAAGATATGGAAGAGACCTGGAGCTGAACCCAGTCACTGTGTGACATGAACAAGAAATGAACCTTTCTTGTAAATTAGTGGGATTTGAATGTGGTCTTTTACCTGACCTGGACCTGAAAGCTGACATCGATCACTTGGACCTCTCTGATATTTCAGAGAAGATTCTGGTGCCTGGAATCAGTAGACTCACATGGCTGGTATGTTTTATAGAATTTTTATAACTTAGTCAAGTAAGCAGCTGAAGATGCATTTGTATGAAAGTGTTCCAGGAATATGAGTAATTATTAAAGTTGGAACTGATTTGCTCAATTGAGAATTTCTACTGACTCAGACAACAAATGAATTTAAAGGTGGAAAAGCCTTTTCCAAATCGGGCAGTGAGGCCCAAAGTAGCCCGTTCTGAAGTTGTAAATGCTACTCCTTCCTGAGCATTATACTCCACAGACCGTGATTTTGCTTGAGCAGAGTGAATAAGGAGAAACAACTAGAATTGCTCATTAAATGGAGAAGATGGAAAAAATAGGTTTATGTCATATATAATGCATGCTTTTTTCTTAAGAATGCGAGTGATGCTTTTGGGAGTCTCTAGCATGATCTTTTTAAGCTAGTCACTGAAATTAGTATTTCTATGACACACAAGATAACACATGTCAGTATCTTGATGCAGAAGGAAAACGTGACATTCCTCTTGGCTGAGTCAGAGCAGTGGCCCATCTGTTGCAGGATTGTTTTCTGCAAGGGGAAAAACCTTACACCACAAATTAAATCCTAACGTTTTGCTATATTGCGGTCTTTCATCAGAAATGCACCTAAAACAATTTTAAATTTATTTTATTTTCAATCTGTACCACTTGGAATAATAAATTCCATAATTGTACTAGACTCTATATGAAGGTTAAAAGTAAACCTGCTTTACTGAGATTCTCTAGTTTGGCTACTATGATATTAATCATTTATGATTTTTCTCTTAACTTCTTTTTGCTGTGTTATTATAAAAGTAACTTAAAGTACTATGAGTTGTTTTTAAATACAGAAAACTTCCAATAAAGATAATAAAGATTATTGACAATTTGATATATTTCCCTTTGTTTTTTTCAGTCCTTTGTTAATGTTTAACTTTCTATCTAACCTAGTATTCATTCATGGATACAAACATAGATACATATATAAATTACTGACATTATACTATGAAAACAATTTTGCATCATTCTTTCATATTTAGTATGTAGGAACACTTTCTTCTTTTGATTTTTAAGGGTCACATACTGGTCTATTGCAAGGCTACCCTATTTTATATTTAGCTACCCTGCTATTATTGAATATCTATGTTGTTTCCCACTTTTATGTTGTAAATTATCCTACATTGAATGTTTCGTGTATAAATCTTTGCATCTGTAATTATTTTCTTAGAATTAATTTAAGGGGTGGAATCCTTAGGTTGACAGATACCGTATTTTTGGAGACTATTGATACTTGTTGTAAAATTGCTTTCAGAAAGATTTCATTATTTTTCATTACTAACATTAGTGTCAAAATGTCTGCTCACTTCACCCTTTCCAGTCTGATGGGGATAAAACCAGTGACTTACAGTTGTTTTAGATTTTTAATATATTAATGCCGAAACATTTTTTCTTTCTTACTGACCATATCTTTTCTTTCTGTGAATTTCAAATCATATAACAATTTTTTTACACTATTAGTGTTTTCTGGATTTTTTTCAGATCTTTACATATGAGAGACATAGTTATATTTATTGCATTATCTTCTCTGCTCTTTTTACATAGAATTTTTGTTTATGATTTTTGAGAAAAATATGTAAGCCATCTAATCTGAAAAAAAAAAAAAAAACACCTCATTTTGTCTATCTGACCTGCTTTCAATCTCTTTTGCACTTTTATCAGAGAAAAAGAAAAAATCTCTATAACAAAAATCTGGCCACAACCCTTTAATAATAACCTTTCAACCTTTCCCCATTATTGCCCCCATAAAAAAAGCCAGACCTTGGCAGTGGCTACAGGGCCCATGAAGATACAGTGTTCTCTACCTCTCTACCTCTTTCTTTGTCACTTCTGGAAACATTCTTGGTTTGAGTGTTGCTCCTGGCCAAGCCATGTGCCACCGCCATGCTGTTGTACAGGCAGTTCCTTCTACGAGGTGGCCTTTGTACTCTGATCTAAGACTCATGTGGAGCATCTCAGTTTCTGGAAAAATTTCGAACACTCCCCTCCCCCACCTAAGTAAGTGTTTCCCATCTGTTGACAAATAGCACCTGGCCCATCTTATATAATTACAGTTCTGTCTCACCCTGCATCACAGTCTGCTCTATCTACCCCTTTACCTTTGATTACTTTCCCACTCCCGGGCTCATACTTCGTGAATTAGGACTGCAGGTCTGTCTTCACACGCCCAGTGGCTTTGCCCTGCCTTGTATACAGCAGGTACTGACTAGACCAGTGTGTCAATCCAGGCTTTCGGACTTCTCATACTTTTATGTTTGAAAGTGATTCTCTGCAAGTTTTGAAAGGTGAAGCAGCAAGCCATAATTATTTAGCATCCTGGGGGCACCAAAGACCAGAAGATTTTACCTGAAGTGTTGTTCCTTTTTGCTTTTTTTTGACACTGAGACGACATGTCCTAATGGAACAAGGATGTGTCTGAAAGGCCAGGTTTTGTTGTTCTCTTTTTCTCCCTCAAGGGAACAAGTGCACGAGGAGTTAGAGAAGACAAATAGTGCCACGTGGAGGAGCTGCCACCCCGCAGGGGAGGTAGTGTGAGGGCTGCCGAGGGGAACCATGGCAACAGCAAGGGATTAGCAGAGGGCAGAGTAAATTATAGTGTAGGAAGCTGCAGATCCACAGCGAGCAGCACAGAATCTCTCTCAGAGGAAGAGAGCTGAGGGAAAGGCTCTGTCTGTGGGATCAGGAGGCATGTGGAGTAACAGCATCCATCCGTCACTTCTAATGTCTGCTTTGTGCCAGGCTGAAGATGCACCAGGCACAGGAATTGGAACCGTCTTCATGGCCTCCAGAGATATGATAGTCCTATAGCATCCAACCTGGCATTTCCAAGGGTGTTTGCAGGTGATCGTGGTAACTGAGAAGGAAGGAAAGTATACACCACCTTGAAGGATGACTTTGACCCAAATCAATGGTGATGTAAACTCTGTGATTCACAAAACCTGCCTATTTAGAATGGCTTAACTCTACGTCTGCTCTGGAACAAACTGAAGAGAACATACGAACATATGTAACTGGACTTTCTCATTTGAAATCATCTGGGCAAATTTTATGTGGGCACTCAACATTACACAGTCATTCTACCACCCCTCCGTAATATCTTGGTTCTTTCACTCGCCAGAAACCATTTCTTCTCGTCTCCCTTCTCCCTTCCCCATCTCTCCTCAGCTCTGTGCTGATGCCCTTGCCTCAGACCTCACAGAGAACACTCATTTCATCAGGTAGGGATGCCTTCTTCTCCCTCCTTTCCAACTTTTCTCCTGAACTGGAAACAATGTCTGAGCCATTCTTTTCTAACTTCCACTTTACTATGGTTTCTCCATGACTTTCCATTTCTTTGTTGCTCTTGAAATTGTCCCTACCCTCTTCTATGTCATCACTTTCTTTCTAACGGTTGCCATCACCTCTACTGTATTTCCCAAATAAAACCAAAAATGGCTCTTGACTCTATGTTCTCAGTATTGACCTCATGTCTCCTTCTAACCTGTACTCTTTTTTCTGCTGACCTTCACCCCAAAACTTATGTAAATGATTCCCTACATTCTCTCCCTTGCTTTCTATTGTCCTATCCATTCCCGTGCCCCTAAAACAGTTCCTGTCAAGGCACCACTGGCTTCCATATTGCCACATCCAGTGATCCCTGGTCTTTTCTCATCTTACCAGTCTTCTCAGCAGTCTTGGACACAGCTCACAGCTCCCTTCTTGAAATATGCTCTTCATTGCCTTTCACGGTGATGTACTGTTTTGCTCATCCTTAATTCACCCGAAGCTCTTTTTCCACCTCCTTTGCTGACTCCTCCTCTTCTCTGGATTTGGCACTATCAGCATGCACCTAAGCTCCATTTCTGGATCTCTCCTCTCCTTTCCCTGATACTCCCTCTTAGTGATCTCACAGTCCCATGACTTCTATTAGAGTCTATATGCTAAGTACTCTTGGCTTTGTCTTCCCCGCTAACTTATAGTCTTACATGGTTTATTGCAATAGCTTCCCCAACCAGCTCTCTGTTTCTTTCTTTTTTTTCCTTTTTTTTTTTTTTCCAGAAGAGAATCAGAGGGGTTTTGTGTTGTTGTTGTTGTTGTTGTTGTTTTTTTTTTTAAATATTTTATTTATTTATTTGACAGAGAGAAAGATCACAAATAGGCAGAGAGACAGACAGAGAGAGAGATGAGGAGAAGCAGGCTTCCTGCTGAGCAGAGAGCCCGATGCGGGACTCCATCCCAGGCCCCTGGGATCATGACCTGAGCCGAAGGCAGAGGCTTAACCCACTGAGCCACCCAGGCGCCCCTGTTGTTGTTGTTTTGTTTTGTTTTGTTTTTTGGGAAAAGGGGCAGGGGCAGAGGGATAGGGAAAAAGAGAGAATCTTATGCAGGCTCCATGCTGGGCTCCATTTCATGACTCCAAGATCATGACCTGAGCTGAAACCAAGAGTTGGATTCTTAACTGACGCCCCAGAGAGTACCCTTAAAATCACATTGACCCTTGTTACTCTGCAATTGAAAGCTTTTTATGTGGCCAATAAGTCTTATACTTATGATATGGTGAGCATGGTTTATTTGAAGACAATGTCCTCGCTTATCTCTCTGGGCCTTTTAAACATGGCTTTCCTCTGCTTGGGCCACTCTACCCACAGATCCCAGCCTGGCTGGCAGCTTCTCATTGTTCAGCTCTTAGCTCAAATTTTACCCCTTCTGACAGTTGTCTTCTAGTCATACACTTGAACTGTCCCCTTATATCTGCCTTCTCTTTGCCATGTCAGCTGGTTTTATTTTCTTGAAAGCACTTACCACTTTCTGACATTAATGTATTCACTATTTATTTGTGTGTTTGTCTATCTCCTCCTCTAGAGGGAGCACATGAGCTGAGGACAGTGACCTTGTAGGTATCTTTCACCTCTGTCCCAGTGCTGGGAAGGTTTCCCACACCCAAGGAACGACTGAAAGAATCATCCAAGCAAGTTAGTTGCAGTTTTACTAAACTTCTTTCTATTTTGGGTCAACATCATTTAAGGAAAAATTTTTGGTAATTCTCAGGTACTTTTATGAGAAAGTAACAAATAGTTTTGACATTTTTTTTTTCTGGTCCATTAAAAAACTTATTACTACTTTTATGTCCATTTGCAAATAATGTAACTCTTCTAAAAACTTGGGTGTTTGGAAACTTGGAGAACTTTCTATCACCTGCAGACTTGGAAATTTCGCAGGGTACTTTCTGCTTAACTCATTAGGGAGATTTTTTTTTTTTTTTTTAGATTTTATTTATTTATTTATTATTTGTCAGAGAGCGAGCAAGCGCGAGCGAGCACAGGCAGACAGAGTGGAAGGCAGAGTCAGAGGGAGAAGCAGGCTCCCTGCGGAGCAAGGAGCCCGATGCGGGACTCGATCCGAGGACGCTGGGATCATGACCTGAGCCGAAGGCAGCTGCTTAACCAACTGAGCCACCCAGGCGAACCAGGGAGATTTTTTAATGAGACCAATTTTTACACTAAATCCTGAGGAATCCTACACACTGTCTCTCTACTGGACTTCTAAAGTAGTTGACTATTTTTAAAGTACTGTCAGTCAGACCTCCTTATTATTTTACAGCAGTCGGAATCAAGTCCCAGCTCAGATCTGCCTCTTGTGAGAAGCTTTCCCCAGAGACCTGCTATCCCCCACCATCTATCTTCACCCCTTAGCACAAACCTAGTGTGTATGTGCTACAGACCTACCTACGAGGACTGTGCTAGGCGATCTGTTATTTCTAGTCTCCCTTCTTTATAGTTGTTCACAAATTGTTTATGGTGCATGTATATATTTTTTTAATATTTAATTGTGGATGCCTTCAGGAAAGTACTTCCACTGTCCCTACATTCTACATAGTTGGAACTCACTAGATGCTTCACAGCTCAGGGATCATACTTCACACAGTATGCTAAAACTCAAAGCAGTTTGTTCTTAGCAGTTGTTTGAGCAATCTGTTCAGCCCTCGGATTCTCATAGGATGCTTCCTAAGTACACATTTTTCTTCAGTCACAAACTACACTTTTGGGATATACTTTAAGTGCTGCTCTTCTATAAGGCTGTCCTAACCCAACCTTGCAAGTAATTTTATGTCAAAGAAATGTGTGTCTGTGTTTTTCTTTCTATATCTAGAGCTTCTTTCTGCTTGTCGAATGTAATAATAGACTCTTCTTCAAGGGAAAGGCAAAGCTTTATAAAGCCATCCTTACTCTGGAAGCAAAAGCCAAAACAAACCAAATGAAACCAAACCAAACCCTGCCATTTAGCCCTTTCTTCATCGTTTGGTGAAAATGTTGTCAAAGGCTATTATTTTTAAAAAGTGTGTGTTTGCCTTGCCCTTGAAGTTCCATTCAGGATATTACTAGAAGTAACAATCACCATTTTCTACTTTACCACAATGTGCTATCAGTTGTAGGCTTCCCTGTTTCTTCTGGGAGATTTTCAGTTTTTGGAAAAAATCTACTCTTTTCCCTGTGTTATTTCATGTGGTAATGGGTGCATGGAATTTTTTTTCCCCAAGCACATTGCCTGGTACCTAAGTGCTTAAGATTTAGTGAATGGATATTGAACACACATACTCTTTTTAAAAAATTAACTTGTTTGTCAATAATGAATCATTGAATAACATCTAGGCTATTAGCATTTTTAATTTTTAATTAAGGTCTTAATTTTGACAGGGTTCTGTTCTTCAATTGACGATATTCTTAGATCCCCTCCTCTCAAGAGGAAGTTGAACTTAACTGTATTGTAATGGCTAGTACTTAATGGCTGTTCAGTAAACATCTCTTAAACCGATTCCTGTTCATCCATTGAAACCATACTTAATACCTTTCCTTCCTACATGTAGTTTCTGAACTACATGTTCTTAGAAATAGTCTTTTAATCTCTGTAGAAAGAAGCATCTACATATCTTAGGTAAAGAATACATTTTACTAATGTCCTTGGTTAATGTAAACACACCTTATTCTCTGGCACATTTAATGTTTCTTTGTTTTTTTGTTTGTTTGTTTGTTTTGTTTTGTTTTGTTTTATATTATCTTCCTGGTTGGATGGTCCAGCGATGAATTGTTTTATCCCTTTTTAAATTATGTGATTATTAAATTTTACATGAATTTCACAGTAATTCAATTTCTCCTAAGATTCTTATTCTGCTTTTGCTGGTTTAATAAAGAGCCTTCCCATCCTCTCCTTTTCTGTAAACTTTGCTTATTCTTATGACACTAGACCTCTGAATAGCTAATTGTAATTAGGCTATCACTTGAGGTTATTAGATCATTACCCAACAACTAACTGTATTCACTTTGTTTATGAGGCCTTTAGGACTGGCACAGAAAGTTTTATGTAATATGGCTTGATAGTTGGATCTTTTCTCACTAATATTTGTCTTATGTTAGTATTCATTGAACATTTATTAAATGCCCATTGAATACAAAGCACATTTTTAGCCTCTGGGACAGGAGATGAAAGGTGAACTCTCTCTGATCTGTGTTTTCAGGGAATTTAAAAATCTACTGAGAAAGTGTCTGTGGAAAAAACCCAGTACGCTAAGTAACCATACTTAGAAGCGGAATAAATACTGATACCAACGGAAGAAAGACGGCAAGTATTTCCAAGAGATGGCAGGGAAAAGGTGGAAGTTGAATTTTACTAGCCAGGACGGGCAGATAACAGAGTAGACAGAGGACTTGCCAAGAAACCTGGAGCAGGTGTGCCATGGAACAAAGGTCACCCTGGCGGAGGGGTGTGTCATGTGAGGAGGGAGAGCTGCGGCTAAATCGTAGAAAGTGTGTTTGAGTTTGGGATAAAGGGTCTTAAAGGCCAAGTTAGAGATTTTGAACTTTTTGGTAAGCAGCAAAGAAAAAGGAATGATATTCAGAGACATGCACTTTATTACTAATTAAAGTAACTACCATTTATTGCATGCCTAATCTGCATCAGCTATTAAGCTAGGTGTTTTATGGCTAACATAAACAATAATGCTGGAAAGATGGGTGATATTATCCCCATGTTACAGATAGAGAATTTGAAACTTCAAGAGGGAGATTAATGTGCAATGTTGCAAAACATAGATTTCACTGGCTGGGACTGAAATCCAAATTATTTAGCGGAGGATCAATCAATATAGCTGACTGAACAATATATGCTTTTGTCTCTTCCTTTTACTCCAGTGTCCTAAAATTGACCCCCCAAATTTCAATTTTAAAAATTCATAATCATGCTGGCAAACCGGATCACAAAATATGAGGAATACTTAAAAAGTCAAAGGCTGGGGCGATTCACAAGAAAATCCTGGCCTCAGATGTTTATTGGAAAGGGTTGTTAGGCTAGGTCTGGAGGTGTGGATCCCAGTAGGGAGGGCCATGAAGTAATTTCCAGAATAGCTGAGGAAAGGGTTCCTGTAGAAGGAGCCAGGGGTCTACACCACTGGTCTACACTCTATGAGTCAGCTGTCTCCATGCCAGGAGGGGCCCTTGTGTCAGAGAGAGCAGGAGTGCCCCAGAAACACGGTCACCCCCAGGAGTAACAGGAAGTACTCTATGCAGAGTCACCACTGATACATCCCATCAGTTAAATCATTAAGTAGCATAGCTAACTCCCTCTCCATAGTCAGTAGGTGTAAACAGGTGAAATATTTGCAGAGAGTCTATTAGGGAATCTCAAATAAGAAGAGGTCTGTAGACAACAATTAGCAAACATTTGATGGGGACAAAGTCCATTAAAAAAATACTAAATTCCTCAAACAAGAGAATTTTCTATGAGTATCTACTACATTTTTTTTTCCTCTGCGTACCTGTCTTCTGGTACTTATCAACTTTCCAATTCTCTACCCCAAATACAAGTGGCTGCTCCCATGAATGCACACACTTTTTTGTATTCCTTGCTTTGAGCCTATGACTCTATCTCCCTAATATCCATTTTTGTTAACTCTCATTTATACCATCTGGATGTTGATACTTCCATACCACTATATGCAGATTTATATGAAGTCTTGTGTAAATCAGACACTGATAAAACAGAAAACTAACTCCGAGGAGTTTCAAAACATTAAGACTCAAACTTTTCTTACTTTTGAAAGCACTAAGAGCAGCAAATTGTTGAGTTTTCTAAAATCCTAACTTTAGAAGGCCATGGTAAGGCAGTGTATTTCAGGATGTGTTACAATTTAAGCATATTTTCTAAGGGATTTTACACGTACACTTGTCAAAACTAAAAATTCCCAGTGACTAATCTTGTTTTAATTAACACCAAAGAAAATAATAGTGGTTGACATGACAAACTATTTTCAGGTTTTCTTTTTTTAACTGGGAGCAGTTGCCATTTAGAAGGCTGTGAGAAGAGAGGCGTACATTCATCATCTAGTGCCACCTTCTTCTGTTAGGAGTGAAACTGACTGGTTAGTCAAAGATGAAATATACGTAATACTCACATTTTGTAGCCATCAGCTTTTCGAAAGACTGGCCCCACTGTAACACTTCCTCCAAAGTAATGCTTTGAAAAGAAAAAGAAGGTGCTCATTGTACCAAAGTATTCTCAAGGGTTTGCTGAACTACAGAGAAATACATGATCTTGAAAATAATGCCAAATTATAGTTGTACTCTATTTGTGTGTGGTTTTGGATGGAAATTTATCTTTCTGTGATCTCCTACATTTTTTTTTTTACTTTCTAAATTACTAAACTTAAAAAAATTGTGAAAGTAGTATAAAATTTAAAAATAAATTTTTAAAAGATAAAGATCCATAGTCCTTTAATTCCATTATTCCCAACTTACTACTATTCATATTTTGATTTACTTGTTTTCAGTGTTTTTGTTACTTGTGTGTGTGTGTGTGTGTTTAACTAAGAAGTAGCCATACTCTGAATGTGTGTTTGTGGACATGCATACTTTGTTTGTGTATACATATATATGTATATATATTCACTTGTATTAAGCTTTTTACGTGTCATCGCAATTATCTTAAAATCCATTTATAGTGTTACGACTTATAATTATAACATTATAATCTTTAATAGTCATTGTGGAGGGTTCTACAAGGGGGCATTTTTTTTTCTTCTTTTAAGATTTATTTATTTGAGAGAGAGAGAAAGAGAAAGAATGTGGATTGGGGAGGGACAGAGGGAGAGAATCCTCAAACATGGACCCCAATGTGGGGTTCGATCTCATGACCTGAGCTGAAATCAAGAGTTGGCCATTTAACCAACCAAGCCACCCAGGTGTTCCTATAAGGAGGCATTCTATAGTTTACATAATTATTCTCAATGAGCATCTTGATTATTTCTCATTTTTTTAACATAAAAACTTGTGATTAAGGCTTGCTATGCTCACACAGGGCAATTGCTTATGGGTGGGATTTGTAACAGTAGAATTAAAGTGGGTCAAGAAATGCACATTAGGGGCGCCCTGGGTGGCTCAGTGGGTTAAGCCACTGCCTTCGGCTCAGGTCATGAACTCAGGGTCCTGGGATCGAGTCCCGCATCGGGCTCTCTGCTCAGCGGGGAGCCTGCTTCCTCTCTCTCTCTCTCTCTGCCTGCCTCTCTGCCTACTTGTAATCTCTCTCTGTCAAATAAATAAAAATAAAATCTTTAAAAAAAATGCACATTAAAAAATTTTTTTTAAGATTTACTTATTTGACAGAGAGAGATCACAAGTAGGCAGAGAGGCAGGCAGGTGTGGGGGGAAGCAGGCTCCCCACTGAGCAGAGAGCCCGATTTGGGCTCTATCCCGGGACCCTGGGATCATGACCCAAGCTGAAGGCAGAGGCTTTAACCCACTGAGCCACCCAGGTGCCCCAAGAAATGCACATTTTTAAGGTTCTTGGTATAAATTGCCAAACTGCATTTGGGTTTGCATCATGTGCTGCTGGCATCAGTAATGTGTTGGCCCATGTAACTATATCTTAGAGATTATCCACAAAGTCTATTTGCATGCATTCATATAATAAAGTTAGTAACCTATATGCAGATATTTTCTCTATTATTTGTTATAATTTTTTTTTACAGGCTGAGGGTTTGAATTTTTTAAAAGTGAATAATATGTGAATAAACGGTATAAAAACTATTTACCATTTCAAAAAATCTGTGGAAAATACTGGGTTTGAGGCTTCATTTCTGTTCATCTTTTGGGGCTTTGTGAGGTGATTGGCTAGTGACTATGGATTCTTACGTATCATTTTATTTTCTCTCCTTCAAAATACTCAATGTGTTCATCGCCATTCAGCTTATGATTGTTTCAATTTACAGTTGGTTCACTCTTCATCTTCCTGTTTCTGGTGATGTCAAGGCATCAGCTCACTGTAGATACAAGTAAGCCCTATGCATTGCCTACACCTGGTGTAGGGAGCTCAGTAACTGGTGTTGCGGGAACAGCTATCAGCATTAGGAGGGACTTAACACAATGAAGGAGAAGATTAGTCAAAGAGGTTAAAACATGACCTAGAACATGCAAAAATATCAGGAGTCTTAAAAAGGTCAAATGTCTTTTGTTGTCTACAAATTTGGATGGTCCGTGCCAGTTTTAGGTGGACTATGTGCATCAGTACTGAGGCTTAACAGTATACTGACATTAAGATTGCTTTCAAAAACCATTTCCATGACATGGTATCTGACTCGTTGTTCTTTTCTCTTACTAGAACTTTAAGAACAGTGACCTACAGTGACCTTTCCCATCCAGTGAAATGGTAAGTTCGGCAAGGTATATGGCATTCCTCTTGGCTCCACCCGTGTTCCCATTATATAGGAAAAAAAGAAAACCTACAATATGAGCCAAGATGCTGTCATTGTCTTGGCTTAGCTTAAAATAAAGCGTTGGCACTTTGTTGTTGAGAGAATTCTTCCTTATCTAAGATTCATGAGATTTATGGGAATAGATCACGATCAGAGTGATTACAGTTGGGGTTCAAGTTGTAAAATGAAATTTGGTTTTGGTTTAACCCCATTTTGCTTGTAATTTTTTCTGAGCATCTCAAGTTTCATGCTGTCCCATTGCTATTCAGGTGAGAGTATTTCTAAACCTCTCTGTCCCCTCACCCATCCGGATTTCCTAATAAAAGCACCAGGTACAAAACAGGGGAGCATTCTGAGACCTCGTGGCATTGTGGAAATGGGAATGAAGAGTCACTGGAGTCTGAGAGTCTGAGAGTCCTGAGTTCTAATTCCAGGGCTGCATTTAATAGCTTTTGGTGTTGCCTAAAATCTTTGAGCCCCAGTTTTATTATCTATAAGATGGAGATAATACCTATCTCTCGAAGTTATCTTGAAAAGTAGAAGGTCATGAACATACAACACCTATCCAATGACTGTTATCTACCAGCTTGTCATGACCGTAAATTCTCTTTCCCTGGCCGCCCTCTTCCCCGATGGCTGGTCTACAAGGTGAGTAGAAGGAAACATGAGCCCCTGGTGGTGAGACTCCATGGGAGTCATCAGCAGAAGAGATGGAAGCTGTTCCCGAATTAACCTACTTCATCTCCCTCCCAGCACAGCAGCGTCACCTGGTTGTTTAAAATGCTGAGCTTTGGGTCTTCTTATCTCATCCACCTACCACTTCAGCCTCCTCCTCACCTCACACAAATGCTTGTATTTTCAGATATTTTGCTATTACAGGGCAGGAACAGGCATGCCAGGAGCTCTGACCATAGCAAGGGAGATGGGGTCAGGACTGAGCAGTCCACATGGACTTGGTTAGGCACTCTGGTTAAACTAACACACAGTGATCCTCAGTGTGGGAATCCTGGAGTGTGTGGGAATCCTTGAGGTGGAAAATCCAATCAAACGGTTTGTTACCCTTCTCTGGCATTATGCATTCCATTTTAGCAATCACTATTCCCATCCAAATGGCTACATGTTTAGTTTGGCAAAATATCCAAGAGACTCGGGAGGCTGGTAAGCATCTGGTTATCACACCAGTCTCCCTTCTTCCAAATAGACATGAGGTTTCTGGCACTTTTAGATGGAGGGTTAAAATCCTGAAAATATTTTGGATAAAGAATCTCATTTGAACATAAACAATATAAAACTTTAAAGAAATCTAAGAGTGTTTATAATAGACCCTGTATAAACATTAAACTTGCTTAATTCTCAAGTGTAACCCATAAATAATGAACATGAAACCTTAGGGTAATACATGATTGCTCTTCTGGAGGAATTGCTCATGTGTATATGCAAATTTTACTCTCTGAACAAAATATATTAAATTAGCCATTGAATAAATGTACACCTATTTATCATGTGATACATATGCATGAGAACGGCCATCTAATTTAAATGCCACTTACTTTGAAGGAAGACTCTTAGATTCATCTCTGCACATCTTGCAAATCCAACAATTCCAACTGCTCATTTTTCTAAAGCAATACAAAATGTACTTAGTATAATTTAGTCATTTAAAATAATTATATGCTAGAGTCAATGTCTCAGGAACACACAAAATTATAAATCATGAAAAAAATAAGCATCAGTTTTTGAAATTAACGGGATACAACCACTGGTGGCGTGGGGAGGAGAGATGAAAATAAAATAACTCATCTTATAAATATTTTTTTAGAAATGCAGGTACTTCGAGTTGTGACTTTAGAACCCACCTGGGCCACTTATTCATCCTAATATGTTTTATTTTTTTTAATTTTTATTTTTTTAAAAGATTTTATTTATTTATTTGACAGAGAGAGATCACAAGTAGGCAGAGAGGCAGGCAAAGAGAGAGAGAGGAGGAAACAGGCTCCCTGCTGAGCAGAGAGCCCGATGCAGGACTCGATCCCAGGACCCTGAGATCATGACCTGAGCCAAAGGCAGCAGCTTAACCCACTGAGCCACCCAGGCGCCCCAATCCTAATATGTTTTAAAAAAATACAGCTTACTGAGAAAAATCTTCCCATTTAGGGCCCACCAACAATGAATTCGACTCCTGGGTCTTCCCTTTTTTTGGGTAATTTTTAGAAAGATCTCTCAATATATCACACAAGAATTTGCTTCTTTGTAATTAGCCAAAATAGTGTATATAGCTAAGTAAAAAAATAAGATTCCTTAAGGGTGAATTCTGAGAAGGGTGTTGCTTACCTGGTTTTCTCTGTTGTTGGCAGCATAACCTTGGCTTTAAAATTTAGGTACAGTTTACTCAGCCCAGGCTTTATATAGAAGTGTATGTTATAGAGGGTTTTAAACTCAGAACATTGAGAAAACAATTCAAAAATTTAAGAGTACTTAAATCTACAATTTATAATGAGAGATGGAAATATTTTCTAAATATGTATGCATTACACACAATGAACTATTAAGGATAACAGTGAGTTTTCATATTAGTCTTCACTGATTCATTCAAAACATCTGTTGAACACTTGTTATGTGCCAAGTTCTGGCTGCCAGTGTTCCATGCGGATCCTGTCTTTTCCTCTTCCTATCTTCACTAGCAAGCAGTTAAAGTCTCTCTGATGGGGACTTTGAGACAGGAAGTCCAGTGGTCCATGAGTACACATAGGAGAAGAACCTAGCCAGACTTGAGGGTGGTTAGAGACAGCGTCCCAGTATAGTAATAGCTGAGCTGGAACCCACAGGATGTGCAGGAATGTGCTGAGTGAAGAGGACAGGGCAGCTTGGGCATTGGTTCATGTTCCAATTGAGGAAATGAAAGGAATGTAGTCTTCTCATGAATCTAGAATATGGCAGGGAGAAAGCTGAGAGAATGGGCTAGAGAACTAAGATTGGATCAATAATCATGTTCCAAAATGTTCATTGCAGCAAGAAAGTGATGAGAGATGAAGTTGGAAGACCTGCGGAAGCTAAGCATGTTGGGCCATACACTCCATCAATTTCATAGGAAGGAGCTGGAAAATTATTAAAGATTTTAAAATATGAAGGTGACGTGCTAACATCTGAGATGGGTTTTGGGAGTAGAATTGATTGTAATGGTGCAAGGGTGTAATCTGGAAGACTAGTTAGGAGATTGCCCGCGGGAATGTAGGTGAGGATCTTACAGGGTTCGATTCGGAAGGTGGCCGGAGAGCTGAAGGGAGAGGGACAGATTTTCGACGTGGTAGAGAACCTGATGTATTGGATATGGAAGGTGGGAGGCATGCAGGAAACAAGTTCAGATAAAAGATTTGAACTCAAGATAAAGGTGGCGGTTTTTATAAAACACATAGGAGAAACCCAAATAAAAGATAAGATGGTCCAGGAAGAGAATATGAACTCAGAAAAGTAGACGGCCCAAGACAGATGACTCAGAAACACACTGAGAAAGTGAAGCCTGCAGAAGGCTTCAGAGTATAAACAGAAACCAAGGAATGAGTTATCAAAAAGCAAAGACCAGTCAGTTGAGTGTTAAGAGCGGGGAAGAGATGAAGGAAAAAAGAATGGGTGGCTCAGTGGGTTAAGCATCCTACTCTTGATTTTGGTTCAGGTCATGATCTCAGGGTCCCAAGATCGAACCCTGCCATGCTGGGCATGAAGTCCGCTTCAGATTCTCTCTCTCCCTCTCCCTTTGCCCATCTCTTCCCTCCTAGGCCCGTTCCATGCACATGTGAGCACTCTCTCAAAAAAAGAGAAAGCAAGAGAGGACAAGGGGGCCTAGCAAATATCCATCCGATTTGCTAACACGAAGGTCATCAAGAGCCTTGGTGAGAGGGGTTTTGGCAAACAGGGAGGGCAGAAGCAAGAGGGAAGAAAACAAGAGGAAATGGAGACCAGAACCAATATAGGGCTACTTGGACTTTCTTTCTCTCCTTGGCCCTCTCTCCATTCCTGCGTTCCCTCCGTCTCGCCCCTCCTTCCTTCCCATCTAATGAAAGCCATAAACAAACAGTGTAACAGAGACTGAGAGGCAGGACTGTGCTCTCTGGCTGTTCTGGCCTGCACATCTCTAAGAATCTGGTTCACAGGGGCGCCTGGGTGGCTCAGTGGGTTAAGCCGCTGCCTTCGGCTCGGGTCATGATCTCAGGGTCCTGGGATCGAGTCCCGCATTGGGCTCTCTGCTCAGTGGGGAGCCTGCTTCCTCCTCTCTCTCTCTCTCTGCCTGCCTCTCCGACTACTTGTGATTTCTCTCTGTCAAATAAATAAATAAATCTTTAAAAAAAAAAAAAAGAATCTGGTTCACAAAATCTACAGTGTAAGTGACCTGCCCTCGGATTGGCAAATAGTGTTCATGGAAAGAAGTTGTAGACTTAGGAGAAAGGAGGAAAATCAATAGACATTAGGTTTCTGAAAAAAAAAATTTTTTTTTTTAAGGGACTAGAATTCAGATTGAGGGATAGAATATTGAAAGTGAAAATAGAGGAAGAAATAGCTGTTTTTTTTTGTTTGTTTGTTTTGTAACTGGAATAGGTCTAGATCTAAGTATATTTGTAGGTTTGGGGATAAGAATTTGGGGGTTCTGTGGTCTGATGGATTTCATTTTCTGTATGGCTTCTCTCCCATAAGGTGGAGCAAGGGACAAGTAGTTAAGTATATCTATAGAAAAAAAAAAAACAAATTTAGGACTCTTGTGATTGCAAATATAGATTTAAATCAATTTAAGCAAAAGAGAGAGTTGATTATAAGGATAACTGTGTGTGCAGACAGATTCTAGATGGCCTTAAATGTTGGGCTCTATTCTGTTGTAGCAATAATTCACTGAGGTCTTTGAATTATGGTGTGATGAAAATAAGATGCTTTGTTAGAAAGATAAATCTGACCAAGGATGATTAACACTGAAATAATTGAGGCTAAAAAATCTTTTACATTGATTGGTTATTCATAACCGACCCTGTGCATAATTGGACCCTGAATTAAATTTTAAGATTCTTTATCTCTGTAATCACTTCTAAAGTGCAGATTATCCAATGGCTCCCTGCTTCTCTTCTAAGTGGGAGGCTGGTAAAGAAGTTCTTTCTGTCATGTGTCAATAAAACTAGTCATCCCTGGCTTCTGCTGGACCATGACTTCTCCCTTCCCTACAGTATTTAACACAATTTTTTGTATGTCATTGTCTACTCACTTGGTGTATCAGAGCTATGTGCACACATTAGTGATTTCTGTAACTAAAATTCATGTCTATTTACAAGCTATCATATATTTTTAAGAACTTTGTTGGAATTGTTTGGCAAAGGTAGAACAGGCTTAGTATGCAACACGTATTGAGGTCAGACGCATGACAAAGGTAAAGTAATTTCGAGATGCTCTAGAGTTTAGAGAGTTCCCACAGCTCTTTTTCTTTCTTTCTTTTTTTTTTTTTTTTAAAGATTTTATTTATTTATTTGACAGACAGGGATCACAAGCAGGCAGAGAGGCAGAGAGAGAGAGAGAGGAAGGGAAAGCAGGCTCCCCGCTGAGCAGAAAGCCTGATGTGGGGCTCGATCCCAGGACCTTGAGAGCATGACCTGAGCTGAAGGCAGAGGCTTTAACCCACTGAGCCACCCATGCACCCCAAGTTCCCACAGCTCTTGACAGGTGGTTGCGTATGTTAAAATAATTCTATGCTCCAAAGCCAAAGAAACACGGCTGTGAGTTCAGGATCTTATTAGCTGTGTAATTGTAAGTAAACTCTTAGATTCTTAATTTCCTTGTCTCTAAAATGGAATTGTAAAGATTAGAAAAATGCTTGCACGCAAAAACTTTCTGTTCCAGTTAATCTGATCTTCCTGTAGCTTCTTGCACTCTGTCACTTAGGAAATATTTCCTGAACTCTCTTGTATGTACAGGAAACACACATTCAGCCAGACTGCATTCCTTCCCCTTTTTAAATTTCATCTCAGACCTCGTAAATCTTCTAGTTAACCTTATCCATTCTTCAGTGTGTTAGTACACTCCCTTGCAAATCTTCCTGTTCTTTTGTACCACGTTCCTGTATTTCTGTTGTTCACATATTAGTAGCTGGGGTTCCAGCTTAGAAGTAGCCAGATCTTCTGTAGCAGGTCAGACACTTTGGGTGCACACATCATATTGAAGGGACAAGGCTACCAGGAAAGATTTGTTTGGCCAGACAAGCTCTGAGAAGACAGTCTAGCCAGAGCTACCCTTTACAATTATAAGAGGTTGTCTCGTCTATGGACACACATTGTCTGGAGGAGAGAAGAGGCTTAGGTCCCCCCCAGTCTCTTTGCCAACCAAAGGGCCTCCAAGTGGGGCTTCATTCATGTAGTGAATGAAGACCATCATTTAAATTTAAAAGGCCATCTTTTAAAATTCCAGCAAAGGCTCTGTATAGACCAGTAGTAGCCCTGTGATTAATTTAGGTTCTCTCGCCCAACTGGCTCATTAGTTAAACGACATTGGAAAAAGAGGGTAATAAAAATATAAATGTATGAAATAATATTATTTATATTTCTGACTTCTACAATCCTAATAGACTATAAATTCCCCGAAGTGTTAAGTTCAAATGTTACTTGATAATCATGTTTAAGTAGTTACTTATATATTATCTAGTATTTTAAGTCAAACATTCATAAATTAAATTACAGAATACCAATATAATGACATAAAGGCATCCACAATGAAATAAAGTATTTAGTGACAGAATTATGTAAAAGATGTATTATGTGTAAATTAAATCACAAAGCAGTCTTGTTTTACAAAGATCTTTGGTTTTCTAGTCCATTGAGAAATGGAATTTATTGGGGGATTGTCCCGATGTCAGAGTTCTGCTCCATGTCCTTGCCCACCCCATGGAGCCCTATGGCCTGTCTTCTAATATTTCAGAAACTGAATGTCCACTGCGCCTCCCTTTTCTGATGACTCCTGGATTCACTATGACTGTGACTATACACCACTTCTTTGCTAAAATCCCGCAGAACATTATCCATGTCCTCATAATGCCCTCTGCATTGAAACCAAAAGATAAATTCACAAATATTTAACTTAGCTTCTGATAATAGACAGATTGGTTCCCTTGAGCTTATTACTTCTTCTACCCAAAACACTGCTTAAAATTATAGTTAAGGCTTAGACATGGAGAAAAAAAGGAGATTAAACAAAGAGACAAAAACCAACAAAATCTTTTAATTTTGGAAGATGGTAGACAGATGCAGGAATAGAAATTAAAATTCTCGTACCTCTAAAATGAGAAGAGAAAAGGTCGCCTTTGGAATTTTGTCTGGAAAAATGAAGAAAATAAAATTCAGTCTGACACAAAGAATTTCCAAAAATAACTAGTGGTTTAGAAAGAAATATCTGCAATTTTTCATTCAACAGTATATGTCATTAAGTCATAGATCTGCATCTAAATATCAAAATTTAGAATGGTGGAGTGAAAAGTTTTCATATTTATAATTGAGAACTTTTTAAAAAAAATATTTATTTATTTGACATAGATCACAAATAGGCAGAGAGGCAGGCAGAGAGAGAGAGGAAGCAGGCTCCCCACTGAGCAGAGAGCTTGATGTAGGGCTCGATCCCAGGACCCTGGGAACATGACCTGAGCCTAAGGAAGAGGCTTTAACCCACTAAGCCACCCAGGTGCCCCTATAATTGAGAACTTTTAAGGAAAAGTTTTGGTAATTCCACAAAAAGTAAATTAATAAATTTACTTGGAATTAGAGCATACATAGTCATTTACTGGTAAACATAAAAATTAGCCTAAAATATTCTAAAGCTTTAAAATTCTATTTTGACAAAATTTTATTTCGACAAATAAAATTCTATATTGACAAAATATTCTATAGAATTGAAATTCTATTTGACAGAGAGTTCTCTGTAAAAGAATGACCCAAATGGATATGATATAGAATTTATTTAAATTAGAGAAACTCACCAAATTTCAAATCAATAACAATCATTTTTTTCTCATGTTAGTAGTATGATTATGGAAAAATTCCATTGACCTAAAAAGAAAATAATAACAAAACCAAAAATGTTATTATGTACTTCCTAGAGAATGCATATTTGGCAAAATAGTTCTATAAATACCTTGTTTTATATTTTTAAGTAAATAATTTTTCTACTTAGTGTTAGATTATCCTTATTTTTCTCCCCATTATTTTTACCTTAAAAAAAATTAATATATAACATATTATTAGCCCCAGGGGTACAGTTCTGTGAATCACCAGGTTTACACATTTCAAGCACTCACCAGGTTATCCTTATTATTTTTTTTAAATTTTTTTATTTATTTGACAGAGAGAGATCACAAGTAGGCAGAGAGGCAGAGAGAGAGAGAGGAGGAAGCAGGCTCCCCGCTGAGCAGAGAGGCCGATGCGGGGCTCGATCCCAGGACTCTGGGAACATGACCCCAGCTGAAGGCAGAGGCTTAACCCACTGAGCCACCCAGGCGCTCCAGGTTATCCTTAGTTTTTGATTTAACTTCTGATCTGGAATTTTATTAATTTCAGAGATTGATACTGTAAAAATTCCTATATATTTTATTTGTGTTTTCCATTGCCATTTCTTTATTTTTTGTTTACCTTATGTTAAGCCTGTCTTTTATTTACTATTTTTAAATTTTTTCTAATCTGACTGTCTTTTAGATTTTTTCCATATCCTGTCAGTAAAACTAGTGCTCACTTTTACACTCTAAGTGTAGAGTATTTAAAAACAGGTCTCCAAAATGATTTTGCCTCCAATGTTTCTCTTGCTTTTTTTATGAAAGCGTATATTTCATCTATACAATCTAATTCTTAGAGTGGTTATAAATGCTTTAGTGATGAATTTAATTAGATATATATTGTGCCAGAATAAATCCAAGTTTTCTCTAGCATTTAAATGAAATCTTTCTTAAAGTAATATGAAACTAAATGAACTTTCTTAAATTTTACCTTTCCACATATTTAAATGTTTTTATTATCCTGATAGATAGCTATAAATTCATTCTATTCAATATAATATCTGCATTTAAATGTGTTTCTTATGTTATGGAATGTCACATGAAACTTAGAAAAACCTCAAGTTTTAGAAAAACTCAAATTTACATTTTAGTGAGGTTTTGTTTGCCATAGCACAGAAAATTCTTGCCTTTTAAAGAGCAAGTAATTTGTTTTTTATTTGTGCCTATTAGGCGTAATATTAAGGAATGAAGAAACTCCATAAAATCAAAATGAACAATGCTTCATGTAAATCTTGCAATGGTCGATACCCAGAATCAGTACAGCTAATCAAATAATGGAACTAATTATTTGATAATGCATGATTTTTGAAGCAAACGATTCTGAGACATCTGGTTTTATATATACCCTTATTTAAACACATATATTTATGTTCACACACACACAACCACATAAAATAAAAGCCCATACTCTAAATCTATACTCTATTCTTTACTGTACAATTTAGAAGCTTCATTTATACATGTATGACTGTAAGTATTTTTTAGAAAGCCTAGGCCAGGCAAGTTATTTTTTAAGTATAGAAAGCCTAGGCCAAGCAAACATGTGTTCAGTAGTTTGTTTTCCTCAGAAGAAATCTAATACTTCTCGCAGTCCTGCTGTTAAACATCCACTCATTATTGATATCAAACCAACATTATTGTATTCATCAACTATTTTACAAAATCTCATACTTACAAATATATCCTGTAGAACGGTCCACCATGCTAAATTTTATTTTCTAGCTGTATGATCCTTTTGAAATCAGGTTCTGAAACACTATGAGATACCCAGCATTTTGTTTTGCCTCGCATAAAATAACTTTACTGTCTCTGTAATCACCTTTGATGGCACTCTGCCCTCTCTATGAATGTTCTGTTTTTACACACATATCTATGCAAAGGGAGGTTTTGTTGATTATGGAAAGTAGTGCTGTGGGACTGCCATGCATTGCTGATAAAGAGTTTTTTTCTAACATTATCAGCCTATCTGAAGCAATCAGATGATTGGAACCAGTAGTTCTATGAAATTTTCAGTGTAATATTCAAAATGTTTTCCAAAATAATCAATTTTTCTACTTTTAGAAAAATTTTTCTACTTTAGCTTAAAGAAGAACATCTACTTTTTAAAAAACTGAGAATTGACTATCAGTAAGTAAGCTACACCTGCAAGGACTTGTTATTAAATTATTGAGAACTAGTAAAATAATCTGTTTAGAATAGTCAAATTACTAAGGTCTTGTAATAACTGAAGGGTCTAAAAACGGCTCATTTCTGGTTAAATCTTTCTGGCTCCTTCAACTTGTCTTCATAGGGTGATTTCTGGACTCACCATATTCTTCAGTTAATAATACCTATTAAATTCTGAACTGAACACAGAGCTCCTGACAAGGATTAATGAACCAGAGTATGGTGAGATTAATACCTTGTCCTATGTCTAATCTAACCGTGTTGTATATGTGTGTATGCGTGTGTGTGTGAGAGAGAGAATGAGATACAGAGACAGAGAGAGATAAAGAGAGAAACAGAATGATGGGGTTTGAGGCATGCTAGAATAAAACAACAGAGAAAGATTAGATGATGTTTGGTGGAATATTTCTGAAAGTATTTAGGAGCCTAATGAGGTAGAAAATTATCTTTACTTCTATTTCATGATTTTGAGGTCCAAAGCCAGAGAAACTGAATCAGATCTAGAGGATAATTTGGGGAACTAGAAAAGGCAAATAAACTTCAGAAAGTCAGAAGCTAAGTAGATGTAGCAAGGAAGGAAGGAAGTATAGGGCAAGGTTTGGATTAGTTGTGAAGATTCCAGGTTGATGGTTTGCTGATAGCACCATTTTCACTGGTTTCTAGGTCTCGAATTCCTTCCCTTCTCGGGCCACTAGGGAGTCTCTCTAGGTAATGGTGCCTGAGGTTCAGGACAGTTTCCTCTTTCTCTTGGTTTGGGTGCAAGGGGAACTTCTTTACATGAATAGATGAATGAAATGTTAGAAATTGGCTATCGGCGATGGCTAAGAAATAAGCTATTTATAGTTATAGTGGGAAGATTCTGAAAGTAGCACTCTGTAAGAGTGCCAGTGGAAATCTTGATGAACAGAATAAAACATGAGCATCTTCTTACAGAGTGAAAATTGGATATCAACAGAGCTGGGCAGGAAAAAAAAAAAAAAAAAAAAAAAAAAAAAGAAGGAAGCCATGGAGTGAAGAGTAACAGAATAGCTAGATAAAAGGCAGTCCAGGAAAAATTCCAGAACAAGATACCTGTGGCAGATATCGAAGCATTTTTAGTTCTCCTGGAAAAATGTAGGCAAGGAATTAATGGGGTCAGAGCAATGTCATCCTCAGGATGTGGGCGGACCCAAGAGATTCAGAGATGTCTGGTAAGAGTAGGTAGTAGCATCATTGAGCTTTTACTCATGCAGTGTGGGAAAGGTTTGGTTAACTGTGATCTCTTTACTCCTGTGTGCTTTCACTCTGTTTCTGGTTCAGCCCAACACAGACCAAACTAACACAAGTTCAAACGTGCATAAAGAATATTTACTATTTTTTTTAAAGATTTTATTTATTTATTTGACAGACAGAGATCACAAGTAGGCAGGCAGGTAGAGAGAGAGAGAGAGGAGGAAGCAGGCTCCCCACCGAGCAGAGAGCCAGATGTGGGGCTCGATTCCAGGACCTTGAGATCATGACCTGAGCAGAAGGCAGAGGCTTTAACCCACTGAGCCACCCAGGCACCCCAAGAATATTTACTATTTTTGTATGGTTAAAATTCAAAATGAACTTTAAAAACAAAGATTTTATTTATTTATTTGAGAGAGTGAGTGAGGAAAGGGCAGAGGGAGAGGGAGAAGCAGATTTGCTGCTGAGCAGGGAGCCTGATGTGGGGCTTCATCCCAGGACCCTGGAATCATGACCTGAGCCGTAGGGAAATGCTTAACCCACTGAGCCACCCAGGTGCCCCTCAAAATGAACTTCTTTACATGAATAGATGAATGAAATGTTAGAAATTGGTTATCGGCAATGGCTAAGAAACAAGCTATTTATAGTTCATCGTATTAGGTTATATAGCTATTTGCCATTTGCTCACAGTATCCTATGAAATGTTTAATATATAGTACTTAAGATATATAATTAATATAAACCACTTTAATTAATATATACCACAATATATACCACTTTAATGTCATAATAAAATATTTAATATATATAATTTATAATAATTTTATATATATTCTTTTTAAAAAACTTTTACTTATTTGACAGAGATCACAAATAGGCAGAAAGGCAGGCAGAAAGAAGAAGAATTAGGGTCCTCGCTGAGCAGAGAGCCCGATGTGGGGCTCAATCCCAGGACCCCGAGATCATGACCTAAGCCGAAGGCAGAGGCTTTAACCCACTGAACCATCCAGGCACCCCTATTTTATATATATTCTAGAAGCAAAATAAACCACTGCTGAATTCACTCATAGACACCAGTGAGTTCTTCAGTGAAATGTATCCAATAGACAGCACTTTGTACCAATGTTTTCATTGCCACATATGAGAGATTTTCTGATGTGTTCATAAGTACCATCACTTGCATTGAGACCAAGAGTTACTACATTAACTGTGGAATTACTGCTACATTAACTGTTATGCAGAGTTTTCTATTTAGATGGAAGCACAAACTTTATAGTTTTATTTTCTGCCCACTTGCAGGAGTGTACTTCTTTTCAAACCAGATTTTATAATGATATCTTGTAACTATTTCTGGCTGTGTACATCTGATACATAAGTGAACTAATTTAGAATACATTTTTGTATCCTTAAAATAAACTGAAAATTAGTTAGATAACAAATTCTGAAAACATTTACTATGGTCCTTAAGACAAGTACTGTATGAAAATGCTAGTTCCTGCTTACTAATTTCAGAAGAGAAAACACAAAAAAAGCCATACTGGAACAATCTGTTGAAGACCATATGTGATGTGAGTATGTCAGATATTGCCTCCTCAGTCTCTAACAGAAGGTTTTCAAAAAAGCAATTACCTAAAAAAGAAAAGTAATTGTTTTAGTTCTACGTTCCTTAAAGAATTTTTAAAAAAAATATTTTAAGTTTTTATTTACAATGATATAATTTTCAATAAAAACTTAAGAAACATTTGAATTCTGTAGAGTGTTGATTTGTAGATAGTACCTTGCTCTAAGAACCATTTAAAGTACAAGTTTTGTGGGGTTTTTGTTTGTTTGTTTTTTGTTTTGTTTTGTTTTGTTTTATTTAAACCAGACTCTTCATTTTATCACCAAGTAAGAGATACCTCCTTCTCCTGGAGTGAGCAGATATGTATGATCTGTTTCTTATGAGGGTCTAGTTGCCACTCACAGATCCTGAGACATCCATCCGTGTGGATTTACCCATGCTCTGCCTCTACCCTTTGCGTCAGGGTGATGGAAGTCTGCTCCTGTCTTTCTTCAACTCTGGATCTGCCTCCCCCTAGCCTCTCTACTCTGTGCCTTCAGCCTGCTTCCCTCCCGTGTTGTATCTTTGCAGAGCAATCTCTGTCCTTTAGACTCCATGTCCCTATCTTAGAATGTGGTCGAACATTCTGCAACCCAGACTTGACTCATTCCCTCCTCTTGTCGTTTCTGGCTTTCTGCCGACCAGAAACAATCTAACTTTGGCTCTTGCCTTCTGTAAACAGAGTGACAACATAAATTAGAAACAGATTCCTGAGCACCCCACACTTTTGCCAGAACAAAAATGCACTTAAATGTCAGTTAAAACTAGCTACCCATTTGTCTGCATTTATTCAAATGACTTACTCTAAAGATGCCTTTATTACAATTGTGGTTCCTCCAGTCTGTAAAGCCCCGTCACGACTTCCCAGTCATGACCAGCTTCTACTTGATGGTGTCTCTAAATCCATTCTCTTGACTTTCCCAGGAAATTCAGTAATGCTTTCAAGGTTTCTGATCTTTAGTTTGTAATTGAAAAGGAACAGCAGCCCTACTTAGTTTCCGTTTTCTCAAGAGCACTTAGTGGTTGGTCTTTTTCTGTCCTAACCAGCTAGATTCCAGGGGAGTAGTTAGAATCTCATTGTCCATACCCCGCCCACCCCATCCTCAGAAGTGTATTTAAGGCAACATTAGCAACTAGAAAAGCGATGTTCTTTTCCTGGAAAAAAGAAGACAGTTTACATTGTTTAACTTGAACTGGGATTATCTTTTAGCTTTATTGTACATTCATGTTGTTCCCCCCGTGGAACCCTCTCAGAACAAGGTGGAAGGTACATTCCTTTGAAAAAGACGTACGTACATTGGCTTTGTTAGGCAACCCAGGCACTTCCAAACCAGGACTGCTCTGTTATTTTCTTGGTTTGTTGGCATGGGAAAATGGTGAGTGGGGAGGTGGTTTCCTGGACCACACAGACAGAGTAAATTTAAATTATAAATCCAGGAGAGCACCTAATACCCTGGTATTATGCTGAACCCAAATTTCCTTATTATCAGTCTCTGCAGGTAACTGGGTTTTCCTATCTACTCTTTCACTGAAGATGTAGCTCTTTGAGGATCCTTGGCTCGTCTTGCTACCGGGTACAGCCTAAGATCTCTTTTTCTGACTTGCAAGGGGCTCCTAAGAGCCAGCCCTCTAGGTAACTGAGATTAGCAAATGCTGAGCTCAGCTATATGTTAAATCCTCTGGTTTAGGATTCCCTTTGTTTTTCCTTGGGGATTTTCTCTAATGTTTTTGCAAGCTTAAGTATACATTTAAATTGGTGGTGGTGGTATTTGTTATATATTATTTCCTAGCATTTCTAGGATTCTGGCAGTGAGAAGATATTTCATGATATATCTTGTCTACCCTAATCCATATTTTCTTTTATACGACATAATGTGATATATTCATTTTTAATAAGACCAAATGTAAAAGTATCAAGGAAACTGGAACGTTAGTATTTCTTTGTTATGTCAGATGGAAAGCACCAGTTATTTCCTTCTTCGAGTCACCATTTATGCCTTAAACATACTGGGTCTACTGGTATATGACTGCAAAGCTGAGGTCTTTCTGGTTTCTCATTACTGAACCAATTCACTGTCCTTATTCTTTATATGAACCTGTTACTTGCTGCAAGGTATCTGAATTCCCTGTCATGGAAGGACAGAACAAATACACCTGTGTCAGGGCAATTTTTCCTGTTTTGGTCCCCCCCCCCCCCCCAGAGGTTAAAATGGCTCTGCTGCAGATCACTATTTAAAAATTTGTTGACAATCTTGAAACGAATCTGTCCCTAGGACAATGGTGATGTATAGCTCATTGGTCCCATCTCATGATTGAGGTCAATGTGATATCCAGGGACATAGGGAACTGAATGGCTAGGAAATGGCTCAGATGCAAGGCAGTTTAAGAATAGGACCTTCCATCAGCAGGTCAGAGGTGGTACAAGAAAAGGTAGAGGACTCAGGGTTGACTTGCCTGACCTCCATTATGAGGGAATCTCTTATTTTTCTCAGACATGTTTCCACTGCATATGCAGACATAACACTGAGATTGGCATAGTAGATGCTCAATAAACATTTCAACGATTAATGAACATATCTCCTTTCTAACGATTCATCCAAAATAAAAACTACTTAATGTTCCTTTAACCGATTTTCATCAATACAAAAATCATAGAGTGGAGTTTGGGAAGAAAAAGCATATTGTATAAGTTTTCTCACATCCTCCTTAGAGATAGTTCTGTGTCTCTCCTGTAACTTTGTTATAACCTACAATTAGTATAGTAGTTAATGAGACATACCTGGAAATGCCAAACTTTGTAAGTATAATTTGCTGAAATATGTATTTTATGAAGCATGCAAATTTCAACAATGGAGTCCTTGTGTTTCTATCAAATAAGGAAATAGAATAAAACAAAGCAAACATTTGTCTTTAGGATCTGAGAATAACATAATAAAACTATACCTTAGAACCTTTAGAAGGACATGATATGCAAATAAGATTAGTTAAAACACATTAAATTTTAGTAAAGGCAAAGAATTAGAAAAAATATGATCCCAGAGCTTTAGAAGTCCACTTTCATATGCTTTCCACCATAAAAAAGGGTACATTTTCCCCTGCAAGTTTGAGTGCCTGGTGGCTTCCTTAATAACTGTAAAGCTAGCCCATCAAATAATTTATTTTGGATATTGAAAATGTATCTTTAAAACACTTTTACATAGAGGAAACGTATTTTGGCTTAAAAATAGAAAGGAAAATAAAAGTAGTTGCCATGATGAAAAGTATAATTTTGGGGCCTAGAATCATGTAAGGCATCCTAAATGCGGGACATCAGACCAATCGAGATTACCTGAGTGATTCTTTATGGATGAAGCCAAGGAAAAGGGTAGAATGGGAAGTAGAAGGGGGACTGAGACACAAGAAGTAGGACTTTATTTTGAAAAAGAAACATTTCTGGGCGGTAATTACAAATATTTGTTTTTTCCCAAACACATTTTCTCTTTCCCTTTTCAAAGATTTTATTTATTTATTTGAGAGAGAGACAGCTCAAGCAGAGGGTGGGGCAGAAGGAGAGGGAGAAGCAGACCCCCCACTGAGTGTGGAGCCTGATGCGGGGCTCGATCCCAGGACCCTGAGATCATGGACTGAGCTGAAGTTGGATGCTTAGCTGATTGTACCCATGTACCCCAAACACATTTTTGAACATGACAGAAAATAATATTTACAAAACCATGAAACTTTGTTTAAGTCTATAGAAAAATTTTAAATATAGCAATTTAGGGAAAATGGCATTTAAGAATTTTTTTTCCTAGGTTCATGGGCATTTATCCCATCTTACCACTTTTCTTTTTTCTTTCTTTCTTTCTTTTTTTTTTTTTTTAACCATTTTATTTCTTTATTTGAGAGAAAGAGCAGAGGGGGAGAGAGAGCACACAAGTGGTGTTGGGGGCAGGAAGAGGTAGAGGGAGAAGCAGAATCCCCACTGAGCCCGATGCGGGGCTGGATCCCAGGATCCTGGAAATATGACCTGAGCCAAAGGCCAGACACTTAACTGACTGAGCCACCCAGGCGCCCCCATCTTATTGCTTTTCTAAGCGAGAAGGCAGAAGATAAGTTGAAATGCGAAATTTACATCAGTTAGTTGTTTTTTTTTTTTTTTTTTTTAATATCTTGCTAAATAGCTTTGTGAAAGAGACTTTTATAAGAAGGGAAGTATTTCTATATTTAAATCTTGGTGGTCTCTGTAAGAAGTTCAAAAGCTTGTTCTCAGAGACAGTCTTCGCCAACTCCATTTTAAAATAGGAGTCCTATGTGAAGTGTGTAAACCTGCGACTCACAGACCTGTACCCCTGGGGATAAAAATACATAATATGTTCATTTAAATAAATAAATTTAATTAAAAAAAATAGGAGTCCTATCAGAGAATTTTAAAGTTTAAAGGAACTTTAGAGTTAATCTAGTTTAAAAATTTCATTTTATTAAATTATTTTCCCCCATTTTACTGGCAAAGACTCTGATCTCTTATGCATTGCCCCCGAATCACACAGCTAGTTGTGCTATAGCCAAGGTTAAAATCCTGGCCCCCAAATTTTGTGCTCTTTTTACTCTAAGGTCTCTGATTCCCTTTCTGATTTACTTCTCATTGGAAACTGAAGAATCTTTTTTATATATATATATATATATATATATATATATATATATATATATATATAATATATATATATATAAAATAGTCTCATTTCAAATTATGTAACAGCCAAGAGTTTTTAGGCACATGTGTCTAAATATCTGTGCCCTTTTCCTTTCTTTACCAGAAGGACATGTGACACAGATGCTGTAGTTACACAACTCTGCCCCATTCTTGTTACATTATGTTCATTGTAATTAATTAATGTCATATTGAGAAGTTGGTCTTGCCACTTGATTGTTATTTACATGGTTTCTTTTGAGTTGAATAAATCTAACTTATCTGTCTCAAATGATGCAGTTTGGGCATCGTTCTCTAAAGAAACAGAGTATATGCCGCCTGCCACCAGAAAATGATAAAATATCTGACAGAACAATATAGAGTGGGAAATGATTATTAATACCAAGAAGAGTGATTTATTTTACAGAAGAATTCCACAAGGATTCCTTTAGTGAATTCCTCTGGTTTGAATTTCTGAAATATAGTTGATGCCCAGTTTTTTAGGAACATAAAGAAACAAACATGTCTTTGAATTTTGGTGATAAATGAAAAACACCCCAACTTTTCTAAATAACTCTAACAGTTCAAAACGCTGGTTATATCTAATAATGCAAATGTTAATATACTCACGAATGTATTTTTTATTATTTTATTTTTACTTTCTGCCAAGGCACGGGTGCTTTGGTAGGATAAATAACCCTATCTGCAGATTGGCAACAGATTTAAATTGCTAAATTGCAATGCCTAGAAATACCCTGGAGAATCAGACATGCCTGAGAAAAGAGGGTCAAAAAAAGTATTATGAAACACTGGTAATTAAGGAATATTCCACTTAGGTCTGGTTTAAGTCAAGCGGCGTTCCAAAGGGACCGTGTGGCTTTATTTTTAGGCTGCAGTTTATTGATTCGGGCTGTGGCCTCAGCTAATTAATTGGCAAAGCTGCTCTTAGCCTACAGATGTTTTACTGGCTTTAGATAATGAGAAATTAAATGTTTTGTCTGTCATCCCGGAGAAAGGACACTATTACTCTGTTGAGGAAACTTTCTTCAGGATCAAGCCCTGATCCTAGGTGGACTATTACACAAGGTTACTTGACAGATAACTGAGATTCACACTGTCCACATACTGGGTTTCCTTTGCTGATTAGTGATAGTTCAGTCAATAAAAACGGAGCCAGGGTTTTGGAAGCTATATTTGACATGGAAGCATGAGGACGATTTTGTAGATAACATTATTCCTCTAGTGAAGTAATTAGCTAACGGTCTCCCAGAGGGGTTGAGAGAGAATAGCAAAGGGTCAATGGTGCATAAGATAAACCTGTGGAGCCGAGGGTTTGGCAAAAGAAATCTCTTGGGGTTGCTATGAGGAGATGCCAGTGTATCTATCCGTAGGGATGTTTTGAAAGGGGTATGAATGGCTCAGGTCTCACAGCTAACTGTGCAGATCTCTAGTGACTAGATCTAGTAGCTTGTGGTTCAGGGCTTTCCCCCTCAAACTCAAGAGGCGACACTTGGGGGTTAGGGACAGCTCCATGAGCATGTGACATGGCCCACAGCTACCTGGGGCCTGGAGCTCGCTTGAATTCTCTGTTCATAATTTTTTTTTTAAGATTTTATTTATTTTGACAGACAGAAATCACAGGGAGGCAGAGAGGCAGAGAGAGAGGAAAGGAAGCAGGCTCCCTGCTGAGCAGAGAGCCTGATGTGGGGCTCGATTCCCGGACCCTGGGATCATGACCTGAGCCCAAGGCAGAGGCTTTAAACCACTGAGCCACCCAGGTGCCCCTCTGTTCATAATTTTTAATAAAGGGTCTGTCTTTTTCATTTTGCACTGGGCCCCACAAATGATGCAGCTGGTTTTGCTAGAAGGGCACATAGATAGCCAAGGGGATAGATACAAAAGGCAGATTTGGGGTAAATTTCAGTTTGGGCTATGGAAAATTCTATTCTCTAGAACATGACTTAGAGGGAAGGCATTTAAATAATCCTCCTAACATTACGACTTCGAGAAGCATCAGGAGGGCATTTGACCACGGAATTGTTGAGAATGAAGGGGTGATGCTTCTGGTGGGGTAAAGGCAAGAGTGGTAAGGTGGGATGGGGGGGCACAGAGCCAGGGCTGAGGTCTTGGGGTGAGGGAGAAGCGCAGCCATGCTGATAGGTTAGAGATCCAGAACAGGGGACATCACAGCTGCCTGGCAACTGCAATTGCGCTAATTAGGAGGCCTTATGCGTCCATAGAATTTGGAGAGTTACGTGGCCGTGGTGCTCAAGAGAAAGTCACTTGACTTTCTGTGTTTCAGATTCCTTATCAGTAGGATGACTTTTCATATTAGTTGCCCTCCAACAGCTAACAGTTTTCATGTGATAGGATCTGTCAAGTGCTCCAAGCTCCTAAGAGATAGGCTCCTTATCAATTGGCGCAGCAGCTTGTTCCTTTAGCAGAAATAAATAAATTTGGGGTCTAATAGACTTGCCTAGGAGGAGGTGGTTCTAGTTCAAAGAAGTTTAGGAGTTCAATTGTTAGCAGTTCTCTAGGGAGATATCTTTTTTTTTTTTTTTTTTTTTAGGATTTATTTATTTACTTGAGAGAGGTGGTGAGGAGAGAGAGAGAGAGAGAGGGAGAAAGAGAGAGAGAATGAGAGGAGGCAGGGAAAGGGAGAGGGCGAGAGAAATATAAGTAGATTCTGTGATCACGACCTGAGCTGATACCAGGAGTTGACGCTTTAACCTACTGTACCATCCAGGCACTCTAGGGAGATAGCTTAGAAGTAATAGCCACCCACCTCCCCACAAACAGCTCCAGTATGTTGTCTAGTTGTATATATTTCCTCATAAATTTAAGTATGGGGTTAGATGCAAGACATGAGGTCTCTCAGATATTGTAGGTGGGTCTTGCTTAATCTAAAGTATCCGTTAAAATAATAGTCTGTGAGCTCTCAGGGGCATTAGAAACAATTTAGGTTCATTTCTTGAATTTTCAAATGACAAATTTGAAAGAGAAAGGGGTATGAATGGCTCAGGTCTCACAGCTAAGTGTGCAGCTCTCTAGCGACTAGATCTAGTAGCTGGTGGTTCAGGGCTTTTCCCTTCTACCACACATGGCTTGCAGGCAGTCAGGTCCCTTACCGGTATATTTGAGGAGTTCTGTTGCATTCTGTGTTTACAGATGTTCCAAGGTTATTATGGAGTGTTTAGTAATCGGGGTCCTACTACTACTAATAGTATGATTTACGCAGGTCCTGCAATGGGCATAGAAACTTAGGACTTTCCCCAATCCTTTTAACAAGCTTACGAGATAGATCTTACTATCTTCACTTATTAGAAGAGTCAGTCAGGACTTAGTGTCTCATGGCTTTTAATTAGATCGATTTTAGAACTTCATTAACCTTCCAGCACTTTTCAGCAGCTGTTTGTCTTGGAGGAGACCGCAGTGCCTTTAGCGGGAGATCGTCCTCTCTATGCCTCCCTGCTGAGCAAGAACCAGAGCACTAATTACAAGGGTGTTTGTTTATCTTACAGTATTTAGTCTTTTGTTACATGCATTAATTCATGATGTTTCATGTCACTGTTTTTTTTTTTTTTTTTTTTATTCCAGTTGGTGACATTGGAGCCTTAAGGTATTCTTCATGATCCAGTCTCTGAGTTGGAGAACATACACATTTTTACAAGGAATCCAGGTGAGAGAAATGAAGGCGCCACTTTATGGAAATATAATGGTGACTCGTGTGTATTTGTCAACTATATTGAAGACAGAATCAAGGCGAGTGTTTTGATTATGAGAAAGAACAACATTTGAAATCAAAGGAGAATAAAGGAAGCACAAGGCTTTGCGAGGCTGTGCTTGCACCAGGCATTTAGAATTAGGCTACGGGTCAGAACATGCACTTCTGTCCCTCTGCTGGTTGCAGAGAAGAGTGGGCAGGGTTGAGAAGAAGGTAGTAGACGTCAGTCTGGGGAAGGGGTGGAGAGGGGGGTATGTCCTCCCTCCTGTAGTCGTTTTGTTAACCTTGTTCAGAGGCAGAGAATACGGCCCCTGGAAACGAACTCAAGGCCCTTCTGTTCCAGCTGTCATTTGTGTTAACAGCGAAGCCGCTAGACTTCATTTACCTAAACCCGTGTTGTTTCTTCCTCAGAACAGTCTTGGCCGGTAGCACTGCTGTAAGCACAGTGAAGTGTAAAATAGCCAAGCCGGTTCCTCTTTGACAAGTGGAGTGCAAGTTTCTCATCACTCCCCAGGGGCCACTTATAATGAGAAATTGGTCTTGTGAGCTTTGAAACTTTTCCGTTCACCACCTTGTACGTCTTTCATTATTTTGACTTTTAAAATTAGCAGGCTATTTTAGGAAATGAAGAAAGGTTTTAGAGGCATAACAACAGCATCTGCTTTGCAGAGTCCCTGTCTCTTTGCATTGAGTTTTGAGTTACTATCCAAGGTAGGAAAATATGCAAATGGAAGATATCTATATTGAATATGCTTTTGTCTTGAGGCCCTTCTATAAATCTAAAGGGTGGATATTTGTGTGTTGATTTGCTTCCTGTTTCTCCATGAGACTGTTCTTGTGGACTCTAGAATGTGGCACGCCCTAAAAGCATGCTGATTCTATGATGTGCTCATACGGTCCTTGGCACCTTACTCTGAGTCCTGGGACTGGACTATCAAATAGATTTTATTATTAATAATGACTATACATTGTAGGTCCTGAGTTTCCACTGAGATTTGAACATGTCGGAAGAGTGAGAAAAAGTCTGTTATGATTCCATAGGTGTCCCTCATTGGGACCCTAAAGGCCCTTTGTTCTTGCTTCTGCATTACTGGGCTTATCACAGGTGCTACATTTGCATGTTCGAGTGTCTGTCTCCTTCTGGACTCTGAGCTCTGGGAGAGGAGGGCTTGTGCCAGTTGCCAGTCTTATTCATTATCAGGTCCTCAGAACAAATTAATGCATGGCCCTCCGTAAGCACTCAATAGGTATTTGCTTAGTTGAATTGGTACCTTTAATTCAATAATTTCTAGTACCTTTATTATGCCAGGCATGGTAAAGAGTGTCTTAAACACCTATAATCCTCACAATAGCCATATGAGGCTATTATCCTGGTTTTCATATTACAGATAAGTAATCTGAAATTCAGGATAAGCAATGTGCTTTAGCCATACAGCTAGTTTGGAACTGGGTTATATGACTGCAGAGTCCACATCTTATCTACTGCATCACACTGCTTTAGATCAGAGGGTAGAGTGATATAAAAATCATCTCAGAAGGGCACCTGGGTGGCTCAGTGGGTTAAAGCCTCTGCCTTTGGCTCAGGTCATGATCTCAGGGTCCTGGGATCGAATTCCGCAGTGGGCTCTCTGCTCAGCGGGGAGCCTGCTTCCTCCTCTCTTTCTCTCTCTCTACTTGCCTCTGCCCACTTGTGATCTCTCTCTGTCAAATAAATAAAATCTTTTTAAAAAAATCATCTCAGAGGCTGATGGAAACCTGCAAAATATGAGCATCGTAGAGGGCCTTGTAATATACTCTTACAAAGGAACATTGGTAGAAATGTACTCCCTTCAAAATTTTCACACAGTAACTCTTTCCGTTGAATGCAGGTATTTCTTGCTCGGGGCACCTGGATCACTCACTCGGTTAATTGTCTAACTCTTGATTCGGCTAAGGTCATGATCTCGTGGGTCCTGGGATTGAGCCCCTCCATCAGGCTCTGTGCTCAGTGCAGAGTCGGTTTCAGATTCTCGCTCTCTTTTCCTCCTGCCCCTCCCCCAACTTGCATACTCTCTCTCTAAAGCAAATAAATAAATCTTTTAAAAAACACACAAATAATTCTTGCTCTTTAGACAAAAAAACTTGCTCCTTAGACAAAATAAACAAATAAACACACAAACATGTGTGTTCATTGTTTCCGCCATTTGAACTGACATTCATGGATATTATGATTGTAAGTGAGGATAGCATACCAAAACTATTTGATTTAATTGGTTTTACTGAGCACTTAAAAAAAAAAAAAAGGTTTTATTTATTTATTTGACAGACAGAGGTCACAGTAGGTGGTGGTGGCGGAGGGGGAGCAGGCTCCGTCCTGAGCAGAGAACCGGCTGTGGGGTTTGATCCCGGGACCCTGGGATCATGACCTGAGCCGAAGACAGAGTCTTTAACCCACTGAGCCACCCAGGTGCCCCTGAGCACTTTCTAATTCTAAGAATGACACTGGGAGAGACTGGGAGTTGGAGGCAGAATGGAAAATGCAAGTTAGCAAATAGAATACCTTTTATTTTCATAAACATACAGTATGATGGGGAATAAGAAGGATAATCAAATTACTACATAACAAACGAGAACATAATACGTGTAGTAGAACTGGTACGAGAGAGAGGTGATATGAAGGGAGTCGGTACTTACATATGGCTGGTGATAGAAATAAATTACGGAAGGGGTAGCATTGGGATGGCTCTTGAAAAATGGGTAGGATTGAACAGTTTCACGTGTTGGACAGTTGAATAGGAATACATGGTCTCTGCCTTTCACAGCAACCAAGACTTCTTGGCAGAAATGAGTCCCGAGTATCAATGGGTCAGAGAACAGTGGACTGGAAAATGCAATTAAATAATGATGCATGGTAACATTGAAAGCATAACATGGGATTTTGTGTCTTTCTAGGGGAAAAGTAAAGACTTCCAATCTGGGTAGCTGGCAGCCCTCGGCCCTGGGATTTACTGTTATGCTGATTTGGCTCTTGAAAGTTTGTTCTAAAAATGGATCTAAAAGGGGCTTTGAGACGTAGGAAACTCAATTAACGTAAGCTCTGGTTCAGTGACTCAGTTTTCTTGGGAAGTCAGGATGCTTTGAGTATGGAATCCACAAGGTCTGGTAAAAGGAAGGACTCTTCTTTAAACAGTGGAGTATGTTGTTGTACTGTTCATCAGAATTGGCAAAGAAGAATCAGGCAGCATTTGGGTTGGATTATACTGAAATCACGTCAAAGACTGAATAATTAAAACCACTTGAAAGGGAAGTTTGTTTTTCCCCTCTTGAGATGAACATATGACTCTGGCACAGAAACGTTTTTCTAGTTTTTCTAGTTAAATGTTGTTTCATTTCCCATTTAAGATTTGTCATGGTAAATAATCTTTCTCAAATGACAATAGCTTGAATGTATAATACAGTGGGTGCTGCCGAAACATTAGGCAGTCAGTTCCTTGTGGGATCAACTAGCTTTTCCTTAGATGAAGATTGTAAAACGTAATAAAGCAGCACACATAATCAAATGCTAGGACTGTTCCCATGGCAAGGGTGGCCAGAGATTCTTTTGCTAGTAGAAGGAAAATGGGGTGGATATTAAAGATGTTAATTAGCTGCACTATGGCAACAGCTTTTTCTACAACCCTGAGCTCCTCCATTGGTTTCCCATGTGTACAGCTCCATGTTGCTGGCTATAAACATACAACTAGTGTAGAGAAATATTTTTACTCAGAACGATCAACTTATTATTTTTAATAGCTTTGTTGAGGCATAATTTACATGCCAGTAAGTCCACTCATTTTGTTTGTAAAATTCAGTGATTTTCAGAAATATGTACAGTGGTGCAACCCTCACTACAATCCAATTTTAGAATATATCCATCATTCCCAAAAGATCTCCTGTGCCTATTTTCAGTCTTTCCTCAGCCCCCGACAGTAGTCTCATTTCTGTCTCTATAGATTTGTCTTTTCTGGACATTTCGCGATAATTTATCCTTGAATAGTTTCTATGGATTGGTGACTGTGGGGGAGTATTTTCTTTTAGAAGTAAAGCATGTTTCCTGTTTTCAAAAACCTGACAAATAACTAGGAAAGGGATTAACAAATAGCTAGTTAACAATTATTAAATAAATTACTATTATTAAATAAACAATTATTAAACAATTATTAAATAAACAACTATTAAATAGTTAACAAATAACTAGGAAAGGGATTAACATCTACTTATTCAAAGGTGAATGACAAAGTTAAGGGTTAAATTCTATATAGGGCTCACAGATACAGAACTAAAAAGGGGCAAGAACCATACATGCAGCAAGATGAAAAAAACCCGAAACGAATAAATTAGATATCAAGACATTTCATCAGAAATGTCTCATTCATTTGGATGAAAATGTTTGATTGGATAATTTGTTTTTCAATGAGGAAAGAAATATGTATGAGGATACTTTTAAGTCAGTCCTGAGGTGTAGTTAATTTTGAATTTAAATATTGGACACGATGGGGTGCTCAGTCGGTTCAGCATCTGACTCTGAATTTTGGCTCAGATCATGATCTCAGGGTTGTGAGATGGAGCTCTGCACTGCGCTAGGTGCTAGGTGTAGAGCCTGCTTACCATTCTTCTCTCCTTCTTTGTGGTCCTCCCCCTGCCCACATGCTTTCTAAACAAACAAACAAACAAATAAATAAAATATTGGACATGTTGGCTCAGGTATTTTCAGAGTTGGAAGAACATATAGCACACATCACAGTGAAACCCATCCTGGCCATATGCGTGAGTGCAGAAAGGCTGCTTAGCACGTATGGAGAATTCATAGGCTGCCTGTGTCCTATTATACCCCCCAAGGAAGTTGTCCATGCAGTTCAAAGCCAGTGCTCTGCATTGCTGTGATCAATACTTGGGTAGGCTTCTCTCTGTCAGACAGTACTCCGTTTAAGGAAACAAGGTGTCTTTTAAAAGAGAAAGGAGATTTATTTTCGGACATCTTGATCACATTTCTAGACAAGAGTGTTTGATCTAATATATTAGTTTGTCAGTGCTGTTGTAATGAAATACCACAGACCGAGTGGCTAACACAACAGAAATCTATTGTCTCACAGTTTGAGAGGCTAGGTATCCAAGAGCGAGCTGTCAGCAGAGTTGGCTCCTTCTGAGGATGAAGAATCGGTTCCATGCTTTTCCCCTCAGCTTCTGCTGGTTTGCTGGCCATCTCGGCCAGCATCAATACTTCATCTCTGCCTTCATCCTCACAAAATATTCTTCCTGAGTGCATGTCTGTCCCTGTGTCCACAGTGACCCTTTCTGTCCTACCCTGCTTAAAGCAATATATTATCCTAACTGCATCTGCAACAATCCTATTTCCAAACGAGATCATTTTCGGCAGTACAGGGGGTTAGGAATCTGAATCTTTAGGGGACACAATTCAACCCATAACATCTAATAATGATACTAAACAATTATGTACATAACACTGAATGTACCAAGCACTTTTCTGACAAGTACTTAGAAACATTAACTCATGTAATCCTCATAAAATCCCTATAAGATAGGTACTATTATTATCCCTTCTTTATAGGTTAAAAAAAAATTTGAGGCACCAAAAGGTCATTCAGCTAGCAAATGTGGATCTTGGGTTAGAAGCTAAGCCAGCTGGCTCCAGTGTACATACTCTGATACAACAAAGTATGTTGTTCCACCATCTTTGAATTTCTAATCTCTCCACTGGTTTTTACATTATTTAATTCATAAATGGACAGTTTATGACCCTATTCTCTTAGGACACCATTATGAAATGAATTATATTTCTCCTCTACGGTATAACATGTACTATTTGGTTCAGAATGGTGCTTGATTTCCCCGTTAAAGAGAGAATATGTTAAACTCATGAAATGACTAATTATAACGTGTATATACTTATATTAAATTGCCTCAATTTTTTTTTTTTTTTTTTAGAGAGGTAGAAGTGAGGAGGTATGGGGCAGAGGGAGAGAGAGAATTTTAAGCTGGCTCCACACCCTGACGCAGGAGCCTGACACAGGGCTTAATTTCACAACCCTGAGATTGTGACCTGAGCCAAAATCAAGAGTTGAATGTTTAACCAACTGAGCTACCCAGGTGCCCCAAAATTGTCTTTTTTTTTTTTTAAGATTTTATTTATTTATCCAACAGCGAGAGAGGGAACACAAGTCAGGGAGCAGCAGAGGGAGAGGGACAAGCAGGCTACCCGCTGATCAGGGATCCTAATGTGGGGCTCAATCCCAAGACCCTGGGATCATGATCTGAGCCGAAGGCAGATGCTTAATGACTGAGCCACCCTGGTGCCCCCCAAATTGTCTTTTTAATTAATAATTTTGTGTGATTCAAGTCAATATCTCTATTCATATTTAAAGCCAACTTTTGTTGGCTTCCAAGACTCATTTCTTCTTTGTTGATAAAACAGGCAACATCTCATTTCTTTGAAAATTCCTTTACCTTTTTAATATATTAGTTTATATATTACCTTTTCTTCTTATATATTACCCTTCTAATATATTACCCGTCTTTCTACCCCAACCTGTCTCAAACATTCAAGAAGCAAGACTGGTGGTTTTGTTTGTTTCTGGGAAGAATGTTACACAATACGCAGAGAGAAAAAACAACAACAAAAAAGATGATGACTGGCTTTTGAAGTTCAAACACTTAAATCAGAATATAAAATACAGATTTTTGAGAGCAATATAAACACTACCTTTGTCCCTGGATTAAATAAAGATTCCACTGTAGAAGGAAAGAAAAGTCTGGTAGCAGCAAGAAACTTCTGTTCTGGGGGAGATGAGAGTCAGTTGCTGAGCAGAGGCTGTGCCTATCTGCTTAGGGCCAATCCTGGAAGAGGTTAACAGGATGATATTTCTGTCCTGTTTTTCAGTTAGCATCATGGAAAAGAGCAGGACAGTTGCTTACTGGAACCGCATGGTCTAAGTTATGTTGTGGTAATAAGTTTCATTGGCTTATTTCATAGTTAAGTGTAAACTTGCATAGACAATATGTTTACTTTAGAGAAAGAATGTTTTTTTGCATACTTGAGTTTGTTAACTGATATTTATTTATTTTAATTTAAATTCAAGTTAGTTAACATATTAGTGTGGTATTGGTTATAGGAGTAGAGTTTAGTGATTCATCACTTACATAGAACACCCAGTGCTCATCCCAAGTGCCTTCCTTTGTACCTATCACTTATTTAGCCGATCTCCCCCCCACACCTACCCTCCAGCAACCTTTAGTTTGTTCTCTATATTTAAGAATCTCTTATAGTTTGCCTCCCTCTGTTTTTATCATATTTTTTCTTCCCCTCCCCTACGTTCATCTGTTTCGTTGCTTGAATTCCACATATGTTGTTTTTTGATAGATGATAAAGAGACACTGTAGATTTTAGAACAGTCTGAGAAAGTTATTTTAGAACATTTTTCTTTTCATCCTACTGACTATCCAAAAAATATCTAGACAGTGAAAACTCATCAGTAGGTTGTATTTTGAGGCCTACTTGCAAGTCCTTTATTTTGGATTTGGCATATCCTCAGACAAATCTTTTTGTATGAAGGGTTAGCTTCCAAGATGGTCCACAAAAATTTAGATAACTTGTAATATGAATTTTCATTTATGCAGATACAGTATTTTTCAAATTATAACAATCACTATATTCATGGAGATCTAGGAGTTCTGCAAGAATTTTTAAATCTTGTGTTTTCTTTTTTTTTTAAGGCTTTATTTATTTATTTGATTATCAGCGAGAGAGAGGGGCCGAGGCAGAAGGAGAACCAGGCTCCCCAGAGAGCAGGGAGCCCAGTGCAGGAGTTGATCCCAAGACCCCAGGATCATGACCCAAGCTGAAGACAGATACTTAATCGACAGCAAGGGTTGTCAGACACCCGTTCTATTTTCATGCTGATGACAGTCTAAAAATGATTGTAATCATCTTCCAGATCATCTAAATAAGCACCACATTCTGTGATTCTCAGAAAAAAATTCCACATATGAATGAAATCATATAGTTGTCTTTTTCTGAGTGACTTATTTCACTAAACATGATATACTCTAGTTCCATCCATATTGTTGCAAATGGCATGATTGCATTCCTTTTGATCACTGAGTAATATTCCACTATATATATGTGTATACACACACACACATATGTATATATATGGATAAATTACACCTTTATCCATTCATCAGTCGGTGGACATTTGGGCTGTTTTCATAATTTGGCTCTTATTGATACTGCTGCTATAAATACTAGGGTACATGGGTACGTATGTCCCTTCGAGTCAGCATTTTTGTATCCTTTGGATAAATACCTATTGGTGCAATTGCTGGGTGGTTAGGGTAGTTCTATTTTTAACTTCTGAGGAAACTCCATACTGTTTTCCAGAGTGACTTCACCGTTTTTGTTCCCTCTACAATGCAAGACAGTTTCCCTTTCTCTACATCATCACCAACATCTGTTTCCTGAGTTGTTAATTTTAGCCATTCTGACAGGTGTGAGGTGGTATCTCATTGTGGTTTTGATTTGTATTTCCCTGATGATGAGTGATGTGAGTATCATTTCACATGTCTGTTAGCCATCTGGATGCCTTCTTCGGATAAGTGTCTATTCATGTCTTCTGCCCTTTTCTTGATTGGATTATTTGTCTTTGGATGTTGAGTTTGATAAGTTCTTTATTTATTTTTAAAATTTTTTTTTATTTATTTGACAGAGAGAGAGAGATCACAAGTAGGCAGAGAGGGAAGCAGGAAGCAGGCTCCCTGCTGAGCAGAGAGCCCAATGTGGGGCTCGATGCCAGGACCCCGAGATCATGACCTGAGCTGAAGGCAGAGGCTTTAACCCACTGAGCCACCCAGGTGCCCCTGATAAGTTCTTTATAGATTTTGGATACTAGCCCTTTATCTGGTATGTCATTTAAGAATAACTTATTTCATTCTGTCCATTGTCTTTTAGTTTCGTTGATTGTTTCCTTCACTGAGCAGAAGCTTTTTATGTTGATGAGATTGCAATAGTTCATTTTTGCTTTTGTTTCCCTTGCCTCGGGAGACATATCTAGTAAGAAGTTGCTGTGGCCAAAGTCAAAGAGGTTGCTGCTTGTGTGTTCCTCTAGGTTTTGATGTTTTCCTGTCTTACATTTAGTTCTTTCATACATTTTGAATTTACTTTTGTGTATGGTGTAAGAAAGCGGTCCAGTTTCATTCTGCATGTTACTTTCCAGTTTTCTCAAAACCATTTGTTGAAGAGACTATCTTTTTTCCATTGGATATTATTTCCTGTTTTGTCAAAGATTAGTTGGCCATACAGCTCTGGATCCATTGTCATTAAACTATGTGTCGGTTTTTGTACCAATACCATACTGTCTGAAGATACAGTTTTCTAAAAGAGTGTGTATTACTTTTGTAATATAATATAAAGTGCAGAATTGTGATGTTTCCTGCTTTTCTTTTCTTTTTCAACATGTGTGGGCTCTTCAAAGTCTTTTCTGGTTCTGTACACATTTTAGAATTGTTTGTGAAAAATGCTGGTGTTATTTTGAAAGGGATTACATTGAATGTGTAGATTGCTTTAGGTAGTATAGACATTTTAACAATATTTGATTTTCCAATCCAGGAGCATGGAATGTTTTTTCATTTATTTGTATCTTCTTCAATTTCTCTCATAAGTGTTCTATAGTTTTCAGTGTACAGGTCTTTTACCTCTTTGGTTAGGTTTATTCCTAGGTAGCTTATGATTTTTAGTGTAATTATAATTACAAATAATTATAATTATAAATTCAATATAATTAAATTATAAATGGGATTGATTCCTTGGTTTCTCTTTCTGCTGCTTCATTATTGGTGTATAGAAATGTAACAGATTTCTGTATGTTGATTTTATATCCTGTGACTTTGCTGAATTCTTGTATCAGTTCTAGCAATTTTTGAGGTGGAGTATTTCAGGATTTCCAGATAGAGCATCATGTCATCTGCCAAGAGTGAAAGTTTGACTTCTTCCTTGCCAATTTAGATGCTTTTTATTTCTTCTTGTGTCTGACAGATGAGACTAGGACTTCCAGTATTGTGTTGAATAACAATCATGAGAGCAGACATCCCTGTTGTGTTCCTGACCTTAAGGGAAAGCTCTTGGTATTTCTCCATTGAGGATAATATTAGCTGTGGGTCTTTCATATATGGCCTTTATGATGTTGAAGTATGTTCCTTCTATCCCTACTCTTGTGAGGTTTTTTTTTTTTTTTTTTTTTATTGTATCATGAAAGGATGCTGTATTTTGTCAAATGCTTTTTCTGTACCTATTGAGAGAACCATATGTTTTTGTCCTTTCTTTTATTAATGTGGTGTATCACATTGATTGATTTACAGATATCAAGCCACCCCTGCAGCCCAAGAATAAATCCCACTTGATCACTGTGAGCAATTCTTTAATGTACTGCTAGATTCAATTAGTTAGTATCTTGTTGAGAATTTTTGCATCCATGTTCAGGGATATTGGTCCATAATTCTTTTTAGTGAGATCTTTGTCCTGGTTTTGGAGTCAAGATAATGTTGGCCTCATAGAATGAATTTGGAAGTTTTCCCTCCATTTCCATTTTTTTGGACTAGCTTCAGAAGGATAGGTACTAATTCTTTTTTGAGTGTTTGGTAGAATTCCCCTGGGAAGCCTTCTGGCTCTGGACTCTTATTTGTTGGGAGATTTTTGATTACAGATATCATTTCTTTGCTAGTTATGGGTCTGTTAAAACTTTCTGTTTCTTCCTGTTTCAGTTTTGATAGTTTGTATGTCCCTAGGAATTTATCCATTTCTTCCAGATTGCCCAATGTGTTGGAATATAATTACTCACAATATTCTCTTATAATTGTTTGTGTTTCTGCAGTGTTGGTTGTGATTTCTCCTCTTTCATTCCTGGTTTTACTTAGTTAAGTCCTTTCTCTTTTGTTCGTGATAAGGTTAGCTAGGGGTTTATCAATTTTGTTAATTTTTTCAAAGAACCATTTCCTAGTTTCATTGATCTGTTCTCTGGTTTCTTTTTACTTCTATATCATTTATTTCTGCTGTAATCTTTATTGTTCTCCTTTTTCTGCTGGTTTTAGGCTTTATTTGCTGTTCTTTTTTTTAGTCCTTCAGGTATAAGCTTAAGGCTGTGCATTTGAAACTTTTCTTGCTTCTTGAGGAAGGCCTGTATTGCAAAAGACTTCCTGTCTTTGATGTTTCCCAAAGGCTTTGGACTGCCATGTTCCATTTTCATTTGCTTCCATGCATTTTTAAAATTTCTTCTTTAATTTCAAGGTTAACCCCTTCATTCTTTAGTAAGATGTCCTTTAACCTCCATGTATTTGTCGTCTTTCCAAATTTTTTTCTTATGGTTGAATTCAAGTTTCATAGAGTTGTGGTCTGAAAGTATATATGGTAAGATGTCATCTTTTTGTACTGGTTGAGTCCTGATTTGTGACCCAGGATGTGATCTCTTCTGGAGAATGTTCCATGTGCACGTGAAAAGAATGTGTATTCTGTTGCTTTAGAATGAAATACTCGGAATATGTTGGTTAAGTCCATCTGCTTCAGTGTGTTATTCAAAACCTTTATGTCCTTGTCAACGGGATTACACGATCTGTCCACTGTGTGAGTAGGGTGTTTAAGTCCCCTGCTATTATTATCATATTATTATCAGTGAGTTTCTTTAAGTTTGCTATTAATTGATTTATATATTTGGCTGCTCCCAGGTTGGGGACATAAACAATTACAATTGTTAGATCTTGTTTGATAGTCCTTTATGATATAGTGTCCTTTTTCATCTCTCATTATAGTCTTTGGTTTAAAGTCTAGTTTGTCTAATATAAGTATGGTTACTCCAGCTTTCTTTCGATATTCGTTAGCATGACAGATCATTCTCCATTCCCTTGCTTTCAATCTGGAGGTGTCTTCCAGTGTAAAATGAATCTCTTGTAAGCAAGATATCAACAGGTCTGGTTTTTTAAATCCATTCCGATTCCCTATGTCTTTTGATTGGAACATTGAGACCATTTACATTCTGAGTAATTATTGATAGGTATGAATTTAGTGCCATTGTATTACCTGTAAACTTGTTGTTCCTGTAGATTTTTTCTGTTCCTTTCTAGTCTTTGTTGCTTTTGATCTCTCTTTCCTGCTCAAAGGGTCTCCTTTAATATTTCTTGTAGAGTTGGTTTAGTGTTCACAAACTCTTTTAGTTTTTGCTTTGTTGACTGATACTCATAACTGCTACATGAGAAAAAAATGATTTTAAATTTTTAGATTTTAAGCTCAGTTTTTCTTTTTAACACTGAAATTTTTTTTTAAAGATGTAGTTACTAAGGACTGGGTTTTCAGTAATTTCCAAGAATTATATTTGTACTGTATTTTTTTATGAACTCTAAGATAATTTATGAAGTACTTAAATAAGATATTTTCAGATCATTTTGATTTTATTTATGTAGAAAATCAGGTACTATATGAGGAAGTGAGATTAAATTAGATATAGTCTCTACACCTAATTACATTTTTTACATCACACATAATTAATTACATTAATTATATTTAATTACATTAATTATATTTTTATGACTTTAATCTCTATTTGTGACAACTTAAACACGTTTATGTATAAAAAATATGTTCTGGATATACAATCTGATGGAGGTGAATATAGTGAATAAAGAGAAAAGTAACATAGGTTTTTCCTAGGCAAGCTTGAGTTAAAGAACTCAGAAATAAATATACAAAGTTAATAATTGTGCTTTATGAATTAAGATCCATGAAAGACATATGGAAGTCCCTAATGTGGAAAGATGACCAACTTTGGAGTTAGAAATTAATGGATCGTATTCCCAGCTGAGTCATCAAATTTGTTGCACAATTACAAGTAACTTAATAAATGCTCGTTTCCTGAAGGAAACTGAGAATTATTATAAGGATGGGTAGTAACTGACACATCTTAAGTGCTTAATGATTTATAAATTTTATTAATATTTATTTTAATTTTGTTGTTATTATTTTTCCATAACAATACCAACTCAGTATCTATACTTTCAAATGGTTAATGATCATTACCATTATTTGAAAAGAATATTTTCACTTATAATGGAAAACAACATGCTATTCACATTTATGTTTGGCTTATCATGTATGGTATTATTATCAATTATGTATACAATTATAACTGATTTGGAAAAGAAATGATATTTATTTCCAGCAATTTTTGGAACTAAGTAACCTGAAATCCCTTCTATTACAAAAGCACCAATTATTACATGTAAGTGTTGAATTACTATATTGTACACCAGAAACTGTATTACACTGTATGCTAACTAATTGGAATTCAAATAAAAACTCAGAAACAAAACAAATAGATCTGCTAGCTAAAATAGCTAAAAATCCCTTTAAACCAGAGAGAATTAGAGATAATAATGGCAAGAAGGAAAACTGATAACTCTGGTTCTCTGGTGAGAATAGAGGTTCGGGGTTAGGGGGAAAGGCATTGTCCACATGAGAAAGCTAGGATCTTAGTTATGATGCCTAGGCTGAACAGAGGACATGGCTTTGGGCCAGTTCATGGAGGGAAATGGTATTAGGACACCTACCCTTCCTCCCTCCTTAAAGCTGAACTCTTTAAAGGAATAACCATTGGAAATAGTTGAACCAGAAAACATCCGTCCATTGGCACAGAAGAGAACAAGGAAGCTAAACTTCAGCCTGGGCTGGGAACAGGGAAATGAAGACTTTGATGAGAATTTGTAGTCACAAATTTGATGAGAATCTAGCTTACCATTCAGTTTCTGGAATTCCCAAATAAGAAATAAATGTAGAAAGTAGTACAGGCTGAAATGAAGATTTCAAAGCAATATCAGCACTCCCATGTTCATTGCAGTATTTTTCACAATAATCAAAATGTGGAAACAACCTAAATATGCACTGATGGGTGATGGACTAAAGAAAATATGTTGCATATGAACAATGGAATACTGTTCAATCTTAAAGACAAAGGAAGTCCTGCAACATGCCACAACATAAAGGAAGCTTGAGAACATTATGCTAAGTGAAATAAGCCAATCACAGAAGGACAAACACTGCATGATTCCACTTATACAAGGATTCTGAAGTAGTCACTCTGTAGAAGTAGAGAAGAAAATGGTGGCTGCCAGGGGATAAGGGGAGGGGGAAGTGCTAGTTGCTAATCAATAGGTATACAGTTTTAGTTATGTGAGATCAATAAATTCTAGAAATCCTCTGTACCACATTCTGTCTATAGGTAGAAATTCTTTTTTGTACATTTAAGAATCTGATAAAAGGTTTGTTTTCATGTCATGTGTTTTTCCACAAAAAAACACAACTGAAAATTAAAAAATAAATTGGAATGCAAAACTTCAAAAAATTCTACATGCATTTGGAAACAAACAAAATAAATCAAATAAAAATAAACAGGAACCAAAATGGTAACTAGAAAGTGGGAATAAAAGATTAAAATGTTATGTTTTAAAACTTGTAAGTTAAAGCTAAAGTAATTCTTAAAATATTTTTCATGGCATCAAATGCTGATTTTTTTTTTTAAAGATTTTATTTATTTATTTGACAGAGAGAGATCACAAGTAGGCAGAGAGGCAGGCAGAGAGAGAGGAGGAAGCAGGTTCCCTGCTGAGCAGAGAGCCCGATGCGGGACTCGATCCCAGGACCCTGAGATCATGACCTGAGCCGAAGGCAGCGGCTTAACCCACTGAGCCACCCAGGCGCCCAAATGCTGATTTTTTTAAAAAGAAGAAAAGCTATAAAAAGGTGAACTAAACGACCAACACAAAAAATTAGGGAAATAATAGTAAGGAAAACCTACACAAAGCAAAGGAAAGGAATAGTATAACTAGAAGTATAAATTAATGAAATAAAAAACAATGATAATTTTAATTTAATAGAAAGGGAACATAGAATTAAGAAAAACATGTATCTATTCCTATGTAAAGTTAATAGGATAGTCTGTTTGGCAGAAGTGATGGCTGAAGAAAGAGATCCCCTATAACAATGTTAGGGGTGGAAAAAGGTCATGTTACAGATCTACAGATCCAATAGGTACTAAGCACAATTATAGGAGAGTACTATGAATGCAGGAAATAAATAGTCACATTTCTACAATAATGTAAAACTTATATGAGCTTACTGAAAAGAAAGTAGAATTTTTTAATAAATCTTTATTAGGGCAGGGGCACCTGGGTGGCTCAGTGGGTTAAAGCCTCTGCCTTCCGCTCAGGTCATGATCCCTGTGTCCTGGGATCAAGCCCTGCATCGGGCTCTCTGCTCAGCAGGGAGCCTGCTTCCTCTTCTCTCTCTGCCTGCCTCTCTGCCTACTTGTGATCTCTGTCAAATAAATAAATAAAATCTTTTTAAAAAATCCTTATTAGGGCAATTGAATGAAAAGTTGAAAATCTTTAGCATACTCCCCGTTCCAAGCTGACCACCACTTTCACTTATGCTCACAAACATACAAATCCAGTCCCAGATAATTTTACAGGTAAATTTTATCAAATATGTCTGCAACAGATAATCTTAATACAATAAACCGTTTCAGAGAGTAGAGAAGCAGTACCCGCATAAGCACATTTTCTGAGACTCGTAAAACTTCTACACCAAAACTGAAGAAAGACAACATGAGGGGCACCTAGGTGGCTCAGGGGGTTAAGCCGCTGCCTTCAGCTCAGGTCATGATCCCAGGGTCCTGGGATCGAGTCCCGCATCAGGCTCGCTGCTCAGCAGGGAGCCTGCTTCCTCCTCTCTCTGTCTGCCTCTCTGTCTACTTGTGATCTCTGTCCGTCAAATAAACAAATAAAATCTTAAAAAAAAAAAAAAAAAAACAACATGATAAAGGAAAATTGTAGCTCATCTTTCTTACAAATTTACAAGCAAAATTCTTAAGATATTAACCAATCCAGTCTAATAATACATAAACAAATACATTAAGATTCAATTGAGTTTGTTTCAGAATGCAAAGAAGTTGTGTTATGAACTCTATTAATGTATTTCATTCCATTAGTAGGTAGAAGCCTCATGATTACCTCAATAAATTTAGAAAAGAACATTTAGTTAAAAATAGGTAATACCTGTTTATTTTTTGAATTTAAATTCAATTAATTATCATAGTATATTATTAGTTTCCGAGGTAGAGTTAAGTGATTCATCAGTCTTATATGACACCCAGGGCTCACTGCATCATGTGTCCTTAATGCCCATCGCCTAGCTACCCCATCCCTCACCAACCCCTACCCCAGCAACCCTTAGTTTGTTGCCTATGATTAAGAGTCTCTTGTGGCAATACCCTTTTATAATAAAAACTCCCGAAAAACAAGGAATAGAGGAGAATTTCCTTGATCCTACATAGAATTTCTACCAAAAATGTACAGCAGATGTCACAGGAAGAGTAAAATACGTGAAGCATTAGCATAGGAATTTACTCTCCCTCTTTCTATTTGACATTTTGCTAGAGGCCCCGCCTAGTGTCGAAATTAAAAATAAGATAACTATGAGCAGCGAGCAGACAAAATTTGTATTACTATGATATGGTGGGATTATCTACTTAGAAAATCTATTTAGGGAAATTATTTGTCATTAAAAAAAAAATTAATAGAGGTGCCTGACTGGCTCAGTCAGTAGAGCACGCAGCTCTTAATCTCATGTCCCGAGTCCAAGTCCCATACTGGGTGTGGAGCCTACTTAAAACAAACAATTAGTCTAATAAATTTGCTGAAATACAAGAGTAATAAACGAAAATAAACTGCCTCTCTTTACATAGCATAAATTGAGAAACATGTAATTTAAAGCATAATATTTAAAATAGTAACAAAATTATATAGAAACTTGGAATGAATTTAACAAGAGGTATGAAAGAATTTCTAGAGAAAATTTAATATTTTGTTTTGCAAAACAAATGGAGTTCCAAAATGAATAGAGAGCTATGTTATGCTCCTGGGGGAGCATATGTAACGTAACATATGTTATGTAATATAACGTAAACATATTAACACAGCCCTTACTAGACTATGCATTCCATACAATTCCAAACAAAGTTATACTAGAGTTTCCTTTGAATTTGACAAGTTCTTGCTATAATTCAGTATAGAAGGAAAGATTAAAAATAGTGAATGCACTTTCCAAACAAGTGAACGAACAGATACCTAGATTTACTCAAAGTTACAGAAATTAAGAAGGCGCAATATCTGTGCAAAGACAAGTGGAAATATGTACCAGGATAGAACATTCCTACACATATGGAAAAATAAAATGACAGAAGTGAAAATCAGCAGAAAATCTAGATTATTCAGTAAATAGTCCTGGGATAATTGATTATTCACATGGAAAAAGCCTCCCATAAATTTAGATTCCAACTTCTCAAAAGTCATTTAATTCTAAACTTCTTGTATTACCAATTATGGATTTGTGGCACAGGGAAGTTACACAATTTGCTCAAGACTGCAACAGCTGATTAGTGGCACAGTCAGGACTATGAACCTGTGATTTTCATCCCAGTTATTTTAGTTTAAGCAATTATGCCTCACATTCCTAAACTTTTGGGGGTTTACTGATGACAAAATGTCCATTAATTCTGACCATGCATAGTCTTATTTTTTGTCTTTCTTTTTAAGATTTATTAAGTAGAATATTTAAAAGGTGACCTTTCTTTTTTTTTTTTTTAAGCTTTTGTTTATTTGACAGAGAGAGAGATCACAAGTAGGCAGAGAGGCAGGCAGAGAGAGAGAGAGAGAGGAGGGTAAGCAGGCTCCCTGCTGAGCAGAGAGCCCGATGCGGGGTTCGATCCCAGGACCGTGGGATCATGACCTGAGCTGAAAGCAGAGGCTTAACCCACGGAGCCACCCAGGCGCCCCTAAAAGGTGACCTTTCTTAAACATAGATTGCTTATCTGAGCATTTCTATCTTTTGGTGGGAAAGGGAAATTTTGTATATTTACTTTCTTCTTTAAATGTACCAGAATTGGGGTGTCTGGATGGCTCAGTCTGTTAAGCATCTGACTCTTGGTTTCCACTCACATCATGATCACAGGATCCTGGAACTGAGCCTCAGGTCGAGCTCTGTGCTCGGTGGGAGTTGGCTTGGGTTTCTCTCTCTCTCCCTCTGTCCCTCTTGCTCGTGCTCACTCTCTCTCTGTCTCAAATCAATCAACCAATCAATCAATCAATCTTGAAAACAATAAGTGTGCCAAAATCCATAAATGGACATTATGGCTATACTTATTAAAAAAAAAAAAAGGAAAATTGATTTAAGTTGATCAAATTGAGTATTTCAAAATGTGCCTATCAGCCACTAGGTGTCACCATAACCCACAATAATTAAAAGCCAGTATGATAATTTTGTAGGAAAAGTCAATAGCAACAGTTTTGCTGAAGCACAAACTGATGTTTTTATAAAACTAGACACATAGATCTATTTTTCTCACCCCTGGGATTCTATATATAAGCTCTAGGTGGAAAGATTAATTCGGAATAGACTTCACGTAGTTATTTTCATAGTCCATAAACTAGACATAATTGTAATACAGAGGATCGTAATGATGAAACAGTGTGTTTTGTCGATGTTAAATAATGACAGCGTTCATCGCATCTTGGAATCCCTTTATCGTGCACGTGGTATTCATGAGAGGGGGAAGGTTGCAGGAAGGTCCAAGATCTGCCCAGGCAGGCTGTTGCAGAGCAGAGGAGAGCAGGGGCTGTGTAGGAGGAGGAAGTCACCAGGACGGCTTTGTAGGACGTGTGACTGTGTGCTTGAAGGGTGTGGTTCCTGGCCCTGGCTGACCGGAGGCCAACTGGGCATCTGTTTTCTCCTGCATCAGTTTGTAATACTGCACTTTCACCTGTGTGAATGCTTGTTCGCCTTAGGGGAAATATTCGCTAACTCATGGTTGAAAATGAAGGTATTAAGGCGTTTTCAGAACGGGTCTGACTTCTTTGGGGTTTTTTTAACCACTTGTTTCAGAAAAGAAGAGTCAACAGAAAAAGACGTTTGAGCTCTCTTCCTCTCTGCCATGGTGCTCTGCGGCAATTATTTGTTACTCTATGGATTTCTCAGCATCTGAACCCCTTGGAGAATCCCTTACCTTATAAGATACAGCCCATCACTCACTTTGTAAAGGGAAATTAAAAATGTTCCAGACTCCCTTGTAGCTAGGACATGGGTACATGTCTTAGCACCTGCAAAACAGAGGTATCTGGGCCATAATGCAAATCAGAAGTTAGTCCCATGGCCAGGGAAACTGCAGAATCGTTCCGATGAGAGTGGTGGTAGCTACTGCCTGCTCCCAGGGTCTGAAGTGTTCTGGTGTCCGTAGCAGCATGAAGTGCCTCATGTTTGGAAGGTTGACACCACAAGCACCATGCCTGTGTCCAGAGGTTGAGGGGTAGCGAGGGCCAATCTGTGAGACAGCTTTGCAGCAGGATTTGGGGTGGAGTTTCCAAACTCTGGGCCTCCTTGAGATTGTGAGAGCTAGCCAATAGCCTTCTAATGCATAGATTCCTTTTAGGATTCATTAGGTTTTTGTTTTGTCTTATTTTTGCTTACAACAAAGAGTTCTGACTTATGTACTTCCGGTTTCCAAGGTAGAAAAACATTGATGCTTACATTGCACTAAAATAAGACCGATCACCCTTTTTCACTAGATTATCTTTGATGTCCTCTTTGGGGCCAACAATGAGCTGGATGAGATGGTGGTTGCAATAGTGGGGGGTGTGTGTGTGTGTGTGTGTGTGTGTGTGTGTGTGTGTATGTGTGTGACAACAGGGAGAGAGTTCTTCCATTAGAGGCTAAGGATCCAGGTCCTGCCCTGGTATTTGTTTGTTTAAGTTCTGTATCTTTTCTTCATCTTTCAGAACATCACAAACACATTTTGGAACCTGTAGCGAGGGGAATGTTGCAGATTTTATACAGAAAAATGGAGAACAAAGGCATTGGTACTTCCCTTGGAACAGGAGTTAAGTCCCCAAAGCTAGTAGATCTGTGGACCTCTGCCAAAAGCATCTGCACTTTAGACCTCCAAATTAAAGTGTCTTATCCCATATACTTTTTACTACTAAATACATACTCATTGCCTTATTATTAGAGGGTTAAATATTTTCCAGCGCATACCAGTTATGAGTATTGGGGTCTAATAGCTTGGAGTTGAAATCTTAGCATTGGCAATTATTTGCTCGGTGATCTCAGGAATGGGTTTCTTAAAGTCAGGCAAAAATGGATTTTTAGTTACATAAGTCATACACAAAATGCTTTTCTTTATGAAAAGTAAACAATTAGAAATAAGGTTAAATAAAATTCGCTGACATCCCTTCGCTGCCTCAATGCCTGACCATTGCCCAGGCAAAACCATCACCCTTTTAATCACCCATAATATAGGTATGACAACACCTAATGGACAGGTTTCTGGTGAGGCCCCTCATGCAGGGAACTGAGTGAAAATGCTGTTTGCTTAGAGGAGTTTGACCTGATCCTCCAAACTAGGTCAGATTTCCCTGCTCTCTTCCCGCAACACTCTCTCCTTCTTCTTAACAATTTTACAGTTGTAATTTGTTTTCTAAATTACAGTAGAAGATTTACCTAGCATGTCAAAGATTCAGTCTGTACAAGATGGAGGATAAATCCAGAGTTTGGATAACCTTAATTCTAAAGAAATAGAGAAAAAATTGTCTTTGTATATGTTTCCTGCCAAATGCATATTTTATATTTGTGTAGAAATACACCTATTTGTATTCTTGTTGCTCTCAGCAGTTGGGTGAACATAGACTTCAATCCATTAATGCATGTATCCTGGAAATTAAAATTTCTCATCCTAACTTAATTTAAAAATCTCTGGTTGCTCCAGAGTTTCCACAAAATTGTAGAATAGCAAGGGGAGTAGCAAGTGTTAAAAGATAAACTGAGGCATATTAAAACTTTTAAGAGTTTATTTGAGCAAAAACTGATTTGACTCATATCGTGTCTAATCTATCAGAAAGGAGCTCCAGGAGCTATACAAAATGAAAGACATATCGGCAGAAGGGAGAGGAAGGAGGAAGTTGTACGAGGCAAAACGTGGGTTGCATATTGCAAGGTGACTTTCCTTTAGGGCCAGGCAGGAATCGATCAGGCAGTTTACCTAACTAGGGTTGATCAGGTGATTCCCGATTGACTGGTTTAAGGCTCTATTTCTGGGAGAGCTGAAACTGTGTCTCGATTTGGTGACAGGAGTCTTAGCATAAGTGACTCCCTTTTGGGTTTATTATCTGGTTTCTAGAAGAAGAGACCCTCTGGCCCCAAGTTGTCATCCTCTGTCCCTCTTGGTGTCCTTCCACACTGCCCTCTGTTCTTTGGTGATCGAACCACATTGATGGGTTGGTCCTTCTTGGTCCTACCTTGTCCTCAGTTGTTGGTTCAGATGAGTAACTGCTAAATTCTTCTCATCTCTAGCTATAAGGCCTTTTGAGTCCAACTCTCCAGCCATTTCTGTGTTCCTCCGAATCAAAGAGAGGGGTATTCTAATGCTTCTTGAGCCCAGCTACCTGGAGACCCCATACAGTTTTTCTTTCCTGTATTGCTCCTGCTGGGTTTGGAGAACTCTGCCATACATATGGCTTTTTTAGACTCTACCTGGCCCATTCCTTCAGCACCTGGATTCCCAAGAACCAGATGGAATTTTGTAATATTTCTCCCCTGCCATCAGCCTCATTTGGTCAGTCGGGTACTTGTACTTGCTGTTCATCTCTCTAAAATGCTCTTCCCATAAATACACAAAGTTCATCTCTTCATTTCCTTCAGGTTTCATCACTGTCTTATCCAGGGACTTTGCCTGAACACGCTATATAAAACTCTCTATCCGCATATTCTCTATGCTTTTTTTTCCTCTTTTTTCCCTCTCTATGCCTTTAATCCCATTATTTTTTATTTTAGCACTTATTGCCAATCTTTCTGTCTTTTCTTTCTTCCTTCCCTCTTTCTCTCTATTATTATTATAATTTGTCTCTTCCCATTAGAATATTGGCTCACTTCATGCTGCGTAGATTTTTGAACAAACGAATGAATGAATGGTTAATGAATCATCTCCTTATTATCATACTTCTTTTAAGATATAATTAATTTTGAGTGTTTCATTAGCATTAACAGAAGTTCTCCCATTTATTTTATTTTCTTCCTATAACCATTCTTAGATTCATCAATCTATAATTTATTAATTTCAGTTTTTAATCTAATATTTCATTTATTGAATAACTTCATTATTCATTGAATAACTGCTTTCTCTTGTGGTTATTTCTTCATTCTTTTTGTGGTGTAAATATTTAATACATTTATTTTCCTTTTTTAAAAACAAGACACAAACTTGTCATTTTATGTATAATATTCTCAAGTTTGTTGAAATAGTTGTATGTTTTATTTTACAAATTGTTCTTTATTTTATTCATTTGACTTAAGAGGTTTTTTTGAATATTATAATCACAAACTATTTTTTGTTTAAATGTGTATTTTTTTTTTTTTTGGAAGTTTTTATTAAATTGTGGTCTGTGTAGTTTTCTCTTTGGGAATGTATTGAGGATTTTCTTTATGATCAATTTTTCTAATGTTTTATTTGGTAATCAAAAAAGATGCATTTATTCCTATGAGTGAACATACCTATGGTGAACATATCTATGGTGAAAAAGCTATGTTTTTATCTTCCGTCATTCTTTTGAACTGCAACCCATTTATTTGAAAGAAATTTACTAATAGGCCATAGTTACTGGGAGTGTGGTGTTAAAGAACTAGAGTCCATGGCAGACTGTTTGTGCTGACAACCCCCCCTCCCCAACCACACCCTGTTCTGTCTTTGAGGTTGAAATAGCCTTGGAAGCTGACCTCATACTGTGGGTTGGGCAGCTCGTCTCCACAGCTCCTTATCTCAGCCTTCCTGTCAGTGTCTGACGGTGGAGTAGACTCATCTTAAGAGGCTACTTCTCTTTTCATAGCCTTACTGTGTTCTGGGAGTTGTAGTTTCTGAATATATGTATAAAGAGAGAAACAGATGACACTGTATAATATTAATGATGTTTTAATTAATCCAACTGAACCACATATTCAGGAGTCTTTGTTGTGTTTTCTCCACCGAGACTAAAGGCAGCTAAAGTGGTACAAAACATGCTTCATTAAACATCGGCATTTAGAGACACAGTCTAAGCTGGAATTTCAAGCACTTACTAAAATACTATTGTTTAGCCTTAAATACTTTTTTAAAAACATTTGGAAATAATGGCAGTTCATTGTCATTTTAAAAATTTTCTTTGGAAACATTTTTATCAAGTTAAGTCAAGAAGAGTTGGCTAATACGTTTTCATATCAGAACTTTATCGACTTGAGGAACTAGTGGTCAATGCGGGTCTCAATGTTGTCAAGTGATCTGAATGTTTTCGAAATTACCAAAGTAGAAACACATATTAAAAAGATAAGGGGAAAACAAACAAACAAAAAAAAGAAGTACATTGTCATCAAACACGTCATACATCTCTACGTCTTGCTAAGGATGATGATTCTTCTGTATGGAGTTAGATGTCACTAAAAAGCATAGGCTGTGATTAAAAATAGTTGCTGTGGTCAGACATGTGAGACCACAAAGCGGAAGAAGTCTAATCTTGAGCCACATGTATTTTTTAGAAACATCTTAGTGCCCATTTATTTACAGCAACAGGTTTGGCCATTCACTAGTAACCGAAGCAGGAAGAAGTGACCTGAGACTAATGAAAAATTTTAGCTATTTCAAGTTGAATGAATATAATGAAAATTGAGATACTTAGTTTATTTATAAAGCAATAATTAATTTTATATAAAAACTTCATTATTTGCATAGTACGTTATGTTATCTCATATGTTTTTTGTAATATTATCTTGAGGAAGAAAGAGTAATTATTTTTATTATCCCTGTGTTAGAAATGAGGAAATGAATTTAGAGAGGTGAAATAACTTGTCCTAGTTCACATAACTAATTAATGGTGAAGCCCGAACTCAATCTAGTCTTCAAAGACTGTAGTCTTGGAATAAAGTTAAAAACCATCAGAAACCAAACCTGTTTCTTTGCGTATGGTCTATATATTATTGAGGCAAAATTTATCTCAAGAATCTATTGGTAGCATATAACTTAATATTTCATAGAATACTACAATTGTAAATCTAAATAGATCCAAGAGATCCAATCTGGCCATCTCATTTTATTTTGTGTTATAATGAAAGTTCCTTTCTGTTAATCCATCAAAACCAAATTTTAACTGTTCGCATATGTAAAAATTACTAAATAAACACAATTTGTATCAAGTTTGGTTATATGATGATAAACATATTTTTTAATGTACAAAAAAACCAGAATACCATATATTGGAACAATCGCCATAATCTCTTAAGAGAGAATAAAACCTAAAGCAGTTCTTCCAAAATCTGCTTACATCATAGGGTTTATATTTTACTCTTCTTGGATTGTCTTCAGTCTATTTAATATATATTTTCTAGGTAGACACCAAAAACAGAATATAATTTATTTTGGAAAATTATTGAAAACTTGAGTCTGAAATTTTCCCATAGTTTTGATAGCATATAAATTATCTATCTATATATGAGTATAACTCATAGTCCAATACTTTGTATTTTATAAACATTTCACATAATTTATGTTTTAAAATATTCTGAATATTGCCATGCAATTTCACACTGGAATAAAATGTGTTATATAACTACAATCTTATTAGCAACAATTGTGTTGTACACTTTGGGGAGTAGAGGAAAGTACGATATTACTTATAATGCATATTATAACTATTATAACATTCAGAGATGCTACACCAAAGACTCAAATTTTTTTGTTGCAGTAAGACTTGAAATAGGCTTTGAATGATAGATTTGGCTTTACAGAGAGAAGCATAGCATTCTAAAAATGAGGAATACTAAAAAGAAATCACATGAGATTCAGAAGGAGGGAGTAGAATGGCGGTTACCTGTGGTTCACTATCAAGAGAGACTGAAATAGCAGTCAACAAACAGAAATCCAGAAAGACAGGGAGCTAGTGGAGATCCGTTAGTAGATCTAGTTAGTGGAGGGCTAGTATCAGTACCTGGGCAATAAATAAATAAATAAATAAATAAATAATAAGTCAAGTCAGTATAAGGTACTAGTGATCATAAGGAAAGATGAAAGGTAGTCGTGTCAGAATGGATATAAGCAGCAAGACTAGTTCAACTAAATAACAATGATTATGCATAAATGCAGTGGCCTTCTGACCCTAGTCCCCATCCTCAACCTCATTGACTAGATCAGTCCTCAGAGCTGCCAGGAATGGCTTTCTGCACAGGATCTCGCATAGAGAACGTTTTCTTCAGGTGCAAGACCGAATGAGAGAATCTCTTAATGTGTTTTCCAACCCCAAGAATGTATGTTCCATATTAAAATTTTCATCTGGCATTTGTATATCTATTGAAAGCTTAAAGCCTTTCAACACATGAAATAGTTAAGCAACCATCAGTCTTGGTTACTTCCATTTATTCTGTGACTAAATGGTCTTATTTATAAAAAGTGTTAGTGGATGGGAGTAAAATAGAGTGTTTGAGAAGGAAAGAGTGGTAGTTAATACTCTCCAAAAGCCAAGCACCATCTTTGGGTTTTAAATAAACTTGAGGGAAAATATACCTCATCTAGTCTCGTTTCATTGTCCAGAAGTTTCCCAAGGGCTGATGCTTTGTCACCTCTTCAGTAACCACAGAGAGAAGGAAAAGAGTCATATTGTTTGTGGTTATGTCATTTTGTGACAAGGTTATGGTTGTCATCTTGGGGTGATGATTGCGAGGCCATGTCCCATAGCTGCCCTGATGTCATTTTCTTTTCATCTGAGTTATACTGTGAAGTTGTTGGAAAATGTTGTCTGGCCATTAGAGGCCACTGGATTAGTCACACATGTTTCTCCCTTTTAGATTATTTTAAAAAGAAAATTATATTTTAATAATCAAAATGCAGAAGATAATAAGACATTAGGAGAACACTAACCGAAATCCCTGAGTTCTAGTCCCCTTTACTTTGTATAAACTGGGTGGGTTTGAGTAAGTACCTGCATCTCTCTTAAAACTCTTGTTCCCTAGGTGGGTTTAGATGGGTCATCTCTAAAAGTCCCTCTCAGCTTTTCTATTTGGACTCTGTCCTCTGTTCTGGACAAGGAGGTCTTTCCTTGGCATTGGTGACAACAGTGTCCTCATCAGTTTTTGTCATTCCCTCAGTGTAAGACTGAGACACCTCTACCTCAGTAAGCTATATATGATAAATAAGTTATGAAAGTCCTTCCAAATACTACTAGTTACTAAGGACAGTATCAGGTATTGGTTTAACATTTTATATTTTTCACTCATGTCCAAAACATTCTTATTTGATGGGCATAATAAACACATTAAATAAATAAAAGCAAATGAAATCAGTTCCATTATACAAAAGGTATTGAAGTTCATACAGGGTCACGGCAAGCCCTGTGTGATATGGCCAATGTGAGGCAGGCCCAAGTTTCTGAATTCAATTCAATTCAGTTTTCACACTCTTCATCAAATAAACAGATCTGTAAGTGTTACTACTTACCATTGTAGTTATGTTCTCTTTGTCTGCTACCACAGGGGACATCAATGTACTTTGCTGTACCTTTTTTTTTTTCAAAGATTTTATTTATTTATTTGACACACAGAGATCACAAGTAGGCAGAGAGGCAGGCAGAGAGAGAGGAGGAAGCAGGTTCCTTTCTGGGCAGGGAGCCCAATGTGGGGCTCGATCCCAGGATCCCAGGATCATGACCCAAGCCAAAGGCAGAGGCTTTAACCCACTGAGCCACCCAGGCACCCCTTTGCCGTAACTTTGGTGAAGAAAAGACTACTTCATTATACTCTTGATCCCTTTTCTGTTTGAATGTAGCATATCAGATTAGCAAAGAGAATTGTTAGAGGCAGTGGGCTTTAGAGAAAATTGCATAACATACATTTCTTAGTATTTTGAAAAGGTGTTCAGGAACGTTTATTTTGTTTAGGTCCTCAGGACACTGGGCCCTCCTCTTGGGCCATCCTGTGCACACCCCAGGGAAGCTGCAGTCCTGTGACATCACCCACAGGAGCTAAAGGCCCCGGCGGACCCCTCCTCCTCCTTAGCTATCAGCACGACACCCCACACTGGATTCTTCTGACTTCTGTGACTGTAATCTTGGGTCAACCAGCTAGAGAATCAAGTCAAGCACTCAGCATAGTTTGTCAGGGGTTGGGCAGGGAAGGATGAACACTGGAAAATAAGGTAAAAGAGAAGGATTTAGCAAGTTGTAGCGCCAAGAATCTCCTATATTTCTGTACCTCTGGAATCAGGTGGAATAACTTCAAGTCTTGCTTTCCTTCTTGGTAGTGGTGTGAACTTTTACCAATGATCGATCCTCATGGAGCCCCAGTTCACCCATCTGGATAATTCTGAAAAATAAATAAATATATCTTAACCAGGTGTGGGTGAAGATTAAACAAGAAAGCATACGCAAAGTATTTAGTATAATGCCTGGCCCATGGAGATGACAGCCAGACTTACCACCCAGTTATAATTCCCTTGTGGCTCCCATGTAGTGACCAGAGGCATTTAATGAAAAAATTTATGCCTCTATAGAGGCACCTGGGTGGCTCAGACAGTAAAGCATCTGACTCTTGGTTTCTGCTCAGGTCATAATCTGATGGTTGTGAGTTTGAGCCCCCAGTCAGTCTCCACACTGAGTGTGGAATCCACTTAAGATTCCCTCTCGGGGCACCCGGGTCGCTCAGTGGGTTAAAGCCTCTGCCTTCGGCTCAGGTCATGATCCCAGGGTCCTGGGATCGAGCCCCACATTGGGCTCTCTGCTCAGCGGGAAGCCTGCTTCCTCCTCTCTCTCTGCCTGCCTCTCTGCCTACTTGTGATCTCTGCCTGTCAAATAAGTAAATAAAATCTTAAAAAAAATAAAAAAGATTCTCTCTCTCTCTCTCTCTCTCTCTCTCTCCTTCTCCCCTGCACCTCTCTCGCACGAGCTCTCTCTCTCTTAAAAAAAAAAAGTTATGAGTTATGTTAGATCTTAGGATTTGGGGGGAATAACATTCATCCCTTTGAAAAACAATAATTCTAAAGTATAGAGATAAATTATAGGTACAGAGATCATACCTTCTTTTAAAATATTTTATTTGTTTATTTGACAGAGAGCTAGAGAGGGAGCACAAGTAAGCAGAGTGGCAGGGAGAGGGGGAGAGAGAGAAGCAGGGGAGAGAGAAGCAGGGGCTCGATCCCAGGACCCTGGAATCATGACCCAAGCCGAAGGCAGCCGTTCAACCTACTGAGCCACCTGGGCACCCCACAGAGATCATACCTTTTGAGTTGATAGATGGTCCTCCCTCAGCCACTAACTAATTGGTGCCCTTGGAGAAGTTATTTTGCTTTTCTAAACTTATATAAAGTGAGATCTAGATGATTTCCAATACTTCTAGATCTAATAGTTTGTGATTCTCATGAGTGTATGTGTGTGTGTGTGTGTGTGTGTGTGTGTGGTCTCTATGTATTTATTATTTATAAGTTATATATATATATACACAATTATATCTAAAAATACATATCTTTTCTTTTTCATGGAAATTCCTCTTTATAGCCTTATCATCACATGTTGGGGATTTCCCCTTGGATAAACAAATGTTTTGAGCACACCCTCCAAGTCATCCTAAAAGAAGGGAAGCTCCTCTGAGCCTCATGAATGTATGCTTTGACAGCTATGAGGAAGTATTATTTAGTGTAGTGGTTACTTTGCTTAAGGAACTTGTCACCCCAGAGTCTGCAGTTTAAAGTGTAAAGTATATAAAATCCAGCTACCATATATTGCTGACTTTCCACATGCTAGGCGCCGAGCTGCAGGCTTTTCTGACAGTACTTCATCACACACACACACACACACACACACACACACACACACCCCTATAGGTATTTTTCTCGTTGTACAGTTGGGAATCCTAAAACTCAGAGATGTTAAGTGACTTGTCCAAGGTCACGTATAAGCTTGGGTCTGTCTGACAACTCCATTGATGCCCTTGGCCTCCAGCATGTCTCCACAAAATGGTTTAAATATATAATAGGAAGCCAAACAAAATGTTCTAGAAAACAACAACAACAACACCACTGCTAACTTTTTATTTTTAAACTGATAACTTTCTGAGTTTGACATAAATCAGGATAATCTCTTTTTCTCCAGTGTATCTCCTGATGCCTTTGTCAGACCCTAGGTCAGATAAACCACCGCGTGCTTTCATGAGAGAAGCACGGAGCATATTTACCGTTCAGCACAGGGCTGGAACACGGTCAGTATGAGTTGAGTGACTAACATTCTAGATGTTAATTTATTCAATAACCATTTATTGTGTACCTATCATGTGCAAGACATTCTAAGACATGTTCCTTACCTTCCAGAAAGTAAGGAAAAGGAAAGGGAAGGGGCGGGGTAAGGCCTGTATTTTAGTACTAAATAAAGTAGCATATTTTCCTCCAAGATGATTATTGCTCCATTCAATCTTAAGATGTGGGGCGCCTGGGTGGCTCAGTGGATTAAAGCCTCTGCCTTCGGCTTAGGTCATGATCTCAGGGTCCTGGGATCGAGCCCCACATTGGGCGCTCTGCTCAGCGGGGAGCCTGCTTCCTCCTCTTCTCTGCCTGTTTCTCTGCCTTCTTGTGATCTCTGTCAAATAACTAAAATCTTTAAAAAAAAATGTAGACTGGGCGATGATCAAATTACCTTTAACAATCTTCCATATTGCTTGACTTTAAAAAAAAATGGGCTCTTATCTAATTTCTCAGCTCAAGAAGATATTATGTATTGACTATATACAAAATTCAGCAATTACATTTTCTTGGCTAAGTCATCCATCTCTCTCTTATCTATTCTTGTCAGTATTAAGTAATTCTGTTGCCAGTACTGTGGTGCAATCTATTTATCATTATCTCTACCTACCTCTGTCTATATAGATAGAAACAGATGATAGATAGATAGATAAATGAATGATAGAAAAATAGGTAGGTAGATAGACAGATTTCAAGGAATTGGCTAATTGTGAGGGTTGGCAAAGCTGATTTGGTAGGGCAGGCTGGTTGGCTTAAAATGAATGCTACAGTCTTGAGGCAGAATTTCTTCTCACTCAGGGAAGTAATCGCTCAAATCGTAATTGCTCAAATCGTAATCTGGGTGTTGCTGTGAAAGATATTTTATAGATGTGATTTACCCTCACAATTAGCCAATTCCTTGAAATCTGTCTATCTACCTACCTATTTTTCTATCATTCATTTATCTATGATGGAAGACCAATTCACGTTTCTTTCTCTTTTTTTTTTAATTTTTTATTTTTTATAAACATATATTTTTATCCTCAGGGGTACAGGTCTGTGAATCACCAGGTTTACACACTTCACAGCACTCACCAAAGCACATATCCTCTCCAATGTCCATAACCCCACCCCCTTCACCCAACCCCCCCCCCCCCCAGCAACCCTCAGTTTGTTTTGTGAGATTAAGGGTCACTTATGGTTTGTCTCCCTCCCAATCCCATCTTGTTTCATTGATTCTTCTCGTACCCACTTAAGCCCCCATGTTGCATCGCCACTTCCTCATATCAGGGAGATCATATGATAGTTGTCTTTCTCCAATTCACATTTCTAAGGGTAATCTCCTTCACGTAAAGTCAACTGATTATAGATGCAAATCACATCTATAAAATATCTTTCACAGCAACACCCAGATTACGATTTGAGCAAATGGGTAACTAGAGCATAGCCAAGCGGGCACATAAAACTAATCTCCACAATCACTGTTGATAGTATGAAGAAAATCGCCAAAATAATAGAATAAATAGGTTTTTAATTTTTTTGTGAAGTGGAAAGGACTCCTTGGATGGATTGTTATGTCAAACCTCTAGGTTAAATTTTGGAGAGCTGAAATCACCACAAGGAACCACAGGGTCCTGCGAGGTCAAAAGGAGTGCTTTGATGCTGACAACAAGTAAAACTTGGGTCCCTTCAAGGAATATTGCAACAAACACTCCCAGGAAATCTATACTTCAAAATACACAATGGAGGAATGCGTCATCGCTGTTAAGATTTCATTTCCACTTCTACCACTCTACAATCACTCATTGAAGCAAACACATCCTTTTGTAGTAAATGGAGTTGAAGTCTAATCTCTGTAGCCTCATTACTTGAAACACTTTCCTATATATCAACCCCAAACTTCAACTCTTTTTTCTGATTACCTTTCAGTGTGAGGATGGGTACAGATTTGTTATCTCAAGTCAAGACTAGTTCCAAGTCTCGTTTAGTAAAATTTCTATGCATCAATCTCTATATTTCCATGAAACCATATTTTACCAATTTTATTTCAGTTTGCATGTGAGAGTTCATTCTCAGAAACCACGTGCAGATCACACTTTCTTTCCCTCTCAAGTGCTCAGTAAAAATGTCCCTGAAACTCAGATTTCATAGCTTGTGTAATCCAAAAATCATACCAATTTTTCCGTCCATTCTAGGGGTGAGGGGAGTTGGAGATCTTTAATTTCATGGTTTCCAAGGCTTCCTGTTTCTTTAATGATAGGCTTTTCTAATTCTTTAGCCCCTCCACACAGACAAGCACAGACTCCTCTTTCATTTTATTAGTAGCAACAACAAAAAATGTCTTCATTCACACAAAGCATTTATTAGGTAAGTAAGCAGATGTTACTGAGGAAAAAAAAAAACAAAAATGTGTGTATTTGTATCTGCAGAATTAGGTACAATGAAGGGGTTTTTATCATAAGTCAACCTCAAATGAAATAATAAATACCCAATAAGCCCTGTGACCTCACCACCTGTTCTCTGACCCTCTCTCTGTTTCTGGCACCTCTCTTTCTTTTCTCCTGTTTGTCTCCTCTGCATTTCAGCTATCACTTACTTTGAGGAACGACTTTGTCCCCGTTCTTACAGGGAACATCTTTCTCTTCCTGTATTCCTTCTGATACCTATGCCCTTACCTTTTAATCTATCCTAAGGAAAACACGGACTTTTTATCAGATACACTATAATTATCATGAAGAACAATAAGATACCAAACACAAAGACTGCCTAATGAACAGGGCAGGTATTTATTGCGGTGATAGAAATATTGCAACCTACGAGAAGGCTTTCATCCAGAAAACACACTGCAATATTTTCCATTCTATGGAAAGCTGCTCCTGAACCAAAGGAGAAAATTCTTAGCCAAAGAAGAAAGTTCTTCCCATTTCTATTCTCTTTCAGGTACCCATAGGTGCTGTTTCATGTTTTTCCTCCTAACTCCTGTATTCCCTACACAGAGTATGATAATGGACACTGTTCTTTGAGGTTACTGATGACTGGATGATATTTTCATTCATTTAGCAAACATGTGTATTTGTCAGGACTAATGGAGAACAGAGATGCAAAAGTAAATTAGACATTTTGACTTCAAAGACATTATAGTCCAATGACTGTCAGTAAATAAATTATGCAAATGCAAGTTGTCAGTGCTATGGTAAGCTTGTGCTTTGTATACAGAGGGATCACAAAAGAGGGCTTGGATAATTTTTCACTGACGATGTTTGGGTGTAGGTGACACACATCACTTTGAAAAACAAATTATTATTGCACTAGAGATGGACAATTCAGCAGTGGGACAATGGAAAACTCTTCCCTAAAGAATCAAGATTCTTATTGGTTGAGGGTAGGGCAGGTGTAAAGAAAGGTGAGAAATGATAGAAAGGTGAGTAAAGATGAGGGAAGATAAATTTTTCTCAATTTTTTCAGTCTACTGTAACACATTCAGATTATTGGCAGCAATCTTCTCAGAAGAATCTAGTGGAATTTTGGTGTTTAAAGCTTTGAGGATAATGGCTCACCAAATTTGCACTAATGGAATGTGAGATAATGGGGTATCTAAGTATCTAAGTGGTGCTGCATCAGCAAACTCACTATTCATGGTCATTTTATGTAGAGTCAAGATAAGACAATTTACCTGGTGCTGGTGTGCAGAGGAGTCATTAGCTGGACATATAAAGAGGCTCACAAATTATTGTTCAACAAAATATTCATTCAGTGTGATTGCGACTTTCTGTTTCACCTTAGAAGATTTATAATCCATAGACTGGTTGCTTATATATAGTTCTGTGGAGGGTAACTGTCCTGTTCCGATGGATTTAATCAAAACAGAGAACAGCCTGGCATTGTATTATGGAAATATTACTAAAATATCACAAATTGGCAATTGTAGGTACCAGCTTTGGTGAGGTAGTCCGCGTGGGACAGTTTATAAAACTCTCAGGTCTGAGCCTGGCTCTAGGGCATTATTTACTTGTGGGTGTTTAACTTTGTGACTTTATTACATGGGTCCCTTAATCTTTTTGCACTGGGGCTTTGAAATCTATTGCTCTTTGAATAGGAGGAGTAAATTAGACAACACTACATCTGATATTTTAGATTCCAGACAATGGAATAAAGAGTGTGACCTTTTGTTTCCCTCCTGCAGCACAGACCAGAAAGTTCTTAACTAGACAGAAAGCCCACTTACGTTGCCTTTTCATCTCATGACTTCTTCCCCAACACTATGGGAGTGGAATATACATTTAGTAGGTCCTTGTTGACTTAGTAATGATCTTTCTGAATGGTCAGGACCCTTCAGAGATTTTTGCAAATGTTCTCCAGATTCAGACCTCCCACCTCCTTCCTCTCTCTCCTTCTCTCTTTCTTTCATTTTTCCTCCCTCCCTTCCTCTGTTTCTATCTTTTTTCTTTTTCTCTCTTTCTTTCTTTCATCTTTCTAAGATTTTACTTTTTTATCTATTTGAGAGAGAGAAAGAGAGTGAGTGATTGAGACAAGCAGAGGGAGAGAATCCCCCGGCAGATTCCCTGCTGAGCATGGAGCCCTATGGGATGCTGAGCTTGATCCCATGACCCATGAGATCATGACCTGAGCTGGAACCAAAAGTCAGATGCTCAAATGACTGAGCCACCCAGGCACCCCAATGACATCTCTTTTATGTTACATCTAAAAGCATGGATTTAGCTTTTTGGGGGCATGTGAATAGTTATTTTAGTCAGAAACTTTCCTGGAATAAATTTGAACTGCTGTAATTGGAAAATTTTTATGTTGTAATTGTGTTAGAGAGGCTGGGACATGGGTTCATTTTTATAAATGGAAAAATAAAGTAATTCAGCCCAAGAAGATTCATTTTTGAAAGAGAACCTGATGGAAATATAACACCATCCCACCTCAGAAACTTGATGAACACATACCCAGGGACAGAAACAGAAACCACAGGAGATAGAAAAACTCTTATGGTCTGAACCATAAGAAGCAGGAAGAATGTGAAAGGAAGGGCCTGAATTCTGACAACAGGAGTCATGAAAATCTCCTTTTGAGTAGTTTCCACAGAGCTTGTTGGAAAGGGAAATGAGTGGAGAGTCTTTTAATTTCCAGTTTTAGTGAAAAGAAAAATCTGTCCTGTTGCTTATGGCTAACACAGAAAAGAGAAAAAAAAATCAAAGCAAAGATGAAGATAAAAGGGGCAAATAGCTTTCAACTAGTATTTTTGTTTGTTTTAATACCTAGTGTGTGGCATGAGGCCACATGTGGGTCACTGAGGATGGTGAATGAGGTAGGATAAAGTATAAAAATGGAGAGTCATTTTAAATAAGATGCTTAAGAATTTGGGGAACATGTTCAGAAAACTCCAAGTTAATACCTTTTTAACCTTATCACATCATTGTGCACATCTTCCAAAAAAAGATAAAACTTGTCCATATCACTGAGGTAAATGCTTGAAGACATCTATTTTCAAGGGTGCTAGGGCCCCTTTGGGACTTTAACCATCCCAAACCCCCACCTGAAGGCCCAAGGACTTAAATATCATTGTTCATCTGACATGTAAATACCATAATAATAAATATGCTACTGTGTTCCCTATATGAGGGGTTATAACAAAGAAGCTCCAAAGGCAATGGTAAAATGTCTCCCTCAAGTAATAGGGCAGGTGGGTATCTGCTAGTTCCTAAAGTCAATCAGGGACCCAAGCTATAAGGGTAGCTCTGCCCTCCTCTGAGGCATTGTCATCATCTGCATTCTTAAAACTGGGCAGGTGTACATCTAGGTCCCAGCTGGCAGGAAGTGGAATAAAGCGTGGAGGTGGCCCACCCACTGCCTTATGTTATGGCCTTGGGTATCAGTGGAACACATCACTTCCACTCATAGCCCCCTTTGAGAAGTAAGCATGGCATACCTATGACTGCCCAGGAGGAGAGAAAAGATTTAGCTGAACAACCAATGTTCTCCACCACAAATGTAATTTTTCCTTTCCTTTTTTTCAAAAAAGCACCGTAACAGCTTATAATTACTTTTATAAATATTTCCTTATTTTTACTCCACAAGGTTGGGTATATCAATTAAACAACTAGGATTTCTCAAGAATATTTTCAAAGTAAAATATTGTTATAAGCAGTTATAATTGAAAATTTATGCTACATGCTTAGGAGATTTTAAAAAATTAACACATGGAACTTTCCTTCTAGGACCTTCCATAGTAGATGGAAGCTCAGAAAAATACCAGCTTATGTTAAGAATAGAAGGGACATGAAATAAATCCCTATAGAGTTAACTGCCTAGAGAAACTAGGGGGTAAAAGGCAATATAGGAAATCAGAAGATGACTGCAATTTTTATTGTTCCAATAGGGCTTTATTGGAAAATTGTTTTAGCTGGATTTTGAGGGAATGGTAAGATTTGGATGGCAAATAGGGAGAGTGAAGTTATTTTATATGAATCTGGGCTACCCTCAAGTCCCCTAATACAATATTCTGGGACTAACATTGAATTTGGCACATGAATAAAATTTATTAAGGAAGTAGAAGGACATGATAAGAAATTATAAGGCTTATTAATGGGATACTTTATTATCTTTTTGGACTGAAAAGAAATGTCCAGGTAGCTAGAAGACTAGAGTTTGGACCATTTGGGGTATGTTGCAAATACAAATGGCTTTTCATAAGGAAAAGATTGGATAAACGAATCAACCAGACAATTGCTGCTATTACTAATAGTTACTACAAATAGTGGCATACTATAAAAAAAAGTTCTAGACTTTGACAAACTTCACCACAAAGCCCTGACCACTGAGTAAGAAGGAAACTTGAAGTACTCTGTATCTGTAACTTTACATCTCAAGATGGCTCCTGGGTGGGCGACAGCATATCACAGAACACATCTTGTGATCCCTTTCTGGCTTTCTGGTGCTTCCCGTAATCCTGGCCTAGTTCTCTGTCCTGCTCAGCAGTAGTTTTAATATCTCTTTTTTCCCCCCTCCTCTTTGCATTGACTTTCCCGTTCTCATCTTTAGCCTGTCTTCCAAGTAAGTGCCCTCAAATTCAAGGGAAGTAGTTTCCTCTTCCTGTCAACAGTGACTCCCTGGTCAGCTACTCTCTCCGGTAACACTCCTTACCTCAGATCAACACCTTTATATTTCTCCTTGGCTCAGGTCCAGAATAAGCAATCCTCTTGCTGTTTGTTTCTTTCTTTTTTTTCTTTCTTTTCTATCCCTTTTCCTTCTTTTGGGAAATCAAGTGAGCCTTCTACGTTTAAGGATTCCTGGCCACTTCAGGGTTCTTTGTCAAAACCTACACTTAGAATCTAATCTTTTGAAAATAAAATTCTACATTCTTTATTTTTACAGTTGATTACTATTAAGCAAACATCCTTCTATGAAGTAGCCATTTCGTAACAGTGGAAATTCCTAGGGAGTGAGTCAGCAAATTACCACGTTGTCATTCTAATGTTATAAAGCTCAAAATATTCAGTTAGCAGATAGTATTCAGTGTAACTCAGAGACATTGCATGTTTTAAAATTTTTTTTTAAATAATGCAGGATACCAAGAAAGATGAAGCAAATTCTCAAAATGGTTAAATGATATAAAATCAATGTCTCCAAGAGGTTTTTTAATGATGACTGAGAAAATGTATTATCTCTATGGATGATGATATCATCCAAACATTATAATACTGTAAAAGAAAAAAATTGGATTTAAATTAAAAAGTAATTCTGCCACTGGTTGGGTAAATCACAGTACCTTGCTGAATCCTGGCTTACTACCTATAATATAGGAATAGTAACAGCTCTTTCTATCCCGTAGTATTGTTCTGGAATCAAAGAAATGATACATGTTGATAGCTATGAATACTGTGATATCTCATCTTCATATTTTGATTATGCACATACCATCTGCTAGATCAAGCAGTGACCATATTGATAGCATATCATGTGCCTGGTTGATCATAGCAGCTACACCAGTATCTTTATTTGAAGAATGGCTTTAATAAATTTTGTTGCAAACAATGCAATATATCCTTTAGTTTTATCTTATTTCATTGTAATTTATTCTTTTATATAACGTGCTAAATTTATAATTGGATACAACTCCTTTTTTGGAAATAGATGGATTATAAATCTTAAGCTAATACATGATGTAGCTGCATCATAAGTCTCAGATGATTCTCTCAAGAGTTTTGGGCATGGAATAGACCTTCCTATATGACCTAGTTGAAGAAAGGGAGCCAGATTTTTGGACCCTACACTAACTAGTCATTGGATCCAGGCTGCTCCCAAAGAGCGAATGTAAACCTGGTGAGACAGCTTTCTTAGGACAAGGGAGATTCCTGGAGAGAAAGTCATCAGTGAGCTCTCAGTAGTCTCAACTCAGCTGTGGGGAGAGACAGCACTTTGGTTCCAAAGATGGATTGTGTCCTCCAGTTCAGTAGGGCTTCTTTATTAAGGTCCATCTCTTGCACCACCCAGATATAATTGCTTCATACAGTGTGTTCAACTATATCCACAAACAGCTGCTATAGGGTTCTGGAAGAACTCTTTCCTGGGGAGAATTTGTTAGAGAAATGTCAGTGGGTTGAAGTGCTCCACAAACACTATCACTACATTGGGTCTAGAGGTCACAACTGATCCTCATTATTTTTCTCTTCTCTTACCCATTCTAGATTCTTCTCACCCTGAGCCAGCTCTTGTGCTGGTATTAGTAGCTTATGCAGTGGGGGTGATCGAGAATTTCATTGTTCAGGGGTCTGATTTCCTTGTCACCATGCCCATCCTAGGCTGGGCTGCTGCCCTTGTCCATGTACTGTTCAAGTGTCGGGAGGTATCCCATGGGATCATCTGACTACCCCAAATATTCTTCCTTATCCTTCATCTGTACCAGCAGCCCAGTTTTTTCTTAATAATCAAGATCAACTACCTCTGCTAGGATAAAGACTCCTTTCTTTGCTTGATGGTTTTTGGGCACAAGAAGCTCAAGGAAAGCAATGGGTGCCTGTGATTTCAAATTTAATGTGACTCTGGTTTGACCCTAGATGGAAGCATTCATCTTCTGGGATCCAAATCGTTGAGAGTGATAGCAAATGGGACCACTCCTACTCTAACCCCTTGGTCCCCAGGCCCATGTATTCTACATATTGTGGGCATAGTACCATATAATGGTCATTAATTAAGAGTGTATTCTTTATTCTAGAAGATGACATAACTTCGTTAAAGGATATCATCTCAAGATGATGCTTCAACTGTATTATCACAAGATGATTTCATTGTTCCATCAGACTGGCAACATCTGGGTATCATGGCATGTGATATGACCCATGGATCCCATAACCATGTGCCCACTGCTGTACCACCTTTGCTGTGAAGTAGGTTCTTTGATTTGATGTGATACGGGATTCTGTACCAGTGAGTCAAAAACTGCAGGCAAAAATCTAAGCCCTCCTAGAGTGGTACTGACTAAGACACTCTTGGCAAGAAAAGCAAACCTATACCCCAGATGATATATGTTGACTCAAGTAAAGATGAATCACTTCTTTCAGGGTGAAAGGAGTCCAATGTAATCAACTTGTCATGAAATGGTTGGTTGACATCTTTGAGATGGATAACACATCATTTGCTCAGTATTGGTCTCTTTTTCTTGATGGTTGAACTTTGGCAAGGACAATAACTAGATCAACCTTCATGAGTGGGAGTCCGTTCTTTTGGGACAATGCATATCTGTTTCTGCCACCATCGCTATTCTATTGATGGGCTGGCTGATGACAGGCTGGCTGAGGTCAACTGGTACAGTTATTCTGTATACTTGGTTCTTTATGCTTTTTGTGTGAGCAATAATCTCCGCCAAGTGTGACCATGTGGTATCTTTACACCACATACCTTCATACTTTTGAACACTCTGGTAGGTCTACCCATATGCATCTCTCCTTGAATTTCTTGTTCTCAATTTTCTAATCATTCTCCTTCTAGGCCCCAAACCACTAGCCAAGCCATTCTCTACTGTCCATAAATCAATGTCTATTCTAACCTCAGGTCACTTTTCTTTCTATACGGGGTAGATGACCGGGTACATCACTCCAAACTCACCACTGAGAGGAATTTACGTCTCTACTCTCTTTTAGGCCCGCTCCTTAGCAGAACTGTATTCTAGTAGCAGTTCATCTTTAACTTATATACCATCCCAACACAAACTTGGTGCTTTTCATCCTCTGTAATATAAGAGAGCCCCAAGCTTCCATTGGACACATATGAGACCTAGTCATGTTTAGCATGGATTTACCATGTCCATCTCTGAGTGGCTGCTGTGGGATCACCTGATTTTATGGTTTGGTGGTTTGATAGACCCGAGCTGCTTATGAACAACACTAACAGGCCTAGTCATAAACCAGGAGCTCTTCACTGGACTGACTCTTCACACTTGTCCTAATTGAGAAAAGACATTTGTTCCTCACATATGTCATCCATGTATAGAAATTGTGCCTCTGTCTGACACTGCCTGCAACTGGGTAGCAAATTGGTCTAATTCTAAGGTTAAATTAGCAGACCCATTTGGCTCTCTCCCAAGACTCTGTACTCTGACCAGGCAGTATCTGTAATATCTTGGTCTCCACCTTAATTTTTTTATGTTATTTCTCAAATAATCAGAACCTGGGTGGGTTGAAAGGATATCATTCTCCTTCAAAGAGACCTTTTCAAGACCCCTACACCTATATAAGGTATTAAGCTGACATAAGTGCCTGCTCATGATGGGGATGTTATCTATGGGAGCAGCCACATGTGCTCTTTCCAGTTCTTTGCCTTTCTTGACTTGGAGTGGTCTGGTTCTCAATCCAGTGTGCTCTGTCCAGTCAGGATTAGGTTTCTAATCCTAATTCCAAAGGGGAAGAATGCTTTACCATCACTTGACTGATACCCTGTTTCCTATGTGTTCTCAATGATTTACAGAATGTTCAGGGAATTTGTCCTTTTAATGTTTATCATTCTTTTATTGCTCTCTCTTCTCCCTCAGATTATGGACCTGCATCAAAGGGCAAGAGGAGTGTCAGCCTCCTACCATACGTAAAGTTCTCCATTTCCTCCACCCCCTCCCACTATTTTGAGTCCAAGTTTGTATATCTCTTTTAGGATGAATTTCTTTGGTAGTTCTTTGGTCTCAGGAAAATTGACCCCCGTGAGTTCACCCAGAGGGGTGAGCTTTCCTGGATGCCCTGAATTCACACTTCCTGTCTAAATCCCAGCTTAACCACAGACATGCTTTCCAGGGCTGCACACCACATATTCTTGCAATTATGACTTTTACTTGGTGTTTGGCCTGTTTAAACCTCCAGGTATTTTTGTCAACATGGTATGTAGCCTAAACTGAGTCAAAGTGAGTGAGTAGAAAATACACATTGCACGGGCAACTTATTTTCACTTCATGTTTTTATCAGCTGCAAAATTTTCCATCACTTGTTCTTTTCCTGCTTCTTAGACCTCACCTCCCTTTTTGTGTTGTTTTTGGCATTTTCTATTCTAAGTTACATCTGAAATAAGCTTTTCACATATTGTTCTCATCCATAGTGTACATCCTCTGTTCCAGGCAGCTCTATTTCACAGAAAATCACAAGGTCAGAGAGAGATAACCTCTGCCGAATGTGGGAGCAAAATAATACTGAGCTGTGACAGAGAAATTGCCCTGTTTTTTTCCAGGGTGTCTACAAATATCTTTAGATATGAAATAAGGGATTGTTTCTTTTTGAAGACAACACTATATATAGTGTTTTGAAGAAAATACTATATGTATATCAGTGTCTTTGCATTCATCAGGAAAAAACTCCCTTGTTACTCTAACAGATAATCCCCAAATCTCAGAGGCTTTTATTTTTCACTCACACAAATGCCGGTATGTGTTGCTTAACTGTACTGGGCTTGGTGATTCTGCATGCAAACCATATAGCTTTGCAATATCAGAGTCCTTTGCTGGTAGCAGTGTACACGGAAAAGAGAGAGACAATCAGAGTGTTTTCTTGTCAGCCCTGGAGGGGCGCCTATCCCTTCTGCTTCCTGGACAGAACTCAACTTTGTGGCCCTAATAATTTAAAGTAAAATATCAAGTTGTAATTCAAGGCAAAATACCAAATTCAAGTAAAATAGCTACTGAGGAGCAATACCCAGTCAAATATTGACTGTATGGAAACATTCATAGAAGGTTCTATATTTGCTACTCATTGTCAGAGGACCTGGGAAATGTAGTCTTGCTGATGCTCAGGGTGAGGGCCTAAGGTTGGTGAATATGTAGGCAATCTCTATCACAACCTCCTAAAATGGAAAAGAAAAAAAAAACCACTATTTTTGGACAATAACAGCTAAAGTAAAATGATATTGAGTAAGTGATATTGAGTCAGTAAATAATATTAGTAATTAGTAGGACAGACATACTCTAGCCATTTTGGAACCCAATAATGCCAAATTTGCATTTATTTGGGAGTTACAGAGCTTGCAATTAATCAATGACATAGCAGTTCAGAACATTACTTGGGTTACTTTGAATTTAATCCACATTTTGTTGTGCAATCATCCTTTCTCTAGAGCCATATCTTTCCTCCAGGATAGAATTACTACTCCCATTGCTGAGTTCTCATAGCACACTGTTCTGTCTGTTGAGCTGGCATAACCCCCATGAATTCCACTGGTGCAAGAAGAATCAGTAGGCCATGTCAGCCTTGTAGCATCTGAAGGAGAGGCAGGTATAATTTACTCTCACTGCTGCCTTTTTATTAAAAACTTTGGAAAGGAATAGATAGTACCCCAAAGAGTTAGTGATAATAGAATTTTCTAAAGGAGATAAACTTGATGTAACTTGATTGCCTAGGGGAGTTATATAAGGTGGTGATAGCACTTGATGACCTTTTAAAAAGTTGGCACCACATGGCTTCTCCCATTAGGGAGATGAAGGGGCACCAGTTCCATTTGGCTTTTTACCAGAGACCTGGAAAGAGCTACTGGGGAGATCAACTATCATACAATATTAGTTGTCTCTCCCCTCCCCCTGCTTATAATGCTTAGTCTACTTCACTATAATTTTTTTTTGTTGTTGTTCTTTTCCTTCCAAGAGCACATGGGCCTTTCAGTAATTGCGAGCTCTGTCTTATCTGTGCATCCTGTCGTCAGGTATGGCTTCTGGCATATAGCAAGTGTCATTAACTGGTGAGTTTATTAAGGAAGCAATAATTTAGGCTCTTCCAGAAGTTTATAGTTGAGCCTAGGTTTCTAGATTTCTGACTTTAAAAACTTCTGAGTGAGGAATACTTTGTGCTTCTTCCCCTCTGTTTTGACACTTTTAACTAGCCCCATAGATAGTATGAATTATAATCATTCTAGTAAAAATTGTGCCAAAGAACATTCTAGAAAGTATCTTACTCAGTTCTTTTTTTAAAATTAATTAATTAATTTATTTGACAGAGAGAGAGAGAGATCACAAGTAGGCAGAGAGGCAGGCAGAGAGAGAGAGGAGGAAGCAGGCTCCCTGCTGAGCAGAGAGCCCGATGCGGGCCTTGATCCCAGGACCCTGAGATCATGACCTGAGCCGAAGGCAGAGGCTTAACCCACTGAGCCACCCAGGTGCCCTCTTATTCAGTTCTTAATATGGGAATATGTTCTACCTATACAATGGATCATTTGTAAATACTGAATTAACAGACAGAAGATGTGGTATATATACACAATGGAATACTATGCAGCCATCAAAGGAAATGAAATCTTGCCATTTGCGACAACATGGATGGAACTAGAGCGTATCGTGCTTAGTGAAATAAGTCAAGTGGAGAAAAACAACTATCATATGATCCCCCTGATATGAGGAAGTGGTGATGCAACATGGGGGCTTAAGTGGGTAGGAGAAGAATCAATGGGAGGGAGATAAACCATAAGTGACTCTTAATCTCACAAAACAAATGGAGGGTTGTTGTGGGGAGGGGGCTTGGGAGAAGGGGCATGGGGTTATCAACATTGGGTGCGGTGTGTGCTTTGGTGAGTGCTGTGGGGTGTGTGGACCTGGCGATTCACAGACCTGTACCCCTGGGGATAAAAATATATGTTTATAAAAAATAAAAAATTTAAAAAAAAACACTGGACAGGCTTGAATACAATATGACTTTACAGTTAATGCAAGCTGAAAGTTTTAAGATAGAGCGTAGGGGTGTCCCAGTGGCTCAGTTTTTAGGTGTCAGTCTTCTGCTTGGGTTGTGATCCCAGGGTCCTGGGATGGAGCCCCACATAGGGCTCTCTGCTTGGTGCAGAGCCTGCTTCTCCCTCTCTCACTCCCCCTGCTTGTGTTCCCTCTCTCGCTGTCTCTCTGTCAAATAAATTAAAAAAAAAATAGAGCATAAAAGATAAGATGTGTAGAAAACATATGGATTTTACTGATTTAATCCAAACCCACTGCGTTTTTACCATGTTTGGCTAGAATAGCAACAGAGAGTTTGGGGGAGATAAGAGAATATCTGAAAGCTACAAAATTCCTGTTTTTCTTTCTCTATCAAGAAATAATGGGTAAAAATAACTTCACCTATTTCAAAGAGTAAAGGTAAGAATGATTGAAATAAAGAACGTGCCAAGAGCGTGACCAGCTAACTGCAGGCCTCCAGTCCTCTTGTTTATCTCTGTTGACGAGAAGTGAACACTGGAACATTCCACCCTTCACATAGACCCACCATCAAGTTAACAGCCAGCATTTCCATATAAGGAGGCAGAATTTCTGCCCCGGAGTCAATTTCGTCACCACCCTCTGTGTTGTCTAGTGTCCCTGATCCCCATGGCGGCTTCTGTTTGTATTTGATAACCGCTTTGCCTGTCTCTTGGCCTGAATCCTAGACTTTGGTTTTGTCTCCGGTCTTTGAAAGGTGCTCTCGACGCTACTGCAATTACTTGCTTGCAAATGTGTTGAGTCTCTTTGGTTCTTGGTTTTTGTTCTCAACCTGGATGATGGCTTGCGAGATTCGGTTTTGTCCAAGATGAAAGTGAGCTATGAAGGAAAACATGTGGAATGCTTCATCTGTAGGTTAATTAAGAATAAGCTGTTATCTATTGAAAGTACTACATAATTCATTTTGCATATGGAACTTCTTAAAAGCATATGTCTCAGTCTTCCCGCAATGCTCTGCTCTTCTATTTCCAAGTTATTTAACCCACATTTGTAACTAAAAGCCTCCCAGAAAGGAATTTGCTATAACTTTGAGGGTCCAGGCTAGACAGAGGATAGGATACCCAGAGGTATCCTATATTGCTCTCTATTATTTGTCACAACACATTGCTGACTGAGTTTTGTCTATTGACCTTCTCCTTCCCATTGCTTTGACTGCTCCCCTAGTTCAGGCCCTGATCTCTCCTGCTGGGCTAATAAAACTAGGTTCACATTTGGCTTTCGTTCCTCAATGATGGCTTCCTTTGGGTAGTAAGGAGGGCACGTGTTGTGATGAGCACTGGGTGTTGTATGCCACTAATGAATCATTGAACACTACATCAAAAACTAAAGATGTACTAACTGAACATAATAAAAAAAAAGAAGTGTCCTTTACACTAAATCTAGAATTAACTTTTAACACAAAGTAACTATGTCATGTTCAGAAAAAAGCATGAGATAATGGAAAGTCTTTGGAAATGTACACACTTGGATTCAAATCTTGGCTCTGCTACTCACTAGTTATGTATACTTAGATAATTTTTTTTCAATTTTGTTTCTTTATTTGTTGATCGATAAAATTAGGTTAAGAGTGCTTACCTCAAAGAGTTTTGGTGTGGACTCAGCAAGTGATGTGTAGCATAGTGTCTGGCCCATAGTAGACAATCCAAAACAACAGCTATGTCTTACTCTTTTGCTTAAAATTTCAGTGGTTACCTACCACATAAAAAAATATTCGTTCTTTGGAGTGGACTATATCTCTTCTTAAAATATTCTCTAAACTATCTTTTTAGTTTTCCCTCTTACTCTTTCCAGCCACACTAAATAAATCCTTACTACGGAACAATTTTTTTTTTCCTGATTTCCTGACCTTTTCACAGACTCTTCGGTGTACTGAAGTGTCCCCACTTCTCTTTTCCCATGGGTAAGCTTTACTTAATCTTCAAAATTCATCCTAATTACCTTCCCTTTGGAAAAAAATGAAGAAAATCAGCTAGCAAATATTATAACAAGTAGAAATGCATACTAAATAAAGGACAATAGCAAATACCTTTCCTGGAAGAACAAATCTAATGTCTAATGTGTTATTATTTGAATAACTATTTTTGTTAAGAAAACTTGGAGTTAAAGAACTTCTTAGAAGTTACACGTTTTTCACTTGAAATGTGGGAAAGTTATTAAAGCATCATAAGGTAGATGTCCACCCTCATTTCTATCTTCTTAGATTCCAAGTTTTCTGTGATACGCATATTAGAAATAACGTAAATTAAATCGCAGGAAAGTATATTTGTTTCCATTTTTTAAATTAGTGAGTCTTATTTTATTTATTTATTTTTAAAGATTTTATTTATTTATTTGAGAAAGAGAGGGAAGGCAGGAGCAGGGGAAGAAGCAGAGGGAGAAGACTGCCCACTGAGCAGGGAACCAGCGTGGGGCCCAATGTCAGGCTTAATGCCAGGACCCAGATCATGACCTGAGCTGAAGACAGATGCTCAACTGACTGAGCCACTGAGGTGACCCTTTAATTAATGAGTTTTAAACCATACATATTGTTGACTGCCACTGCCTTAATATGACAATAGAAAACAACCCATGAGCTGAGACTCAGATGAAGCAGTTGGATTAGATTTCTGTAAATAGTAGATGTCATTAGAACTAATCATATCACTGTGAATGGTTTTTTTTTTTTTTTTTTTTTTTTTTTGACAGACAGAGATCACAAGTAGGCAGAGGTGCAGGCAGAGAGAGAGTGTGGGGAAGCAGGTTCCCTGCTGAGCAGAGAGCCCCATGCGGGGCTTGATTCCAGGATCCTGGGATCATGACCTGAGCCAAAAGCAGAGGCTTTAACCTACTGAGCCCTGTGCCCTGTGAATGGTCTTATAAGAGAGTCACACCACAGTAAAAAATGCTAATAAAAAAAAATTGTCTTTTCAAGTATTTTTTAAGTATCTTGAATCTATGCTATCATGATGAGTTTTTTTAATTTGTTCTTCTTCTTCTTTTTCTTCTTCTTTTTTTTTTTTTATGAAGAGGAGTCTTAGATGTTTGTTTTGACCATCTGTCCAAAAATTGGATAGCTCTTTAACATGGCATTTTAACAAGACAAAGACCAGAAGCATTTATTTTATGACCAGAGTGTGTACTGGACAGTTGCACTTCTCATGCCTCACCGTCTGAAGGGCCTGGGCTGTGTAATGTGACAGTAGTACTGGAAATAGAAGCAGAGTGTCTTGTGTTTATATGGACTCAGTTCATGTCCATTAGACAGTGAAAAGAACTACATAGTGGTGGAAAGTTTTCAACAACATTTGTGGAAGAGTCATTCTGTCCAGGCCTTGAATAATTGGCTGGATTTTGAAAACTGGACAGAGGTAGGCAAAGGCATGTTAGATGGATTGTAGAGATTAACCAAAGGGCTGGAGAGAGTGAAGGCCAGAGCTCATTCAAGAAAAGGCAATTAATCCAGGATGACATGAAGGTAAGAAAGTACCCAGATGGGGATTATACCGTCAAAGTCTAACTGGGAGTGTTTTTGATTCCAGAGGAAGAAGTTTGAACTTATTTTATATGTCATGGGAAATGCCTTGGTCAAATTTATGTCTCCGAAGGTGATGTTTGTGGCTTTCCAGAGGAGGGACTGAAGAGAAGAGGCTGGCAGAGGAAAAACAAGTCACATGAATTAATTAGCAAGCAACGAGAGCCTCCACCGAGGCACTGCTAACAGAGAACAAGTAAGTGGTGTGTCTCCTGCACTCACTGGTGGGAAAAGGAAGATTGACAGAACTCAGTAATGGAATAAGTAAGGGAGAGAAATACTTGATTATTACTATTGTAAAACTGAACTTTTTCTAATCCAGTCTTATTATATGACTCGTTAAAACACGGACTAAAGCTGACGGTGGGGCCAACTTGGATTCTATCCCATGGAAACTCAAGAATAATGCTTTTAAAATCTTATCTAAGTATTGCCCCATACCTTTCTTTGCTGTGGGCCTGATGACTGCGTAAGCTTGTACTGAGAACATCGATAGGGTTTCACTGTGGCGTGTGGACAGCTGATTATTCAACACGATATGGGACGATACAGATTCGTAGGCTATGCCGGAATGTGCATCATCACGATATTTTTCTGTGCTCTGTAGGTGATCTCCACAGAGCAGTCTTATTTTCCTACTTACTTGACCTGTCGAGGACTGTCACAGACGGGAGTGATTTAGGAAATGTATTCTGGCCGGTAGGGGGCAGTGTCGCATAGCGGAAAGAGCTCAGATTGTGTCATCTGAGAACAGTGTACGATCCCTGGAGAAGTGACTGTCCCTTGATCCCAGGGTTCCCAGCCCTGAATTCGCTTTAGAATCACCTGAGTTTTCTTTCTAAAATGTAGATTTTCTTCCTCTATTCCTTCAAGATTCTGACTCAGTCAGTTTGGAATAAGGCCCTGAAAAAGGAGGGGTTTTGCTGTGGTGCTAGTTGTTTCTTAAACATCCTCAGTGATTTTGATAGCTAGATTTGGAAACTAGTGACTTAGTGTGAGTCTCGGCTTTCACAGGATGGCTATGAGCGTTGAGTTTTGTACACTTTAAATCACAATAAAATATCCATTGATAGTTGGATTACTTATTGAAATAACTGTTCCGTCTCCTTTCTAAAGACTTCTTCAGTTTTTCATCAGTTTGAAGCTCGACTATACGAGAGCTTTATTTGTTTGCTTTTTTATGCATTGTGATAGCGAAGAGAAAATAATGAACTCTGTACAATAGATATACATAATACATAAATATAGGATTAGTGGCGTGATTGTTTTAGATTTTGAAGAGATGATAGAAAGTAGAAAACCCCTGTTTGAATTTTTGTTAAATGTGAGGCATAAATACCAGTTTCTAAAAATGGCAAAGAAACATAAACAGAAATTGCTTTTAATAGAAAATTCATTTATTATCGACACTGTGATAGTTTCATGTACAAATAAGTTCCGACTTCTCAGTTTTAAGAGCAATAGCTTACATTAAATACATTGTACTTTCCTTCATCTCTTTCAAGCAAAAAACAAACAAAAAATATAAAACACCAAAAACCCTTACAAGCATCAATAAGAGCAATGGTGGTTTCAAACACATATTTTCCAAATAGCCATCCAAGTTAAAAGGATTGCAGCCGTTCAATACAATCTCTATATAATAATATGTCGCATAAATATCAGTTGACCTTGAAGCTTATAACATGTTGTCATCAGTTTCAAAAACTTCATTCACAGTTTCTGTGTAACTGGAGTTACCCGGCCTTCTCAGTTCTGAGGGATTTTCTGATATGTCCACTGTTTTTTATGACAGTACTACAGAATCTCCTTCCTTCTTCTGTACCTCGGGTCTCAGCTTGCTTATGTGCCTTCAACCCGAAGCCTGGATAACTTCTGTGTTAATCCATTTTGAGTCATTTGTTCTTTTCCTGGGCCTGTGGAGTGACTCAAAAGGACCAGGTTGTTCACCCATGGAGCCATAACCGGCATATTCCTCTGTCCTTGATATAATCTTCAAATTCTCTCTAGCCAGGATCTGATCACTTTAGACTATTAGCCTGAAGTTCATTCAGAAGATTCAAGTACATATTTGATTTGAGGAATCTGGGGTAGGAGTCCTTTTCCATAAGAGTATATATAATTTTTTGGGCTTCATCAAAACACGTGGGGGTTGGTGCTTTAATCTTCTTGGCTGTAGTTTCTCGAGTGTGAAAGTCAATATTGATCTGGAAAGAAATATTCACTAATTAATACATGCTTCCAATGTATTGCATTTTATGATGTGACCGTGTTTGTTGAAACACCTTAAGACAATGGGGTTAAACCCTCATTTATATCAGTTCGACTTTCTTTAAATGCCTACTCTATACTAGCTCTATACTAGGTGTAAAGGAGGTAGAAAGAACTCTCACAAGAAATTCTTTGTTCCAAGCTGGTTCATCATATGGTTGGGAGATGCAAAAGAGGCAGACATGAAAATTTTAATTATCCATATAAGGTGATACATGCATCAGAAAACGTGATTATTTAAAATTTATATTTTGTGTGGCTGTTTTTTGCTTGAGCCAAGAATACTGAACTGGAAGGTGGGTATACTACTAACTGGAAATATTTCAGCTGCTGTAACTGTATGTATTACACTGATCTGTGTTTTCTCCTCAGGTGAAATGAGCTGACTCATTAAGGACATTCTGACATGCAATTCCGGCTAACACCACTGCTACTCCTTACCTCATCTCTGTCAGGTTAGCTAGTTTTGCAAAATTGATCTTTTCATTCTACTGCCTCCAGATATAGAAAATTAGATTATTATTGCACTGAACTATTGAACATACCTTAATATTGAGCAGCGAAATTATGATACTTAAGATCTAATCTTGCTATGTCTGCGGAATGCTATTTCGGCATCTAAGTTCCTTTACACATAAACTGATGGTAATGAAGATAATACTCACTTGTTTAGCAGCATCTGAGTGCACAAAGGCTTTATATATTTTCTCTGCTTTGCAATGCAAAAGATGAGACTCCGTTTTTTTATAGTCTTCACAAGCCAACCAGAACTCAAGGTTCTCCTCACTGAACTCAGACTTTAGGAAATTTCCAAAGACATCTTGACCAACTAAAAGGAAAGGGTGAGGGGTGACATAATTAAATTAATTGAGCCAATAAATGGATACCTTAAAGAAGAAATTTGCAAGAAAATCACTACTGTGTTGTCTAGGCTCAAAGGTAAGAAAGGACTAACTCTAATAACGGTGTCATACTTCATAAAGATAGGAAGACCTCAGAGATTCCTTCACTGATAGTTTATCTCAGACCGGATGAACCTGTCTGTCCACAGTCCCACAGCTGCTTAGTGAGGACTACTGCACTTTGCTTCCATCTGCTAATTAAGTTAAAATTCTGCTCTTGTGATCACAAAGCAATCTCTTTTCTTATAAATACCAACTCTTAGCCAGACTGTAGAGTATTTTAGGGAAGCAAACATTGATGAAGGTCATTAACATCATGTTCATTATGTTAACAAATATAATTCCCCCATCCAACGCACATTAGCCAGAAAAATGTGCTGATGTCCTGATTCTATTTGATGGTTTACTGAGGTTTTTAAACGGGCCACTTCTATACCCTTTATTTGTTTGGCTGGATTGTAAACTAAGTCAGATGATAAGAGGGATGAACCATATCGAACTACTTGACCCACCCCCAGCAAGGATTCTTAACAGTGTTTGTGGGGAGAAGGAGATTAAGTTCATCCTTTAGATAGAGACCACACTGCTCATCCAGACCTGAGCAAGGTCCTACTCCAAGAGACTTGCAATGCCCATGATGAGGGAAAGGCAAGCTGATTCCATTCTTTTCCTTCTCTGATCAGAAACTCCCCACAAGACTCTGCTTAAAGACTCTTTTTATCATATCTATGTTATCATGTATCATGTTATATAAAATGCAATTATATATTGCATTTCTCAACTTCCTTCTTCCTTTTTTTAAAAATACTTGGTACTTCTGAAACGCCTGCCACATAGAAGTAAGCTAAATGAGTAAATGAATGAATGAATGGTAAAATAGTGAATTGACGGGATGAGTCTTCCTTCTTACAACCACCAGCTACAGAAACACTTTCTACAGGTAGCTTTCAGAATGGCAGCTCACATGTCGAGCTGTTTTGTTTACTTTTAAAAACTAAACCTGAAACTTGAGAACCCCAGTATAATTTTAAATTTTGCTCCTATAATGATCCATGGAAATACCTAATTGTCTCAACAAATTTGTCTGAAGGACAGCGACAGAACTGAGGGCTAGATCAACCTTACACTACAATGAGGCATAATATGCTGAAGCTCTTAGTGACTACAGGAAAACTGAAATACAACTTTTCACATGCTCTTCCTTCCAGAATGCTATATTTTAATGAAGTCATTCAATCTCTTACTGTATTGAGCTAAACCCAAAACCATCTCATAGTTAATAATACTTACTTTGGTTTGCAAGTAGTTTTTCCAGAGATTGAGACCATTGCATTACTTCATTAACAGAGAGTCTGTCAGGGACAAAATTACACAAATTAGTAAACTATTTTTGTGTGTGTGTGTGTGTGTGATCACACATGAAATCAGAATGGCTGCTCTATTTTGGTAACTCCATGAATGAAGATTCTAGTTCTATATATTTTATTAAAAGTTATCTACAAGAAAACAAAACTTCCTTTAGAATTACTACAGTTATGGGGCGCCTGGGTGGCTCAGTGGGTTAAAGCCTCTGCCTTCGGCTCAGGTCATGATCTCAGGGTCCTGGGATCCAGCCCCGCATTGGGCTCTCTGCTCAGCAGGGAGCCTGCTTCCTGCCTGCCTCTCTGCCTACTTGTGATCTGTCTCTGTCAGATAAATAAATAAAATCTTAAAAAAATAAAAGAAGTACTACAGTTATGAAAATATCTGCCAATAAAATGTGAAGAAATCTACATCTTCTCTAACAGTGTAGCAAATAGCAGGTTATCCACACCCATGCTTGTACTTAATTTACACTGGTAGTAATATAGTCTACTCTCATGTGGTTTGTTAAGAGAAACAAGGTCCAATATGCACAGTATTAATCACTTGCTCCAATAGAGAGATAATGCATAAGCTTTTTAAAAAATGATAGTTTGGCATATAAGTATACATACATGTGTTTGGATTTAGAAGGTTTAATTCCAGATTCCAGGTGTGGGATCATAGATCTCAGGTACGCCTTCACGTCCATCCCACTACAAAAGATACAAACATGAATATTTGCATTTCTTCACTTGAATACATTTTATTTGTACAAGGAACATGAAATAAACTTCTCCAAGGAACAAGGCAATAATAAAAATAGCTGCTACAACAGTTTTCTATATTAAGATGGAATTAATTCTTATAAGCCAAAGTCTGTAAAAATTTCCACATTATTTAATGCCCTATCATGATTAATTTTTTAAATCAACTGAATATACTAATATATATTTACATATGCAACAGCTAATCTCTCTGATTGAATTAACTAAATGCTCATATTTTCTTCTATTCATTCTCTATCCGTCTGCCACTAAAAATAATCTAAGTCAAAATTCACAAAGTGAGACACAGAATGAACTTACAAAGTCTTTGGCCTCTTCTTATGTGTTTTATCATCTAGAAGTGAATGGTCAGTTTCTTTCAATTCCTTTGCATTAGTAGAGAAGAACATTCCTGGCATATTGTCTAGCCTTGGCGTGGAGATGGTTGCTGCTCGCATAGTCCTCACTCGGCAAATATCTGCTCATCAACGTCTCTGCTGCTTTATATAGTAAAGGCAAACCAGCTCTTGCTGTTCAAATGAGTCTGTTTATCAAGTGATGTTACCACAGACACTGGAAGTTCCCTCTTTCTTGGTGTGTTATGACGTGGATCTTGAAAAAAAAAAGAAGCACACAGTGATGTCTTGTGGTTGAAACTCAACCAAATGAGAATAGGTCACTTGATTAAAAAGAAAGAAAGAAAATTAAGCATACCGAGGCACACACACATATACCACAGGTCTAATGTAGTAGCAGCGTCAGTCTTGGGTTGGAGGGGATCCCTGTTTCTTCATGAAGATTGCACATTTCAGTAAAATATCTCATTTAGGGTATTTATCGTATCACACAGAAACTCAATATTAGAGATGTATCCCCTCAATGTTTCGAAGAGTCCTTGATTATAACATTCATTATTTGTTTATTGATTTATTTAAAGATTTTATTTGGGAGAGAGAGAGAGAGAGCAGGAGCAGGAGGACGGGTAGAGGGAAAGGAAAAAACAGACTCCCTCCTGAGCAGAGAGCATGCCCAGGACCCTGGAATCAGGACCTGAGCCAAAGGCAGACGCTTAACCAGCGCCACGCAGGCGCCCCGATCACAATATTTTAAATAATTTTTTTTTATTCTTTCAGAAAGTAGTGTGAAGTAAACAAATACTTTGTTTGGTTATTTGTGTATGTATCTGATAGGGAGGAGAGTAATGAGACGTTATCTTAACTTTTCCCCACTCCACCTCCCATTTCCTACTTCCATGGTGTGAAATTTCCATGTTCTTTTTTTCCAAGGTGTGTGCTAGACCTTCTCCTGGTGATACACAAAATAACTTTAAGGGACTCATGAATATTAGTATTTACTAAGAATATAATTAATATAGCAAATTGTGATTTTTTTGGTATATTACTGCTTAAGATAAGAATAAAGGAAAATTAAACAAAACTATAAATATATGAAAGTAGATTTAACACAATAATATGATATAATATGTAAACATAATGATAGTAAAGAATCACACAGTGTCAAAAGAAAACTGCTCAAGGTAAAATGAGAGTATATGTGGATAGGCCGATAATGTGTACTTGTTAGGTGATGGTCTTCCGAATTTTGGCAGTATCTCTGGAGAGAGCCAATATAGCTTTAATTAAGATGATGGATTTAGGGGGGGGCCTGGGTGGCTCAGTCTTTAAGTGTCTGCCTTTGGCTCAGATCATGATCCCAGAGTTCTGGGATCCAACCCCATACAGGGCTCCCTGCTCAGCGGGGAGCCTGCTCCTCCCTCTGTAGCTCCCCCATGCTTGTGTTCCCATTCTCACTATCTCTCTCTGTCATAAATAAATAAAATATTTCTAAAAACTAAGGATTTATAAAACCACAATGAGATACCACCTCACACCAGTCAAAATGCTAAAATTAACAAGTCAGGAAATTACAGACACTGGTGAGACTGTGGAGAAAGGGGAACCCTCCTACACTGTTGGTGGGAATGCAAGCTGGTGCAGCCACTCTGGAAAACAGCATGGAGGTTCCTCAAAAAGTTAAAAATAGAGCTACCTTATGACCCAGCAATTTCAATACTGGGTATTTACCCCAAAGATACAAATGTAGTGATCTGAAGGGGTACCTGCACTATAGCAGCAATCTTCACAATAGCCAAACTATGGAAGGAACCCAGATCTCCATCAACAGATGAATGGATAAAAAAGATGCGGTATACATATATATATATATACATATATATACACACACACGTACAACACAATGGAATAATGTTCAGTCATCAAAAAAAAAAAAAAAGAAATCTTGCCATTTGCAATGACATGGATGGAACTAGAGGTATTATACTAAGCAAAATCAGAGAAAGACAATTATCATATGATCTCACATATGTGGAATTTAAGAAGCAAAACAGAGGATCCCAAGAGAAGAGAGAAAAAAAAAGCAAGATGAAATTAGAAAGGGAGACAAAGCATAAGAGACTCTTAGTCATAGGGAAAAAATGGTTGTTGGAGGGGAGGGAAGTGGGGGATAGGGTAGCTGGGTGAGGGACATTAAGGCAGGCACATGATGTGATGAGCACTGGGTATTATCTAAGACTGATGAGTCACTGACCTCTACCTCTGAAACCAATAATACATTATATGTTAATTAATTGAATTTAAATAAAGAAAGAATTAAAAGTTGACTGAAATAAAAAAAAAGGATTAAGGATTTAATGAAAAACAAACAAAAAACACCCCCCAAACAAACCTTAAATCCAGTTAATTAGGTGACTCCTCACTGATGAAGGTAGAAGGGTTAGGGCAATGTAAGCTTTTATAGCATTTATCTATAGAGTGTTCAGTTTAACATAGACCCTCTTTGGTTTTTGTCCCTGAAAAGGCAAAAACAAATTTTATACAGAGAGGCTTCTCATGGTATTATGTAAAGTTGACAAGAAGAAGAGAGTATTACTTTTCCTATCTTGATTCTATTGTCAAGATAAGAAAATAATTGAAGAAATTAGATTTATAATATTTAAAGATTCACTTACTACACATTCACAAATATGTATATTACACTGTATGCGCCAGCATCATTTGACGTTTGAAAGATAATGTGATGCATCTCTAGTGAGATGGGCGAGCCACTTTGAAAGTGACCCAAACAAAATTGATGGGGCTTAAAACCTGATGACAAAAGGGCCTTTGTTTGTATATTACTTGTGGTTTTGTCTATATTTAGTGTTCTGTTAAAATCTCCAATATCGTTCATGTTGGTTTATCTGGTAGCCTCTCGTTTCTCCAGATTATTGTACATTATGTTAGAAGAACATAATTTAACATTTATTTTTAATGGCCTGCTATTATTGTGATCCAAATATGCTGACAATGTGCAGAGTATGTTTCTGCAACAGTAGTTCCTTTGGATGTGAATTAACAATATCAGGACAGCAGCAGCAACAGTAGAAGCAGCAAAGATTACCGGGCCATGTAAATTTGAGAAATTAAGGTTAAGTAAGATTCTTAAATTGGTTAAGGCAGATCTTCTGAAGGCTTTTAATATGTTAACACACATCTGTCAATCTCTAAAAGGAGGATAGAATATGAAACAATTTCCTAACATTTTTTGAGAACTAAACCCTCATTACATAGGGAATATAGTCTGCAGAAATAATATTCTGGAAAGATTAGGAAACCCTGATCTGAGATAGCAGTAAATATTCACCTCATCTATTAATAATTCTTTTACATTTCTCATTATTTGTTACTTCTAAATACTGACTTTCAAGTTAAGCTTTTGCAAGCAAGTCCTTGCATGCTTCCAAGCCCAAATAGGGAACTGAACTCCTGATAGAGGGGGTTCTACTGAAATTCCTATGTCACAATTGACGATTGAAGCCAACTTCACAGCACAATAATGTAGCTGCTCTCCCAAAGGCTGTTTTCTAGCACATGCAAAGCATGCATGTTCCAGAGCTAGGCAAATTTGGTGGGGCTGGATCATCAAGGACTGATGAGTCCAGGGCAAGTCATTGAACATTCTCTAAGAACCTTACAGTGTCACTGTTGGGCTGCCCTGTGAAATTCATTAAGAAAGGACAAATGATGGTGCGCCTGGGTGGCTCAGTTATTACGCATCTGCCTTCAGCTCAGATCATGATCCCAGGGTCTTGGAATTGTGCCCCCACATCGGGCTCTCTGCTCCGCGGGAAGCCTGCTTCTCTCTCTCCCACTCCCCCTGCTTGTGTTCCCTCTCTCTCTGTGTCTTTTTCTGTCAAATAAGTAAATAAAATCTTTAAAAAAAAAAAAGACAAATGATAAAATAGGAACTTCACTGAATATAACACTTTGGTTGAAACCATAGAGGGTTTGATAAAAGCCAACAGACGAAACAGTGGCTCTCAGAAACACAGTCTTGTTTGCATATTTCCTCTGTGAAATTGTGCATAAGTAATTAAGTTGGAGTCCTAAGAAAAGGAGTATTTCGTGTGCTCTTAGTGTTATTTAAAAAAAAAAAATCAATAGACTAGTTTTAGAGCCATTTAGGTTTACAGGAAAACTGAGAGGAAAGTACAGAGCGTTCCCACATACTCTCTCCAGCTCGCCGCAGCCTTCCCCACCATGAACATCCCGCATCACTGTGGTATATTTGCTGATGAACCTACATTGACACATCATCATCACCCAAAGTCCTTAGTTTACATTATGGTTTCCTCTGAAGGTGTACATTCTATGGGTTTTGACAAATGTAGAATGACACATATCCACCATCATAGAATCACACAGAACAGTTTTCCTGCCTTAAAAATCCCAGTGTTATATTTTAAAATGTCTATGAGATTGGCTCATTAAAACATTTCTGGTTATGGCTATTAATCTTGATGGGGGAAAATTTTAATTTTTGCTGAGTTGATTTTGTATTCTGGTTGCAGTCACTCCAGCCACCTGAATCCTAGTAGGAAATGGTTTGCTATATGGCTTTTTCAAACTTGACATCGATTAAACTGATTTTGAACCTTTATAATATTGCTGAAATTTTGTTGTGGACATTAGGAATTATGGGGAAAAGGGCATGATGAGTATGAGATTGTATCTTAAAAATAAAAATGTATCTACATCATTAAAGTCAGTGACATGAACAGAAATTTTGATTCATTAAAACAAAATGTCTTGAGGGGCCTCTGGATGGCCCAGTGGGTGAAGCCTCCGACTCTTAATTTTGGCTCAGGTCATGATCTCAGGGACAGAGGATTGAGCCCTGCTTGGTGTTCTGTGCTGAACCTGGAGCTTGTGTAAAACAAATTTCTCTCTCTCTCCCTCTGCCCCTTCTATCCTCTCTTCCCCTCCCCTGTAAGCACTCTCTCCCTTAAAATTAATAAATAAACAAACAAACAAATAAATAAGTTTCGTTAAAAAAAAGTCAGGATTTCACAAACTTTAATAGCAGTCCTACAATGTATCAGATACAGGTACTGCAAATAGAAAGATGAATGAATCTCTGTTCTTAGGGGCTTACAGTGCAGTAGGGCAAACATATATATTTTTTTTTTTGCCAGTAAACACTTTATTTTCTCAAAGTTGGCTTTTTAGTAGAAAACATATATTTAAGCAAGTAGTCAAAGTGAAAAGTGCCATCACAGAGGCATGTGTAAGAGGAGTGATTAACTCTGGATGTGTGGGACAGAAAAAAATGCTGTTGACTTTTATTGCAAAATCACCACGTATCTTTTTTTCTGCCTGTTTCTGTATTCCAGATCAACACCCCTTTGGAACGTACAAAAGTCTGGAATAGAGAAACTGGTCTTCAGCAAGTAGATACCTCTTACGTGTACACAGATCATGGAAGAATGGATCCTCTATGTAAACACAAGGTTCAGCAGAATTTAAAAGTGACTCTGAAAGACCATTGAATTAGCATAATCATTCAACAGTTACAGAATTAAGACAAAGGCTCACTGCTTTTTGGGTTCTTGCAAACTCCGGGTTTATAGGTAGAGCTACCAATAGTATTTCAGCTACATTTCATGGAGTTTATTTGAAAAGCTTCAACAAAGGTAAATTTGGAAGGATTTTTCTCTATGTCTAGGTAGAGGGAAAGAATTAAACAATTTAGACTTGCTTATTTTGTTTTCTAAATGAAGAAATCACCTGGTAAGTTCTAGTAAGAGTACATATTTGCAACTTCGTAAAATTCAGTGATCTCAGAAAATGCAAACTGAGCAAGATAAGAATCTAGTTTCTTTTTCTTGTTCTGTTCTAATCTACTTATAGTCAACACCAAACAGCTCTTTTCTATAATTTAAGTGATTATAAGAAAATCGTATGTGATCCCTTTAGTGAGCTGGAGGCTCACTTCAATCACCTTAGATCTCATCTTGCCAATAAAGTTCTCACTAATAGGCCCATTTTTCTTTCATTTTTGAACACACTAAAGAAATCTTTGATTAATATTATCTCTGATATACTTCCTTCACACTGGACTCGTTTCATTTACTATCACCCTATAATTTATAATCATTTCAACAAGGGAGAGTAGTCATGTCAGACTCTATTTGACTATGCTTTGCAAACATAATTTGCAAGTACTGAACCACGTGTCTTGTTCCCAGGTTGAAATAAATGGAAAACTAAATGCTGTAACAACATTAATGTGTAATTTGCAGTTGGACTGGAATGATATGTTCCATAACACAGGACATAAATGCAAAAGCAGAGATACTCAAAGGTCAACTAGGAGAGGCAATTTGTAAAAAAAATAAAGTATTTTTTAATTATTAGGGAACAACTTCAATAAATGGTTGTGTTAATTTCTCAGATTTCTTATAACGCCATCTCAGTGTTTTGCACATGAAAGTAGTTAACAACAGTGACTTATTTGCTTTGTGTTTCTTCATTAATTATGCAATTTTCCCAGAAAAATTTATCAACTTTGCCTGACATGCTTTGTTCTTTCCAAAGCTATGGCACTTACTTCTCATGACTTCATGTCTTCTCTAATTTGCTTTTGTGTAGTTTTACATGTATTGATGTCAATACATGCTGGACATTTATTTTATAATAAATGTCATATTCAAAATAAGTCATGCTCTTCCTCCCTGAGTAAGCGTTTTGAAGTCAAGAGATAGTGGCTACTCTTAGCATAGTTCTACTCTTTCTGTGGGTACATGTGGTCTGTGAAGTTCTACTCTTCCTGTGTCTGCCCTGTCCTTTTCAAATAGACTTGATTTATTAATGTCTTTTTTAAAATTCTTAATTAAATGAAGAGCTTTGAGCCCACTGAAACCTAATGATCTGCCAATCTTGCTGCATTTCAAGAGGTTTGTGGGTTTAATACCAGGCTGTGACCTTGGCCTGTTCTTGTGACTTTGATCAAATCAGCTAACTTCTTGTCAGTTTCCTCTGTATGGAAGTCAAAGGTGATCATTAAGCAGCTTGCAGCATTGGCAGTGCTGTGGGGACATTTTTGTTCCTTTTGAGATTCTATAGTGATCAAAAACTTAGACTCAGAAAATAAGGATTTAGATAGAATTTGTGGCAGGAGTATGTTTGCCATTTTGATTTTATGTTAAAACCCTCTGTTTAGACTTCTTCCTAAAAGTCCGTGAATTTGGCCACCCAAGGTTTTAGTTCCAGAGCTCCTCTTGACATTACAGCTCTGCCTGGACTGGGCCAGTCTTCCAGACTGTTTCTTTTTCTATCAATATTTGTTTGGGGGCACCTGGCTGGCTTGGTCAGTGGAGCATGAGATTCTTGATCTAGGGGCTGTAGGTTTGAACCCCATGTTGGGTATACAGATTACTTAAAAAAAAAAAAATCTAAAAAAAAATTGTCACAAAACTCCTTTTCTCTTAATTAAGGCATTTTTGGAAACTAATATGTTAAACAAATATACAAATGTATGTTTAGATGTTAATAATGTGGAAAATCAAAAACTATTTCTGCCAACCGTAATCTGATTTTCTTGGCATCTGCTTTTTACTGATACTCGTAGCTGGAAATATTTATCACTTCCAACTGCAGCCTTAACACAGCTCCAGTTTCTGTGCCAATGCATAATGAAGCTAGACAGAGTTAAGTTATTTCAGTTTGAATTTAAACTGGTGAAAAGTTTCTGTTCTGGAATCCATTTTTAAGATAGGATTTTCATGGTTACAGATGTCAGCACCTTGTTTTGAGTATTAAGTTAGCTTAGACAAACAGTAAGCAACTAGAAGTATCGTGGGAGTACTTTAAGTAATAATAGCCTGGGAGAGCTACAAACCAGGGAAACATGGCTGTCATCAACTATGAAACTTATATTCCATAGTTCCAAAGGTAGCAGATTTCTAAAACTTTTTCTTCTAGCTTCTTATCTCTGTTTTCTTCTTCTCTGTGCCTTGCTTTGTCTTTACTTGGGTTTGTAGAAACAGAAAACCAAGGCAATATATTTGGTGGAAACTAAAATTTAGAACAAGTTCATAGTCTTTTTCTATCTTTTGTCTCAGATCACATGGAAGAGCAGGAGATATAAACTTATGAAGTGCTATAATATGCTTCTGTTAATTTTTTTGTAAAAATCAGGTAACTTTTTTTTGTAAAAAATTTTTTTACTGTAAAAAATTTTGTAAAAAATTTTTTTTTGTAAAAAGTCAGGTAACTTTTAGTTTGAGAAATTTTTGTCTTCTCTGTTTTGTCATTGTGAGGCTTTAAGTTTTATTTCATTTGGATTTGGTCTCTTGCTTTGGCTTTTTCCTCTTGTTTCCTCTGTTCTGACCAGGTTCTTAGCTGAGACAGTAAGATCTTAACACACCAAAACCAGCACAGAAATAGTAAAAGCAGCCTGGTTTGTGTGGGAGTTTGTTCCATTTTTCTAGCCTGGGGTTCCTTTTTTTTAATATGTATACATTTTGTTTAAGCAAGGTTGAGATATGTTTGCCTTCCCCATATGAAAGGGTGAATGAGCAATGCAAAAAAAAAAAAAAAAAAAAAGTGAAGTGATTAGCAGTGTTTGGACTCGATGATAGCAGGAGATTGAATATATGCAAGAAAGTGGGAAGATCAGAACGGGATAAGGAAAGGAAACGTCACAGTGGGACTGGCAGTGTGCATGACCATCTCCGAAACTGATCCGTCTCTCTCCTGACTTCTCTGTTCCCTACACAACAGCAACTGATTCCCGAGAAAACTGAAACCTGTTTAGAATATGGTACTTGCATCATGACTTATATGATCCTATTCAATCCTGAGAATCACATTTTTTTTTTTTTTTTTTTTTTTTGAATCACATCTTTTACAAGTTCCTTGGGGTTGCCTGACTGGCTCAGTGAGAAGAGCGTGTGACTATTAATCTCAGAGTCATGGGTATAAGTTCCATGTTGGGTGTAGAGATTACTGAAATAAACAAACTTTAAAAATATGAAACATAACATTTTCTTTCCTTTATATACATTTCCTCCTGCTTTGGGATAGTTTTGAAGACAATAGAGGCCAAAGACCATGAAGAACGTCACTACTTCATTTTTCTTTTATTAGAAAAATTGATTTAAAAGGTAGACCACTTCATAATTAACTATGAAAGTAGTTCTAAATTTTGAGTTGCGGGTTTTTTTTTTTTTTTCCTGTTAGAATCCATATCCGACTATCCAATCAAATGTCAGTCAAATGTCAGAGAAAGAAGATCCGGGCAGCTGTGGATGTCTCCAAAACCAGACTATCACACAGTTGTAAAACTGCTGGAAGGTGAGGCTACTGACTCAGGTGCCTGTGGTCTCACAGAAGTCTTAAATCACTTGTGATTACATCAAGTTAAGGTCTATCTTAACCACAGCCAATAACCACAATATCAATAACCACCGCCAACTTGGTGGCAATAATTGATATTAATCAATGAATAAAACTATACCCAAGTTTATGTAGTTTGCAGGCCCTTATCCAAATTTGTTTATTCTTTCTCAGATTTACTCTTCAGTCTCCTTTTTCTACACCTTGAACTTTCCTTTGTTGCTAAACCCCTTGTATTTTTGTGCCCAACATTTCTCTTCCCCCCGCTTCCCTTCAGTCCCCCTCTCTTCTCTTTATTCTTCATGAACTTCATTGGCTTGTGAATGTGCAGGTGGACAATGGCTCCTGGATGCCACAGGGAGAACTTTACCTTTACTAACTCTTCCTTTGTGAAGCTGGAAGAAAGAACGAAGCAAGTCAATGTGGAGCTGAAAGCTTAGAGCTTCTGAGGGCTCTGCCCCCCAAGCTCCTGTAGAATCTGTAATCTTTCAGTCAAACTCTGCAAGTGAGGAACATTTCTTCTACATAAACTTTTTTTTTTAAAGATTTTTATTTATTTATTTGAGAGAGAGATAGTGAGAGAGAGCATGAGAGGCGGAAGGTCAGAGGGAGAAGCAGACTCCCCATGGATGGGGATTGGAGCCTTCTTTTGGTCTCCTTGCCCAGTGGGAAGCCTGCTTCTCCCACTCCTTGTCCCCTACTCATGCTCTCTCTCTCTCCCCTTCTCTCTCGCAAATGAAGAAATATTTAAAAAAATAAATATCATTTAACACTCAGCAATAAACGAGAAGGAAATGAACTTCTTGTCAGTTACTTCCACCCTTTTCCCCTTTCCAGCATCAGCAGCAGGAGCATCAATTCCTGGGGGATTGAGACATAAGGGAGTGGCGAAGGAACATGGGTCTTTGGGGAAGGAGTTCATGCTTCAGATAGAGATGAGGCGATGGACATCTTTTCCCTTTTTTTCAGATTGCTTTCTTTAGCAATTACAGGAATATCCCTCCCTCACAACGCCAGAAAGGGAGCTTAGTACAGCAGACGATTAGAGATTTCATTCAGCTTTTCAAGACAGCTATCCAACCCCTTGTGCAGCAGAACAAAACTGATGCCCTATGTAGAAAATGGTCTGTGTGTTTGGAGACTCCTCTAGGCTCTAACCCACTATGCCGGCCGATGAGGCCACCGAGGGTTTTGCTCCTATCTTTTCCACTGTGGGGTTTTCTCTGCCTAGTCTAAACCCCTAGCCTCTACCTGCGCCTGGGTGGGCAAGGAAAAAGGCTGATGATGCCGCGCCCACTTATTTGGGCTCTTTCCTCCCTGAATTTTAATTCTAGTCCTCTTTGCTTCACAACCATCTGCTACCTTTAAAAATACGACATTTTCCAAATAAATGAGGTATATATATATATAATTACTCCCCTTTTAGATAAGGAAACGAAGACTCCGGGGATTGGCTATCATACCCAAGATCACACAACTAATACGTGATAGTTAATAGGGAAGGACAGGGAATCTGTGCCCTTCCCATGCTCAGGCCCGGTCTGCTTCTGTTTGCTGTGCAAAGGAACAGCTCTCTCTTGAGCAACTTGTCTTTCTTCACTTTGGCTAGTGGTCTGTTCAGTGGTGTCTGCTCATAGCTTGCTTCGTCCCTCCAGAGGTCAGGAGGCCTGGCAGTACCCTGCCCCCAGCAGACCTCGTCTTATTGGGGAAGACTTCTTCATTCCCCTAAGCTCCACTTTCGTTTTCCATTTCTTCCCCTTTTGAAGGAAGAGAAGTACACACACGTGCATATCATTAGTGCTTCTTTAAAAAAGAAAAAAAATCAAAATCTCCCACTTACAGTGATTTTCCCCTTCTTTTTTTTTTCTTTTTTGATCTCAGTAATAAGACATTTTGCATCTCCGTTAAGTCTTCTCTGTTCACCTATAAAATTTTAGGTTTTCATGTCTTGAGGCTCTGCCTCTGATTTTCTTTTCAGGAATTATGGTAAATGGGACATACGGACACGTACTCTATTTTTCTCCTTTGAGATTCAGTTGTCATTGTCTAACGAGACATTACCCCATCTGGCGCATTTTTCATTATGGATATTGTAGTTTCTGTTTCTAGAAGTTTAATCTGTGTCTTCTTACATCTTGACTATGTCTTTACTTAACATCTTTAATCTTCTAACTTTGTGAACACATGGGGTGCATTATTGCTGTTCCCATGTTCCTGTACCAGCTGTGTTTGCACTATTGTTGTGTGGCATTATCTGCATTGTTTCTGCAGAAGTCTTTCAATTGATTGATTTTCACTCCCACTTGAGGTTGCATTTTCCAGGCTTTTTTGCATGCCTGGTTATTTTTGATTGGTTGCCAGAAGTTATGGTTTTACTTATGGGGGATATTACTATTTTTTTTTCCATTCCTCTAAGTATTTCTAGATGGTTAGTTTAGTTGAAAACATTGTGATTTTTCTAAGTGAGGCTTTATTAGGTGAGATCAAAGCCATGTTAGTCACAGGTTGTGTTTCCCTGTTTCTGAGACAAGGCTCTTCTTAGTATTCTACCCAGTATCCTTGGAATTTTAGGTCTTCCACTCTGGCTCTTGGGACTAATTCTGCCTTTGTGTGATCACTGAGTATGGTTCCCTCTTACCATTTCAAGCGGTTCTCTCAAGAACTTTATCACAGATAGCAGTAATCAGTATTTAACTAATACTAAACGGGAACCCATCGCAAACTCGAGAGTCCTTTCTCTTTCTCTTATGGTATTTTTTCCTGGTGATTTTAACTGCCTTGGTTCCACCTCTGAACTCCCAGCATTGCTTCCTGTTTCCCAGGAGACCGCTGGGCTCTGCCTGGGGACCCTCACACACCGCCATAGCCAGACACTCTCTGCAGACAATAAACTGTGAACATAAGGTGCACATTTGTTTCCCATCTCTCAGGGATCACTGTTTATCATCTGAGGTCTCGAGCTCCCTGCAATTCAGGGACACATAGTTTTTGTGTCATTTTTATGTTGATACAATTGTTTCCCATCTCTCAGGGATCACTGTTTATCATCTGAGGTCTCGAGCTCCCTGCAATTCAGGGACACATAGTTTTTGTGTCATTTTTATGTTGATACAAGTGTGACCTAGCCCTAGCCCTTGCTGTGACTTTATGTGTTAATAGCAACACATTCATATCAAAATTTTATTCTTTTTTTCACACAGTCACGTGATTATTATTTTCACCTTCAGAGTACTACCATGCTAACCTTATTGCATTTACCGATAAATATAATAAGCATACAGATTATCATCGGGGCGCCTGGGTGGCTCAGTGGTTTGGGCTGCTGCCTTCGGCTCGGGTCATGATCTCGGGGTCCTGGGATTGAGCCCTGCATCGGGCTCTCTGCTCCGCAGGAAGCCTGCTTCTCTCTCTCTCTCTCTCTCTCTCTCTCTGCCTGCCTCTCTGCCTACTTGTGATCGCTGTCTGTCAAATAAATAAATAAAATCTTAAAAAAAAAAAAAAAGAAAGAAAGAAGATTATCAAATGACCTGGATTTGTACAGTTTTTAAATTGGAAGTGTTAGACTTTCTAGGGTGATAGCATTTGAGGTTTAAAAGAGGGAATAAAAATAAGCAATTGGCTCACACTGTTCCAGTGACTAGTCTGAAGTCACTTAAGGCGTCACTGTCAGACCCAGGGACAGCCCTTGGGATCAGGACTTTCAACCACTTGTCATAACTTCTAGACCACACTTTCAATCATTCAAAACCCTGACATGTTTAAGGAAGCACTGCTTGCTTTGTTAGAATACTTATGTCAAACAGTAACTCTCATGTTTGACGGTGTCAAGGTAGATGTAGAAATTCATTCACAGAATTAATATATACCAGTTTACCTTTCTGACCAATGCAAGGAGTAACACATTGTATTTGCAATAGTTTGGCCAATAAAAGAAACTTAGCTGTAGTACAGGAATCTGAAAATACGTCTCACATTCAAGACACTTGATTTCGTGTTGTGATCTGGAGAGGATAAACTCAGGGAAGTAAAGTGAAGTAGAGCAGGCCGATGAACAGAGGATGTCATGCCGTACTCCCTCTGGCCCAACTCTCTGTGACAATTGTCTCATTTGTTATATACACCAGTTACTCCAAAGAAATATTACCTGAGGGACATCTGGGTGGCTCAGTGGGTTAAGCATCTGCCTTCAGCTCAGGACATGATCCCAGGGTCCTGAGATCGAACCCTGCATCAGGCTCTCTGCTCAGCAGGGAGTCTGGTTCTCCCTTCCTTTGCTGCTTCCCAGGCTTGTGCATGCTCTCTCTCTCTCAAATAAATAAACAAAATCTTAAAAAAAAAATTACCTGAGGCAATACTCACGTCAACATTTTCCTTCAGAGTTGGTATAGAAGTAATCTTATACTATTCTTCAAGGTAATAATGAATAACGCTAGATAAGAGGTAACTTTTTTGATTACTTTTTTGATTACATGATCTCATTTTTTGATTACATGATCTAATTACATGATTAACTTTTTTGATTACATGATCTAATTTTTATTATTATGCCTTGAGACAAATGTCATTATCCCCATTTAATAAATTAGACAATTGAGTTTCAAAGAGATTGATTTTTTCTAACTAAATGTGTCAAAGCTTGGAATACACTGAAGTCTGACTTCAGAGTTCACGCTTGTTCTTGGAGCACCTAGTAGCTCAGTTGGTTAAGTGTCAGATACTTGGTGTAAGCTCAAGTCATGATCTCAGGGTCGTGAGATCCAGCCCTCCATCAGGCTCTGCACTCAGCAAGGAATTTGCTTGAAGATTCTTTCTGTCTGTCCCTCCCCCACACTTTCTCAAATAAATAAATAAATCTCTAAAAAAAAAGTTCATGTTTGGTTCATTGTTCTTAGCTGCTTCTCAAAATCACTGCTTTGTGTGATTAGCATTTCAGCCCTTCAAGGTATCACTGTGGATAAGTGTAGTACACTTGGAACACGTTCTCAGCATCACATAGAGATAAACTTTCCTATCCAGGTCAACTGGATAGGATACTCTTACTTGGGTAGTCCTGAGAGGTATCCTGTAGCTCCTTTTCTGCATCTGTTTCTTTCCCAAGCTGGAATCTGGTTTGGGGTTTGTCTTATCTTTGGAGCTTGGTTTGGGGCTTGTCTCAGATGTGTAAAGTGCAAAGCTCGTAATCAAGACTCTCTCCTGGCAACTTACCCTCCGTGGCTTCCCCACCTCCATCAGCTTCGCCAACTGTTTTCTTTTCCTAGGCATTTCTCCTTGCATGTTCACATGTATGTAGACGGTAGTTTTTTTTTTATGGCATGTTAAGATCTTTACCTAATTTTCAAGTATGATTCAGAAACTTTAGCTCTTTCAGTTAAAAGTTAGAATGATAATATATCACCTTAGGAGATTTTAAGACTTGGCTTGTGAGTTGCATGCCTCATTGCACACCCTTGACAAATAGCATTCTAGTTTAGGGTTTTAAATTCATCTATTATAGAATGACTTGGAGTGTGTTTTTTAAATTTTAGTGTGAGGGTTCTTTAGAGAGTGTATTGTTTTTTAAAGTAGTGTTTCACGATCACTTAGTAGGACATCATTTTTGCCAAAATGAAAATGTGAAAAAATACTTTGATGGCAATAAGCTAGGGAAGAAGTATGAGAACAACTTTAATAATACGATTCCTGGGTAGTTTATGAGAACTCTACAAACCATGGGGGTTTCCATTAGAAAAATATTAAAATTTAGTTCTGTGAAGTCTAGGGGCTTTCTGATGTTCAGCTGTAACATAACGGGACTGAAAAATTAAATCTCATTTCATAAGCATCCTGTGTCAGTTTCTTTGCAGCTCAGGAAATAGGTTCAAAAAAAAAAGATATGAGAAAAGATATGAGACAGATATACAATTGCTATGCAGAATGCCCTACATACTAGGTTCATACTAATGTGGCCATTTCCAGGAATCAGTGGTTGATTATTTTTCATGTGATATACTTAAAACAAACTGATGAGAACATATCCGTATCCAATCTAATTCTCAAGCATCTTTGCTGGGGTAATCAATGTTCTTATATTTATCATTAACACTTACATGTAGAGACATGTATCGGAATGTTCTGTATGTTTTCTCATGTGTCACTTTTTATATGTAACTCAAGAAACACTTTAAGATAATTTACTTAGCATTTCACTTTGGATATATTATGCTTCTCTTAAAGAATTTAAAAGGATCTTTACTAGAAAAGCACACTGGTTTAAAAATGTAACAACAGACATACATCTCTTAAGCATAAACACCATTTTTCCCGCACATAAGTCAGTTCATCTTTGCTACAATTCTATGAGACAAATATTATTGTTCTTACATTTTACAGTGGAAAATCTAATCTCAGAAATTTTTTAAAAACCTGCTTAAAGACATATATATGTATATACATATATATATATGCACATACATTTAGAGCTCACTATGTGCTGTGTTTTCTGTATATTTGCCAATCCTCACAATGACTGTGGGAAGAAGAAATAACTTAATCACCATCTGACAAATGGGCAACTATAGCTTTGGAAGGTTAAGTAATGAGCCTGAGTTTACAAAATTAGCAAATTTTAGGGGTAGAATTCATAATCCTTAGTGTCTGATTTGACACCTAATGACTGTCCATTCTACCTTTCCTTGACTCCACTCAGAGTGCAAGGACACACCCAGGGCCTCTGCCTTCATTCTCCATAGAGTATCCACTCTAAGTTGTGTTAGTTTTAAAAGTACAATAATTTAGTTGGTGTGGAAGTTTCAACAAATTGATGGTTAGAGGTAGCAATAATCTCCACAACTGGAATTATTTTTATATGACCTACTACTCTTAAGAGAAAAACTGCAAGAGCATCTGCCCCTGAGTCATATCGTTGACTAAGACTGATGGATGAAGACCTTTTAGCCTCTTAGCAGCGAGAATCCAGAATAGCCTCTTAGCTAAAAGGGTGCCCTCGAGAGGGACTGATTGCTACTATGGTTATAAATAAGTACTAAATAAAATCTCTCCAAGGCATTTATTTCCCTTAACTGTTTAAAACCTATACCCTATGTCCTTGGCAAAGCCTTAGTTTTGAGTCAGCCAAGAAAACCTTGGGAGAGAAGTGGAGGTGGGTTATTCTGGAGCACTCCCCTGACTCTCCTGACCTTCCTGTCCCGCAAACAGAGGTCAAATTTCCCTGCAGTCAACTTCAAAACTGCACGTATGAGGATATGCACATAGTCAATGCACTGATCTGTCCTCTGAGGTCAGTCCTCCTCAGTCTCACCATTGAACTTCCTCCGCGACATCTGATATGAGGGAACTGTTCCTGTTGACAGTTTGTCAAGTTCCCTTCCGGGATGATGGCAACCTAGAACATTCTATCTCTGACTAAATAAATGGCTCCAAAACTTCGGAAAATGCCAGTGTGAAAACTGGTGACCACAATTAGTCATAGGCCGCATCGATCGAGAAAGATTCTTGCTATTTTACCTACCTCTGAACACTTTTTGTTCAGAGTTGGAGCTTCAAAGTCAACCTTTTCTGAAAGCTGAAGTAGGTAGCTCAAACCAGTGTATACACAAGTCTTGAAAATAAAGCTGCATCTTCAGACAGATATTCTAGTGTGTGAGTTAATGCTTGGGGGTTATGTCTTCTAGTTGGGGAGGAAATGCTACTGAACACTTAATCTTGAAATTCAAACTGAAAAATCCAACATAAGTCATAGATGCAGTTATGCATTAATGCAGATTCATGTGGAATCCCCCGTCATCTCTTTCTGGATACCCTTTCCAGCAGTCTTCACTGGGCTCTTTTCAGTGGATCTCTTCAGTAGTTTCACAATGAAACATTTATTCTTGGGTATCTCAGTTGGTTGCTGTGATGGGTAAAGGGAAGATACTTTAGAGCAAGTTGATTACTTCTGAGCCATAGAAGCCCCACGTAATACTTAATTTGAACAGTCTCCAAATTTTGGACTTTCGAAGCTTGTCTTAAAAGGTGACTTGTGACTCTTAATCTCAGAAAACAAACTGAGGGTTGCTGGGGGGAGGGGGTTTGGGAGAAGGGGGTGGGATTATGGACATTGGGGAGGGTATCTGCTTTGGTGAGTGCTGTGAAGTGTGTAAACCTGGTGATTCACAGACCTGTACCCCTGGGGATAAAAATATATGTTTATAAAAAATAAAAAATTTAAAATAAATAAATAAATAAATAAATAAAAAGGTGACTTGTTTGGCTCTTCAGTATTAAAGTGAATTCAAGGGGTGCCTGGGTGGCTCAGTGGGCTAAAGCCTCTGCCTTCGGCTCAGGTCATGATCCCAGGGTCCTGGGATCGAGCCCCGCATGGGGTTCTCTGCTTGACAGGGAGCCTGCTTCCCCTCCTCTCTCTCTGCCTGCGTCTCTGACTAATTGCGATCTCTGTCAAGTAAATAAATAAAATCTTAAAAAAAATAAAAAAATAAAAATCTTAAAAAAATAAATAAAGTGAATTCAAACTGAGTATTTGTTAAGTGGAAGCCAAGTCTGGTGAATTGTAAGTGCCGTTTAAAGACTGGCTAGAGGAATTTTGTAAAGCATGAGGGAAAGGGAGCTCTATGCGCACTGTTGGTGAAGCTCAGGTCTGAAAGTCGCACAGATGTGGGGATTTATGCCCAGAGAGCTCAAGACAAAAATAAAACCACAACTTCCTGACAGAATGTCCTCCTCATGTCCTCAGAGCTGCCTTCAGCTAGCTCAAAGTTTCTAAGTAACTGTAAGTAGGGCAGCAGCACGAGCAGATTTGAAGCTTTTTACTTTATTTACTTTTTTTTTCCTTTTTGGTCAAAACCCAAAGAGTGTGGTTACTAGAAGCTATTTTGGTTACTAGAAGCAAAGACTTCCAAGGAATACTGTGGGGGAAAGACAACATTTTATGGTAAAGGATAAACTCAAGGTAAAGGAAGAGTGTTATTTGAACTTCTCTCAAAAATCTTTAAGGGTTGAAATGTTACTAGCATCATCTACTCAATTTAAGACGTTTAATTAGTGCATAATGCACACTATTGAAAGGATTGCAGAGTTGTTTTGTACCCAGTAGAGAAGGTGCATGCTAAGTGCACACTTACGTTTAACACAGTGCAGGATAAAATCAGTGTTATTAGAGAAGTATGAAAAAGTGAAATGACATTGAAAAGGTGAAGAACTTACAATAGAGGTATCAAGTTCAGTTCCCAGAGGTTACTTACTTCCTTTTTGACGTTACCTCTGCTGTTCACTGACAGGAGATGGTCCTCATTATAGATGGGGTTAACTGCTGGTGGCATCATAACCTCTTTCATCTGCTACTGTAGTTAAACAAACATGCTTTGAATTAGCATATCAAAAACTTTGGAAGGCTTTATTAAGTGATATATCTGATGATCTGCAAAAAAAAATGAAATTCAAGTTCAATGAGGGATGACTTTATTTATTTATTTTTTTGTTTCAAATTTTTATTTAAATTTTAGTGAGTTAACATGTAGTATAATACTGGTTTCAGGAGTAGAATTTAGTGATTCATCACTTACATATGATGCCCAGTGCTCATCACAAGCGCCCTCCTTAAAACCCATCACTCATTTAGCCCATCCCCCACCCACCTCTCTCCATCAATCCTGTTTCTTCTCTATAGGTAGAAGTCTCTTATGGTTTGCTTCTCTCTCTCTCTCTTTTTTACCTCTTCCCATTTATTTTGTTTCTTAAATTTCACATGTGAGTGAAACCATACAATTTTTGTCTTTCTTTGACTGACTTCTCAAAGGGATGATTTTAAAAGACTTTCCATTTTGATATAATCTTTAGACTTATAGAAGACGTGGAAAGATAGTGCAGAGTTCATGTATAATTTTCACCTACTTTCCTTAGTTTTAACATTTTTATATAACCACTTTACAATTAGTAAAACTAAAAGGTGCGACTGGGTGGCTCATTTGGTTTAAACATCTGACTCTTGATCTTAGTTCAGGTCTTCATCCCAGGGTTGTGAGTTAAAGCCCCACATTAAGCTCCACATGGAGCCTACTTAAACAAACATATGTGAAAAAATCCAAAGAAATTAACATCGGTACAATACTATAGTAAAAATACAGACTTTAAATCAGATTTCCCCAGTTTTCCACTAATATCCTTTTCATGCTTAGCCTTCAGATAGAAAAAAATTGAAAATATTCGATAATACCAACCATTGGTAAGGATGTACAATAATTGAAACTATCATACATTAGTACCAACACTTGGGCAAATAATTTGCTAATATCTAGGACTTCACTGTGCCATGGAGTAGCTACTAGCCACATGTGGCTTTTGAGCATGTGGCTAAGCTGAACTATAAGTATAAAATACATACTGGATTTCAAAGAGTTAGTAAAAAAAGTGTTATATATATTAATGATTTTTATATTGGTTATATTTGAGATGATAAAATTTTGTATTAAATGAAACATTAAATATGTTTGAATTAAATAAACTGTAGTATTAATATTATTTCTTTTTACTTTTTAAACATGAGAACTAGGGCACATGGGTGGCTCAGTGGGTTAAGCCGCTGCCTTCGGCTCAGGTCACGATCTCAGAGTCCTGGGATTGAGTACCGCGTCCGGCTCTCTGCTCAGCAGGGAGCCTGCTTCCCCCTTCTCTCTCTCTGCCTGCTTGTGATTTCTCTCTCTGTCTAATAAATAAATAAAATCTTTAAAAAAAAATAAAAATAAACATGAGAACTAGAATATTTTAAATTACATCTGAGGATCACATTATATTTTTATAGAACTCAGTGATCTTGAATGTAAGAGAAGCATTTACCCTAAGATTCAGATATTTTAGATACCTTCTAGAGAAGTTCTCATACTTTATAATGACGGGATATATGCAAGAGTTCTATTGTAAAATTAGAAACAATTTACATGTTTATCAATAGAAGAATACATAAATTACAATATATTTATTTACATAATGGAAATTTTTCAGTAGTAAAAATAAATCATCTACATTTATTAATCAGTATAGATAATCACTGCAAACAGAATGGTTAACAGCAGTAAATTATACAAGGTTAAGTAAAAAGTTATCTCACCCTAATATAAAATTTAAAAATCATGAGTTACCAAGGTGGCTCAGTGAGTTAAGCCTCTCCCTTTGGCTCAGGTCATGATCTCAGGGTTCTGGGATCAAACCCCATGTTGGGCTCCCTGCTCAGCAGAAAGTCTGCTTTTCCTTCTCCCTCTGACCCTTCCCCTGCTTGTGCTCTCTTTCTCTCTCTCTCTCAAATAAATAAATAAAACTTTTAAAATTTTTTAAAATTATAAGTACCCAAATCACTAATTCATTCTTTATGGATATAGTAAAAAGACATGGATGGGTGTTGAGATTGACTGAATTTTTGGTACTGAGTTTCACCACTCAATAGGTACATCCTCTTTGACTTTTAACTTCTAATGTCCTCTCATTCTGTATGGGTTTCACTTTCCCCCTTCTTGACTTTGGATTTGGCCATGTATCTTGCTTTGGTCAAAAGTATGTGGTAGAAGTGAAGATATGATAGTTCTAAGCCTAGGCCTCAAGAGGCTTGTGTATCTCTCCTTGCTTTCTTGTACCTCTGCTTTGCTAAAGAACATGCCTAAACTAGCTGCTAGTCTTAATGGGATACGCAGGGAACAGAACCAACAGAACCCAGTTAAGCCAGCTGCCCCCCAAATAACTCACTGTCCCCCAAATAACTCAGCCATCCCCCAAATAACTCACATTCATTTGAGATCTACAGAGATAAACACTGGCATCCAGCCTAGATCTGTTGAAACCTCAGCTTTTCCTCAGGTCTCTGTAGAAGAGCTAACTGATAGAGGAGCTATGGTATAATTATTTCATCTGGGATGAAGAAATGTAAATATTTTGTATTCTTAGACTTTGTATAAAACCATAAGAGATTCTTAATCTCAGGAAACAAACTGAGGTTGCTGGAAGGGAGGAGATTTGGAGGGATGGAGTGGTTGGGTGATGGACATTGGGGAGGGTATGTGCCATGGTGAGCGCTGTGAAGTGTGTAAGACAGATGAATCACAGACCTGTACCCCTGAGACAAATAATACATTATTTATTAATAAAAATTGTCTCTTATAAATATAAAAAATTAACATTTTTAGATTGGGATGATAAACACATGTCCATTGTAATTCAATATTTTCTATATATTTGAAATGTCTTAGTACTTTTTTTGAAAGATAAAGTATTTTAAAAAGTAAAACTAAACTGTGATATACCCAGACATGGAATATTGTTCAGTGCTGGAAGAAGTGAGCTATCAAAACATAAAAGGGCAGAGGAAACTTAAGTGAATGTTGCTAAGTGAAAGAAGCCGATCTGAAAAGACTATATACTACATGATTCCAATTGTATGACATTCTGGAAAAGGCAAAAATATGGAGACAGTAAAAAGATCAATGGCTGCCAGAGGTTAGTGGGACTGAAGACATGAATACGTAAACTATAGAGGATTTTTAGGGAAATGAAACTACTTTGTGTGATGCTATAATGGTGGATGTTTATCATTATTCATTTGTCCAAACCTATAGACTGGATAACACCAAGAGTGAATTGTAATGTCAGCTATGGATTTTGGATGATTATCATATGTCAACATAGGTTCATCAATAGTAACAAATATACCACTCTGGTGAGGGATGCTGATAATGGGGGAGGCTGTGCCTGTGTAGGCTCAAGTGGTATATGGGAAATCTCTACCTGTTTCTATGAACCTAAAACTGCTCTAAAAAATGAAGCGTGTTATTAAAAAAAAGAAAAAAGTGAAATTAGAGTACTAATTGCCCACTTACAAGCTGATACTAGTTCTTTGATATTTTTCCACATTCGTTATTGGTTTGCTTAAGTAGCTCTGGCTTATGATTCAGATTTATGTTTATGTCCATCTATCCCTTCCAGTTTAACATTTGTCTTCCCAGATTTTTCATTAAAAAAAAAAAAAGATTTATTTATTTATTTGAGAGAGAGACAGCAAATGCAAGAGTGGGGCAAGGGGCAGAGGGAGAGAAGCTTCAAGCAAACTTCTCATTGAGCGTGGAGTCTGATACAGGGCTCAATCTCAGAGGCCTGAGATCATGACCTGAGCCCAAACCAAGACACTTAACTGACTGAGCCACCCAGATGACTCCCACATTTTTCACTTTTTAACAAAATATTCATTAATTGTTGCATTAAAATAGAATGGGATGACATTTTGATTTATATTTTCAGTATCTGTCATAATTTTATCTAATAATGTGTGAAACATATGGTAGTGAAGATAGTTCATATCCAAGGCATGGTTAAATCTGAAAATTAATGAGTGATAACTTATCTGTCATTTTCCTACACCTTTTCAGAAGTAATGGTACCTACCCCACGTCTTGAGACAGTCACATTCCTCTGGTTTTATGCAGTAAGAGGAAAAGTATTTGATGACTTTTTTTTTCCCCTATAACTTGTGTCTTTTGGACCGGTCATTTGTGTCCTGCTCTAGCCTTTATCAGAACTGGGAGAAAAAAATTCCATTAGTGAAGTCATCGGGAAATACGGAAACTTGAAAGTTAGTTGTATAGGAACCATAGCTGGGAAATAGAAGCTGAGCACTTCTGCCAAAGAATGAACAGGAGGTTGTCTGAACACTTTTGCGAAAGTATTTTATTCTTTATTCATTTCCTGGGGATAAACATATAACTACTCAAGTTTTTAAAAAAAAAAAAATATTTGGCAACGAAACCCCTTTAGCAGCAAAAGACTAGTTTATATTTAATGAAAAACAGTGGTTTTTGTTACTCAGGGAGATTGATAATGGAAGTGAGCTTGCACAGAACATTTGTCAACATTTTCCATCCACGGTGGGGGCTGCAGTGCTATCATTGACTGCAGGAAAAACGGAAGACGCAATTGTACCAAAGCATCGGCATGTCCTCTATCAGTGCGTAATTGTTTCATGAAGACAGTACGCAGAGATTATGAATATCATCATGTAAAATATTAATGAAAATCTCTTTGATCTTAGATAGAGCCTGGCAACCATAAACCATAAACACCTACATCTGTGAGAAGCCACCTTGAAATATTAAAATCATTTTACATGCTGACTGGAGGGTAAAGTTCATCCAATGTAACTTACTCAGTAAGCCAGTAACTCTGCGCCCTTCAGGCAATCCTCAGACACAGGGTCTTCCCCAGTATGCCATCTATCTTGCTGTGTCCACATTTTTGCCTTGGATACCAGCTCACGTCATGATTTTGATGAACACTCAAAGTGTGGTTTTCAAGAAAAATTGCATTAACTTCAACTCATCCCATGTTCAGTACTCTCATATTTTTGACCATCATATCATATTTTTTGTTAATGTCTGTTTTCAGTTGACACTATTTTAAAAAGAGGAAGTGAAGTAGAGATAGCATTTTCAGTGAAATATTCCTAAAAAGTGGGGATAATCCCATCAGTCATTTTAGCTACATTTCTTAGTACAGAAAATTTCCTCAGTAATGGAATTTCTGATGACAAATATTCTTTGCTTGGCCAGTTTTAGTCAGGCTCCTGAACCTTCTCCTAGGCCCATCCGTGGACTTCCTTGAAAAATCCAATTTTAGCAAGACCCCTGCTAAAATGCTTTGACAAAACCCTCCCATCCTCCATATCTGATCATTGTTAATACCTAATCAGGGTCCTCATCCTCCACCGGTCCCCCAGTGATGTCTGATGACCCTGGCCTATCTTTGGCAAGAATCCTGTTAGATTAGTTTGACCAGAATCCACCCCACCCCCACTCTTTGTGCTCCTCTTAGTAATTTTTCATCCACTAACACCCCACCCTGCTCCTTGGTCATAAATTCCCAAGTGCTCATGCTCTATTCAGAGGTGCACCCAATTCTACACTCTTTTCTCCTTTTGTAATATGTTGAATAAAATTTATTTTACTGTCTTAACTACTTTCCAGCTCTGTTGTTTTGTTGACACTAACTCGAGTTCTTATAGAAATAAAAGAAGTATTTATGTCAAGGAAGAGTTTGCACCATTGGAAATAATATTTCCTTATTTTCCTTACTATAAAAACTGTAAGTTATTAAATGTCTTCATATTGCCATTCCTAATAAATTCCATTATAATCCTAATATTGTACCCACAAATACATTTCTCTCCCAAAGACTTCTCATAGTTTGGTACAGATTTTCTCATCTTTGTGCTATTCTTATGAGGTTAGAAGTGCAAAAAAGTTATTTTCTTTTAGAAATGGAGGAATTTTTTAGGCTTCACCAGGAGCTAATGAGGTGGGGATGAAATGAAACTTACTGATTCTTAGCTTAAGGGTTGTTCTCATTTTTCATGGGTTCCTCATTAGAAATGACTAGGAAAATGGTAATAAGATTATTCTTACTGGGAATTTTCAAGTTGTCCATGGAGGAGGTTCTTTTTTTTTTTTTTTAGGAAAGAATATTCGATGAATCACAGTTCCTCACGTAAACCCTTTAGAAGGAAAAAAAAAAGAAAAGAAAAGATTCAAAGGGGATGTCCAGAGGATAACACTCTGGGCCTACAATGAATTGATTCTTAGTCAACAGGGGAATTTCTCAAACATTCTTAAAGCTCAACCTGGAACCGCATCTGTCAGCAGTGTCTGTCTTCTAGGTCAGAAACATTTACAGTAGAGCCTAAGTGTGAAGCTTCTGCAACTCCCTCTTAAACAACTGTCTTTATCCCCTCAAGAGAAGAGAAGCCAAATAATAGGACTCTGCATGTCTGACTAATTACCCATTTCCTGCAAATGCAAAACTTAATAGTTCACATGAAATGAGGATAGCAACAAGTTGGGCATTATAACTGTGTTTCAAAGAATTCAAGCTCTTCTGAAATATTTCTGTTTAATAAAAGGCCAAAGAAAGAGAAGTTCTCTTAGAGTCTGTCTCTACTCCAGGAAATTTTCCTTGCAAACCAATGGGAATTTCTTTTTGCCAACAACTGGTAAAAATGACCCTATTGGGTAAAAATGACCCCTATGGTTTACAGTTCCTGCACTAAATCTTAGTTATCTTAGTTGTACAGAAGAAATTTCAAGGAACACCTTTCATTAGTGTTTAGTCTGAAACTATAAATACACTAGAAATTTCTAACATTTATGGGATTGGTTCATAATGATGAGTGGTGCTTAAGGTGTTACCCTAATTCATCAGGCTTTAGGCAGATCACAGAAAAAGCATATTCTAGAGAGAATCTCTATACTTCATCTGGAATTCTGGAAAACGTCTCCCTTGTTAAAAGATATAGGTGGCTCAATTGATTTGAGTGTTCTCTTGCTTTTGGCTCCATGCTGAGCCCAGAGTCTGCTTGAGATTCTCTTTCTCCCTCTCTCTTTGCACCCCACCCCCACACTCTGTCTGAAATAAATAAATAAATCTTTAAAAATTAAAAAAAATATTCTTTCATGACCATCCATAGAAAGTTCTGACACTTCAGAAGAAATCATTATGAAGTTTTTATAGAAAAAGTAAATTATATTCTTATGATTTAATTGACTAGCAAGAGGACTTAATAAGAGGAGAAGAAAAAAGAAAAGAGGTTGTCCTTCTCTTGTCAAAGATAAAAAAAAAAGACATCAGTTACAGTAGTGAAAAAAGTTTTTTTTTTTCCAGTGTTCCCCCCCTCCCCCCCCCCGCTACTGACAGTAGGGGAAAGAGCTGAGCTCCATTTATACTTGCACAGAGGTACTGTGGCATTTCAAAGGCAGAACCAGGGAGTAGGGAGGAGGAGCTATGGGGGTTCAAGTAGAGCCAGGGTAGTGAAAACTTAGAGAGGGTTAGTCAGTGTAAATGATTAGCTAGCTACCATTATGAAAGTTAGGATTCTGTCCTCCCACAGAGGCTAGGAGAGAGAGGTCCTATCCTTCCTGATGATTACATTTCAAGGAATGGCTTTCTGGTCCTTTTTTTTTTTTATAATTTTTTTTTTTAATTTATTTGACAGAGAGAAATCACAAGTAGGCAGAGAGGCAGGCAGAGAGAGAGAGAGGAGGAAGCAGGCTCTCTGCTGAGCAGAGAAGCCCGATGCGGGACTCGATCCCGGGACCCTGAGATCATGACCTGAGCCGAAGGCAGCGGCTCAACCCATTGAGCCACCCAGGTGCCCCTGGCTTTCAGGTCCTTGAGAAAGACACTCCAGAGTTATAGGAGATACAAAGCGACAGAGGAAGGAGTCATAGTCTTAAGCCCTTTTCTAGTAAATGCTCTGAGAAAGGGAGGTCAGAAGCTGTATCAGGTGTTTCTAGAACAAGTAGTAAACTCTTTTGATGGCACTGAGCTTTTCCAGACAAGAGAACCCCCCTTCTCTCCTCCCTCTCCACTCCCACACACTCTTATTCCCTCTTACTGTTATCTGACAGGACAAACTATAGAAAACAGAAACTACCACTGTAGGTATTTTAAGCAAGAAGGGTTTTGATACAGGAAATTATGTGCTTACACAAATATTGGAAATGATAAAAGAAAAGATTTGGGGCTGGGCCTCCAGGACTGACCTCAGATTGACCCCACTGGGAAGGTACTACCTCTGAGGTCTTTACTAGAGCTGTAAGTTCAAGAGTAATCCCTGATGCTCTAGAGCAGGTGTCAGAATGCTAAAATGAAGAAGCTGTCCCTGCAGCCAGTGTGTCTGCCTTGCAACACTAAGGACACTAGAAAGTAGATTCCTGAAGCTAGAAGTTCAGTATTATCTCTTGACATCCAAGCAGCTGTAGAGAGGATGCTGGAGGTTGGCTACAGGAACACCTCATGTTTCCACATCATTGTTTGTTAGCAGAAATAAAAAGATAGCTTTGATAATACTGTTCTTCTACATCTTCTATCAACAGAAACTAATTTGAATCCAGAACACTAGCTACAAAAATGTTTTTGTTTCTTTGCCTGTTTCCCCCCTTTTTCCTCCCCACCCCTATCTTTTAAATGCATGAGTGTGTACTGACTCCACCGGAAGTTTTAAAACATTGCTGAGCTACGAATATTACACATAACAGGTGAATCTTGTGCTTTTGTGTACTTCACCATCTGGCAGGGAGATAGATGAGGAATTAGTGCCCCACAGTATGTGTCAGAGTAGAATTGTGGAGGGGGCCTTGGAAATGTAAGAGAGGTTATCTCTAGATGGAATCAGAGATGTTTTTAAAGAAATAATCCTAATGCTGTCTATGCAAACATGACTATGGAAAGTTGTCCAGTGTGTGTGTGTGTGGGGGGGGTCCTTTTAGAGGGAAGACTAAATGGGAAAGTAGAGATTGACGGAAGTCTGGTGAGCTAATGGAATAGCAAGTTGTTTAATACAGTCCTGGTATAAGGTCGTGGCTTTAACTCCAGAAATAATAGCTGGAGGCATAAAACCTTACTTTTAAGCATAAGCACTGCTTACAACTGCTAAAAGCACAGCAATAGCTAAACAAAATGTTAATTGGCCTTTTTCCAACCTTTCATTTTAGTTGGTATAGGAATTAGGTCCAGGCCTAATTTCTGGAATTCCTAATTTCTTCCAGGAAGACCTGCTTCCCTGATAAATAAATATTTCCCCTCTAAGCTTCTATCTCTGTATTTACTTCTTACATTTACAAGAACACAGAATGTCTTCATTATTATGGGTATACACATTTAATTATCTGATTGATTTAACATATATTAAGTGCCAGTTTTGTGCTGTGTGCCATGCTCAGTACAGAAGCAGATGATTATGTCTATGATGAAAAATCTTTATTTTTTTTTAAGATGTTTAATTTTTTTACTTGTGAGAGAGAGAGAGATAGTGAGAGAGAGCACCCAAGTGAGGAGGAGAGGGAGAAGCAGGCTCCCCACCGAACAGGGATCCCAGTGTGGACTCGATCCCAGGACCGTGGGGTCATGACCCGAGCTGAAGGCAAACACTTAACCAACTGAGTCACCCAATGTCCCCCATGATGAAGAATCTTTAGTGAGAAAACAGACGTGTAGACATTAGCTATAAAATCGGACAATTGCTCTGAAGGAAAAACGTATTGAATGCTCCAGGAACCCAGATGAGGGCTCTCCTAAGTCAACAGAGGCTTCCTGACAGAAGCTATTTTAACTGAGAAGCAAAGACTGACTATGAATTTTCTAGATGGATTAATATGTGAGGTGGAAGAAGGTTCTAGGGAGAAGCTTTTCATATATCAACTTTCCTCAGTGAGGAGAACACTGACTAGTGGAGAAGGCTGCTATGGGATTGGGGTGGCACTGTGACACTATGCAGAGACACAAGACAGCTCAAACACTGCCCGCAAGGATGTAGCAGAAATTGTGTAGTGAACGGTGCAAGCACTATGAGCCTCTAGAGAGGAGAGATTTTCTGAGGCCCAGGGAAGGTAGCAAGGGCTTTGTGGAAGGGGTGGGATTTGATTTAAGGCTCGGATTTGGAAAGACTGCAGGAACATTGCTCCAGCTTTGGTCAGTGATGTGAACTACTCTCCAAAGATAGTATTCGTGTCGTGCAATGACTAGAGGAAATAGAGTCTGTCTTTAGCAGAGGCACATCTTTGAAACGGGCAGAAATGAATGTTGGACATGTTACTGGCACACATTATGGAAAGCTAAAAATGCCAAAGGTGCATTTATTGGAGTAAGATAAAAAAGTAGAGCAGAAAATACTGTATCTGGAAGTCCATAGGTTCTAGTACGTGTCGCATCTATAATCAGTTCTGTAATACGGAAACTGGCACACAATGCATAAATGAAGGCACTGAAATTTTTTAATCTGTAAGGCCATCTCCAGTTTTAAATTGCCACATGGCTTCAAGACATGTTGAAATTTCTAGTGGGTTTTATTGTGGTACTTTGTCCTTAAGAAGGTTAAATTAAATTTAGGGAACTGGTATTTTGGCTCTGCAGTTACTAGTTTCATGACCTTGAGAAAGTAATGTACTTTCCTGGGTCTATTTCCTTATTTGTAAAGCTGGGATAAGGTTTGCTTTCCCTATCACTAAGGTTATTTTGAGGATCAATTAAAAGACACAATGACACAAAGAAATGGAAAATCATTCCATGTTCATGGATTAGAAAAAAAAATATTTTTAAAATATCTATGCTACCTAGAGAACTCTACACATTCATTGCAATCTCCATTAAAATACCACCAGCATTTTTCACAGAGCTGGGACAAAACAATTCTAAAATTTGTATGAGGCCAGAAAAGACCCCAAATAGCCAAAGTAATGTTGGAAAAGAAAACCAAAGCTGGAGGCATCACAATTCCAGACTTTAAGCTCTATTACAAAGCTGTAATCATCAAGACAGTATGGTATTGTCACAAAAACAGATAGATAGATCAATGGGACAGAAGAGAGAACCCAGAAATAGATACTGCACTCTATGGTCAACTAATCTTTGGAAACCAGGAAAAAATATCCAGTGGGAAAAAAGATAAATTCGGGGATTTGCAACTATTGGAAACTACAACATTTTATATAGTCATCACATTTGATCCTCAAAAAACCTTAGTGTAGGGAAGGTGAAACTTATCCCAGCTTTACAAATGAGGAAATAGACTCAGGGAAGCACATTACTTTCTCAAGGTCATGAAACTTGCTCAAGGACATGAAACTGTTGGAAAAAATTGGACAGCCACATGCAGAAGAATGAAACTGGACTACCTTCTTACACCATGTTCAACAATAAATTCAAAATGGTTGAAAGCTCAAAAAATGAGACAGGAATCCATCAAAATCCTAGAGGAGAATATGGGCAGCAACCTCTTTGACCTCGGCCACAGCATCTTCTTGACAGACATGTCTCCAAAGACAAGGGGAAAACAAGCAAAAATGAACTATTGGGACTTCATTAGGATAAAAAGCTTTTGAACAGCAGAGGAAACAATCAACAAACTAAAAGGAAACTTATGAAGTGGAAGAAAATATTTGCAAATGATATATCAGATAAAGGGCTATTATCCAAAATCGATAAAGAATTTATCAAAATTAACACCCCAGGGACGCGTGGTTGGCTCAGTTGGTTAAGCAGCTGCCTTCGGCTCAGGTCAAGATCCCAGCGTCCTGGGATCGAGTCCCACATCGGGCTCCTTGCTCGGCAGAGCCTGCTTCTCCCTCTGCCTCTGCCTGCCATTCTGTCTGCCTGTGCTCATTCTCCGCCCCCCCCCACCTCTCTCTGATAAATAAATAAAAAATCTTTAAAAAAAAAATTAACACCCCAAAAAGCAAAAAAAAAAAAAAAATTTTTGAGGAACCTCCATGCTGTTTTCCAGAGTGGCTGCACCAGCTTGCCGACAACATGGATGGAACTAGAGCATATCACGCTTAGCGAAATAAGTCAAGCAGAGAAAGAGAACTATCATATGATTTCCCTGATATGAGGAAGTGGTGATGCAACATGGGGGCTTAAGTGGGTAGGAGAAGAATCAATGAAACAAGATGGGATTGGGAGGGAGACAAACCATAAGTGACTCTTAATCTCACAAAACAAACTGAGGGTTGCTGGGGGGAGGGGGTTTGGAAGAAGGGGGTGGGATTATGGACATTGGGGAGGGTATGTGCTTTGGTGAGTGCTGTGAAGTGTGTAAACCTGGTGATTCACAGACTGTACCCCTGGGGATAAAAATACATGTTTATAAAAAATAAAAAATTATTAAAGAAAAAAAAATCCCATCAAGAAATGGCAGAAGACTTGAACAGACATTTCTCTAAAGAAGACATACAAATGGCTAATAGACAATGATAAAATGCTGAATATAGCTCGGCATCAGGGAAATACAAATCAAAACCACAATGAGATAGCACCTCGCACCAGTCAGAATGGCTAAAATTAACAGCTTAGGAAACAACAGATGTTAGCAAGGATGCAGAGAAAGGGGAACCCTCTTAACACTGTTGGTGGGAATGCAAGCTGGTGTAGCCACTCTGGAAAACAGTATGGAGGTTCCTCACAAACTTAAAAGTAGAGCTATCTTACAATTGCACTACTAAGTATTTATTCAAAGGATACAAAAATAATGATTTGAAAGGGCAGATGCAACCCAATGTTTAGAGCCGCACTGTCCACAATAGCCAAAATATGGAAAGAGCCCAGATGTCCATAGAAAGATGAATGAATAAAGATGTGAGATATATAGGAATATTACCCAGTCATCAAAAAAGAATGAAATCTTGTCATTTGAAACAATGTATATGGAACTGGAGGACATTATGCTAAGCAAATTAAGTTAGAAAAAGACAAATATCATATGATTTCACTCATATGTGGAATTTAAGAAACAGAACAGATGAACACAGGTGAAGGGAAGGAAACATAAAATAAGATAAAAAGATAAGAGCAGAGAGGGAGGCAAACCATAAGAGACTCTTAACTATAGGGAACAAACAGAGGCTGGAGGGGAAGTGGGTGGGGGATGGGATAATTGGGTGACGGACATTAAGGAGGACACTTGATGGAATGAGCATTAGGTGTTATATGAAACTGATGAGTCACTAAATTCTACTCCTGAAACCAATGCACTAAATCGAATTTAAATAAAAAATGTTTAAAAAAGAGAGTAGTGACTTCTAAGTTTGATGGACAAAAGAACGAGGTAGAGGTAGGGAGCTGCTAGTAGTTGGGTTCAGGTTCAAGCCACATGAGAACCTTATTTTTGAATTTCAAGCATATTGAAAGAGAACAAAAGTTTAGAAAGACATGGGCATCTCTGTAATCTATACTAATGTTTTCATACAAAGCTTTTTAAAGATTCTATCTATTTATTTATTTGAGAGAGATAGTGCACAAGAGGGACAAGATGTAGAGGGGAACAGAGAGGGAGAGAGAATCTCAAGTAGACTCTATGCTGGGCCTAGAGCCCAGCCTGGGGCTCAATCTCAGGACCCTGAGATCTGATCTGAGCTGAAACAAAGGGTCTGACGCTTAATCGGCTGAGCCATCCAGATGCCCCATACTCAAAATATCTTATTTATTTTTTTTAAAGATTTTATTTATTTATTTGACAGAGAGAGAGAAAGAGCAGAGGGGAGAGGGAGCAGGGAGAAGTAGGCTCTCACTGAGCAAGGACTCTATCTTGGGGTTATCCCAGGACCCTGAGATCAACGAGCTGAGCCAAAGGCAGACTCTCAATCAACTGAGCCACCCAGGCACCCCCACAAAACATTTTAGATGATAAAAAGGACAATAATCTATTTTTCTACCCTGGGAAAAATAAAGATAAATTATAAAGCAATCAAATTTTCTCAGCTCTTTTTCAGAATTGAAGCAGATTTCTTGATGCCTTGCAAATAAAGCCAAAGAAGTACAAGTGCAAAGGGCACACTGCTAGAAACTATAGTGAGTCTTGAGTTATAAAATCCTAGGGTGCATTTCTGCTCCATGTTTCTGCAGTTGCTACCATAAAGGGAGCATTTTAGATGTAGCGCTCTGTAATGTGGTTTCTCTTCTCAAGAATTCCGCCAATTCTTGATACATGGCTGGAGGAATGCAGACCTCTGAAGGTCATATTTTATGTGTTGCTATGGAACTGTCTAAATATTATGAACAGAGCAGTAGTATCTGACATACAGTGGTCTAATGCCATGAAATTATGACAACTAGAAATCATTTTCATATCTCTGAAATGTAAGCTTCTAAATTAAAAGAATGGAATGAGTACTTTAGTAAATGAATTATCCTTTATGCACTAAATTAGATCTTAGGTGGAGATGTAAAGTCTCAGACTTCAAAGGAACTTTAGTCCAGGGAGAGTCCTGCAGACCTTAACAAAGAAATGGCCAAGCAGGTCAGGGAAGGCCTAGCAAAGGCAGGTTGAATAAAGAACTTGGTAGTGAAGGGAACAGAGTAAGTGACCCCAAATATTCCATTTTGGCATGTGGGTCATTTTGGGCTGAAGATAATAAAGACCCAGAAGACTCAAGATGTACTTTTCATCTCTTGTAACTACTTAAAATAATTTAGATAGGAGCTTGGACTAGAAAGCAAGATATTACTAGAGATAAACTTTGCATCTGAGTGACTTACCAGTGTAGCAGAGCAAACAATGACCACATATCTGCTCTTGTTATTGTTCTGTGAGTTATCTTTTTCCCCTTTGAAGCCTTGGGTCTCCATCCCATTCTTCATCTCAGGATGGCATATGAGCCTCCATTGCCCAAATTGTCCTTCAGTCTCATGTTCTTATGTCTCCCCCAACGCATACATAATAAAATCTATTTTTCTTCTTTTAATCTGTCTTATATCTATTTCCCAACCAAAGAAATAAGAAGGTGTAGAGAAAAAAGCTTTCCTTTCCAACAGTTGGCATAGTTGGTAGGACACTTCACTGTCTTGACACTGTTCACTCTAGGGCTGTCACACTAGAGAGATCCTGAGAGATCCTGGGACCTTTGATAAGCATCGACTGAAGGTAAGATTTCTTACCACATCAGTCTCTTGGATCTCTGCCTACAGGGTCTGGTGGAAGTGAGAGTGACGAAAGTCCTTTTTATTTATTTTTCTAATTTTAAAATTGGCAGAAATATTTGTGGAGCTTGTTTCTTGGATATAGTGGCTCTGGTAAAGATTTGCTATATGAGTACTATTGGTTTTTATTGATTCTTTTCCTTCCAGAGTTGGTCACTGTTGTCATTTGACTCTGCCCATTCTGTCATTTGTTTTACAGATGGAAACCACAAGGCAGACGCAGGCATAGGTCCTATTAAGCCTGCTCTTTGGTTCAGCGTCACAGACTGGTGAGGCTGTGACTCCCACCAGACCAGCATCTGTTTAGACAAACTTTGTTGTGGGTTAACGTGCATGTGAGGTTAGGGATGTTGCTGACAGATCACTTGAAAGCCAAAGCCACAAAACTGCTGGGAATGGTCTCAGCACGTCAGAGCTTTGGAGCACTTGCCACATAACTCAAAAGACTCCAAACCCAGGGTAAGTTGGTCACAGAGTGGGTTAGATTGACAGTAGGCCACCTGCCAACCCCCAAAATAATTCTGTGCAATGAGGTGCCCTGTGAAACACCACCCAGTCCCCACGGCAGCAGCCCATCCCTCTCAGCTATTAGTATCTCTCTAAGAGAACCAAGCCTTAACTAAAGATGCTAATGTGCATATAAGAAAAAACTGGATGTTTTCCTTTTGTCTTGTTCTATGTCTTGAGAGCTTGGCCTTGTGACTAGGAGAGAATATCCTTCCTGGTCTCCCAGCAACCAGAAGGTGCACATACCAGAATGCATCTTGGTGGGCAGTCTGTGGGCTGGGGTTCCAAGACAAAATCCCCAGCAGCTCTCTCTGTGTCTCAAGGGGCCAGTTGTCAGGAGAGATGTCATAATGGGTCCTGCCCTACTACGGGTTTATGTTGCCTCAACGCTCTTGCTTAGTTCGTGCTGGAAAAGTCCCATTCCAGTTAGTATCTGCCAGGTGTCACAGATTAGTGGGTCTGTGACTGGAAGTGACGTGGTCTTGTGGGAAACCGGAAATACCATTTTCACTATACCATTCTTCATTCTTGCCACCTGTAACAACAGAGGGCTTTTACTTTCTTCGACTCTCTTTGGGCATGAACTTTCTGGATCTTGTGAGGGCTGCAGCTTTTGCATGCTCCTTTGAAGATGCTTCTTGCACCTTTGGTTAAGCCAGGGAAAGGCATATTGGTTTGAGTCGCTATTGAGATTAGTAAGACCCTGCTTGTCAAGGGCCAAAAGATGGATTTTTTTGCACTGGTTACAGTTGAAATAATTTTTAGAAAGTCATCATTCTAAACAATTGTCTCACTGGTACCTATGAAAAGACCAGATTAAAAAGTGGGTACAAAGAGATATAATGATCCCCCCATGATACAGATTTTTTACCCTCGTCTTCTCTTGACCCAAGAACCAGTTTTTCAGATGCAAAAGTTAGGGAGAGGCTTCTTATCAGGAAAAAAATGGAGAGACATATTTGGAAATTGGGCAAACAAAATTCTTCTTAACAAATACTGGTAACTGTAAGGCCTCTATGTCTCTCTGATTGTCTATATATGTATGTTGTAGATGTGTGGTATTTTCCTGCCTATGGATAGGTTGCCAAACTTAATTTTTAAAATAGCTCTTTTTGATTGACTTAACAAACACTCATAAATATTTATTATTCATAAAATTATCAAAAAATATAATGAAACTAACCCAAATGCTTTTCAGGATCATGTGACTTTGGAAAATATTTGGTGTTGAAACAAGTTTAAATTTGATGTTTTAATTAATACAGACAAGTCTTCAGAGTTATTAGCGTTAAGTGTACTATTCTACCAGGGTTGTTAGTCATATAAACTCATATTATCTATGTTACACAACTTGTTACCAAGGAAAATAATTTAAGATGATGGATAACTGCTTTAATGGCTCATGAAATTAATGAAGGATAGTTGAAAGAAAAGCAGGCAAGGAGCAGCCCCCCTATTCCCAAGAGGAAACCACCCTTAAAAGGATTTTTTACAGCACCCTGGAGGGAGACTCCACCCTTTCCCATGATAGGTAGAGGACAAAAACCTGATTGGTTGACAAGCACGCAGCGAGAGTTAATCACATTAAAACAGCTGCCAACAATCCCATAAAAACCCCTAGACCTAGAAACTCTGCTGGCAATCCTCTTGAGTCCCCTCTCTCTTTAAGAGTTTCGTATTATCACTCAGTAAACTTTGTTTTTTGCTGCCCACCAATCTTGGTCTGGTCTACCTCTTCATTCTTCAAAGTGGTGTGGGCAGTAAAGGAAAAGAAATCCAGTAACAAAATCTTTAGGAGTATGAGTATGATTGTTAAGATCAGATCAATTAAATGGATGTTTAAATGTGATGAGAATTTTGGGGTAAACTTTTGAAATATTTCCCCAGTCTTTTGGTAATCTGGAACCTTAAAGTATTGCTTAATTAAATGATGGATAGTCGGGGCGCCGGGGTGGCTCAGTGGGTTAAGCTTCTGCCTTCGGCTCAGGTCATGATCTCAGGATCCTGGGATCAAGCCCGGAATCAAGCCCCTGCTTCCTCCTCTCTCCTCCTGCTTTCTCCTCTCTCTCTGCCTGCCTCTCTGCCTACTTGTGATCTCTCTCTCTCTGTCAATAAATAAAATATTTAAAAAAAAATGATGGATAGTCATTTAAATATTTAGATCATTTCCATATAAGATAAAATACTGAAATAATAGCTAAATATAGGTTTATCCTTTTTTTTTTGGTTCCTTTTACAGAGGAACTAAAAGATATTTGGGCCTTTTAGTAAACATATTTTTGTTCTACATTAAAAAAATTTGTATTATGAGAAATCATATCTTTAGAAATTCTGAATTGTATTAATAAATTGGCCAATCTAAAGAATGCTGGCATAACAGTTCACAATTTCTTTAGTTTTCATAGAAATTATGATTTCCAAGGATTGAGAATTCTAATTAATAGGTGTAAAGTTACTAGAAATAATAAGAGAAAATCTCCCATGCTAAGTAAGTAGTATGAGTATTTTTAGTAAAAGAAGTAATGAGGAATGGAGATGTATTTTTGTTGACAAAAAAGAAAGTTGTAGAAGGTTTGTGGAGAAGGAATCTTTGGAAAGGAATTTTAATGTGTGGTTGAGTTGGCTAAGGTTAGAATAAATTTAAATTAAATACATTTTAATGTCAAAAGTAAGCTGGTATAAAATTAGAATTGGGTTTTTTCTCTCTTAAGGAAGATAACACTTTCTTGGACTTTTGGTCTACTTTTAATAACAGATTATGAAAGTTTCCTTACCTTTTAAGTAATCTGACTAGAAAGCAAAAATTCTGTTTTATCAAAATAATTTTCTGTGCTTTATGGGATCTTTTATTGGTTTTGTTCATACCATGTAATCTCTTGTATTTGTCCTTAAGATCTTGTCACTTTCATTAAATAGATAATTATCATTTTATAATGAGCTATAATTCTATTTAGTCAAGTCTCTAACTCTTTTAATATTTTCTGACAAACTTCCCCAAATCAAATTCTAAAAAAGTCTTTTTTTTCTTAATTTTTTAAAAATTTATTTGACAGAGATCACAAGTAGGCAGAGAAGCAGGCAGAGAGAGGGGAAGGAAAGCAGGCTCCCTGCTGAGCAGAGTGCCCGATGCAGGGTTTGATCCCAGGACCCTGGGATCATGACCTGAGCTGAAAGCAGAGGCTTTAACCCACTGAGCCACCCAGGTACCCTAAAAAAGTCTTTTTTGACCTCAAATTAAATTTGAGAGTTTTCAGATGGTTCCTGAAACATTTAAAAATATTTGTTCTCGCAGTTGCAAGCGAGCAAGCAGAAGGCAGTTCGGCTGCAAGAGTGGAGCAATGCCTAAATCAAAGGAACTTGTTTCTTCAAGCTCTTCGGGCAGCGATTCTGACAGTGAGGTTGACAAAAAGTTAAAGAGGAAAAAGCAAGTTACTCCAGAGAAACCTGTGAAGAAGCAAAAGACTGGTGAAACTTCAAGAGCCCTGTCATCCTCTAAGCAGAGCAGCAGCAGCAGAGATGATAACATGGTCCAGATTGGGAAAATGAGGTACGTCAGTGTTCGGGACTTTAAAGGAAAAGTCCTAATTGATATTAGAGAATATTGGATGGATCCAGAAGGTGAAATGAAACCTGGAAGAAAAGGTATTTCTTTAAATCCCGAGCAATGGAGCCAACTGAAGGAACAGATTTCGGACATTGATGATGCAGTAAGAAAACTGTAAAATCAGAGCCATATGAAACCTGTACTGTTCTAGTTGTTTTAATCTGTCTTTTTACATTGGCTTTTGTTTTCTAAACGTTGTTTTCCAAGCTATTGTATATTTGGATTGCAGAACAATTTGTAAGATGAATACTTCTTTTTTTTATGTGCATTATTAAAAGTGTTCTGAGTGAAGCTAATTGTCAACTTTATTAAGGAGGTTTGCTTTGTGCCCGCCACCTAGTGTAAAATAAAATCAAATAATACAATCTTAAAAAAAAAATATTTGTTCTCTCTCCTTATAAAAAGAGAGATGTTACACTACTTAGGCTTATTTGGTATGTTAAGCTACATGGGAAGTAATGATATGATGATAAGTCTTTTTAAGCCATATTATGTGGATACATGATATAATGTATTAGAAATTGTATGAAATCCCTAAAAATTTGATACGTCCTTGTATAATGTCACAATTCTAGTTATTGCCTTAAAATGTTGAATGTCACAGAAATAGCCAAGTTTTCTTTGTCAATTCCATCCTGATGAATTCATCAGATCTTTAAGAATGGCCATCAAAAGAAATGAAATCTTGCCATTTGCAACAACATGGATGGAACTAGAGCGTATCATGCTTAGCGAAATAAGTCAAGCAGAGAAAGACAACTATCATATGATCTCCCTGATATGAGGAAGTGGTGATGCAACATGGGGGCTTAAGTGGGTAGAAGAAGAATAAATGAAACAAGATGGGATTGGGAGGGAGACAAACCATAAGTGACTCTTAATCTCACAAAACAAACTGAGGGTTGCCGGGGGGAGGGGGTTTGGGAGAAGGGGGTGGGATTATGGTCATTGGGGAGGGTATGTGCTTTGGTGAGTGCTGTGAAATGTGTAAACCTGGTGATTCACAGACCTGTACCCCTGGGGATAAAAATATATGTTTATAAAAAATAAAAAATTAAAAAAAAAAAAAAAAAAAAAGAATGGGCATTTAAAGTTTTTTGTTCATTTACAGAGAGTTATTGTTTTATACTGGTACTTTGCAAGAGTGTTCCTGCAAAAGTATTTCACCTTCAAGGAGATTCAAAAAAAGGCCTTTTGCCCAGTGCAGGTTTCTGATGACTTTAAGACTATGAAATCTGGATGGGTAAGAATTTCCAGAACAGGTGGAAAACGATTCAAGCAGGACAAGTGTTAATTACATGGGACTGAGTAAACTGAGGAACATGACTGTAATTATCATGCCTTTTGTTTGAAACATTGCCAGTTCTTCTTTGCTCTTCCAAATTTAAGGAAATCTCATTTCTCTTAAGCTATCAACAATTTGGTAAAATGTATTTTTGTGAACAAAGATGAAATAATTAACCTGATCGGATCCCTCCGGAATTTGGAAACCTAGTGAGTATTCTTATTTTCATGGCAATATAGCTATTTACATAAGTAAGAATCTGTTCTTCTGGTAACGGGACACAATTGGAAACATTGGTTATATCATCTAGGCTTTGACTAGAATGTCATATTGCAGAGACATACTCATATGCTCAGATATGACCAGATGGCTTTACGGAACTAAGGTGAACTTTATGGAGCCAATAAAGTCCCTTGGAAAAAAAATTGCCTGGTACCTCCCTTACAGAGTTCCTATCAGTCTTTCAGGTGAGTAAGGAAGGTCACTTTCTGACAGGTTCAGGAATCTTAAGATCTTTGGGGCACTTCAAGAAGAGACGAATTCACCCAAATTTACAGACATCAAAAGCAAGTTCTGATGGTGAGTCCTTCATGAGTTCTTAGCCTTGAGAGGCTTTTTAAAAATTCAGACTAAGGTTTCTCATGAGAAATTCCATCAAAGCAGATTTAACAAAGCCTTTATGGTCATTCACTCTTCTTGCTGCACTTATGTAAATAATAATGCCACGTTTCTTAAAACTAGACTTAATTGCAAACATATCAGTCTTCAGTTGGCTATCTTTGATAGACACAAGGATGGTTTGAGAGAAAAAAATTGTCTCAGTAGGAGCTGTTACGAGATTTTTTTATTCATCGGTGTCCACAGTTCTTGGTCATGTCACTTCGAAGAATGGAGATGTAGACCAGACAGCGTGGTGGGCAGAAAAGCAAGGTTTATTGAGCAATAACGAAGTAGTAGCACAAAGCTCCCAAGGGGGGACGGTTGCTGCCACAGTTTCTCAATCTAGGGGTTTTTTATGGGTTTGTCGGCCATTTTAATCTGATCAACCCTCCCTGAGCCTGTCACCAAATCAGGTTTTTGTCATATACCTCTCACATGGGAAAGGGTGGAGGGCTCCTTCCAGGGTGGTGTAAAGTCCTTTTAAGGGTGTTTTCCTCTTAGGGCATGGGCCCCTGACTTCCAAATATCCTTCATCACTATTATATACACTTTTGGGTATTAGATTCTAGTGATGTTCATTGTCTTTGAGGTTTTATACTGGATCCCAAATCCTTCCAGTTACCTCATAGCTGGCTACAACTCTCCAAACGAACATATCCTATTTTCTCCCACCTTTTGGGCTTGGAATCACTAAGAACAAAAGCTGCCCTTTCTCCCCACAGCCCTTCAATATTAATTGTGAACAACTTTATAGAAACTTAAGAGAAATCACAATAGCTCATGCATGGACAGTCTTCTTGCCTGTTGCTATATGGCCCCTCAGAAAGATCACCAGAGACATCGAAACGGCAAACCAGGAAAATCTGTCAGACTGCCAATGCTGGCCTCCATGACATCTGAGATGCTTCGAACCAGACAGCTAGCAATCTTCTCAACGGACTGCCTTCAGAACTCAGAAGGCAGGATTATAGCCTGGTCATTAACCACAGTCATTAACCACGTGTTTTTGTTTCCATGGACCTGCGTCTTATTAAATACCCGATTGCTTGCACCCTAGGTCTCACTCTGGAAATGCATTTGCATCACCAGCTCCTGAGATGAGACATCCCATTTACCTGAACTGACCTGTTCTCAGGACGAGAAGAGACCAGTTTGATCAGATGAAGCAAACTCCCTATGGACTGAAACTTCTTTTTTAAAAAGATTTTATTTCTTTATTTGACAGAGAGAGAGATAACAAGTAGGCAGAGAGGCAGGCAGAGAAAGATGGGGAAGCAGCTCTGGCTGAACAGAGAGCCCAATGCAGGGTTTGATCCCAGGATTCTGAGATCATGACCTGAGCTGAAGGCAGAGGCGTTAACCCACTGAGCCACCCAGGCGCCCCTGGACTGAGGCTTCTTAGGGGAAGCTTCTAAGGTATGATGGAGGAGGCGCAAAATACCTGACCCCAAAATAGACCACTTTGGCAGTGGATTATTTTGAGCGGAAGGCAGTCAAGACCCAGCAGACTTGGGGTCCCTGGGGTGCTCAGTCAGTTAAGCATCTGCCTTTGGCTCAGGTCATGGTCTCAGGGTACTGGGGTCCACCCCTGTGGACCACTCCCTGCTCAGCGGGGAGTCTGCTTCTCCCTCTCACTGCCCTTCCCCCCCTGCCTGTGAGCACACACACACACTCTCTCTCTCTCTGTCTCACAAATAAATAAAATAAGATCTAAAAACAAAACAAAACAAAACACCCAGCCAACTCAAAAAAACCTTTTACCTCTTCCTTAACTGCCCAAATGAATTTAGTTAGGGAGCCTGAATTTAGTTAGGCCCCCAAAGAAAACTATTACCAGAGATAACTTCTTATCCGAATGACCTATCTCTTACGCAGGAGATACTGAACACCTGTTCTTTTTATTGTCCTGTGAATTACCCTCCTCCCCTTGGACGCCCCAGGCCCCGATCCCATGACCTCAGGATGGCATATAAACCTCAATTACCCAGATTGTCCTTGGGTCTCATGTTCTTATGGGGCTTCTGTATATACCTGATCAAATTTGGTTTTATCCTGTTAATTTGCCTTCTATCAGTTTACCGGCCAAAGAGTCACGAAGGATGGATGAAAATTTTTCCTCCCCAACATTAGCCTCAGGGATCTCAATTTTAAGGTCAATGTTACAACTAGAGCTGCTTAAGTCTCACCCCAGAAGTATGGTTGGGGTTGAACAAGAACACTGGATTCCCAGCTCAGGGACTTCAAGGCAAGGCTAAGGCAAAGCCAGGCTCCTCTTTCCAGCTCCCCTGTGTGGAGCAGTTAGACCCCAAACTCTCAGCTGCTCAGGTTTTGATGTTGGACTCTTTCTCAAGTTCTAATAATTGTTTATGAAACTTTATTCAGATTTAAAATCAGAAGTTACCTACCACAAAATACATGTATTGATCTCCCTGTTCTAGCTAGTTCTAGCTAAGGAGAAGTTCATTTAAATAAGAAATACAGATTTCTGTGCACCTTTTTAAAATAACAGTTCTGTGAATGCTATTTTCTTCTGCAGATTATGCTAAAGCCAGTTTCCTCTCTGAATGAACGTTTCTAACATGTGAATTCAAAATACAACAAGCCCACGTCACAAGCTGCACTGAGCGAACAGGAACTAAGCGCAGCTGGGGCTTTGTGGCTTTACTTGTTTTCTTTCCTTTTTTCTCCTCTTCCTCAGACAGTTGCTATTGAATACTTTTTTTTTTAATTAAAGAGGAAAAATTTTTCTTAATAAATCCTTTTGCCTTCACCAAAAAAAATCAAATTAAAAAATTGAAAACTTTCAAAAGAAGGAAGGAGTTTCTCTTTGCAGAACACAGGAAAAACCATTAGTTTCAATATCTGATAAAGTTTCCCCAACAGTTTTTTTTTTTTTTAAAGATTTTATGTATTTGACAGAGAACACAAGTAGGCAGAGAGGCGGGGTGAGGGGAGCAGGCTCTCTGCCCAGCAGAGATGCAGGGCTCAATCCCAGGACCCCAGGACCTTGAGACCATGATCAGAGCCAAAAGCAGAGGCTCTAATCCACTGAGCCACCCAGGTGCCCCAAGTGTATCCACTTCTTAACTGCATCTCTATTTTCCCATCTGCCTCTCTATGAGGAGAGGAAGAATGCTTTCCTTTTTTTTTTTTCTCATTAAAAAAACATGAAAATAAATTAAAAAAAGATTTTTTCTATTTATATCACTTTTCTTGGAAATGCCACCACCTGGATATTCTTGTCTGGAATATGCCTTCAAAAGTGTGGGAGGTCTAGAAAAAATATATAAAAAGTAGAGGAAGTTAAGAAATATCTGTTGAATGAGACATTGTCTCAGAATTGCTTCCAAACATCAAATTATTATTTTTTCATATTTTTATTTTTTTGAGACCATACATACACAATGGAAGAAAGTCAGCAAAACAGGGTCAAACTTCAACAACAAGAAGAATAAACTTAGGAATTGTAAGAACTAATCAATTACTGGTATTATCTTGTCCCAGATATTGTTCAAAATAAGAAGTTTGTTCATCTAGTCTTGAAAATTGGCTTTGCTTCAGAGACTCTTCTTACAGTCCTCATAAGAAATGCTTTCTGTGCATGAATTCTGTCCAACTGTAGCTTTTCTTCAAGCATAAAATGAGATGAGAATGCAGTGGACAAATGGTTTGGATTTGTTGATGTCCAGTTAGAAGTCTCCCACTGCTACTTTCCCCATATGAAACGAAAATGGAAGCAAGGAACATAAAGCTTTTTAAAAGTCTGACATGAAAAACAATTGTATTAAAAGATATCCATGGCAAAGTGTGCTCAAAGTTAAGCTCTTATCTGTAAACAGATAAAACAGATAAAAGGCCAATCTATGGTACAATTCTGTGGTCTTCCTGTCAATTGCCCAGCTTAGTGAGACATAGATCCTACTGAGTGAACAAAAAAGTCGCCTGCTACTTGCTGTTTCTAGGCTGTTGAGTTTCTGAAGAAGGAAGTAGCTTAGTCAAATGTGTCATCTGTACGTGGCAGGAATAGGACCCTGACATAACTGATAATTTGTATGCTGCATGAGATGATAGTGTGCATGGTGTCATTCAAAAGTTTAGGAGATAAGATGTTTCATATGATTTTTTTTTAACATATAATGTATTATTTGTTTCAGGGATACAGTGAATCATCAGGCTTACACACTTCACAGCACTCACCATTGCACATCCCTCCCCAGTGCCCATCACCCAGACGCCCTGATCTTTGTGACAACGTTGTGTTGTCCTCCTTTGACTTCGAAGTAGTTGCTCAAGATGAAAGAATGACAAAATACACTATGAAAATGAATTGAGTTCTCTCTGTGAAGCCGTAGAGTCTGTGTCACTGATTCTCAGTCAAGGGTGATTTTCTCACCCAGGAGACATTTCACACCTTCAGTCGATGTTTTTTATTAGCGTGACAGAGCAGGGGTGATGGTCACCGTGCTACAAGGCAGGGCATAGCCTCCTGCAACCAAACATTATCCAGCTCCCGTGTCTAGAGTGTGGAGACTGAGAAACTCTATCTTGTATGAATGAGCAGAAGGAACAAATAACACGTGCATGATCTAATCCTAAAGTAGTTTTGTTCTTTTCACATTACATAATTTATAATGTTTTTCTATGTTTTTAGAGTTTTGTTATCAGACACATTAAATAATTACTCATGTCATACTCAGTTTGAACCTGGAGGACATAATTATATTTTTAAAGACAGGAAAGGGACACATTTTCTCTTCCGTTTATGTGTTAGATGAATTTATCTTTTTCCGCTCACTCCTAATCCCCAAAATAGAGGCCGCCTTCAAAACTGAGAATAAGTTTAATGCAAATTTCAGGAAAAAAATGAGTTCTGTTTTACATTGAAATTATCAGCACTGCCAACATTATTACAACCCTTATCTGTTGAGTTATGAAATAGTAACGCCTCTAGGTTTTTCTCCCTCTTGTTGAAGTACAAGAGGAAAGTGAGGCATAAAGTATCCTTTAAGCAATGGAAATCTGTATTCCTTTCATATTCCAATTCTGAACATTCCCTTCCTGCCCATTCCTCCCACTGTGACAAAGGGCAGGAAAAAGGAGATCGGGCAGAAGACGGGAAAGAACACCGTACGTAGCTCCCTTGACTTAGAGAAACGATGTGGTGCTGCATTCCTGAGCCAGCAGAACATTTTGCCAGGAAACCATTTTCAAAGAGATCAGCTGATAAATACACAGTCCTTCAGTCCCCATTTGGAATGAGACTGTGTAAGTACCTGCATCTTTTACCAAGCTGGGTATGAAAATGACACCATGCATAATAAACAGTATTTCCTGTCTTTGCCCATTTCTGGCAGCCCCTTTCTTGAGGGCGCCCCTCAGGAGTTGGTGGGGGTCCTGCTAACTGGGATGTCTCTAAATTCTCTTTAAACTGCCTCTCCCAGATGTGTGGGAATTATGGATTTGGTTCTGAACAGCCTGAGGGAAAATGTCTCTCTCTCTCCAATTTCTTTGACACCCATGTCCTTGCCCAGCATTGTTTGAATGTAGAGATTCATGATGCCTTTTCTTTGGAAAGACAACTCCTTCTATTCTGTATTTCCCACAGGCAACTCCTAAAATTAACAGAAAACCCAACTCTTTCACTGGGTACAAGTAAAAGCCCAGACACATCCACTGTTAGTCCCATTCATCCCTGGACAATTCCTTTTTCTCACTGACTCACAAAAATAAGGTACGGCCTTTGCTTAACCTACTAGTTAACATTCCTAAGCCAGAATATTTATTTTCTGCTTTTAAATTAATGATGACATTATAGATGTAATAGATGAACATTTTCTATACACTTATGTAACAAAAGGGCCATTCTGGAGATTTAAAAAAAAAAATAGTGTGTTCCAAAAATCAAATAGAAAAGTCAATGCCTGGTACAGAAAACGAATTGTGATATTTAGGAATAGTTTTCTCTAGTTCTTTGGTGTTCAGTTCCAGCCAAGCCGTAAGATTACATGAGGGCAGTTGAACCCTTTGTAATAAAAGGAAAATGGAGTAAAAAGTAAATAGTACAAGATGTCATTAGCCAAGGTCAATGTGGCACACAAAGAAGAATTTTGATTCATCTAGAACTTTTGGAGAATCTAGATCAGTTGAGACCTTTACTTCAGGTTACACTGAAGAATTCAAGTATTTTTGATTACTTTCACATTTCTGTGTCCAGCCTGACCACTCTCCCAAATACCACACTCACGTAGCCAATGGCTAGCTCACTGTCTCCACTACTCAAATGTCTTTTTTTTTTTTTAAAGATTTTATTTATTTATTTGTCAGAGAGAGAGCGAGCAAGAGCGAGCACAGGCAGACAGAGTGGAAAGCAGAGTCAGAGGGAGAAGCAGGCTCCCTGCGGAGCAAGGAGCCCAATGTGGGACTCGATCCCAGGACGCTGGGATCATGACCTGAGCCGAAGGCAGCTGCCCAACCCACTGAGCCACCCAGGCGTCCCACTACTCAAATGTCTTAAGAGGCATCTCAAACTTCCGTGTTGAGAACTGAACTCCTGATGTGTGTCTCCACCACGGCCCCATCTGTCTCTCTCACACTTCCTTGGCTAAGTTCATGGCCACTCCTGTTTTTCTGTTCCTCAATCCACAAACCTTGGAGTTGTTCTTCATTCCTCTCGAAGTTTTTCTTTCTCCCTATGTAAAACCCATCACTAATCTTGTTGGTTTCATCTTCAAGGTGTATTCAGAGTCTGGAACTTCTTACCCCTCTACCAACACTGTTCTTGGACCAAGCCACCTGGGTTATTGGAATAGTCCCCTAATCGACCTACTGCTTCCACTTGAGGTCCCAAACTAATTTCAACATGGATGCTGGAAGGTAAATCGTTTAAAACCCTCTAGTGATGTGCCATTTCTCTCCGAGTAAAAGTCAAAGTTCTTAGCAAGGCCTGGAAACCCCCTCCAGAATATGTTCCCTCACTTTCCTATTTGACCAAAGGTAGATTCGTGGGTGTGTGATGTGTATAGTCACACAAGGCTCAGTGTGCTCTGAAGGTGCAGATGCACAGTTTAAGTCTCTGCTAGAGCTATTTTGAAATTGAAATTATTTTTTTAAATTTTATTCATTTATTTGACAGAGACAGAGAGAGAAAGCAAAAGCAGGGGGAGCAGGAGAGGGAGAAGCAGACTCGCTGCTGAGCAGGGAAGTAGATGTGGAGTTTGATCCCAGGACCCAAAGATCATGACCTGAGCCGAAGCCAGATGCTTAACAGACTGAGCCACCCAGGCACCCCTATTTTGAAATTCTTAATAATTTTGAACAAAGAGCTTTACATTTTCATGTCACATGGAGCCCTACAGTTAATGTAGCCAGTCCTTTCTTCTACTTCTCTTGTCTGCACTCACACCCTCACGCTGCCCTGCACACTGCTGGGAGCATTCCACATGCACTGCTCGCCCCACCCCCCCCACCCCCCAGCCCGCAAACCTTTGTATTTGTTGTTCCTTCTGCTTGGCTGTCTCTTCCCCAGAGAGCTTCACCTTCATCTGCTACAAATCTTTCTGCTAATGTTAGTTATTTGGTACTTACTCTGACCACACCATTTATATCACAAACTCTCTTCCCATTTTTCCTACTCTGATGCATTCTTTTTCTCATTTTACTGAGGACCTTCTTACATTTTCAACCTTATATTTGTTATGTTAATTGTCTATTATCTATATTTCTCCCTCTCAAATATAATAGGCTTCATGAAGGCAAGGATCTTTGTTTCTTCATTGTTGTATACTATGTACCTGGTTTACAGTAGGTACTTAATAAATATTTGCTGCATGAATGAATAAGCAAATCAGAGTTCAAGAAATAACCTATATAGTTAAATATGTGGAATATGGAATAATAATCTTCATACGTCTAGTTTTACTACAGAATGTGATTCGTTTCATTCACAACAACCCTTTTTGTTATGTCCATATACCACCTGTTTTGCTCTAATTCAAAAGGGAACATGTCAATATTCTCCATTCAAGTATGAGGAAATTCCAGTTAATGTAAAAGCAGTCAACTTTAGGCCAATTTTGAAATGCAACATACTTTGTGCAAAGGTGCCTTGATGACTTTGTAACAGAAATATAAAAAGCCTGGTAAATGGGGAGTCCTCATTAAAAACAAATCATATAATACTCCTCCATTCCTCACATGCCTCCTCCACTGCCAAATAAACATGTGTAAGTACACAAGACCTACTTGCTGGTAATACTGAAACGTGCTGGTGGTAATGGTTGAAGCTGGACAGACTGGAGGCAGAAGTGAACAGCCAGATCTGACTTAGCTTTACTGAGTTTCATTTCCTTTAAGTGCACCTCTGAATGTATTTCTGTTTCTTGGCAGGCTGTGTGAAGAGACACATTGTACATCAGATTGTACATCAACACATCTTGTCCTGTCTTGAGCCCTTGCACAGACGTTGGTCTTTAAACAGATAGCAGGTCCTGTATCTTGCTTTCTGGACATTATTTTTGTTTTTCCTTTGAGAATATGTTATGAGTTTTACTCTTTGAACCTTTACTATCAGGTGATGATCTTGCTTCCCATTTTACTGAGAAAAGTAGAGGCAACTAGAGGAGAATTTCTGCAAATTCCCATTATGTCATCTACTCAATCTCTAGCCTCTGGGCCCACATATTTTACTTTCTCCGCTGTTACCATGGAGGGATTGCCCCTGGGGAAGGCCAGGGCTAGCGCTTCCTGTTCCAGAAGGATATTCCTCCAGAAATGCTCTTCTCTCTGCAACTTTCTATTAACATGATCTTTCTTATCAGTGTGTAAATATGGATTGAGTCTTTTGTTTTCTTTTCCCATTAAAAAAAGTTACATCTCTTGGTCTTATTACGCCCTTTCAACCACTGCTCCTATTTTTCTCTTTCTTATAGTAAATTTCCAATATAGAGTCAGCTATGCTCCTATCTCTAATTTCTCTATTTCCATTTTATTCTGAGTCAAGCTTTTGCTTCCAGTATTCCACAGAAACTGCCCTTGTCTGTGACACTAAGATCTTCTGTCACTGAAACCAAGACTTATACTCAGTCCCCTTCTTACCTAAACTATGGATAAAATCAGACATAGTTGATATCACTTCCTCTTGAATTATTTTTCACTTGTCTTCCAGGACAAAGCTGGTTTTCCTTTCACTTCATGGGTCATTTCTTTTCATTTTCTATTACTGGTTCCTCTTCAACTCCTGACTTCTTAATTTTGGAGTGGTCCAAATCTCAGTCCTTACATCTCTCTTCCATTCTGATTTAATTCTTGAGTCATCTCATTCATTCTTATGGTTTTAATATCATTTATATGCTGTAAATCCCCTAAATCTTTCCCTTGGTTCTTTCCTTTAACTTGAATCTTTAATGGGTGTCTCACAGTTAGGATATCCATATTTCCCATCACTCTTAACTTCCTCTTGTCAATTCTTTCTGATCTCCATGAACATATAAAAATTCCATATTGTAGGTGCTCAGGACACAGTCTTTAGAGTCGATCTTAATACCTATCACATCCAGTCTGTACTTCACCCTGTTAGTTTTGTCTTAAAAATATTCAGGATCTTGGTCCTTCTTATCGCTTCCCCTAAGTGTTCTAAGGCCATCATTATCCAGTGTTAGGATTATAGCAATAACCTTTTATCCAACCTTCCTTTTTTTTTTTTTTTAAGATTTTATTTATTTATTTGACAGAGAGAGCAATCACAAGTAGGCGGGGGTGGAGTGGGGGAGTAGGCTCCTCGCCAAGCAGAGAGTCCGATGCTGGACTCAATCCCAGGACCCTGAGAACATGACCTGAGCCAAAGGCAGAGGCTTAACCCGCTGAGCCACCCAGGCACCCACAACCTTCCTTTTTTTTGTCTTCTATCTCATCCCTCGCCTTTAGTCTATTCTCTATATAGCAGCTGGAGTGAGCCTTAAAAAAAAATTATTTATCTCTCTGTTCAAAATCATTCACAGACTTTCTACTTTGCTCAGAGCAAAGTCAAAATCACTAAGATGCCCTACAAGGCTCTAAGCAGTCTGACCTTCTATAATCTCTCTAAATTTATGTCTTTCTCGAGTACTTCATGCCACTGACACTTCTTCCTTGACATGTCTCTTGCACATTCCCTTTGTACAAATTGCTTCCTCCACTTAGAAGACTATTTCTTAAATATCTGGATGATTTGGTCCCTTATGTCTTTTAGATTTTTTTTATCTCCTGGCTTCTCAGTGAAGTCTTCCTGACAACCATATTTATATTGCAACCTTTCAAAAAACTGGAAACACTTTATTTTCCTTCCCTGCTTTATTTGCATCTATAGCAATTAAACTCATAACCCTGAGATCAAGAGTCACATGCTCTATCTACTGAGCCAGCCCGGTGTTCCTTTAGTTCAAGAGTTTGCATGGTCCCATAGTAACTCTTTGGTAATGGGCACCTCAAAGGGCCCAGGCTGAAGTAGAGGGACATTATGATTTTGCTCTCACTAAATATGGGAAATATGAATGAAAGGTAAAAGGGTAGAAAAATCCTTGGTGTAATTTAACAACCTACTTTTCTATGATTGAACTTTTCCCAAATGGGCAAATATCCAAATTTTCAGATATATTAATCTAATTATCCTTTCCAAAACATGAAAGTGGTAAATCAGAAACAAAACAAAACAAAACAAACTTAGAGGAATGCGTGAATGATCCTGTAATCTCCTATGGTGTATCTGAGTTAGCATGATTCTACACACTTGTGTGTATGTGTGTGTGTGTGTGTGTGTGTGTGTGTTTATCTCTGTGCATATGCCTAGTTTTTAAATGCACTTGAAGCTGCTCAAGAGATGGGATTGTCCTTGAGAAATCCCCAGTATTTGTCTTTGAAGCTGAACATCTGCCTTTCATTATCTCATGATTCTCCTGATCCTTGACCCGAAGTAAAAGGCACAGAGTACTTGTGAATGTGACTCATGGTGAGATTCTTTAAGTTCCTGGATTTTTAAAGGACAATTGCCTTGATATTTATGGATGACTTTTTTAAAGAACACCTATATTCCTTTTAAGGTATGTGAGGAAGCCTGGATTTATTATGCTGTCATTCAGTGAGTCCTCCGAAATGTTTCTTCCTGGACATAGTCACTGAAAATTTTAGTGAGCAGACCTCGTGGTATCTTCTAGAGGAAAGACAAGAGATGGCCCCAGTAAGTTCTCTATTTTCTGTAGAAACTGTGTAGGTTGGTCATGTGGAGGTGAATCAAATGATTTGGCCTTGATCTTTTCTTACCTTGGTTTTGTGATTACCACATGTAATGGCATGTGGTTGTGATTGGCTGATTACCACATGTGTGAATACTAATCATTTGCTTTCTTTGGTTTCTTTGTATTTTTTTAGTTTCTTAAGCTCTTTGGCTCTATGTGCCTTTAGATTTATTGATAATATTTTATTAATTTATAGTTCAAAGTGATCTGTTTAGTGTTCATATTTAGCTACTATTAATGTAAGTTACACTTGCATTTGTATGTAAGTGATATGTTCCTCATACAAATGGGAGTGGACTCCAGAACTTTGTCCGTTATCACCAGTCAGTTGTGTAGGAATTCTGCTGAGGATTTTAGGAAATCAAGAGAATTGAGACTGACAGCATCCATATTATAAGTCATGTGTAATTTACTAAAGAAACACTTTACTCATGTTCAATTAGTAATTTATTTTATTTAAAACTATTTATTTGTTTCCCATCACGTTTCTGAATTTGTTCTAGACACTGAAAGTATAGCAGAAAACAGAACAGATGAGTCTCTGCCCTCAATGGGAGTGGTGGGGCAGACAATAAGCAAATACATAATAAAATACATAAATAAATGATATAATACCTTATAATGACATACGAGCCATGAGGTTTTAAAAAGTAGAGGACAGGAGCACCTGGATGGCTCAGTTGTTGAAGCTTCTGATTCTTGATTTTGGCTCAGGTCATGATCTCAGCGTCATGAGATTGAGCCCCCTGTCAGATTCTGCCCTGGGTGTGGAAACTGCTAGAGATTCTCTCTCCCTTCTTCCTCTGCCCCCCATTCCTGCTTGTGCTTTCTGTCTCTCTCTCTCTCTCTTTCTCTATCTCTCTCTTTTAAAAAAATGAGTGGAGGATAATGTTGAAGAGTAAAATGCAGGTGTCAGGGAAAACCTTTCATTTGAATAGAGACATGAAAGAAGTCAGAATGCAAGTTATAGGACTATTTCAGAGAATAGCATCTGGGCAGAAAGAACAGCAAGTTCAGAGACTCTGTGGCAGAAGATGAAGTGATGATGGTAATGAAAAGCATAGTCAGGTTAAAGCGTTAGTTATTACTAGGGCCGGATAATGGAAGAACTTGTAGACCAACCTGAAGAGTTTGGATTTGTGAGTTAGTGAGATGGGAAGCCACTAGATGTTTCCAAGGAAGAAAACTATAGGATTTTATTTGTATTTTTTAAAAAATATTTTATTTATTTGGGGCGCCTGGGTGGCTCAGTGGGTTAATGCCTCTGCCTTCAGCTCAGGTCATGATCCCGGGGTCCTGGGATTGAGCCCTGCATCAGGCTCTCTGCTCAGCAGGGAGCCTGCTTCCCTTCCTCTCTCTCTGCCTGCCTCTCTTTTAAAATCTTTAAAAATTTTTTATTTATTTGACAGAGAGCGATCACAAGTAGGCAGAGAGGCAGGCAGAGAGAGAGAGGGAAGCAGGCTCCCCGCTGAGCAGAGAGCCCGATGACCTGAGCCAAAGGCAGAGGCTTAACCCACTGAGCCACCCAGGCACCCCTTTATTTGTATTTTTAGAAGATCCCTGTTTGCTATGGAGAATGGACTTATGGAAGAAAGAGGTATAAACATGGAAGCACAGAGACCAGCTAGAAGACTTTCAGGAATCTAGAGGAAAGCCAGCGATGTTTGGTCTAGGACTAGGACACTAGACACAGAGGAGGTGATGAGAGCAGCCAGCCTCACAATACTACATGGACATAGACCGGCCAGGGTTTAATGGAGAAGTTTGATGTAGGGTGTAAGAACAAGAGAGGAGTCATGGAAAAGTTTAAGGCTTTGGGTAAAGCAACAGACAAATGATGGCGGCACTGTTATGTGGAAGGCCTTGGGAGGAGGAATAGGTTTGGGTAAGTGAGGGAAAATCAAGTGTTCAGTTTAATAAATATTAGATTTATCATTTAAATTTAAATTTTTCATCAAAGCCCCCTTAAGGTGGTGCCCAGGTGGTTCAGCCAGGTAAGCATCCGACTTTGATTCCAGCTCAGGTCAGGATCTCAGGGTTGTGAGACTGAGCCCTGTATTGGGATGCACACTGAGCGGGGCACCTGCTTAAGTCTCTCTCTGTGCCTCCCTCTCTCTGTCCCTGCCTCTCTTTCTCAAATAAAATTTAAAGAAATTTTTTAAAAAGCCCACTTCATTCAGTATCCAAGAAAGGAGATTGAGCAGATTTGGACATAGGAGTCTGGATTTAAGGACAGAAGTGAGGGCTGGAGATATAAACTTGGAGGACATTAGCACATAAAGGCAACTTGGTTAGAGCGCCTACAAAGTGTAGATAGAGAAGAACCTCAATACTGAGAAATTGAAAAGAAGGAGGCAAGCCAATAAAAAAGCAAAGGACAGGAGTGGGGAGTGAGATCTCTTGGAACCAAGTGAAGAAAGTAGATATTTTCATAAGGAGTAGGTCTGTGTGAGTTAAAGGCAGCTGAGAGATCAAGTAAGAAAAAGCATGATAATTAACTACTGGGATGTGAAATATGAAGATCCTCAGGTATTAGCAAGGTGTGTTCACATGTTTAAGTTTCGAAAAGTTCCCTTTCCTTTCTCATGCCGATTCTTCATGGTCTGCTAGTATTTCCTATTTTCCTGTCTTTCCCTGTAGCCAGAATCCTATGTTCATTTAAGTTGCAATGATTAATTTTTTTCTTTGTTAATTAAATGTTGGGGCTTCTGGCTTTCGTGTCATTGCACAAAATTCAGAGTTAGGCATTTTATCCATGGCCACACCTTCAAACATTTTTTTAAAGATTTTACGTCTGTCAAATAAATAAATAAAATCTTTAAAAAAAAATAAAGATTTTACTTCTTTATTTGAGAGAGAGAGAGAGTACGAGCAGGAGGGGCAAAGGAAGAGGAGAGAGAGAATCTCAAGAAGACTGCACGCTGAGTGTGCAGCTGGACTCACGGCTCAATCCCAGGGCCCTGAGGTCATGACAAGAGCTGAAACCAAGAGTCGGACCTTAACTGGCTGCACCATTCAAGTGCCTCACATTTTCCAACATTTTTTACTGCTCACTCCCTGTGATCCAGGTGTTAAGAATTGTAAGAATTGTTAAGAATTTTTTTTCCATTTTATTTTATTTTATTTCTTTTCAGTTTTCCAAAATTCATTGTTTATGCACCACACCCAGTGCTCCATGCAACATGTGCCCTCCTTAATACCCACCACCAGGCTTGCCCATCCCCCCAGCCCACCCTCCAAACCCTCAGTTTGTTTCTCAGAGTCCATAGTCTCTCATGGTTTGTCTCCCCCTCCAATTTACCCCAACTCTCTTCTCTTCTCCATCTCCCCATGTCCTCCATGTTATTCCTTATGCTCCACAAGTAAGTGAAACCATATGATAATTGACTCTCTCTGCTTGACTTATTTCACTCAGCATAATCTCTTCCAGTCCCATCCATGTTGATAAAAAAGTTGGGTATTCATCCTTTCTGACGGAGGCATCATATTCCACTGTATATATGGACCATATCTTCTTTATCCATTTGTCTGTTGAAGGGCATCTTGGCTCTTTCCACAGTTTGGCAATTGTGGCCATTGCCACTATGTACATTGGGGTACAGATGGTCCTTCTTTTCACTAATCTGTACCTTTGGGGTAAATACCCAGTAGTGCAATTGCAGGATCATAGGGAAGCTCTATTTTTAATTTTTTGAGGCATCTCCAGACTGTTTTCCAAAGTGGCTGCACCAACTTGCATTCCCACCAACAGTGTAAGAGGGCTCTCCTTTCTCCACATCCTCTCCAACACATGTTGCTTACTGTCTTGTTAATTTTGGCCATTCTAACTGGTGTAAGGTGGTATCTCAATGTGGAAGGATGATGAACATTTTTTCATATGTCTGTTAGCCATTTGTATGTCTTCTTTAGAGAAGTGTCTGTTCATGTGTTCTGCCCATTTTTTGACATGATTTTCTGTTTTGTGTGTGTTGAGATTGAGGGGTTCTTTATAAATCTTGGATATCAGCCCTTTGTCTGTAGTGTCATTTGCGAATATCTTCTCCCATTCTGTGAGTTGCCTCTTTGTTTTGTTGACTGTTTACTTTGCTGTGCAGAAGCTTTCGATATTGATGAAATCCCAAAAGTACATTTTTGCTTTTGTTTCCATTGCCTTTGGAGACATATCTTGAAGGAAGTTACGGTAGCCAATGTCGAAGAGGTTACTGCCTATGTTCTCCTCTGGAATTTTTTTTTCCCTCTAACTTATTTGACACAGAGATAGAGAACACAAGTAGGCAGAGTGGCAGGTAGAGGGAGAGGGAGAAGCAGGCTCTCCACTAAGCAGGGAGCCCAATGAGGTGCTTGATCCCTGGTATCATGACCTAAGCCAAAGGCAGCAGCTTAACTGACTGAGGCACCCAGGTACCCTCCTCTCGGATTTTGGTAGATTCCTGCCTCACGTTGAGGTCTTTTATCCATTTTGAGTAGGGTAACTTTGGAGAACAAATTCAGTTTGTCTTTCTGCAGTAATGTCCTATTAGTATTCTGTTTCAAATCTCTTATTATGAACCACTTGCCAGTGTTTTTCCAGCTCTGTGCTTATTACTTGGGATCTTAATGTATAGATATACCGATTTCTGTAGTGAAGTAGATGAAGTAGATCAGCCCCTTAGTGTATCAAGAGTGTATCAGCTAAACTAGTGATGTGAATAGTATTTCCCAGGGAAAGTTTCTCTACCCTCTTCTTTCCCAATATGTCAGATAGCACCTTGCCTACGTAATGACTGGCTATTCAGTGGGAAAGATAAAACATTACAGTTCTTCAAATGTTGAAGAGGGAAACACATTTAGAAAGGGGAAAAGGTCAATGGGCCTGTGTAAGGGGAAACTACTATTTTTACGAGCACCTTCTCACTAACTGCCTGGAATATAGAAGGAGGAAGAATCGGGAAAATTCTGTATTTTGGTTAGTACTTGGTAGAACTTTGTGGATTTGGGGGTTTATAGCTCATGCTGTATTTCCATCTGGGAACTTTCAGGGCACTGAAATAAGAACAAAGATATTCATTTCTTTACTTGGCTAGAATTTTTGAGAGAAATGAGAACTCTTTTCAGTGTATGATTAAAAAAAAAAAAAAACACCATACAAAAAAACCAAAAAACAAAAACAACCCAGCCATTGCTATGGGCATGAATTTTGGTTCAAATGACAATGCTGGAAATGACACTGATTTAACAAGGTCAGCTGGTATTTTGAGCACTTAACCTGTACTTAGCACTGTATGAGATCTTCTTTATTAATTTTCTCACTTACTTTTCCTAACAAGCCTTATGTAAATATTACTAATGACATTATATAGAAGAAAATTCTAGTACCAAGCATGTTTAAGTGGTTTTATTAAAGACACATTGGAAGTAAATCATGGAGCCCAGACTTTCTGCATTCAAAACCTCTGTCTAACATCCTGACAACATAAGTGCTAGATATACAGATATGCATATACAGCTAACCAGCAAGCAGTCTGAGAAATATGGTTCTGAGCCCATTGTTATGAACCCATGGCAGGAACAGGTAAAGACCTTTTGAAAAGGCCGCAGAAGTATATTATGTCCTGGGTCTTAACAGAAAGGTAATGGCATTCCTGATGTTTGGAGAAATGTACAAAAAGACATAAAGTCATAAAAATGATGACTTTTATGGTTGTATGTAGTATATGTCAGTGAACTAATAAACCAGCTGTTGAAAACCTTTCCAAAGATGAGTACCGTCTCTGTATTCAATAAGTCATTCCTACCCTTTGGAAGTGGATATATGTGGGTAGTGCTGGAAGTTGGTAGTGGCATACCTATCTAGAAGCTTACTTGAGCAAGCATCTGCAGAACGGCAGTTGGAGACACACCTAAGAAAACTCCCCCAAATCCTGGGCTCTCAAGTTACTTCGAGGACCAAGAGTAGGATATGGAGAAAGAGGGAAGGCGGCGGGTCAGGTAGGTTCTCCCTTCAGCTCTGTATTGGCTGGTCAACATCTCTTTTGCGAATATTGGTTGCTTTTATCATATAAGATACAAAAGTTAATCCTCTTTGAAGAACTGAGATCTAGTCAGCAAGATTATTTAACATAGGAAAGAGTAAAGAGCATCGTGGTTCTTAGAGATTATAAAGTATAAAATCCACTCCAAACCAAGTCCAAACTGACCTTGGAGATTACAATGAGAAAGGAACATCAAGGTTAAAAAAAAAACCCAACAAAAACAAACAAACAAACAAACAAACAAAAAAACACCTTCTGAGAAAAGTGTCTCAATCTAGGCATCGATTTGGGAAACAGATAGATGATTATAGTTTGGTAATGTTGTTTAATACTGAACCAAAGGGGACACCTGACTGGCTCAGTTGGAAAAGCATGCAACTCTTGATCTTGGGGTCCTGAGTTTGAGCCCCACGTTGAGTGTAGAGATAACTTAAAAAGATAAAATAAAAACGACTGAGCCAAAGCCCTCCCTGGTATACAGGATGTAGCATATCTCCTTCCCAGCTCTACTGCCTCAAGGGTAAACAATTCTGATTTCATAAGTGAAGTTTTATTTATGTTTGGCGGAAATGGGAGGACAAGGTCTCAGGAGATAGGCAGAATTTATAGATGACGAGTTTGCAGTGATGCAGATCCCTTTTCCCCCATCAGTTTTTGCAGTGGGGTTTGAGATGCAGGCCTGGCACCCCTGTGTTCTGCTTTCGGGGTTCTGCTCTACACCTTCTGTTTCCACAGGTTGTCCATTGAAGATGTTAAGGAAGGCTCTGCTGCACAAATATCCCCCAAAACTGATTAGAACTTCAAAAATGTCACTTGGCTTTTGATCTAAGTGTTCTAGTGTCCCTCTGTGAATATCATATAATTCTTAAGATTTTAGCTTCACTCCCACTTTATGGGGCATATCATAGGAAGGCGTCCACTTATGGCAGCTGAGAGGCTGGCATTTCCTTTGATCTCCAGCACCTGAGCTCCTCGGTCATTTTGGGTTACATCTGTTTTGGCGTGTATCCTAATAAAATGTTGCGGTAATTATCTTTTCAAATATGTAAGTCTTATTACCTAGACTATATTGTGTCAGAGAACACAAAATGTCTGTCCTAGCTTTGCTCCTGATTAAGCAGTTTTCACGTTCCACTGGCCACCAAAGTCACCTGAAAAAATTGTTACAAATGCATATCCAAGATAGTGTGATTTAGTAATTCCAGGAAGGAGCCCCGGGATATATCTCTTTTAAAGTCAGTTATCTCTGAGGATCATGGTCATACTTTGGAAAACACTGGAGTCATCAGTAAGAGCTCAAAAGACACATATTGAGTGATTATTGATGCGCAGGAAGTAAACAGAGGAAAAAGCAAAGAAACTCAAGAGGTGTGATTTAATTTCGTTTCCTGTAACGAATTACTGGCTCTCTTACTTACACCGCCTGTTGAACATTGCTTCCGAAGTGGTGAAGTTTGAAATGTTCCTCAGTGCCGAGTCACCCATTCACGCAGTTCACACACCTGTTCACTCCCACCCCAGTTTGCTTGATTCACTCTTTCCTGTCTTTCCAATGTTGGCTGACATGTCACTTCCTCAGAGACTTGCCCAAACTTCTTTAAGCACTTGAGGAGACCTGTCCTTCATTCAGCCCTTACTCCGTGGTCCGTCTATTTCAGTTGTAATTTTTGTAAAAACTTACACACAATACACTTGCACAAATATAAATGTGTGTGTGTCTTCACATATTTATTGTCTGTATGACCCCACTCGTTTAATCACTCACTGTGTTCAATGTCTAATACCATTATTAGTATCTTGTAACTTTTGACAACATTTAATAAATAAACAAAGGAGTGAATGAAGGATCCACTTGGACATCCATATGTCATATGGATGAATGTTTTAAAACATTGATGATGATAAAACAACACAGCTTTTGAGAATGTGGGTTGTTTTTTAGTTTGGAGCACATTATTTTATTTGGTGACTATTCGAAAGGTAGATACCATTATCTTTAATGTGCACATGAAAATGCTGAGATCCAGAAAACTATCTCTGGCTATCACAGGTATCAAGGGCAGCATCTGCACATCTTCTCTCTCCAAGTCCAATGTGAGTTCTTTTATATAATAAATGTATCATATATACCAGGTAATCAACTCTGCTGAAGCAGGATAGTCTGTGTTTCTTGAGAATCAAGGATCTCAGGATTGTTATCTCATAGGAAAATTCATAATTTTCCCAAAATTTCCCATAAGTATTCCTAAAATCCCATAAATTTCCCAATTTTGGGAAAATTCATAATATATATTTGTCTTGTTTATTGAAAACTGTATTTGGGGGCTCCTGACAGTAGGCTGATCAGTGTGGTGCTTCTGTTGACCCTCAGATAAAGCAGTTAAGGAAGACTCTTTTTAGGGATAAAATTGCTTCCCTTCTCCTATGTACCCAGGATTATGTGGACAGAATTTAATCTTTGGACGGAAAAGTAGAACAGAATGAGAGCACATCCTCAGTGAATTAATATTTTTATTAGCTTCCAGAGCTGTAAGAAATACTTCTTACTGACACTCCTCTAAGGCTGTTGGCGAGGCATAGACTTTTGGTGGTGATGTGGGTTTTCTCATACTCATCTCTGATGTGTGTGTGAACCAAATGGCCAATTCATTCTTCACAACCAATAGAACAGCATTCAGATGGCATTGTTAACCTCTGTCAACTTGCTTATCACCTTATGCTATGCATGCACTATGATTAATTTTGAAACACAGTAGTTTAATAGGTCCTTTATGAAGTTCTCTTAGAGAACTAAAACTTCTAATTGTGATCATTTCTGTGTATTTTATGGCCTCAGATAAGGATTCTTGATGAAGAGGTGACTGGGTGGCTCAGGCAGCTGAACGTCAGACTCTTGATTTTGTCTCAGGTCATGATCTCAGGGTGGAGGGATTGACCCTTGCATCTGGCTCCGCACTCAGTGGGGAGTCTGCTTGAGATTCTCTCCCTCTGCCGCTCTCCCTGCTTGTGGACTCTCTTCCTCTCTCTCTAAAGTAAATAAATAAATATTTTAAAAAAGCATTCTTGATTAAAATATTTAATAAAACTCAATGGTACTAAAGCCTATATTAATCTTTCTGTTTAAAATTTTGCTTTATAAATTTTTTAAATTTTATTTTTTGGCACGGTCTTGAGGAAGTGAGTAGAGGGTCTTTCGGGGTCTTTGATCTACTGTAGTAGTCTACATTAAAAATAAGGTTGCAAATCAACACGACAGATAACAATACATTATTATGTATGGACTTCATTTCTCTTCAGACGGTTCAGTGTTGAATTTCATAGTCTAATAAGTTTATATGATAAATTCATGTGATTTAATATTAAATCCAAGAAACAGCATTCTGATGCTGACCTGCTTTTTTTTTTTTTTTTTTTTTAGCAGATAACAGTGAGAATTGAAGAAATGACCTCAGAACAAACTTACTAAGTTCTGGACCAGATCAGAAAAGATGACGTACTTAAATTCAACTCTCTTCTTAGGTGAATTAGGGTCTGTGATCATGCAAATATGAACTCCACTGCATGGCCCCACCTGGTTTCTGACTAGATGTGTGGCAATCCTTTTAGAACTGTAAAACTGACTTCATTAAACTGAACAGTTGAGAGGCAAAGTTTGGTTGATCCTAATTGTGTTCAGGTGAAGAGGTGGGCCAATTAGGCAGCTACCTGGTTACCTATGTGATGTGCAATATCTATGTAACAAATCAAACTGAAGTGTGAGGTCACTGAGTTCTCTATTTTTCACAATTGGCAAAAATGGATCTTGGTTTTGCTCTTGCCAAGAGAGCCAATTCCAAAAATGGACATTGAATATACTCCTCCTCACTTACATGGATCCATCTTGGTTTAGTATGCACAAAGGAAATGGCCCAGTGCGAGAAAACGCCACCCCACCAGCTCTGAAGCCAGTCAGCTCTGGGTAGGCAGTTGAGTGGACTGAAATTCTGAATATCAGTAACGCACCATAGGACACCTGCGTGGCTCAGTCTATTGAGTGTCTGCCTTTGGCTCAGGTCTTGATCCCAGGGTCCTGGGATTGAACCCCATACTGGGCTCCCTGCTCAGTGGGGAGCCTGCTTCTCTCTCTGCCTGACACTCCCCCTGCTTGTACTCTCTCCTTCTATATCAAATAAATAAATAAAATCTTAAAAAATAAATAATGTACCAGATAGCACTATTTACCAGGGTACTACATGGGCTTAACTATCTACATTTTAAAACCCATGCCAAGAATTTGAATGTTATAAGAAATCACAGAGGGAAACAAAGCAAAACATGAATTCCAAAATGCGGGGAATAATTTTTAACTTGAGAACCAGAAAATTCCAAAACATTGAAGATGTTCTAGTCAGTGAATATAACAAATTTGTTTTTAATATTAAGTGGCATATCATTTACATTCAGAAAGTTTCTTCAGAGTTTACTAAAGAGACATGGAGCAAGTGATTTAAGAAACAATATTCATCTGGAGGAATGCCAAGTTACCAGTCAAACGGGGCTCTCACACCTCTTTCAATAAATCTGGTCCTAACTCTGACTCCTGGTCTGAGCCCTGCACAAAATCTCCAGGTTTATCACATCACTCTGTTGAAGAGCAATATTCAATAGCTCAACATTACTTGTGGAAGGAGGACTAGGAACTCCTTGGGTTTGTACTGATGTTCTTGCTAGTCTGATCTCAACCTGAGGTCTCCAGCCTAACTCTATTCTTCTCCAAGTATACCTCTCTGCACAGCCAAATAAATCCAATCTCTGTTCCGTAAAGCATCCCTCCTATGCCTTTGCTCCCTCCACTCCCCTTTTCATTCTTCATTTTACCCTTTCCAAACCTCACATCCAATGCAATCTTTCCCCTAGATTGCTCTAACTTATAACTACTGTTATCTATGTACATATCTCTGATTAGCAACACCAGTCATTTGGCAATATATTGTGTGTTGTCTCATTCCACCGTTTTCTTTTACACGTGCTTCAAGTTTCCTCCCCTGTCTGGATTGCAGTTTCTTTGGGAATCAGAACCTTATTTTACGTGTCTTTTTTATCCCTCCAGCATCTATAAGAGTACTACGTAAATAGTAGATATTCAGAATATAATTTCTTCTAGCATCATTTGGGAGTTTAATTTAAACAAAAACTGCTGAATCATTTCCCCCAACTGTCCTATAATTGCAATTTTTGATCTGAGATTCTGTTTGTTTAAGCCCAACACCTTTGACTTTGCTCTAAACTTTAACAGAATCTGCATCATCCGTCGACTGAAACATGTCCTAAATTAATGTGGGTGACCTAACCAAGTTCCTTTGCTGCACCTTGTGCAAGTTTTATATGTCGCATCAAGAAAAGCAAATGATTGCTGAAATGAGTAATATAGAGCTTCACTGGTTAGTCAATCTTCCTATTCCGGAAGCAAAGACTTCCACGCGAGGCTCATTTACATCCGCACCCTGCAAAAGGAAGTTTTGGGCAGGGTCTGCAGTCTCTGTTCAACATGCGTGTCCCACACAACCACATAGCCCTTATAAAACCACCTATATCCGTTCTCAGGCACCATGTCTCGCCATTGTGTTACTCATTACTGACAGCTGCACTTTTTTTTTTTTTTTTTTTTTTTAAAGTTTCTGAGCTCTTTTGTGGCAATGTGAGAAGTGGCCGGTAGTAAAGAGAGTGAATGCCACTTTAAAGGGAATCATCTCCAATTCAACTTTTACATACCATCAAAAAGAGTTAGTTTTTTTTTTTTCTTCAAAAAGAGTTATTTTGTTACATATCCACACCCTTACTTTAGACTTGGAATTCTTGGAAGACTGCAACTGTTTCTTATTTGTTTCTCTATTGTCTCCAGCACAGGGCCTGAAAGATTGCAGGTGTTCAGTGAATGTTTATTGGAGAAATGTTTGAGGAAAGAATAAAGGGATGGAGTTAGTGTGTATGAGGGGAGGAAATTGATTTCAGTCCCACAACCAATGAATCAATGGACAGATGTTTGCCAAGCTCCTATTTGTGAGCTGTGGTCTTCAGAGAACAAAGGGAAATATGATAGAACAGTCTCATTAAAGCTCACTTTTTAACCCAATTTCAGATGAAAGCAAGGGGAAAGAGAAAATAGAAGGAAAAGGATTGTTTATTCTCCCCTAATTCCTTCACTGATTGCAGACCTTATATAGTAAGCTGTGGGGAAGATGCTCTGAGTGCTTGTTCCTTCACTTTTTCCATCCTTGTAGAAAGCATAAACAGGTGATTTGTTTAGCTTTCTTAATGTTAAAAAAAAAAAAAAGAAAGAAAAAACTTTACATAAGTATTGAGATATATGTCTGTTCTTGAAAAATATCTAGCAACAGTGGATCAGGATTCTACACAGGAGTACTTGTCTGAAACTGAACAGGGAGCACAGGCACCATCCCAGGCTGTCCCTGTATGTATTTTTGAAGCCCTAGAGCTATACAGTCAGGATTCTTCATTAAGTTTAGAATTGGAGGGGCATGGAGGGTAACACAATTTTTAAAAATTTATTTTTTACTTCAATTCAATTAATTAACATATAATGTATTATTTGTTTTAGGGGTACAGATCTGTGATTCATGGATCTTACATAATAACCAGAGCTCATTCCAACACATGCCCTTCCCAGTGTCCACCACCCAGTTAGCTTATCCTCCACCATACTCCCCTCCAACCACCCTCTGTTTATTTCCTATGATTAAGTCGGTTATGATTTGTCTCCCTCTCTGGTTTTGTCTTGCTTCACTTTTTCCTCTCTTCCCCTATGATCCTCTGCCTTGTTTCTTAAATTATGCATATCAGTGAGATCATATGATAATTGTCTTTTTCTGATTGACTTCCTTTGCTTAGCATAATACGCTCTAGTTCCATCCACATCCTTGCAAGTGGCAAGGTTTCATTTTTTGATGGCTGCATAATATTCGTGTGTGTGTGTGTGTGTGTGTGTGTGTACACCACATCTTCTTTATCCATTCATCTGTCAATGGATCGGGGCTCTTTCCATAGTTTGGCTATTGTGGACATTGCTGCTATAAACATTGGGCCACAGGTGCCTCTTTGGATCACTACATTTTTCTCTTTGGGGTAAATACCCACAGTACAATTGCTGGGTCATAGAGTAGCTCTATTTTCAACTTTTTGAGGAACCTCCATACTGTTTTCCAGAGTGGCTATACCAGCGTGCATTCCCACCAACAGTGTAGGAGGGTTCCCCTTTCTGCGCATCCTCACCAGTGTCTTTTCCTGACTTGTTAATTTTAGCCATTCTGACTGGTATGAGGTGCTATGTCATTGTGGTTTTGATTTCCCTGGTGCCAAGTGATGTTGAGCACTTTTTCATGTGTCTGTTGGCCATTTGGATGTCTTCTTTGCAGAAAGGTCTGTCCATGTCTTCTGCCCATTTCTTAATTAGATTATTTGTCTTTGGGTGTTGAGTTTGATTAAGTTCCTTATAGATTTGTGATATTAGCCCTGTATCTGATAAGTCATTTGCAAATTTCTTCTCCCATTCTGTCAGTTGTCTTTTGGTTTTGTCAACTATTTCCTTTGCTGTGCAAAAGGATTTTATCTTTATGAAGTCCCAATAGTTCATTTTTGCTTGTGTTTTCCTTGCCTTTGGTAATATGTCTAGCAAGAAGGTGCAGTGGCTGAGGTCAAAAATGTTGCTGCCTGTGTTCTCCTCAAGAATTTTGATGGATTCCTGTCTCACATTTAGGTATTTCATCTGTTTTGAGTCTACTTTTATGTATGGTGTAAGGAAATGGTCCAGTTTCATTCTTCTGTATGTGGCTGTCCAACTTTCTCAACACCGTTTATTGAAGAGACTATCTTTTCTATTGGATATTCTTTCCTGCTTTGTTGAAAATTAGTTGACCACAGAGTTGAGGGTCTATGTCTGGGTTCTCTATTCTATTCTATTGATCTATGTGTCAGTTTTGTGCCAGTATGATACTGTCTTGATAATTACAGCTTTGAAATAGAGCTTGATAGAGGGTAGCACATTAACTAATTTTTAAGTAAGCTATGTACTTTTAGGTAGATATATGGGGAAAAGCATTGAATTTGGAAGGGTTTTTTTTTGAACTGAATTTGCCACTGCTTAGCTGTGTTTATGCCTTTAAACATTCTGGACCTTATTCTCTTCATTTGTTAATGATGATGGTCATTAAGGTTGCTTTCAATTTTTACCATTTTCTGATTCTTTACTTAACTATCCAATGGGAGTAGAGTATAAGACAGGAGAGAAAGCTGTAGGGAGAGAAGAGGGAGAGGAAGAAGTAATTCGTACAGGGAGCAAACTGACATGGGGTCCCTATTTCCTAGCTACTTTTTTGTCTCTTTTAATCTTCACTAACACATCATGTAATATCCCCAGTTTATGGGTGAAAAGAAGGATTTGGAGTTCAAGAACACACAGTAAAGGCAGAAATTGTATTCCTCTTTTTCTTTTTTTAATCTTAAACTTAAGATGCTTTCAGCTGGTCCTGTTGATTTGGGTTCCTTTTCTCCTGTAGAAAATTTAGTTGGTGATATAATAGCTTTATATCAACTCTGAATTATAGGGTTAGATTTAGGATACTGTGAAATTTTAAATGATATAGCAAATATAAATCATCTGGCATGAAACCAAGTACATAGTAGACAATAAATATAAATCCCATTTTTGGCACACCTGGATGGCTCAGTCGGTTAAGTGTCTGCTCAGGTCTTGATCCCAGGTCCTGGGACTGAATCCTACATCAGGCTGCTTCTCCCTCTGCCTGCCACTCTCCATGCTTATGCTCTGTGTCTCTCTCTCACTGACAAAATAAAATCTTAAAAAAAAAAAAAAGAAATATAAATCCCATTATTTTCTGATTGTCTTAATAAAAACCATCACATTTGCTTATTTGGGTGATTTGGGTGAATTCATAGCCTTAGACACTTAAAGACTGAAAAGGTTAATAACAATAAGAAAGGAGTTCTTTCCTTTATAGATAGTGAAATATCCACCTATAGCCATGTGTATGTTTCTACAAAAGTCTATCTAGCTATAGACATATACCCCTTTGAACTGAGCTGTAAGCACAGTTCACTTTAGTCAAGCATCCAGTTGCTCTTTCCTAGTTGTCCACAGGTATCAACCAGCTCATATGTATATCAGCAGGAATTACTATAACAAAGAAAATCTAATGCAAATCTTGGCATAGCGGTTGCTAAATGTATTTATAAAGGGTGATATAACAAATCTCTTTTGTTTCCAAGGTGCTAACACAGACTGAAATAATAAACTTGTCTGTTCTTGAAAACTAGGAATGTTTTCAGGAACCCTAGAGGAGGGGAAAAAAAAAAGATCTCTGCAAGCTGATCAAGCCCAAACTGTTGCCAAGTAGAATTAACTGAACTAACACCGGCCCCAACCCTATTATTTAGCCTATTTTGGGAATCAAGAAGAATATATTTTAATTTAGACTGGTAAGCATGCAGCCAAAGCATGAATTAATTATAAGTGATTAAGAAAAATACTCAGACAGAAAAAAAAATTCTGCTTCATGATAATAAATAACTTTTGATAGTAGGCTCTGGGATGAAAGGAGAAGGGAAAAGCTAGTAGAAAAGATTATTTTAATTGGTTTGATATTGAGTGTGTGGTCTTATGTTCATACTGAGAAGGGTCTGAACTAGCCTAAAAGCCAGGCTACCTGCCCTGTGGATGCTGGGAAAGCAGCAGTATGATGAGAGACAGCAGCTTGCTCTACACTGAAAGCAGCCTGTGCAGAGTAAATTAAAAAAAAAAAAAAAAAAAAAGACCTCTAGTCAATGCCTGCTTCAATTTTTCTGTCCTATAACACAAGAAGAGTTTTTAAAATTTAGAAAGGACACACATCAAGAAAATTGTTTTTTTCCTGTCACTTTGAATGACTTAAAATTAGATAGGATCAGGGTGCCTGGTTGTCTCAGAAATACACAGGACTCTTGATCTCAGGGTGGTGAGTTTGAGCCCTATATTAGGTGTAACTATTACTAATAAAAAAAAAAGTTTAAAAAAATTAGATAACATCTCTCTCTCTCAAATAAATAAATAAATAAATAAAATCTAAAAAAAAAAAAAAAAAAAAAAAAAAAAAAAGCAGGGGGCACCTGGATGGTTCAGTTGATTAAGCCTCTGCCTTCGACCCAGACCATGATCCCGTAGTCCTAGAATCGAGTCCCGCCTCAGGCTCCCTGCTCAGCGGGGGAGTCTGCCTCCTCATCTCCCTCTGCCCCTTCTTTCTCTCACTCACTTTCTCTCTCTCTCAAATAAACAAACAAATACGTAAATAAAATCTTAAAGAATTAATCTAATTTGATAATACTTTGTCTATGTGCCTATATACTAATGCTTAGAGAGAAATGCAGATGTCTTATTTTTGTATTTCATTTAGCCTGAAAATAAAATGAATTTGGCTATTTATTTCTTTTCTTCCTTTTCTTTTTCTTTTTCTTTTTTTTTTTTAATCCATCGAAGCCCCATGATCTATGCAAAACCACCCCCTGCCCTCCCTCCTCATACTAGCACACAGGCAAACCCAGACTTCTTTTCCCCTTTGGAAAATATGTGTGTTAACTGAACTAGAGATCTAAAGTATTTTACTGTTCAAACAAGAGTGTTTCTCACATGACAGGAGTATCACAAGGCTTTTGAACCAATTTCTTTTGTACTATAATTTCTATAGCTCTTCAATTTTTAATCCCAATAGAGTCACAAAGTAGAGAATGTTAGAAGTTTAATGTCAACAATGCCGAAGAGATAAAAGAAAAAAATCATAGAATTTCAACAGTTAATTGTGGGATTCATCCTTCAACAGTATTTGACCACATAAGCTTTGCCAATCACAAGTGTTCTAAGCTAGAACAAAAGAGCAGATTTCTCTGGTTCAGGTAAGAAAGTTGACCCTAACCCAAGACAGCACATAGACGGATTCTGTTCAGAGTGAACCTGATTGCAAGTGGTTCTTCGTTGACTAACCACTAAGAAGTAGGGTCGCTCCCTCAATCTCCTCTAATTCTTATCATTCAAGCAAAATGTAAGCTGAGAAAGTAGAAATATGGAATGTAGACGATTAATGTTCTTTATTTTGTAAAAGATAAAGGTTTTACTTAAAGTGATAGGGTGTAGACAATAGGAAGTAGGGCTGAAAGCCTGTGATGTCGGAAGAGCTACTTAAAGGCCCTCTCGGTAGCAGAAGAGGGCCTGCAACCCTGGCACTCTTTCCTCTGGGAACCGTGATTATTCTGCAGCTTTGAAAATGAGGAAAGCCCCCGCTGTGGGAAGTGGCTTCTCTTCCTTTTCCCTATGGGTGGTTCTGAGGGAAGGGCATCCAGCGTGAAAGACACTTGAACTACACACTTCCCCAAATCAGTATTTCCTCAATGCCTCACATTGTGGATGGGGTAGACGGAAGGCTATTTTCTATGTTCATTCTAGGGATCAGGAAAGGGGTCCAGAAGTAAAAATTATTGACAAATTAGAGATGGAAGAAGGGAACGCAAATTTGTTGGGTAGTTCATTTGGGTCAAACACCTATCTATCATCGTAGTGTCTACTTTTCAGATGAGGCCTGGGACTCAGAGAGATTAGACAACTTGTCCAAAGTTGTCTAGCTCAGGGCTGGCCTGAGGGGAATCGGGTTTCAAACCAATACCTATGAGCTCCCAAAGCCTCTGCTCTCTCCACTTCATTATTCTGACCAGCAGGATGCAGAAACAGCTGAAAAGCGAAGCCTCTATAAATGATGGTCTTTTCTGGCTCAAAAAATCAAGCAAGCAAATGAACACACCTTGTTGTTTGGCTTTGTATAATAGCTTGCTTCAAAAGATATAAAAGGCAAGGCCTTCCCAGTAAGGCTGCTTCTGCCTTTTGCTTCTTGGAGACATTCTTAGAGTAAAAGGTACCTGGAAAGTTTCAAGAGGTCCTGGAATAACAAGGATCAAAGGTAGAGCTTTGTTATCTAGGGCTGGGAGGTGATTTCCAGTTTGAAAGAATACCTGGGATGATTACACACACACAAACACACACACGTGTGTGTGTTTATAAATCACATGATTATGTTATACATAAATTATTTAGTGGTCTTTGGACTTAAAATACCTTAATAAAAAAAATTCTGGTTCTAAGTCTAGGATCCCATTCTGGGTAGTAACTAAGTAACTGAATTGATTTTGAGGGTAGTTGAGAGCAGTTCTTCTCAAACATCAGTGTTCCTAAGGATCACCTGCAAAGCTGTTAAAACACGGTTCTTGGGCTCCCTCTCAGGGTCTGTAAATGCCATCTGAGATTTGCACAGCCAACACATTCTCACTGGTGCTGAGATTCTGGTCCAGGGACCACACTTGGACTAGGTCTGGCTGGAAAATTGAGTAAGATATCATTTTGGTGTTCAGGCTTTGCCAGCTGCAGTCATGAGACTAGAATTTGTTCTTTTTCTTTGATAATTTCTTGGTTCGATTCACTTCGAGATATATTTTGGAGCATCTTCTCTGTTTCAAACATGGTACCAAGGACTGTGACTGAAATTTAATCTTAATAACTTAAAAAAAAAATAGATGGTAAAAGTTCTCATATTGTTCTAAGCTGAAGTTCAAAAAAAAATGAGTTTTTTCCCTTCTGTTTTCAGGTTTTAAAGTTCTCCTGACTTTTTCCCCCTAACTTGATAGTAAACGATTTGATGCAGAGTCAATAATCCAAACATTAAAAAAAAAAAAAAAAAAAAAAAAAGGCAGGGAGGCTCCTGGATGGCTCAGTTGGTTAAGCAGCTCCCAGAGTCCCTGCTGAGCAGAGAGCCTGCTTTTTCCCTCACCCTCTGCAACCTGCCTCCACCCCCACGCCGCCCCCAGCCCAACTATTGATCTCTCTCACTCTGCATGGCCTTTTTATCTCAAATTTTAAAAAAAAAAATCTTAAAAAGAAAAAAAAAAGAACCCAAACCTTTCTTGCTAGGTTCACTGCTATCACCCTAGTCTGCTGGTCCAAATGACCAAACCATGAATCCTCTGTCATCTGTTCCAAGTGCAGCTTCCGAACGGGTCTCTCCATGTCAACAGGGACCCTGCAACACACCAGATACAAAAATACTCCACCATAAATAAAAAAAATAAAAATTAAAAAGAAAATACTCCACCATAAATAGGTAACTTCATTTTTCTGGTCACAATCCTCCAATGTTCTCACTTCGCCAAGAGTAAAGACAGTCTTTAGAAGCTCTGGCAAGACCCTGTCCACCTGCGCCCTCTTCGCTCTAGGGCTTTATCTCCCATTCCTCTCCTCTGACTCTCTCTTCAGGCACACTGCTTGCCTTGCTCTTTCTCAGACATACTAGTCATCTTACCCTCAGAACTGCTGCTCATGTCGCTCTTTCTTCATGGAATGCTGTTCCTCCAAATATTTACATGGCTTCCTTTCTCATTGCTCAAATCTTAGCTCAAATACCACCTATTTAGTAAGGCTCTCTGGCCACGTGATTTAGCATAATGACCCCCCCACCTGCCCATAATTTCTAACTACTTCCCTGTCTTAAGCTTCTCCTTAGGATTTATCAACACAGAGCATATCATATACCTTTACACTTCTTATCTGTTGCTTGTTTCCATATACTATGTATTTATATACATATATTTTATTGCTAGAACAGATAAGGGAGTCAAGAAATGTTTAGTACATGTCCATGTAATTTTTTTTATTTAATTCATTATTAAGCACAGGACTAGAAGTACTGCAAATAGTCATTGTGGTGGCCATGTCTCTTTGTGTGACTCCAGACTGAGTTTTCTTGCTTCTGGAAGTTTGTCCTAACCTGGCCCATTTCATTTCCCATATATACACTGGGTGCTTAATTTTTCTTATGTATATTGATAATATCTCATGTAATTTTCAAATGTATGATGAATAGTATGTATATATTTATGTTATTGGGATTTATTGGGTATATGGAATGGCCCCTACTGGATTGAGGATGAAATAGTACTTTTTAAAAATTATAACTTTTATCTTTGTTTAGAAACACAAAGGAGAAATCTTAATTAGGTGCAATTATTGATAGAATCAAAAAATATAAGGCCAAGCTTTATCCTATTTTTTTCCTTAAGATTTTCATAATGAATTAACTACTTCTAAAGAGCTGATATCAAACTCGTGGATCTATCTCATGGATGGGTTAACCCAGGGTGGATGGAAGGGATTAATTTTGTCTGGGCAGAACGAAAACTGAATATTGCTCATTAATCAAATCATGTATATCTAGTCTGTCTGAAGTCTTTTGGGAGACACAAAAAAATATTAAAATGTGATCTTGGCTTGTGAGGAATTTATAACCTAACTGGGAAATGGGTGTTTATGTGAACTAATTAGTTATCAATATGTGATAGAATACTGGATATGCTGTTTATAGCAGCAATATCCACAATAGCCAAACTATGGAAAGATCCTAGATGCCCATCAACAGATGAATGGGTAAAGAAGATGTGGAATGGATATACAATGGAGTACTATACAGCCATCAAAACACTGGAATCTTGCCATTTACAACGATGTGGATAGAACTAGAGGGTATTGTGCTAAGCGAAATAAGCCAATCAGAGAAAGACAATTATCATACGATCTCATTGATATGATGAATTTGAAAACCAAGACAGAGGATCATAGGGAAGGGGAGGGGAAAGTGAGACAAGATGACACCAGAGAGGGAGACAAACCATAAGAGACTCTTAATCTCAGGAAACAAACTGAGGGTTGCTGGACAGGAGAGGGTGGAAGGAATGGGATGATGGGTGATGGGCTTTGGAGAGGGTATATGGCGAGTGCTGGGAACTGTCTAACGCTGATGAATCACAGATCTGTACCCCTGAAACAAGTAATACACTATATATTAATTTTAAAAAAAGAATATTGGATATACTGATGTATATAATAAAGTGTTAAACTTTAACTATTTGATGTTAAAAATAAAGAGATCAATTTTGGCTTTTGCTTCAGTGACCCTGTTTTATCCAAGTATTGACTTTAATGAACCTGATCAGGCTGAATTGATCACTAGACTGAAGCTGGCTAAGAGTGGTGTCTACTGTTTACATGACCTGAGGGGTCCCCCTAATGGTTAAACAGTTCCCTGGAGCTCACGTGGGGCTTCTTAACAGAAAGAGGAGCTCCTCTGGTCCTGCTGGTCCTGTGTCTGATCCTCCTGGTCCCACCTCCTCTATGAAACTAGAACAATGACTTTTTAAAGTTTTATAACTAGCAGGTCCTACATCCTTCATCTTCCTTTTGGGCTTCTGTCTATAAATATTTGGAATGTTGACTCAGGAACAAATATGGACAACTGCTATTTTCGGCAGCCTTAGAGTTCTTTTTTTGTTTCAAAGTCTGGCTGCTAGCTTTTTAAGTTGCTTACAGTACTTTTGCTACGTATTCACACTCTCTGCTTTCTGACCTTTGGGAGATCTCTCCCACCTGCCTGCCACAATCACCAGCCTTCAGCAGCAATTACTTGTATCAATTTTCATGTTTTTAAATTGTCTATATATACAACTATGTAGATTTTTAAAAACAAAGTAGAGATCATATCAAGAATTATACAACATGACTTATTTTGGTTGTTATATATGGACAGATAATACTCTATTATCCATTTTCCTAACCAATTATTTTCCCCCAAAGCATCCCTAACCATGCATGTTAAGCAACATTAAAAATAGAATATGAGGGGCATCCGGGTGGCTCAGTTGGTTAAGTGGCTGCCTTTGGCTCAGGTCACGATCCCAGCATCCTGGGATCGAGTCCCACATCGGGCTCCTTGCCTGGCAGGGAGCCTGCTTCTCCCTCTGCCTCTGGCTGCCTCTCTGTCTGCCTGTGCTCGCTTGCTCTCTCTCCCCCTCTCTCTGACAAATAAATAAATAAAATCTTTTAAAAAAATAGAATATGAAAACATATATAAGTGATTTTTAAAAATAGCTGTGGTGTTTTGCCCCAAGTAATTTTTCACATATTGATGAGGAGGACAGTGGATTTGTAAGGCAGTTTGTCATGTTAATTGGGTTCAGATAACCTAGGATGTTTGTATTAAACTGAAAGAAAAGCAAAACTGCCTTTGATATCATAAGAGCTGTATTTTACAAACATGGAGTGTTTAAGTCAATATGAAAGAATGAAACTATGATGAGAAACAAAGACTTGTCTAATGCCTTGATCTTCATGGATCCTGAGAACTAGAGAATGTGGACATTGACCAAACAATCTTAAGAGTACAAATTAATTGTACCTGAAACTGATCTATTAATATATACCCATATTTATAAACATGAATTATACATCACAACATAGTATTGGAAGTTTTTTAAACAGCTCGCAGCACACAGTGAATGTGACAGCATCACTCCAAGGTTCTTGCAGGAAAGTGCTATCTAGTTTTACCTTCCAGTAGTGGTGACTTTGAAATATATTCATGAGTCACTCCTTTGCGAGACAGAGTCCAAATGAATCTTGGTTACTCTACTGGTGGGTATCAGAGATTGTGCCGGTGTGGGGTGGAGAGAGAGAGAGAGAAAGAGAGAAAGATTACATCATATATATGAACCAATTAACCCATTTCCAGAATTTGGCATTGCAAGCAGAAATATTTCTAGATGCTACAGTGTCCTTATTCACTAGAAATAATTTGATTTTTGCTTAATTCACATGAAGAACACATAATCAGTGACATTTTCTAGCTGTTTAAAAATCAGTAATCTTCAAAATGAAATGGCTGTTGTTTGACCAGCAGAGAACAGTTGGGTTGATAGAATTAGCCAAAAGCTTTTGGCCTGAGGTTGAACAAAACAGTTAAGTAGAAATGATAATGATTAAGGAGTTGTGTTGTGGTATTAATAATTTTGGTGCCCAATGGGTAGGTTTGCAACATTTTGAGTATTTTTCTTACATTTTATTCTTCTTATACATTTTTTAAGTTTAACTTAATTTTTTGTTTTATAATGATAGTTAATATCTTGATTATCATTTTTATATTATTATACTAACTGAAATGCCAAAAGTTGAAAAAATAAAAATATGCCAAACTGATAGTTCAGATTCTTAACAATCTATTAACAATTTATCACCTAGATTTAAAAAAATTTAAAGGTATTAGTAGTGTTTATACTAAAAGTGTCACAAAACTTCCTATAATGATCTAACATTAAAAATACATGGGGGGTGCCTGGGTGGCTCAGTGGGTTAAAGACTTTGCCTTCAGCTCAGGTCATGATCCCAGAGTCCTGGGATCAAGTCCCACATCAGGCTTTCTACTGGGCGGGGAGCCTGCTTCCTCCTCTCTCTCTGCCTGCCTCTCTGCCTACTTGTGATCTCTGTCTGTCAAATGAATAAATTAAAAAAAAAAATACTTGGAATTGGGCAAATAATACATTGTATGTTAATAAAAAAAAAAATACTTGGAACCTGTGTGCTCAACAGGTTAAGCCTCTGCCTTTCTGCTCAGGTCATGTTCTCCAGGTCCTGGGATAAAGCCCTGAGTCCAGATCCCTGATCAGTAGGGAATCTGTTTTTTCTTTCTTCCCCTGCCCCTCCTCCCTTCTCATTCTCTCTCTCTTAATAAATAAATAAAATCTTTAGAAAAAATTTTGGGGGCACCTGGGTGGCCCAGTGGGTTAAGCCTCGGCCTTTGGCTCTGGTCATAATCCCAGTGTCCTGGGATCGAGCCCCGCATTGGGCTCTCTGCTCAGCAGGGATCCTGTTCCTCTCTCTCTCTCTGCCTACTTGTGATCTATGTCAAATAAATAAATAAAATCTTAAAAAAAAAAGAAAAAATTTTGAAATACAAACGTTTGGGGATAACTTTTTCACCCAAGCTATTCTTATAATCAAATGTAAATTATTCAACTTGCTTCTGGTAAATTTTTATTCTAATAAATTTCTATCAGACACTTTTAAAAAAATCAAATAAGACCATTGCATTATTAAAGGGAATTAGCCTTTTCTGGGGGAATTAGTCATTTATGGTAACAATTCTTAGTTAATTGTGAATATTTTAATTTATTATATATAAATCATTTGTTAATGACTTAATATGAAAATTATTATAATTCTCCTTAAAACCATTGATTCATTTTTTAGAAGTAACTTATCATCAAATGATTAGTATTTCACAAATTGCCAACATTGAACTTTATTACCTTGTGCATTCTTAATTGAATGTATTGGTTTGGTATTATATATAAACTAATATTAAAGATGTAAATGATTTTCTAAGCTTTTTATTTTGAAAAATTTTAAACATACTTTAAAATTGAAATGAATTCCTACCTACCCATTACCAGCTCAATAATTACCAACATTTTCCCATTCTTACTTTATCTGTCTTATCTATTTTTTCTCCAATCTATTTTTCCCTAGATTTTAATAAAGCAAATTCCAGATACTGTATCATTTCATCTGTAAATATTTCAATACAAATCTCTAATAGGTAACAACTTTTAAAAAGCATTACTTAGTAATTGATTGCAACTATATTACAAAAAATGAATAATATCATATCATCTACTAATCCATCTATGTTCTATTTTCTTCACTTGTCTTAAAAAATGTCTTATTACAATCATTTGTTTGAATCAGCATCCAAGCAAAAACCATGCTTTGTTTTTGGTTAACATGCTTCTAAACACCTTTTTATAATGTTATATATTTGTTGAAGATTCTGGTTCATTTGTCCCGAAGAATTTCTCACAGTCTGGATATGGCTGCTCATATTTACTTATTCCTCTTTACCCATATTTCCTGTAAATTGGCAATTTACATATTTGATTACATTCAGGTTCAATTTTTGGAAAAAATATTTCATAAATGTTGCTGTAAATATAGCATCTTCCATTACATCAGGAGCATATCATAGTAGGTTGTCCCATTTGTAATGATATTAAGTTCAATCAGTGCATTAACGTGTTGCCAGTCTGATGAAGTTTCCCATCCAACTTTGACACAATGAGTTTGTGCCCAGTTATGGTGATGGATGGCCTAAATTGTGTATAATTTCATTGCAGGCTGCCATTAGTGATTTACTAAATCTACAATTCTTTCTGCATTTATTAGCGAAAATTCTTTGATAAAGAAAATTCTCACTCGTCAGTAATTCGTCACTATTGTAGGTTGACTTTCCTGGGAGGGAGACGCTGAGATGGAGATTGATGTGTAAGGCATTTATCAGGCAATACTCTTGGAAACATTATCTTTGGAAGGGAGTTTAAAATTTCCAGGTTCAACAAGCTAGGTATCCCTACCCTGTGGGTTACAATCACATTCTCACCCATACAAAAAACTGGCATTGGTGATGCAGAGCTGTGTTGGTTGGGATTTTAATCTTTGGAATTTTGGCTACTTTTATGGGCCTTGTTTTCAGTTTCTTTTGCCTCTGTCTTCCCACTGCAGAAGATGAGACATGCCTATATCTATCTATCTATCTATCAATAATCTATCATCTATCACAAGGAATGCATTATGGCTGATACATTCAGTTTTTGAAGGAAGGTTAATCATTCTCAGTCTTTATCTTTTTTTCTAGAGTGTCCCTTGAGCTCCTGCACTTCTGTTTCTGGTCATTAACTATTTCCCCCATGTTTCTCAAACGTCTGACACATGGCAAGTGTATTTGACACCAGCAAGTGTATTTCCTTCCAACAGTACACCAAACCCGTGAAAAGACGACCAGTTCCACTGCTACCTCGTGCCAGGGTCTGCGACCCAGGGGCCATCCACCAATGAGTTCTCACACCAAATGGAAAATACGGGATTCAGCTCTCTAATCCTGCCTTCCTATTTGCTTTCCCAGACCACACATGGCAATAACGGCTTGCAACAGGCTGAGAGTCTTTGGGGAAGTAAGCTAGGCGATGACGATTAATATCCAGGGCATTTATCAACGAGTGCTCGTGGGAGAACAAAGAGTAAGAGTGAAGAGGACGAAGCGGGCCTGCGGTCTCAGCCGTGTTTGGGGCTCTGGAGAGCTTTGGAGTTCGGGCAGCCTCCCAAGTTGTCCCAAGTTGAAGCAACAGGTTCTGTACAACCGTTACCCTGGAAATGTGTATACCATGAGCTAAATTATACATGGAAAAAGCAGAATAGATCATGCATAATCCTTTCCCTTTTTTTAAATCAATTTTTTTTGGGGAAACTTAGTAACTATTGAAGGTGACCAATGAGTGTTTACAAAATTTTCTTTTGGTATAATTACTGACTCAAATTTTATATATATGTGTAAGATCCCTCAGGCCTTTCCAGTCACTTCTATTGACGCTCAAACTGTTTCTTAAATTAGCCAGTGGGAGCTGCTTGAATTGTTTCCTCTGCGTCTTTGTTATGACCTTTACAATCTTTGAGTGCGTTCTCGCTTTTCAGCCTAAGATGTTGCAGGTTTATTTGACGGATTTTTCCGCTCAGACCTGGAATCAGTTTCCTGAGGAGGGAAATAAAGTTTAGAGACCAGAATTGGGGCCCTAGAGGAAGTCGCTGCTACTGGAAATTTTCAGTGGACAGGTATTTATATAATATGCATTTTTTAAAAGTAAATAAACGTAGGTGTCTTCGTTCAGACTACTATAACAAATACCACAGACTTGAGGGCTTAAGTAACATTTATTTCTCAGAGTTCTGGAGGCTGAGAAGTAGAAGACCCAGGTACCAGTAAATTTGGTGTTTGGGAAGAACCTGCTTCCTGCCTTGTGGAGAGCCACCCTCTTATGGTGTCCTCGCGTGGAAGAGAAAGAGATCATCTCTTCCCTGTCTCTTCTTTTGAGGGCTCCATTCTTAGGACCTAATCACTTCTGAAAAGTTCCACCTCCAATTACCACCATGTTGGGGATTAGGGCTTCAACACATGAGTTTTGGGGGGAAACATTAAGTCCATAACAATGAGAATACAAATTTTTTCAGAAAAAGAAAAATCAAGAGTCCATAATGATATTTCCATTTCAAATATATGATTACTATATATTATTTTACTTGGCTCTATACTTTTCTTCTCACATTTTCTGTTACTAAAAATCTTGGAGACATGATATGTACATAATTACTTATTTGATTTATCCTATACCATAAACATGTAATAACCTCAAAAGAATAATACCAACATTATCATTAACAATAAAGCTACTGAATGCAGTTTATGATTTATTTGGTAATTTTTATCCCTACGATATATCTCACTCATGATAGACTCAAAAAGTATTGCATTTTAAAGTCACTTGAAATAATACTTCTCTGTGTTGAGTCAAAACTTGATATGCAATTAGATTCTTTTTTTCCCATTTTATGACTTTCAAAAAATGCTTAGCTTTTTATTTCAGAAATAATTATTTTTTTTATTACATAAAATATTTCCAGGGTTCCAGTATAAATATATATACAGACATTCCATTTCTATTCCTGTTTCTTTCCCCATAGTACCATTTTTAAATAGCTTTTGGTTTATCTTTCCATCGTGTCAAAACACAAGTAAATTTATATTTGTGTTCCATATCTGAAAGAATTCTTTAAAATTGAAAATTAGAAGGACTTTCAAACATAGTCATATAGTTAGGTGGATGGCCTGGTCCTGGAGTTACATGGCTGTATTAGATGGAAGCTTACTTCATCTTGTACCAATGAGGACTCCCAGAATAGAACGTCTAATCAGAGAAAGCAAAGACTGTAAATCTTCAAGGAAACATATGTGCAATATTATAACAAAAATGGAATATCAGTTCATATTCATAGAGTGCTTTTCAGTTTATATGGCAAACTTATTATGAATAGATTGATTGAAGTATAATTACCATAAGGTGTTAAATTTGATTAGAAGACAGTGATTCAACAGTTATGTATCCTACAGCAGTTCTTTTTTTAAAAAATAGATTCCTTAAAGATTTTATTTATTTATTTGTGAGAGACAGAGAGAGAGCACAAGCAGGGGGAGTGGCAAGCAGAGGGACTCAGGTCTGGATCCAGGTCCGTGGGATCGTGACCTGAGCCGAAGGCAGATGCTTAACAGACTGAGCCACCAACAGGGCCCCAATAACCTGGTGTTTTTACCTTTGTTTTACAAATTGGAAACTGAGGCATGGGGATGAAGGTCCTTTGCCTAAGGCCTTATCGAGTTCACACAGCTGATTACTGACAGATAAGAGAAAAATTTAGGTTGTCTGCCTCCAGCTCTGCATTTTAATGACCCTGACTGTCAGATTCCTTGCAAATATGCTTGAGTTTTAATCTATGTCTTCTGTAGTCATCGTAAATTACTCCCAATTCACTTTTAGGAGTAGGAAATCCTTGATTCCATTTCTGTAGATCCACAACTCAAAATAACATCAAGTAAAGTCTTTGAAAAGTTCTGTATTTTGGTATTTGTCTAATGTTGTATCTCTTAATGTTTCCCGATTTTACAAGACCGCAGAACATCTTCTACCTCAATGAGCCTGAAAAGGTGTTAAAATCCTAAGACTTGTTACTGTTTTAAGTGTGGGTTAATCCACTTAATGGCAGGTTCAATCAGCAGTTGTTTTCCTGACATAAACCATGTCCCAGGATTATATACGACTTTGATAAACATCTATGGCTTGTCAGAGCTAAACTTTGAAGATCAGTTGTGTTATGGTTTGATCGATCTTTTAGCAATTGGACAATAATGCAAATAATTTTTAAAAAATAAACATTTGTTAGACATATTTTTTCTCTTAAGAAAATTCACCCATATTTAGTTATACACGAACAAGAGAATCTGCAACAGCCAGCGGTGTTTCTGTGTGCTCCTAGCAACAAGAAACCACGACAGAGCAAGGCCTGAAACCAGAACCTTCTGCATTTTCTCAGCTGTGATGACGTACGTTAGTGCTAGACATTAATGAGCCTGAAGACATAAAGAAGAAGTATTTACCATTGGAAAATATGCTCCACACTAAAACAAAGGTAAGCCTAAAGCCAAACAGAGTATAATATGTGGAACTATAAAGCCTTGGGATTTCTGGAAATTTTTTTGTACGAAGTAATAAAAAATAAACACTGCAATTACTTGAGATAGCACATATTCTGTTTGTCTCCATTTTTTATTATTTTTATTGTGATTATTTCAAGTCAACTGACCTATTTTTTTTTAAATAGGAAATACTATTTTGAAGAAAAAGGAGGCTCTATTTTTATTTATTTATTTATTTTAAAGATTTTATTTATTCACTTGACAGAGATCACAAGTAGGCAGAGAGGCAGGCAGAGAGAGAGGGGGAAGCAGACTCCGCGTGGAGCAGAGAGCCCGATGTGGGGATTGATCCCAGGACCCTGGGATCATGACCTGAGCCGAAGGCAGAGGCTTTAACCCACTGAGCCACCCAGGTGCCCCTAGGAGGCCCTTTTTAAATTGGAATTTTTTTCTCCAGTCTTAATTTCTGAAAAATTTCCTAGAGAATTTAAAATTTTTAAAAAGTATAGTTATATAGAGAGGTAGAGAAAATCTCTGGGGACTTATATGACCCTCTGGGGGGGTAAACTGAAAACATTGTTTTCTTGGATGAGTTCTTAGACAGTGGGGCAATTAAATAGGATGGACTTTTTTTTTTTTTTTTTGTAAGGTAATTTTAATTCACTCGTTCACCAAGGACCACAAAATTACTCTATTACTTTCTCTGGATTCTGATAAGCTCTGTGGGAAATACAATCCAGATGAGGAGAATTCAAGGTCCACACTTGCTGTTGTCAATGGAGTAACGATCTAGCAGGATTACAAGGTATATATGATTGCTATAAGATTAGTATTCATAGGGGCACTTGGGTCACTCAGTCAGTTGAGCATCTGACTCTTGATTTTGGCTCAGGTCATGCTCCCAGGGTCATGAGATTGAGCCCCGTGTTGGGCTCTGTGCCTGCGCATGAAGCCTGCTTAAGATTTTCTGTCCCTCCTTCTCCCTCTGCTCCCCGCCCCCGCACCTTACTCTCCCTCTTTCTTCCTCTGTCTCAAAGAAAAAAAAAAAAAAGACTAGTATTGATATAAGGGGAGCAATAAAGTAATTCATTATGATGAAGCACTGAGTGGATTTTAGAAAGCTATAGGCATATATATATCTATATATATAGGAAGGCTGGAGAAGTGTAAGAAATTTTTGTGGTGATGATATTTGAAAAATGAACAAACAAAAACCTTGGGTAGTTGGAAAACTCCTGTTTGCAGTGTATGCTTTTTTTTCTTCCCTTTTTGTCCTGTTTCCTTTTCACTTGCTGTAGATGGCTTATCTCGCATTCATGCAGACCATGTTGCAAGTCGTTTCATCTAGTAAACTGAAAATGTTTGCTTAAAAAAGAAAAATAGGGGCTCCTGGGTGGCCCAGTCGTTAAGGGTCTGCTTTTGGCTCAAGTCATGATACCAGAGTCCTGGGATCGAGCCCCGCATCTGGCTCTCTGCTCCTCGGGGAGTCTGCCTCTCCCTCTTCCTCTTGGGCTGCTTGTGTTGCAGCAAAACAGCACAAATTGTTGTGTTGTTGCAAAAAAGATTGTCTCAAAATTAAAAAAATCAAACCATTATTATAAAGGACTTTACCAAAAACTGCTATATTTCCCCCATCCCATTTGCTGGAAGTCAATAAGTGCATCTAGCACTTTGTGTTCATGTCAATTGTCAGATCAGAGCATTGTAACGCAAAGCAAAAAGAAAAAGAGAGGAAAAAAGAAAAAGAAAAGAGAGAAACAAAAAAAGGAAACCCCTAAACCCCCACCCCCCAACTGTGCAACACTAACTCCAGAGTTCAAATTCAAAAGAAGAGAAAGTGGCCATTGAAAGAGGTGATGGTTATGGTTTCACTGACTTGTGGAGCATAAGGAATAACTTGGAAGACATTGGGAGATGGAGAGGAGAAGTGAGTTGGGGGAAATCGGAGGGGAGACGAACCATGAGAGACTGGGCTCTGAGAAACAAACTGAGGGTTTGGGAGGGGCGAGGGGTGCAGGTTTAGGTGAGCCTGGTGGTGGGTATTATGGAGGGCACGTATTGCATGGAGCACTGGGTGCGGTGCATAAACAATGAGTTTTAGAACACTGAAAAAAAATTAATTTAAATTAAAAAAAAAAGATGATGGTGACAATAATCCTATGAATTTGTTTTTGATTTCTCTCCTTCTGGGGGATAAGTGGAGATTTATAGCTACAGGTTAACCATGTGAGCCCCTCATAGAGTCCATCCCCTGAGGTGACACAGGAGAGTTACACATATCAGTTCCTGTCCCGAATCCAGGTCAGGTTCAGTTTCTCCTGGATCTCGTGGGGATTCATGGCATCAGGCAGGTCCTGTTTGTCGGTGAAGATGGGGATTATGGCGTCCCTCATCTCCAGGTCATTGATAATTTGGTGCAGCTCCTGGCAGCCTTATCGATGCGGTAGAGAAAGCTTTCCTTAAAGGAAGACTGTGTTAGCAGAGGCCAGGAGAAAATAGCCCCTGGGTGGTTCAGGAGATGAGTAATAGCAAAGGTTGACTGTAGGGCACAAAAGTACGATGGGAGAAACTGATAGCAATTGTTGATGCACGGAAAAGGACACAATTTTATCTATATAGCACTCGTGTTCAGAGTGTTTAAACTGAACCTAATCATTTGAAAAACTCAAATTGTAGAACATTCTGGAAAACAACTTGTTTGAATCTTAAAAAATATATCAATATCATAAACAACAAAAATGGTTGGGGAGCTCTCCCAGATTAAAGAGACATGACAATTAACTGCAACGTGAGATCCTTGATTGTAACCTAGAGAGGAAAAATAAATGACAAATGAGCAGCAAAGGACATTTGATAATTGGGAAAATTTGAAACTAGACTGTCTATTAGATAATGGCATTGTCTTCGTGTCATAGTTCCTGAGTGAATTAATTGTATTGTGACGTAGCAGAAGACCTTTGTTCTTAGAAGACGTCCACTAAGGTGCTTAGGGAAGAAATGTCACGATATCTGCAAGGAATTCTCAAATGTTTCAGAACATCCCCCACCTCCCATATTACAAGAGAAATAAATACAGCAAAAAGTTAACATTAAGGAATCCAGACAAAGGGCATATGAATGTGACTTTTACTGTTTTTACTTTTCTGTTGATTCCAAGGTTTTCAAAATAAAAAGAAGGAAAATAAAATGTCTATTAACATTTGGGTATTCACAATTTTTTGTTTTCAACTTCTTTTATATACTTGCTATACATTGAATAGATGTTGTAAATGGCCTCATGATTAGATCATTCTGAGTTTGTGGTGATCATTATTGTAGAAGTATTTGCTTTATAATTATCACTAAGAAATTTGTTAACGTCGTGTGATCTCATTATAGAAAATAACTGCTCTGGATAACTATGTGCCAATATTTTTTTTAAAGATTTATTTATTGATTTTTGAGAGAGAGAGAGAGAGTAGGAGCAGAAGGAGAGAGAGAGAATCTCAAGCAGATTCCCTCTGAGTGCAGAGGCCAACGTAGGGCTCAAGAACCCGAGATGATGATCTGAACTGAAATCAAGAGTTGGATGTTCAACCAAATGAGCCACCCAGGTAGCCCAATAATTTTTTTTTTTACCTTGAGTGATAATCTCATGTAGCACAAGTAGTCTTTTATTTATTTATTTTTTACAAGTAGTCTTTTAAAAGGGTTCTAACCTTTACCACCATTATAAAATATTTTCTTGTGAATATCTCACTTATTTATTTATTTATTTATTGGTCAGAGAGAGAGAGAGAGTGAGAGAGAGAGAGAGAGAGCACACACGAACAGACAGAGCGGCAGGCAGAGGCAGCAAGAGAAGCAGGTTCCCCACTGAGCAAGGAGCCCAATGCAAGACTCTATCCTAGGACCCCGGGATCATGACCTGAGCTAAAGGCAGCGGTGTAACCAACTGAGCCACCCAGGCATCCCTCACTTTTGTTTTTTAACCGTTCATGTAATAGCATAGATTAATTTGTTATAAAATGTATAACTCAATACCAATTTATTGAAAGATTTTCTTGGATTTACCATGTGGTTACATCTCAATAAACCCATTGTAAGTCGAAAATGCATTTAATACACTTAACCCACCAAACATCATAGCTTAGATTAACCTACCTTAAATGTGTGCAGACAATTCCATTTTTCTACAGTTGAGCAAAACCAACTAACACAAAAACTATTTTATAATAATGCGTTGAACATCTCATGAAAATTATTGGATCCTGTACTGAAAGTGAAAAACCGAACGGTTATAAGTGTATTGGTTGTTGACTCTTATGATTGTGTAGCTGACTGGGGGTTGGGTGGGACTTGGCGCTGCTGCCCGGCATTGTGAGAAAGTATCTATCACATTTCATGAGCCTGGAAAAAGATAAAGATTCTAAATTTGATGTATTGTCTCTACCGAATTCATATAACTTCTGTACCATTGTAAAGTCAAAAACCAGGATAAGTAAGGGATGGTCTGTGTATGTGTTAAACGCCTATAACTTGGGCAGGGCAGTTCTCGTCGCCAAAGAATATATGATGACTGGTTTACTCCAGAAAATGTTGGGCAATCAGGGGATGATGATATTCATCTGCCTTAGAAACCATGAGAAAGGTTCTGTGATTTTTTGACAACAGTTAAGTTTGGAAGAAAGATACTTGGATAAATTCCATTGAAACCAAAGATTTGGGTTGTTCCCAAGGAATTATGGCTTCCAGAAACTACCAGCTATGGATAATTCTCCTTATTTAGAGTTGTACTAAGTGCGTTCCCCTTTAATCATTCCGTCAAAAGTTTTGGCCATTACAGTTCTTTGGTAACCTGTTCTCTGCTGGCATCTGAAAGAAGTCGCTTTTTATAGGCTTTCCATCTACTGTGATGATTAATACCAGCTCAGAATGCCAGTAGTTGTTTTCTTAAAGGAGTTTGTGGGTGTGTGCTGACTCATTCACCGTCTCACATCCTGTCTGCACCGTGATCTTAAGCATGCGTTTTCAACAGGACTGGCCAGGTCAGTGCCCGGCTGTCACCATGAAACAAAACCAAGGTAAATGTTTCACAAGCTAAAAAGTTGCTGTGGACGTGCCATACTCCAAATAATATATCTGCCATTTTGTATGAGAGTTACCATTTTACTTCATCTGGTTTTGGCTTCTGTGGTGGAAAAGTTAGCATTAATAGAAAATTCATCTCACTGTTCAACAGGGTCCAAATAACAGAGCCTCAAAATTAAAGCAAAATTGGCATTATTGTAAATGGAAATCATGGTTCATATTACCTTACAAACCTGATAATCAAGGAGGAATTGATTGGAATTAACTTCTTTAAAACATTCAGAATCCTGATCTTTCCTAGAGTAGGACACATAGAAATACAAAACAAACCCCTAAAACAAAACCACAATAGTGAGGAAAGGTTTCATAGACAGGATGGGATTTCAGAAGGTAACAGAGGATCAAGTGTTCTACCTTCTGTGGAGCAGGGTTGGCTCCAGACTTGGCCATGCCATGGAGTGTTCCAAAGTAAGAGTTGTAGCAAGTGAATCAAGTGTGTTTTGAGTTGGAATATCATACACTAAAGAAGAGAATAGCCATATAGAATTAGGAAAGGCAAGATCTATGGACTTAGAAGAATGATTTTAATCTACACAATATTATAAAAAACTACTAAAGAATTTAATTTCAGAAAGAAGATGCTGGGGAAATCAGTTTGAATAATTAAAATTGATTATTTCCAACTGACTTTCCATACTTATTGGAAATTTATGGTGAAATTCCTAATTGGGGGGCTTGGCTGTCTCAGTTGGTGGAACACGTGACTCTTGATCTTGGGCTTGTGAGCTGGGACTCCACTTTGGGTGTAGAGATTACTTAAAAATAAAATGTTAAAAAATTTTTTAAAAAGGAAAGTCCTATATACATGTATTTAAAGAGTCTAAAAATGAATGATGCTTTCATTTCAATGTTAGAATTAGAAAACACCCCCCAGCAAATTAAATCCAAAGAAGATAAAAAGAAGAACACCATAGATTAGCAGGAAAAGATTAATTGAATAGAGGAAACACACAGGGATTAATAAAGTCTAAGTTGCTATATTAAAAAGATTAATAAAATTGTTAAACCTTTAGCAAATATTATATATAATGGTGAAAGATGAAAAACTTCTCCATTCACATCAGGAACAAAGCTAGCATGTTACTGTCACTGCTTCATTTGCTAGTATACTGGAGGTCCCCAGCAATGCAGTAAGAAAAGGAAAAAAAAATAATATTAGCAAAATAGGAAATGAAATTGACATTGTTTGCAGAAGATATAATCCTATGTACAGAAAATTCAGGAGATTTTACACATAATTAGTATCAACTAAGTAAAGAATTTGGCAAGCTTACTGATTACAGCCAGGGTATAGAAATAATTGTATGAATATATACCAATAACAGTTAGAAATTAAAATTTAAGAACAAGATACTATTTAAAGGAGTATAAAAAATCCAAATGCCTAACTCTAAATATGTGCAAGAACTCTATGTAGAAAATTATAAAACATCTTTTAGGAATTAAAGGAAACCCAAACAATATCAAATTCATGGATTGTAAGATTTAGCTTTGTAAAGATGGCAATTTTAAAAAGACTTATTAGTGATATTCAGTTTAAATTCCAGCAGATTTTTGTTGTCCTATGTTTGGTTTGTTAACTTGTGTGCATGTGTGTATGTATAAATTAAAAAGCAGCTTGAATTTCAAGGTTGAGAGTCAATTTTTTTTTTTTTACAATCTCACATATTTTCCTTGTATCTTGGAAAATTCATAAACCCAGTACCGTGCCGACAGCACCTAATGGGTAAAATGGCTCTTTTATGGAACCCTAGGCTCATGGTATTTTCACTATGATACCACGGTGTGCTTCTGCCTCCGTTCTAATGACTCATAGACTGTTTAATTCTCTTCTAAACTAAAAAAGAATTATGCATCTGTCGTTGAGTTGTTATTATTGTTATTATTATTTTTAATATAACATTATGTTATGATAAGATAATAGTAACATAATAAATGTTATATAATATAATATATAATATAACATTTATTATGTTATATTATACTTAATATTATTATAACATAATAACATAATGTAACATTATTGTGTTATTATTATTATTGTTATTATTGTTGTTATTAATTCTCTGAACCCATGAAGTTAAAATAAACACATGGTATTTTAACTGAAATTTGTGACTTTAGGTATTAAACATATATATTCTACCCTCTTCCTTGGTTGCTAGAAGCCAACATGTTTGAAAAACACAGCTTCTACCCACATTCAAAGAGCAAACCAAGAAAGTACTGCGGGCCTAATACTGATTTTTCACTGTACTTGTCTTCCCTCTAGTGGTTGAAGAGCAAAGTCCAGAAAAGGATCCAGTAGGGAAGAATCAAGTGATTCAATTTTGAGACACGATTATTACTATCTTTAAGTTTACCCTGGCTCTCTGTGTAACGTATTACCAGATTTAGAAATCTAGTATCAATGTCGGTGGTGTAGACATTAGCATACACCTGCTCAGTGCTGTTACAGAGAGTGTTGTAAAGTGTGTAAGATTTTTATCTTAATCCTAAGCTAAAAGGCTAATAGCAAAATGATTTATACATTGATAAAAATAACAAAAATAACAATGGCAATAACTAAGAATAATAACTAAAGATGAAATTTATTGAGCAGTTACTCACTGTGCTAAGCAGTTTTCACACATCATCTTTTATCTATGCAGCAAGCAGTTCCACTTCTGGAACTGCTTGCTGCATAGTGTTCATTTTACAGGTAAGGAAACTCAGATATTGTGCTGAAGCAACAGAATTGACAAATATACATACAATAGCTAATGTTTTATTGTTTTTTTCTTTTTAAGATTTTATTTATCTATTTGACAGACAGAAATCACAAGTAGGCAGAGAGAGAAAGAAGAGGAGGCAGGTTCTCCGCTGAGCAGAGAGCCCCATGTGGGGCTCAATCCTAAGACGCTGGGATCATGACCCAAGTGGAAGGCAAAGGCTTAACCCACTGAGCCACCCAGGCACCCCTGTCACTTTTATTCCAAAGCACAGCACATCCCACTATCTTGGTATGATTGCACGATGTCATTATTACTTCTGTGTTAGAAAAACATGGAACCTACACACACACACACACACACACACACACACACACTTTTTCCTCACACTTTTGTCAGGATGAAACCCAGATTCAAAGAGAAATGAATTGAAGATGACGCTCTTCTGTTGTTTCTTGAGTTGAGTCGACTTCCGAGGCATGGGATAAAAAGACGCACAATCAAAATACAGCTCTCCTGCTTACGCTCTTGCAGGAAAAACAACTATATGTTCACTAATACTTAGAAGCTTGCCCGACAAAGGGAGCTAATGGCATTGTTGTTACTGGAATAGGAATGCAGATGGCATATTTACCTACTCAGAGCAGAGGGAATATGGTGCAGTATAGACAGAAGATGGCAAGAAACAGATGCTATTCCTGTCTGTCCGCTGGACTCGCCAAGCCACCACTCCATCCACGTGTTCACCAGGCATGGTTCTCCAGCTTCAGAGGTGGCTATGGATCCCCATCAGGCCAGTCTGATTTCTCACTTTGGGAAAGAGAACCTTGACAAAGGATGTGTAGTGACGGCAGATAGTTGTGGCTGAAGAATTTGGGCGGTGACCTTTGAGGGCAGTCTTTTGCTGACTCTGCTTCAAAGAAATGCCCATGCTTCCTATGGAGATTCCTAAGGATATCCCGATTTTTGTCTCTTCAAGGCAGTTTTTTCAGATATATGTATCTGAATTTATATATAATATACATTCACACACGTGTATCTGAAATATATATGGCAGGATGACAATATTGGGCTTTGTTCTCATTCAAGAGTGTATTAGAAGCACTCAGAGAGCTTTTTAAAAACTTATAACCTAATGCTACACCCCTGGGAGTTGGATCTGAATAGATAGAGTGGGGCTCAGAAATGCACTTTTTGAAAATTCTCTGGCATGATTCTAATACTTGCCCTAGCTGTGAATTAGCCTAAAACGGAGAGTGCTGTGATCTCTTAATGAGAAAGCTGACAGAAGAGAGTTGTAACGGCAAGTCGAATAAGATTATGCCATGAGTTAGTAATGTCAGTTTCATGGATTAGAAACAGCTCATTTGAATTGTAGGAGTTGGAGAGTTAAAAATGTCAGAATTAAGAACGTAACGTTTTTAGGGAAATTAATTCTTGCTTTTTGAAAGGCACCTGGCATTTTTAAGGAGTACCTATAAAAGAGCAAAAGTGCCTCCAAGTGGCCAAAGTCTAAATTACATTTTAGTGAAAGGAAGATCTGCATTGAAAAAACCTAGCAGAGAGGAATGGATTTTTGGAGTCTAGGATTTTTTTTTACTTGAAGATATTGGGAACTGCAGTTTGAAAAGGAGATATGGATTCAATGAGGTATTTCTTTTACCTGAAATTGCTTGCAAAAATTGGCAATGAATTATTTTCATGCTTAAACCTCAAGTATGCGAGGGATACCTTAGAAGCTCCACATTGCACTTTTAATTAGGTTTTCTTGTTCAAAAGTGGACTGACCTCCCTAGACCCACTTTCCATTGAAATTCAATGGGATACCTTTAGGGGATACTGAAAAATAATCACACATTTTATGAGTCTTTATTTGTTTATTAATTCAGCTGTTTTGTGTCACAATTGCTTTGGGCATCAGGATCGCAGTGGTCAAATAGATGTAAAAGAGCTCGGTCTTCAGGAATGTGGGTGGGGCCTGTGTGGAGAGAAGGCAAATGATACTAAGTCTTACCCAGTTTAACTCACCATCACCCCCTTATAATAAACACAATCAACACAGATCCTTTGCAGCTCAGAAAGACACTTGGAAGTGTGATAGAATCTCGTGAGAGTGCTGGCAACTTTAGATAGGATTCGCAGGGATGGACTCTTAGAATTGCCATTTGAGTTAATATATGAAAAAAAAGTGAGCTTTATGGAAAATTGGGAAAGAGCAATGCAGTTAGAAAAAAGAGCAAGAGGGGAAGAACTGGGCATGCTTATAGGAAGAGGACAGAAACCAGAATAGCCAATACAGGTGAGAAATGGGGCAAATGGACCAAGACAAGGCCTACATGAACCAGATCTTGTCCACTGCACTTTACTCCGAGTTCACTGGGAAGCCATTGAAGGATTTTGAGCAGTGGGATGTGGACTGATTCAACCGGATTTACATTTTTAAAAAGTCACTGCTACGAGGGGTTATTGATTGGAAAGGAGCAGGAGGCTAAACAAAGAGATCCTCTAGGAAGCTATTGCAATAGGTCAGGCAAGAGAAGATGCTGGCTTGAACTCAGATGGTAGAAATGGAGATGGAGTGAAGTGGACAGATTCAAGACAAATATCGGAGGGAAAAATTGATGGGTCGTGTTAAAGACTTAGATGTGAGGGATAAAGGACAGAATGAGGAAGGCTCTGTCCTATGTCTTGAGTAACTAGGTGGAGGGAGGTGCCCTTTACTGCAAGAGGTAATACAGAATTAGAAGTCGGGATGGAGTAGGAAAGCAAGTTTTCTATACCACACCATTGGAGACGCATGTGGTATATATGCTGAAATGTCAATCGGCAGCTAGCTATAAAAATTAGCACTCAGAATAGAATTAGCAGCTAGAGCTATACATTTGGCAATTATAAACTAAGCATATGTGTTATTTAAAGCTGTGGAAATGAACGAAGTGTTCTAAGAGGCTAGAGAAACAAAACTTGATCTGAACCTGGGAATTATAACTTTTTAGATCAGGGGGTTGCTGTAAAGTCATCAAAGATGTCAGAGATGAGATACGGTGAAAAACAGAAGAGTATGATGCTGCAGAATTAAAGGATAGTGCTTCAAGGAAGGAGTGGCTAGTTTTATGGAATGTTCCATGTGAACTAAGAATGGAAAAGCATCTACAGAGTTTGGCAGCACGGAATTGTGAGAGCTCGACAAGAACGTTGTCAGTAGTGTGATGTGGAGGAAAGCCAGATTAGAAGAGGTTGAAGAGTGAAGACGGAATATTGAAAATAAAAATTTCCAAGAATTTTACTGTAATAGGGAATAATGAAATAGGTGTCAACTTGACATTTTCAAGTAATTCTTTTTCCAAAATGGGAGTTATAAAAGAACGTTTTTGTAATGAATGGATCAACATCTTAATAGAGAAAAGCATCACTAGAAAATAGATGATGTAGGGATCAAGTCCTTGACAAAGTAAAAGGAGATGGCAACTGACGTGTACACATAGGGAGGGGCTGGGCCTTTTGTATAAAAGAGGCAGAAATGACAGAGACTGTGGGTGTAGACACGGATCATATTCATCCTAAGCTAATTCTGCTCAATCACCTTTCAAAATTTAAAAAAATTTTGAGTTACGAGGTCACATTCTTTGCCAAAGTTTGCTCACATTTTCCAAAACTTGGGAAATACTTGACTAACTAAACTTTCTTTACCATGGGACTTTTCAGACTTTTTGGTCTGCTCATGTGTATTTAAGGAATTAATAGAATGCAACAAATCCAAAACTGATTTGACCATGTAAGCCCTTTCTTGTGAACTGCCCTTTATATGTGGGAAGACATCTTCAAATAACATACTTTAGGAGATTCTGAATAATCAAAAGGACTAGTGTTCCTTTTGTTAAAACTGATTTTTAAATAGGCCTTATTCTTTATATTTTCATAAGTCCTATTTCTTTGGCACTCAAATAAGCTGAAGAGAAAGGAGATTATATGGTAAATATGTGGGGACATGTTATTTTTAGCCATTCCTTGACCTTTTTCTTAATAAACTAAACACTAACAATGTAAGAACTACTTTTTACCTGATACAGTTTGACTAATAACTACCTTTTTCTTTGTTGTTACCATTTTCTATTTGTTTGCTATTTGTTGCTCTTGTTATTTGTTCCTATTTTTTGTTCCACTCTTTTACTGCCTTCTCTGATTTTAGTTGAACATTCTATGAAAGTTTATTTTCTTTCTTTTCTTCATGTATCAGTTACAGCTCTTGTAAATTTTTTTCAGTGGTTGTTTTAGGGTTCTCAATATACATTTATAATTAATCCAAGTCTTCTTTTTTAAAAAAATATTTATTTATTTAGAATGCACTTGAATGAGGGGCAGGGGCAGAGGGAGACAGAGAGTCTCAAGCAGACTTTGTGCTGAGCACAGAGTCTATATGGGGCTCGGGCTGGATCTCAAGACCCTGAGATGTTGACCTGAGCAAAAATCAAGAGTTGGACACCTAACCGGCTGAGCCACCCAGTCACCCAATCCAACTCTACTTCTGAGTAATGATATACCACTTCATAAGACAGTGTGAATACCTTATAATAATAACAAAACAGTCCTAATTCTTCCCCTCTGCCTCTTGTATCATTGCTATTATTCATTTCACTTACACATGAACATTTAGAAACATGTATGTACACAAGACATACATAAGGGTATGCAATTGATACTTTGTTGCTATCATTTTGAACAAACTGTTATCTGTTAGATCAATTAAGAATAAGAGAATTTGTTTTGTTTTGTCTTCACTTATTCTTTCTTCAGTGCTCTCCTTTCTTTATGTAGATATGAGTTTCTAACCTATATTATTTTCCTTCTTTCCAAAGAATTTCTTTTGACATTTCTTGCAAGGCACGTCTACTGGCAACAAATTCCATCAATTTTTGTTTATTTGAGAAAGTCTTTATATCTCCTCACCTTTGAAGGATAATGTTGCAGCATACAGAATCCTAGGTTGGTGGTTTTTTTCTCTCCACACTTTATTTCAGTCCACTTTCTTCATGCTTGCCTGGTTTAGAAGGCGATGTTAGATATAATTCTTATCTTTGTTCCTCTACAGGTAAGGTCTCATTGTTTTCTGCTTTCTTTCAAGACTTTTTATCTTTGATTTTTTTGTAGTTTAGCAATGATATTCATAGGTATAGATTTTTATCCTGCATGGTATTCTCTAAGATTTTTTTGTTTGTGGGTAGGTGTCTGACTTTACTTTGGGGAAACTCTCAGTCATTATTGTTTCAATTTTTTTTTTTTCTGTTTCTTTTTCTTTCTTCTTCTTCTGGTGTTACTGTTATCCATATGTTAAACCTTTTGTAGTTGTCCCACAGTCCTTGGATATTCTGTTCTATTTTCTTCAGAAAGTCTTCTCTTTGCTTTTCAGTTTTGAAGGTTTCTACTGAAATAACTGCAAACTCAGAGATTTTGTCCTTCTGTATGTCCAGTCTACTTATAAACCCACTGAAGGCCTTCTTCATTTCAATTACAGTATGTTTAATGTTTAGCACTTCTTTTTGGTTCTTCTGTAGGAGTTCTCTCTCTCTGCTTACAATACCCATCTATTCTTGAATGATGGCTATTTTAATCATTAGAGCCCTTTGCATATTAATCCTAGTTGTTTTAAATTCCCAGTCTGATAATTTCAACATCCCTGCCATGTCTGGCTCTGATGTTTGCTCTGCCTTTTCAAATTGTGCTTTTTTTTTTTTTTTTTTTTTGCCTTTTGTTATACTTGGTGTGCGGGGTACACGGACCTGTTGTAAATAGGCCTTTAGCTATGTGATGGTGAGGTGTGAGGGGACAGGAATCATTCTATAGTCCTGTGATTAGATCTCAGCTTTTAAGTGAGACTATGCTTTTAGACTATAAAATTCACAAGAATTTCTCAGTTTTTTTCCTCCCCTTTTCTGTGGACAGAATGTCTAGAGGCCTGGAGTTGGGTATTTCCTTCCCTTAGGTCAGTTAGACTCTGATAATACCCCTCCTCCCCATCAGATTAGGCACTGATTAACTAGTTTGCCCTGAGGGCAGGGCTTGTTAGGAAGGGAGTGGAGTGCTCTGGTATATTTCAAGATGGCTCCCGTTCCCTTCCCCCAACTGGAGGCCCAAGGAGAGTTTTCTCTGATATTTACTATGGGAACCTGGTTGAGTTCCTGGAGGTAAATGTCACAAGTGGAGGAGGGAGTCCCCTATGACTGTGTAAATGGGAGTTTTTAACTCTTAGACTTGTTCCCATTGAGTCTCCTGCAATTTGTTAATGAACGTGCAGGGTCTCCTGCCCCAGCACTAGTTCCCATTGTTTCAGCTCTTGTGCTTCTGCCTTGCCTCCCTATTTAACTTTTGTCTCTTCAGTCTTGGGTGCAGTGATTTGCCCTGTGTCCTAATCTCTCTCACGGACCCAAAAAGAGCTGTTGATTTTTAAGTCGGTTCATATTTTCACATGTTGTTAGTATGGCATGGCAACTTCTAAGTTCCTTACATGTAGCACCAAAAACCAGTCTCCAAACCCCCTTTATTATTTCATACCATGTCTGGTATGAAAATCCCCTTATTTATAAACAAATAAAAATGCATTATAATCAAATATCACCTGTGCTTTGAATGTAGTAAGTTTTAGGAACTCTCAAGGCATTTTACAAATGCTTGTACAATGAGTAAATAAATGTATGAAGTCCCAATAACTATGACTGTATATTATTAAATATAAAGAAATCCAGTTCTCTTGCACTATTTAGAACAGTTTGTATTATCTACCTGTTCAGTCTATACTATACTGGGATGATAGCAATGGTTTTACTGTTAGAATAGATTCTGGAATGGGATGGTGGGGAGAAAATAACATTTTTACTTCCCTAGACCAATTAAAAAACTTATTTTCTTAATTTAAAATTTTAATTAATTAAATAGTAGATATTCAACTACTTGAGGTCTCATTCTCCTTTTTTTTTTCTTTTCTTTTAGGATTTTATTTATTTGACAGACAGAGATCACAAGTAGGCAGAGAGGCAGGTGGGGTGGGGGGTGGGGTGGGGGCAGGAAACAGACTCCCTGCTGAGCAGAGAGCCCAATGTGGTGCTTGATCCTAGGACCCTGGGATCATGACCTGAGCCAAAGACAGAGGCTTTAACCCACTGAGCCACTCAGGCACCCCTCAAGGTCTCATTTTCAAACCTCTGGTGGAAACTAGCAGAATGAGCTGTATATAGTGATGACTCAACAAATATTTAATTTAATTAGATTTTCAAAAGGACCTGCCTTGATTAAACTTAGTATGAAAACTACACATATTTGTTTCATTTCAGGAAATCCAGGAAGGCCCAATTACCACAAATCATTTTCAAATGGAGACCAATAATATCCGAAATGCTGCTTCAGAACATCTCTTATTTACTCATCAAATCTGGTTGAAATATTTATTATGTGCAAGCCACTCTGCTCAGTGCTGAGAATGCAAAGAACACTATTCAAAGAGGCCAATGCAGAGAGTCAGGATTGCAAGTGGTAATCACCTGTTTTGTTGTCTGTGTTTGGTTTTCGACAAATGACTTGTATCTGTATTTTGTTCGTGTATTCCTCTCCACATCCTCCTTCTTTTCTTAGGCTTCCCCCCCCCCCTTATTATTCTTAGTATTGTCTATCCTGGAAAATGAGCATTTCTGAAGGATTGGAAGAGGCAATGGGAGAGGAGGGTGGGGTAGCAGTTTATTGAAATTCAGACGACTTTCTCCAAATGTTTTCTCCATCTCCTGTGTTCTAGGATAGCAGAAAGGCCCTCTATGGCTGTGGAAAGTCCAATACGTTTCTGTTTTAGTATGATATGGTGTGTGTGTGTGTGTGTGTGTGTGCGCGCGCACGTGCTCGCAGAAACACATGCATTCATCCATGTGTTTGTCTACATGTACACACACAGGCGTGCTGAGATCTTGTCTTCTTTTCCAGCGGTCTAAGATCAGAAGCGTTAGGGCTGTGCATTACCCTATTTTAATCTCTATGCTGTCACGCCCTTTTCAAAGACAGGTATTCTATAGATTTCTTCTTTCCATTCCACCTTCCTGGCCTCTCCTTTGAAACACAAAAGCATCAGAGGGGCTCCCATGGCCCACCCCACACCAGCACCTCGCTGTTCTAAGGGGGGGGGTAGGGGTGGGAGGGCACACTGTTTGTCCCTGAAGTTGTGACGCAATCAGGGTGAACACAACTCAGAGCCCACTGCCTGGATTCTACTGCAATTTCATCCAAACTTTCAATGCTTTGGTCTAATTTTCATTGCACTTTGAAGCTTTTTAAAATTTATTTTCCTCCAGGGTTACGGACTTTCATTAGTGTTTATTGAAGATGAAGTGGTCTTTTCCGTTTTTCTCCTTGTTGTTTTTGGCTAGTTCCTAAGATGAAGAGGGGCAAAGAATCTTTTGCTCTGCCTTCTCTTCCCAGAATTCTCTCAGAAGGCTTAAAAGTAGTTGTGATGGGACTGAGCGGGAGAAAGATGGATGTCAAAAATTGTTGGCGATAGAATATTTAAGTCTAAGGGCGCCTGGGTCTCTCAGCTGGTGAAGCGACTGCCTTTGGCTCAGGTCATGATCCTGGAGTCCTGAGATCAAGTCCCGCGTTGGGCTCCCTGCTCATCAGGGTGTCTGCTTGTCCCTCTGACCTTCTCCCCTCTCATGCTCTCTCTCTCACTCTTTCTCTCTCAATTAAATAAATAAAATCTTTAAAAAAAAAAGAAAATTAGAATTTAAGATCTCAGAGGTGAAATATTAGTTGATGACAAATTTAAATATGCTTATCATATCAGAGGTAGAGTGGAGATGAAAAACAATGGAGATGAAGAGGTAAGGAAATTGTCAAGTGGGAGTCTTGATTTAATTATCCATGTGAAAATTGAAGAATACAGTCATCGGGGTTGAGGAGGCTATGCCATATATAGCAAAATTCTCAGAGAATGGGTGCGAAATGGAAGCTATGGGATGGCAAGCAAGCAGCCATGCAAACATTTTATTCTGTGCTCAAGAGAGAAGCTGGATCCTATGAGGGTTTGAGAGAAAAATCCTATAACAGATGTAGTAAGCAAGGGCAGGCTTAGGGTGGCAATGTCTGCACGCATCAGCAAGAACTGGCAGAAACTGGGGGGAATACAGATTGCTCGAGGTGTATCTGTTAAAAGAAATGGCTCCTGCTCTCACATTAGTCCCAGGAGCACCAGCAGCATCTGGGCTTCTGCCTTTCTAGGTATTTTTCATGATACACAGAAACCACTGAAATCTGTTGGGAGAGTGTCTGATTTCATTAAATGTTCACAGTTGTATTTTTGCTGCTTCTTAAGTAATGATGGAACAGGAAGAAAAATAGGATCAGAAACTAATTGTGGCTGTTGCATCTTTCTAAGGGGATTGCTGAACTTATCTCCGGGACAGATAGTTCTTTTACAGATGAGAAGACCGCTGGGATGCTTGGAAACGTGATGCTATGCCTGCGGTTTGGATGGGGCGGGTGAGAGAAAGACAGAAAGGAACTGTTGACAACAGAAACAAGAAGCATTTTGACTTACTGGGTGTGCACAGTAAGAGATTATTTAAGAGACAAGTCAAATGAGAAGGGAAGGGAGCCTGAAGAAAGGGATAGAAGGCAGGAGGTTTATGGACAGGCACGGACCATGATGAATACTTCTGCCGCAGAGATGTGATAACAAATACCTAGAAACAGTGATGTCCTCCACGGAGTGTAGTGTTTCATTTCCATCCCGTACATTCCCATCTGTTACTGTCAAGTGTTCGCAGGAAGTTTTTTTTTTTTTTTTTCAAAATAGCTCTGTGTTGTTTATAATTTGAGAATTATAGGTTAGGGCTGGATTTGGTTAGGATTGTGTCAGGTTCTGTGCGGCAGGAAACTTGAAATAAGGTAGCTGAAGTATGGGGGCACCTGGGTGGCTCAGTGGGTTAAAGCCTCTGCCTTCAGCTCAGGTCATGATCCCAGGGTTCTGGGATCGAGCCCCTGCATTGGGCTCTCTGCTCAGCAGGGAGCCTGCTTCCTCCTCTCTCTCTGTCAGCCTCTCTGCCTACTTGTGATCTCCATCTGTCAAAAAAAAAAAAAAAAAAAAAGATAGCTGAAGCTGAAGTATGATGGGAATTGTGTTTATTTCTCATATATAGAATTCTAGGGAAGGCAATCTAGGCAGGTATGCCAACTCTGTGGTCATCTAGGACCTGTGCTCCTACGTGTCTGTCCTGCCACCCTGAGGGTATGGCTTTTATCCTTGTGGTTCTATGCAGTTGCTACAGGAGCATGGAGAAAAGGAAGAAGAGCATATTTCTCTTTTCCTTGAGGCTTTCTGGAAGTTCCACATAACACCTTTATTTACATAGAACTTTCTATAGATCTTATTTACTAGTACCCAGAGACAAAGAAGACTGGAAAACTGAAACTTTTAGCTGATTGCAATTTTTCTAGGTAAAAATTAATGTTCTTTTATTTTAAGAGACAAGATGGTAATGTGTAATTGGAGGGCAATAAGATGTTTCTGCCACAGAAAGATGAAATCCAGCCGGGGGACAAGTGGGTCAGCAGTGAACTATAGCTGGTCCACAGAGGAGAACCAAGCCATAAAGTGGACTGACTCAGAACAGAAACAAAAAGAATAAAACATGATTACTGCAGCATTATTTACAGTAACCAATATACGGAAGCAACCCAGGTGTGTATTGATAGGTGAATAAATAAAGAAGCTCTCTCTCTCTCTCTCTCTCTCTCTCTCTCACACACACACAGGAATATTACCCAACTACTAAAAAAAAAAAAAAAATACGATCATGCCATTTGCAACAACATAGATGAACCTAGAAGATATTATGCTAACTGAAGTAAGTCAGACAAGGAAAGAAAATACCGTATGATTTCACTTATATGTGGAATCTAAAAAAGAAAACAAATCAGCAGATGAACAAAAAGCAGAAACAAACCCATAAATACAGAGAACAAACCGATGGATGCCAGAAGGGAGCGGAGTGGGCAGATGAGTAAAATGGGTGAAAAGACTGGCAGTGTTTCAGAGGCTTCTAGTTAGGGAATGAATAAATCATGGAGATCAAAGGTATAGGTACCATGGATTTTTTTATGTCCTTTCCCCCAAATTGAAGTGTTTTCTTATTTCTTATCCTAGAAAGTCTGTTTAAGTATTTTGCTCAGTGTGATAACAGTTGATCAAATTTTCATTAAAAAGTTAGGCTAAAACAAGTTTTGCCAAATCTTACATTTTCAGGATTGACTTAAGTGATTTATTGGTATGAGTCAAAGTTTGATAAGAAAAAAAACCAACAACAACAACAACAACAAAAACAAAAACTAAAGAAACAGGGCACCTGTGGCTCAGTGGGTTGAGCCTCTGCCTTCAGCTCAGGTCATGATCTCAGGATTCTGGGATCAAGCTCCGCATCGGGCTCTCTGCTCAGCGGGGAGCCTGCTTCCCCTTCTCTCTGCCTGCCTCTCTGCCTACTTGTGATCTCTCTCTCTCTTTAAAATAAAATCTTTTAAACAAAGAAAATTAAAAAAACAAGTATGGCATTTCAAGTGGGAAGACATTTAATACAGTGAACTAGTGACTTAAAAATATACAGGAAGGGCTGGAGAAGCAGTGATTGTGGAAAGCACTCACTATTACTCAGTTGTATCACAAGCCACGAAAGGTTTAGGAATTTTCAGGAATCACAGGGAACTTCCTCTCAAGATCTCAGCTCACCACTGCACCAGATGAATGATTACCAGGGGTTATGAAGAAGTTGCAAAGAATCACTTCTGTTGAAGCCACAGAGTCTCCTTAATGGACAAAAGTAATGGCTTTTACTTCTTTCAGACTTCGTGGCCTCTGCTTAGTGCAGTCTAACCCAGAAACCTGATGACAGGGAACTCTGGGAAAAGCATTTCCTAGACTTCCAGTCACTTTGATAAGATGAGAGCAAGACAAAAAATAAAGGTAGATGCTGGTTGCTCTAAAAAAAATAATAACGCAGTCACTCCTTTGGCTATTCAGCATCCATAAAGACCCTACTACTTGTATTTAAATTTTAAACAATAATAAAAATAACATCTTTAAAAAATCATTGCATATTAACATAAATAACATGTTTTTAATGAAATAACTGTACTTCCTACATAAAACTTCCATGAAAAGAGTGGCAGTGCTTCACATTTTGCAAATGTCTCTGATACTTGCCTAACAGAGGACGGTTGCTTTATCATATCTGCTTCTGCATTCTATCTTTTGTGATGTGTTGCTGTGGTTGAAGTAAATGAAAAAAATCCAGGTTTACACACATATATGTAGTTGAAAAAGAAAAGAAATTTTTGAATAGTCTTTATAAATAATTGGGAATAGTTTTTTTTGATACTGTACCCAAACTCAGCAAGTAATTTCTTAAAGGCTAGTTGTAATGTAGAATCTGAAACTATGAAACTTTATCAATAAATTTTCATTCATTAAAATCCATTGATCTGTCCATTGGTCTATTATGTAACTTAAATGTAGCTTTTACTCATGCATGATTTTTAAATATGAAACATTGAACATTTGGAAAATACTGTCATGTCGAATTACGCAGATCTCCCAAATGTTGCTGCATTTCATTGTACACTATCATGAAATCTCATTGGTACCACTACCAAATGCATCAGGAAAGTCTGTAAATATTGCAAAGCTGGCAAACTAATTGAAGTTCATATTTGAAGCTTAAATTGTGTGGCTGGCAATTAAATACTGTCAGTTGTTGTCTTTAAGTGACAGGATTACTTTGTCCATTTTTAAAAAAAGATTTTATTTATTTGAGAGAGAATGAGAGAGAGAGAGCATGAGCTGGAGATGTGGGGAGACGCAGAAGGAGAAGGAGAAGCAGACTCCCATCAGCAGGGAGCCCAAGGTGGGGCTCAATCCCAGAGCCCAGGATCATGATCTGAGCCAAAGGCAGATGCTTGCTCAACCAACTGAGCCATCCAGGCACCTCAATAGTTTTTGTATTCTTAATCTCAGTCAAACAAATAGCTTATTGGACAAAATTATGTTTGGCCGATTAAAAATGTCCATTAAGTGATTGAATGACTAATATATATATTTTTAAGATTTTTATTTATTTATTTGAGAGAAAGACAGTGAGAGAGAGCATGAGCAAGGAGAAGGTCAGAGAGCGAAGCAGACTCCCCATGGAGCTGGGAGCCTGATGCGGGACTCGATCCCGGGGTTCCGGGATCATGACCTGAGCCAAAGGCAGTCATCCAACCAACTGAGCCACCCAGGCGTCCCTTGAATGACTAATATTATCCCTTTCCTACTAATCCACTTCCTTAGACAATATAATTTATGAAGGAATGGGCAAAAGATGGCACTCTGAGTTCCATTTGATGAAAAAATAATGGGATCAGAAAAAATAAAAGTTGTTAAATTAATATACTATTTAAAATTATATTTTAATGTGCATCCAATTTTCTTCATTGATTTCTGACTTCTTATTTTTTTAAATGTATTTCAATCATTCACTGCAATTGTTAAATCTCATTACCTAGTGAGATAGATTTCTGTGCAGTGAGTATATCTTACATATAGTAGGAATTTGATTTTTTTTTTTTTCTAAATAGTCACCTGTGTTTGTCTTTTACTAGCCACAGGGGCAGGATTTTCTGGGGTGCCCATGATGACCTCTTTCAGCAAATTTGTTAGTGCACCTTTTCCTTTCTCTGGAAACTTCATTGGCCATTCATTTTCTTGAAGTTGCTAACTTCCTTCTGACCCTTCAGTTTCTCCTCAAGTGTGTTTGCAGAGCATACTCAAATCTCTCTTGCTCTCTTCCGCCTGTAGAAAATGAGTCTACAGACCTTTATTTATTTTTCGATATTAACTAAAAATCAATATGGGAGATATTAAAAATTAAAAAGTCAATTCAATCATCGCATCTTCCATCTGTGTTATTTGAACAGAGCTGTTTCCATTACATATATTCTGTCCCCTCAGCAGAGATGTCCCACTTTTCCCCGGCAATAAGCCTGGTTGGTTTTCACTTCCTTTCCCCTTCCTTTTGGGTTTTTTTGGCTCAGGTCTTGAATATATTTTTTTAAATAGCACATTTAACTATCTGCCATCTGCAATGGATGATATCTTCTATTGTGTCCCCTTCCTCCCCAACCTCTCACCTCTCTAAAATTCTTCCCTTGAAGCCTAAACTCCCAGCCGGAGGGTACTTAGAGATGGGGCCTCTGGGAGGTAATGAATTTAGATGCGGTCCTAAGGGTGGGGCGCCATGATGGGATTAGTGACCGTCTGAGAAGAGACACCAGAGAGCTTTCCCTCTCTCTGTCTCGCTCTCTCTTTTCATCCCAAAGTGAAAGCACAGAGAGAAAGTGGCTGGCTGGCGGCAATCCAGGAAGAGAGTTCTAACCCGACTCTGCCCCCGTGGGCATCCTGATCTCAGATTCCCATCCTCCAGAACTGTGAGAAGATAAATTTCTGTTAGGGCAGCCAGGCTATGATATTTTGTTGCAGCAGCCGGAGCGGACTAAAACACCACCTCCCTGGAAACATTTCTATCCTGTACCAATTCAGCTGCCTACTTCTTACGCATCCACACTTGATGGAACTGTTGAGCAAATTGAGATTTCCAAATGACTAGGGACCCAATCTAGTTCTACTTATTTTAGCACTATCTAGCAGCCTTTGTAGTTAAAATAGGAGAAGTTCGTGGCAATTCTGATCCTTTTCTGGTTATTGCAAACTTTTTTGTCTCCATTTCCTCCCTTAGTCACCCAGGGGGGAAACTGCTGCTTCCACTTTCCTGGAGAGACTGCAAAGAAACATTGGGAATGGAGATTCTGGATTCGTGTCCTTAAATTCTGACACTTGCTTATTATGAGTGGTTGAGCAGACTATCTTTCCAGAGGCACTGTTTTTGCATCTGCAAACTGGGAAAATATCAGTGTCACAGGAAGTTCTGACTTGATAATAACGTGTTTTTATTTATTTCGATGAATTCCAATCACCCAGTTTGAGACTAAAATATAATCAATAAATATTGATTATTACCTTTGTTCATTTTAGAAATTTGAAACTGCTTTACTAGAATTCTCTCAGCTTCTAGCCACTGCACATTTAAAATTGTTCAGATTTTTTTGTTCTTTCCGTGCTTCCGTTAGAGTGTAATCTTTGCTTCCGCAGGCTCATTCCTCAGCTGTGTTATGCTTTCATGAAGTCCCTGTCCAATCATTTATACTGTCTCCTCTAACTTCATATTCTTCCTCCATGCTGGGTCCTTCCCATTAACCTTTAGATCTAGACAGGTTTCTCGCCTATTTTATTTTATTTTATTATTTTTTTTAATTTTGAATTTTTTTTTTGGTCTTCATGTATAGTTTTTTTTATTAATTTTTTATTTTTTATAAACATATATTTTTATCCCCAGGGGTACAGGTCTGTGAATCACCAGGTTTACACACTTCACAGCACTCACCAAAGCACATACCCTCCCCAATGTCCATAATCCCACCCCCTTCTCCCAAACCCCCTCCCCCCAGCAACCCTCAGTTTGTTTTAAAGTAAAGCTCTCCCCTTCCCTTTCTCCTGATTACTCTTTTTTCCAAACCAGCTACCTTCCTGCATCCGGCCAATGGCTCACCACTCAAGATTCAGCTTAGCTATCACTTCTTCTAGAAAACCTTCCCTAATTCCTGCATTCTGGCTTAAATGCCTTTTTTTTTTTTTTTTAATTTTTTTGAATGTCATCCCTTAGCAAACTGTTCCTCCCTGTCAAAGCACATAGCACGCTGGAATTGCCTCATTGCTTGTCGATGTCTCCAAAATACCGCAAGCTCCCTCAGGGCAAGAAACCTGTATTTATCTTCTTTATTATCATATCTTCAATATCGTGCACAGTGCTTGGGATATAGTAGGCATTCAATAGCCATTTATTAACTGAATAAAGAGAAACAGATATAAAGCTTACGGAAAAATAGAGAAGCTGGGTATGTTAGAGACATTTTAAAACCATTGTCTTGACTACTCACTGACTTACATATTATCCTGAAGCTCTGTTATAGTTTGTAAGATATATTTAGAAAGTTAATGAAGTAAAGATTTGATGCTATGGAGGCCCAATGTTAATCCTTATGTAAATATAATTTAAGAGTAATTAAATGGTCATTGTACTTTTGAACTTCCTGAATAGGCCCCCCACTTTTTTTTTTGTCTGCAGTCAGACTTAATTTCTCTCAAGGGTAGGCTAAAAATTTGTGTAAAAGCTTTCCTTTTCTTTTTCTAGTCACAATAATAGTCTTGAAATTCCCATATTCTGAATGGAACCAACTTTACTTAAAAGGGAGCTTGGAATGTTCTGAGCATGACACAGGATATATTGCTGGTGTTGTAAATCTTAGATCATTGAACGACACAATAGTCTCCTAGAGGAGATGCCAGACCCTCCGGCTTTTTTTGTTTTATCACGAAATGCGAAGGGCTACCAACTGGAAGCATTCTGGGGAACACAGTGTACTGGTTTGGCTCATAAGATTTTATGAAAGCTCTGCTCTCTGAGTTAAATTATATTGCCTGACTCCTAGGACACAGAGAATGTCCTATAACCAATAAAATATTTTAACATTCTTTCAGTCATGGTGTCTGGTTCCTTTCTGAAATTATGCCAGTCACAAAGGGCTGTGATGACTACAATAAAAAAAAGTGGTGGGTTTGATAGGTATGTGTAGCCATAAACACATAGCTCTCTCTGCTTTTATTCTGGGCCTAGACCTTAATTATTAAGACTTTTCCATCATTTAATCTTTAACAACGTCAAAGTCAAGGAAAACCCCTCTTCCCAGGAAATAGTATGGAAGTAGACATTAGAAAGAAAACATAGAAATGCCATATAGTTTGATCGGTACCAATAAAATGCCTTCTTGCTCAAGAGGGTAATTTACAATTCAGAGATCTACATCTCGTTCCAATCTCCACTCCTACCAGATCTCTGATAATACCACCATCCATTCTCCAGGGCCACATGTTCTTTCTCCCTCTCCTCTGGAGAATAGCTGAAGGATAGGAGAGATGTCATGCCCTTTATTGTGCTGCCTGTGAAAGTTGCAGAGGAAAAACAAGCAAAACAAACAAACAAAACAATGAAAAGTCTGGGCTAATGACCATTGTTTAGGACATTTCCTCACCGTTCTCTAGCCAGACTTGAAAATAATAAAATCAGAGGAAGATTACTATTTATTGTCCTATTTATTACAATATATGAAACAAGGACATATTAATGTCCTTTAACATTTTTTCTCAACTGAACATTTTTATGGATCAGTCAAGTGTTGACCAAGTTTCTTAATTGGCAACCTATGGACTTGTATATGAATGCACACCTTGCTGGTAACATTGGTTTTGTATATTTACACAAGTGCATTTTTCTTAGGTGATTTTGTCAGATTGCACAGGGAATTCAAGATCTGGAAGGGATTAAGTATTGCATATCTCTGTAAATAGAAATATATAGATATAGCTATAGATAAAAATACAGATGTAGACTCTATCAACTATATTTATAATATATATATAACCAAATATATGCATGTATATATGTGTAAATACAAATAAATACATATAAATATATATGTTTATAATATAGGCACATATGCATATAATACCTATCAACATTTAAAATTGTTGATATTTAGAAATGATCAAGGGTTTTATTAAAAAAAGGGGAGGATGCTGAATATATTGAACATTTTCTTGTAAGGAAACATAGATCATAAAGAGGTTCCTAGGATGATAAATCACTTGGGGAAAGAGAAAGAGATACAGAGATATCTCTGTATCTTCATGTGCAGCCAAGTCAAAGCACATAAAAGAATGGGTGAAATCAAGACCCTTTGTATAATTTCATCTTTCTTTTCATTTTCTTGATTTCATTTTTTAATTTTCCTTCTTGGTTTTCTTTTACCAAAATGACTACCCAATAAAAAAAAAAAAGGGCTATGTCTGCGGCACCTGAGTGGCTCAGTTGGTTAAGCGGCTGCCTTTGGCTTAGGTCATGAGCCCGATGTCCTGGGATCCAGTCTCGCATTGGGCTCCCCGCTCTGTGGGGAGTCTGCTTCTCCCTCTACATTCCCCCTGTTTCTGCTCTCACTCATTCTCTCTCTCTCAAACAAACAAATAAGCAAATAAAATCTTTTTTAAAATAAAAAAAAAGGTAAATAAAAAATGGCTATGTCAATATTAACAATGGATGCACAAGGCATCCATTATGCACCATAATTAAATTAATTAATTTCATTAATGTCCTTTCATCACTCATCATAGGCACGTAGATTACTTTAGGATTAAGTCAGGACTAAAACAGCTGAAATGTAATATGATTTCTAGATTTAAGGTTTTTCTCTCCTCACGGGTACACAGACTTAAACTATATTCCCTGTTAGAAGGGCCAAGAAAATCGAACATTTTTATCATATGTACATACAGTTTTGAGGACCTAAAATCTGACATTGGACTTCTCCAACGCTTTTATGGGTGCCTCACGCTCCTTTCGACCATGCTTTGCATTTAGTTGGACAAGGTTCCTGTGGAACAATGCAGAGAAGATATACTTTAAAGGGGTCTCTGAGCACAGTTTTGTTCACAGTCAGTGATGCACTTTAGCCAGCAAGTGTTTAATTTGTAACTTAATAAAATTACCAAAATGTAGATCTTAAAACAGAGAGGTGTTTAAGAAATGTCTCTTTGGGGAGTGATTGCTATCAACCGCACATAAAGCACAATTGGAGATTGCACGAGTACTTACTGTAAAAGAGCATCTGCTCCCGTACCTATGAATCCTCTTGCTTATAAAGACGATCCAGCCCTGAGTGCACACAGGGAGGGGAGGCGGGCAGAGTGCATGGCTGGCAGCCTCAGGTGGGGAAAGGGATGGGGGCCGGGAGCATCTCTGAAAGCTTCTTGGAGGCACTAATGTCCAGCGTCTGTTTGCTAATATTGTTTTATCACTCTGCCAGGCCATATCCAGTTTATTCAATCTAATGTAGATAATGAACATGAAATCTTCAGGGTAGCTAAGGACATTTCCTAATGAATATAAGAACCTTAGAAAGGGAAATGATTATAATGGATGCAACAGTGTTCTCTGAATCACTAGACCGAGTAAATTGGACATGACATAATAGCTTCTTGTTTTTTCCCAGAGACTCACTCCTGCTCCTTAGAGAGGAATTCAATCATTGCTGTTTCGGTCAACTCTTTATCAGCTGTTTGAATTATTTGATGAATAGCTCCAGTGAATAACCCAGGGCCTGGAACTTTTATGAATAGCTTAGGATACTTGTCCGTGTAATAGAAGAATTTAGAATGTTTTGGCTAAGCGTATTTTCCTTGCCAACTCTTGTATCCGGTTAAGTGTAATGAAACCATGTACCCAACCGGGATCTTTTGAGAGCTGTCTTCATTTTCACTATCATATTTCAGTAGAATAAAACCAATGAAAGCACTTCGGGGGTAAAGCATATCACAAGTTTCTATTAAGATTAACCCCTTTGGGGGGACCCTGGGTGGTTCAGTTGGCTGAGCCTCCAACTCTTGATTTTGGCTCAGGTTGTGGTATCAGGATTATGAGATCAAATCCCAGGTCAGACTCTGCGCTCAGCTGGGAGTCTGGTCTGCTTGCCCTCTTCCTCACCCTTTCCTCCTTCTCCCTTAGCAGCTCTTGCTGGTGTATGCATGCTCTCTCTTTCTAAAATAAATAAAATAAAGTCATTTAAAAAATAAGATTAATGCCTTTTTTTTAAAAAAAACACTTTGTCCAGTGTGGGGCTTGAACTCACATCCCCAAGATCAAGAGTCGCATGCTCTACCGACTGAATCAGCCAGGCTGCCTGATTAATCCCTTTTATAAAGTAGATGATGCTGTTTAAAAATTGACATATGATCTTGTAGAGTTTAAATTATTTTCTCATTTAAATAATAACAATAATAATAATTAGTTCTCATATAGTGTTTATTTCCAGCTGAAGTTCTAAATTCTCTACAAAGGATAATTCTTTTAATTTTCACAACAGCTCTATGAGGTAGATACAATTAATATGTCTGTCTAACAGATGAGGAAGAGATCCAACGAAGTTGAGAAATACACCTGAGATCACAGAGCTGTAAGGTAGTTGAACTGAGATTTGAACCGATGCCCCCGAGTCTATGCTCTTCACCACTCTGCTATTCTACCTCTTGAAAATCTGTAATACAAGTTAAGATGGTTTAGTGTTTCTGATCAATATGTGGCAATATAAATATATTGGAAAAATATTTGTATCATTACTACAAAAAAGCAGTGAGCACTGAAATCCAGTGATATTTAGCCCTATCAATCAAGCTTAATTAAAGATGTTTAATGCAACAGACCTTATGGTTTTTTGAGCCTGCAAGGAAAAGAAATGTGTTTGGTTATGTTTCGCAATTAGGCTTTTGATTAAGAAAGAACAGGAAATATCAGGTTGACCAGCTGGAGGGTGGGGTGGGGGTTGGGCGCCATGGATAGACTTGGCCCCCTAGGGGAGAGGGGGAAAAAAACAAAAAATCGCCTGAAAAGCTATATGTTCAGGCTCCACTTTCAGAGTAAAAACTCTAATTCTGCAGTCCTGCTTTAGGGAGAAGTGGAATGTAAGCATTCAGCATTGCTCTGATAGCAACTGGTTCCCTTGTGTTGCCTCCAGAAAGATGGGTCCATTATTCTCTCCTCTTGAGCTTTGCTATTTTATGCAGTCCGTCTCTGTTTCAACTGCTTTTACTTCTGCTGCTGACTCTATCATTACATGTTTCATGTTCAAACTCCCCAAGAGGGAGTATTTGTTTTAGTGAATTGTCACCATCTAGTATAAAAGCATTTCTTATGGACAGAATCCTGTGACAGTCACCTCTGGATGGCTATCTTGGGGTCCAACATCCACCCCTGCTCCAAACAGCTATGCCAAAGACTGACAATCTATGCATACGGAATTCCTAGGTCAATTCCCTCAGAAGACAGCTAAGCGTAGTTAGATACTCAACACATTGTGTGCAAATCATGACTCCATATATTTTTCCCCAAGTTTTGTAAATATTAGTCAGTCTGAAAACTTTCCTCAATGAAGCTAGATGTCTATAATATTTAATAAAGTTCTTATTTAAAATTAATGAAAGTAATGTTTCCTAAACACATAATTAAGGTAAAATTATTAGGTAAGTATTAAATTTGAAGAAATGTTATACAAATATGTATAAAGTTAAACTACAACATACAACTTTCTGATCTTTACACTTCTTTTCTCGCAGAGACTGAAGAATTGAGAGCAGATATTTCATTCATTGAAGAACTAGAAGTTTAATATTGAAATAAATTCTTTCAAATAAGTCTTCAATTGTTTGGCTCTGTAACTATTGGTTTCTTTTTATTTCACTGTTAATAGAAGAAACAATTACTCTGTAATTTCTAGGGCATGAATGTGCCTTTCAAACTTTAAAGACTGTTGGTACAAGTCATAAGATATATTAAACTGAAAGGATTCAGTCCCAGCGGATGAATGTGTGTCCTTTCGTGTGTGTTATTACCTTGACTTAGTGATGGCACTTCCCTGACGGATTATTCACCCAAGCTTCCCCCACTATCAGGAATCTTTTATCCCAGTATTCTTGTGACAGTTTAATATGGCAGACCTCCGCGCTGATCCTCATATAGTAAGCAAAATGATCTGTTGGGAAAGGAGAAGAAACCAAAACGAGAATAAAAATGAGTTGTGTTGAACTTCGCTTTCTCAGAAAACTGAGACACTCATGTCTGAACATTTTTACAGTGTTCTTCCTTTTGTTAAACCTTGATACATTTTGAAATAATTGTTTTTCTTTTTTTATTCTTGAGGCCAAATTGGTCTATAATGTTATATATGCCTTGGGAGTACATCATTACGATTGCATATTTGTATATTCTCTGAAGAGATGACCACCATAAGGTGAGTCACTAACCATCACCAGTCAGTTGAACCTCTTTACCTGTTTCACCCACCCCTTATCACATTCCCCTCTGGTAACTACCAATCTGTTCTTTGTATTTACAATCTTATTTTTAATTGGTTTTGTTTTTTGGATGTCACATATAAGTGAAATCATCTGGTATTTGTCTTTCTCCATCTGACTTATTTTACTTAGCATAATATCCTCAAAGTTCATCAATGCTACAAATAGCAAGATTTCCTTCCATTTATGGCTGAATAGTGTTCCATGGTGTCTTTCCATATCTATCTATCTATCTATCTATCTATCTATTATTTATCGTATCTTCTTACCTACTCATCAATCATTAGACATGTAGGTTGTTTCCATATCTTGACAATTGTAAATAATGCTGCAATAAACATAGGGGTTCATATATATTTTTAATTTGTGTTTCCATTTTCTTTGGGTAAGTACCCTAGAAGTAAAATCATTGGATCACATAGTAGTTCTATTTACATTTTTTAGGACACTTCACATGTTTATCATAGTGGCTGCACCAATTTACATTCCTGTCAACAAGGTAGAAAAGTTCCTGAATTCCTTTTTCTCGACATCCTCTCCAACACTGGTTATTTTCTGTCTTTTTGATAATTGCCATTCTAATAGCTGTGAGGGGATTCCTCATTGTGGTTTTGATTTGCATTTACCTGATGATTAGTGATATTGAACATCTTTTCATGTGCTTGTTAGCTATCTGTATGTCTTCTGGGGGAAAATGTCTATACAAATCCTCTGTCCATTTTTAAAATCAGGTTGTTTGTCTTTTGTTGTTGAATTTTATGAGCTCCTTATATATTTTGGATGTTAACCCTTTTTTGGATATATAATTAGCAAACATCTCCCCATTCAGTAACTTGCCTTTTCATTTTGTCAATGATTTCCTTCACTGCGAAGAGGCTTCCTAGCTTGATATGGTCCTGTTTGTTTAATTTTGCTTTTTTCCCTGTTGCCTTTGAGATCAGATCCAGAAAAACATCACTAAGACTCATGTCAAGGAGCTTATGGTCTGTTTTTCTTCTAGAAGTCTTATGGTTTTAGGTCTTGGATTTGTATCTGTAATCCATTTGGAGTTTGTTTTGTGAATGGTTTAAGATGGTGGTTTAGTTTGATTCCTTTGTATATGGCTGTCCAGTTTTTTGAGCACTGTTTGTTGAAGAGGCTGTCCTTTATTGTATACTCTTGACTCCTTTGTTGTAAATCAGTTAACCATATATATGTGGGTTTATTTCTGGGCTATCTATTCTGTTCTATTGATCTGTGTGTTTGTTTTTAATGACAATGAAATAACTGTTTTGATTACTACAGGCTTATAATATAATTTGAAATCAGGAAGTGTGATATCTCCAGTTTTGTTCCTTTTTCTCAAGATCCTTTGGCTATTTGGGGTATTAAGTGGTTTGATACGAAATTTGGGATTATTAGTTCTATTTTGTGAAAAATGTCATTGAGGTTTTGATAGGTATTGCATTGAATTTGTAGGCTGCTTCAAGTAAGATGGACATTTTAACAGTGTTCTTCCAATCCATGAGACCAGACTACCTTTCCATTTATTTGATATTTCCATATATTATTCAATTTCTTTCATCATTGCCTTATAGTTTTCAATGTATGGTTCTTAGAGCACATTGGTTAAATGTTTTCCTAGGTATTTTATTTCTGATGCAATTGTAAATGGAATTATTTTCTTAATTTCTCTTTCCAATAATTCATTATTAGAGTATGGAAATGTAACAGATTTCTATATATTAATTTTTCATCCTGCAATTTTACTGAATTCATTTATTAGTTCTAACCTTCTTTTGATGGGGTTATTAGGGTTTTCTATATATGAAACCATGCCATTTACAAATAGTGACAATTCTATTTCTTCCTTTTCATTTAGATATCTTTTATTTCTTTTTTTGCCTAATTTCTAGGACTTCAATACTACCTTAAATAAAGTAATGAGAGTGGGCATCCTTGTCTTGTTTCTGACATAGAAACAAGTGCGATTCTGTGTGGGTTTGCCATTTATGGTCTTTATGATATTGAGGTACATTCCTTCTATACCATTTTGTTGAGAGTTTTTATGGTAAATGGATGCTGAATTTCATCAAATGCTTTTTCTGCTTCTGTTGAGATTATCATATGATTTTTATACTTCATTTTGGTCATGTGGTATATCACATTGATTGATTTGAGAATGTTGAACCATCCCCCATCCTTGGAATAAATCTCATTTGATCATGGTGTATGATATTTCTAATGTCTTGTTGAATTTGGTTTGCTAAGCTTTTTTTTTTTTTTTTTTTTTTTTGAGGATTTTTACATCTATGTTCATTAGAGATATTGGCTTTATAAGTTTTTTGGTTTTTGCTTTTTGTTTTGTGGTGTCTTTGTCTGTTTTTTTTTTTTTTTTTTTTTTTTTTTCACCAGGGTAAATCTGGTCTCCTAAGTTGACTTTGAAAGCATTCTTTCCTCTCCAATATTTCGGAAGAGTTTGAGGGTAGGTAGTACATCTTTGAATGTTTGATAGACTTTACCTGTGAAGCTGTCTGGTTCCAGACTTCTTTTGGGGGGGGGGAGATTTTTTTATTACTGATTTGATCTCCTTGCTAGTAATTGGTTTATTCAAATTTTCCATTTTTTCATGATTCAGACTTAGAAGATTGTATGTTTCTATTTATCTATTTCTTCTAGGTTTTACAATTTGTTCATGTGTGATTGTTTCTACTGGTCTTTTATGATCTTTTGTATTTTTGTGGTATCAGTTGTAACTTCTCCTTAATTTATGATTTTTATTTATTTGAGCCAGCTTTCTTTTTCTCAGTGAGCACAGCTAAAAGTTTGTCAACTTTATTTATCTTTTCCAAAAACCAGTCTTACTGCCATTGATTTTTTATTGTCTTTTTAGTCTCTATTTCATTTGCTTGTGCTCTGATCTTTAATTTTCTTCCTTCAACAGATTTTCTTCATTGATCTATTTCTTTCTTTAATCTTTACTTCATAATTGGAATTCAACTCAATGTGTTTTTTTGTTACAAATAATTTTATTTTATATTTGTCATTAAAAAGATTCTCCAGCACATGTTACCTTTTGTGAATGCAAAACTCTATTGTGTGGATTTATTCCCCCTGCTGATCTCTGGAAATGTATTGTGAATTGTCTATTATACTAAATTCTGGCTGAACTTTGGTTCCAAGTAGCTTAGAGACAGCTCTGTGCCACTCATTAGTGAAATGTTTTTAAGCCCATGGTGGCAGGTGAAGAAGAGATTCATAAAATATTTATAAAAAATTGAATAAACTGGTTTCAGAGTGGGGAATATGGCACTAAATTGCACTACAATTTGAGGTGAGTCACTTAACCCCTCAGCCCTCTGTTTCTTCACTGGCAAAAGGGATATACTACTATTTGTCCTCAGAGGTGACTGTGAATTTTAAACATTAGTACCACGTTTGGCACATGTGGCCATTTCTAGGTCATTTGAAAATATTATTATTTTTATTAGATAAATTTAATTCCCTAAGAAACAGAGGCTCCATTGTTAAATAATGTATTATTGGCAGAGAAATACAGCTAACATATAGATAATTCATCTTTCAGTTACCTGTGGTGCTGTAGAACACCAGACTGTTACAGATAGAAGGGACTGATTTAATTTAGTATATTTAGGATTTGACCCTAGGTGCACTAGAGATTTCATTTAGGTCCCTCAGGGGCCCCAGGGATGTGGGGGGAAGGAAGCAATTTAGTGGGATTTCACATTTTCATCCCCTGTTTTCATAAAAGAAATTCAACCTTTTTTAAATGTATCTTTGGTGTATTGCCAAATGATTTCAAAGTATTTTTCCAAAAAGTGTTTGAAGATCACTAATCACAATCAACATCCTCACCTATAGATGCAACCACCAATCTCCAAATCCATCCTTAAGTCATGTTTGTCTGTGATTCTAGTTGCTAAAAGAACTATAGAGGAAAATAAAAAGGAGAGGAAGGTCTTAGAGCAACGTTTTTAACCTTGGCTTCCCATTGGAATCACCTTGAGAGATTTGAAAATCTTGAAGCCCAGGTCGTTCCCCAAACCAATTATATCAAGCCTCCATGGGTGATTCTGATGAGCAGCCAAAGTTGGAAAACACTGGCTTAGCAGGCGGGAGAGGTGACTTTGACTTAAGTTGGTAGGGAAATGTGTATGGAGAAAGTAGGCTCTGAATAGGATTCCAGAGATAGACTAAATTTCAATGGAAAAACATAGGGGAATTTTAGGTGATTTGGTAATATTAATTTCACAGAATAAATAGGAGTGAATAGAAGAAGAGAGCGAGAAAAGGGACAAAATCAGAAGAATAAAATGGTCTTAAAATTTAGAAATAACTTCATATGTCAAATTCTGACTCTTTTATTTATTACCTGTGAAAATATGGCCAAATTACTTAATCAACTAAATCTGTTTCTTCATCTGCAAAATGGAAAATAAAAGGGCCCATGAGATAAATACTACTTGAGAAAATTGATTAAACTACTTTTCTCAATATCAATTTATGGGAAACTCTCAATATTTGGTGACCATTACCATAGTCATTATTACCAATAGATGGCATTGAAAGTTAAAGACTGTCACTTGATTACAATAAGGAGTCAGTTGGGCCCAGATTGTGGAAAGCCTTGAATGCCAGAATAAGCAGAGTTTTCCTTTTTACCTGTTCCTGGAGCTTAAGTTTTTGAGCACAGGACCAAAGCAACTGAAATAATGGGTTAGCTGCATATAAGGGCAGTGTGCAGGAATGATGGAAGAGTGGAAGGCAGTAGCTGGGAGACTTGGATAGGAGAGGCTACATCCCAGGAATGAAGTCCCTAGATTATAGCAGTTGGAACTTCCGAGAAAAACTTATAAAAGAGATATTATAACTTATAATTAGAGACTTATAAACTTATAAAAGAGATACTAAGCTTGAAATAGTGACAGAAGAGCCAATACCTAGTTTGGAAGGAAAGAGGAGCAGTTCATTGTACACCTTTCCAGCCTGAAGTTAGGGCAGAGCTGTTAAAAAGAAGGGGAGCAGAGAGTTGAAAATGTAATATGTATATCAGGAGGGGGGAATCAGACATTATAATAAAGTTTGATAATCACTCAAGTAGAAGTCCTAGTTGATAGTGTGAGGGTAGCTGAGATCCCAAGGGAAGACTGTTAAGCAAGAGGAACAGAAGGCTGTTCAAATTCCACAGAGGAGAAAAATTTGCCTTTACATGCTCCCCCTCATTCTCCCTTCCCCTTTCTTACTTCAGTTGACCCTTGAACAACATGGCTTTGAACTGCATCGATTCACTCATGTGCAAGATTTTTTTAAATAAATGCAGCATGGTTCTAGAAACGCATTTTTTTTCTTTCCTGTGATTTTCTTTGTGCATTCTTAATGCAGAATATTTCTGGCAGTTGGTTTTGAGGTATAAAACGGGACCATGATTCAACAGGCAGATATTGGAAGATAAGCATAAGGCAGAGGGAGCCTAAGGGATTCTGTGCCACTGGAGCACAAAAGTCTCCTATGCTGGGGACTGGGAACAGACTCACAGATCAGTAGTTGGGGGGAAAGGACTTTAGGACAGTCCCTCAGACTGAAACCTGCAGCTGCGGGGACACGTGTGTGAACTGGGGGTGGCTGGTGGTTTTAGAAGCACAAAAGAGACATGCCTGGACCTGGAAACAAGGACTGGGAGTGCTGCTGTGGGATGCACAACCCAGGATGCTGCGGTTTTTAGCAGCACAGACAAAAACGGAGACAGTGTGGCCTGGACAGCTCACTGGAGAGCAGACTGTGGTCTCTCTGTTCTGAGACAGAAGTTTTGATATGGTCACTTCTGCTTTGACTCTTGAAAAAGACACAGAAGGCCACCAGGGAAAGCCATCAGAGAACAAAATTCCCCCCCAAACCAGTTTTCATTGAGCCCATCTCGCAACAGGGGGCAGAGCTCTGCCCAAACAAGGTTGCCTGAGTAACAGCGCCACACCTCCCCCAGAAGACAGGCTGAAAGAACAGGAGGCCAACAACCCTAAGGTCCTTATAAAACAGGTGCATCTTTCTTGGGTTGTGGTCAATAATTTGCACTTTGTTCATTTCCTCAACCACCCCTCAACAGAATGACTAAGAGGAGGAACACTCAATACAGAAAAAATTCAGAAATGGTGACCTCGGCCACAGAACTAATGGATATGAATATAAGCAAGATGTTGGAAATAGACTTCAGGGTAACAGGTATGCAGACAACAGCTAGAATGGAGAAAACCAGTAATAGATTCTCTATGTTGGGCAGAAATGAGAGCTGATCTGGCAGAACTTAATGCTATCAATGAGATCCAATCTAATCTAGATAATCTAACAGCTAGGGTAAATGAGGCAGAAGAAGGAATTGGTGATATGGAAGACAAACTGATAGAAAAGAAGAAGGAGAACCTGGGTGGGCCTCTTCCCTTGGCTCGGGTCCTGATCTCAGGATCCTGGGATTGGGCCTCACATCAAGCTCTCTGTTTAATGGGAAACCTTCCTCTCCTCTCTCTCTCTCTGCCTGCCTCTCTGCCTGCTTGTGATCTCTGCCTGTCAAATAAACAAATTTAAAAGAAAAGAAAAGAAACAGGAAGAGGCCTGGAACAAACAGCTTAAAATACATGAAAACAGAATTAGAGAAATAAATAATGCTATGAAACATTCCAGTGTCAGAGTTATTGGGATCTCTGAGAGGGTGGAGAAAGAGAGGGGACTAGAAGATGTATTTGAGAAAATTATAGTTGAGAACCTCCCTAATCTGGGGACTGAAATAAGCATTTGTGCCCTAGAGGCAGAAAGGACCCCTCTCAAGATCAAGGAGAATAGACCAACGCTCTGGCAAGTAATAGTAAATCTCACAAATCTTAGAACCAAGGAAACCATCTTGAGGGAAGTTGGGGGAAGGCATTCCTTGTGTACAGGAGAAGGAACATCAGAATAACATCAGACCTGTCCACAGACAGCTGGTAAGCCAGAAAGGGCTGGCAAGACAGATTCAGGGTACTAAATGAGAAGAACATGCAGCTAAGGATTCTTTATCCATCAAGGCTGTCATTCAGAATGGATGGAGAGATGAAGAGCTTCCATGACCAGCAAAAACTGAAAGAATATGTAACAACTAAGTTAGCCCTGCAAGAAATATTAAGGGGGATTCTATAAAAGGAGAAATACCCCAAGAATGATATCGAACAGAAATTTACAAAGAAAATCTATAGGAACAAGGACCCAGTGGCAACATAATGGCAATAAAACCATCCCTTTCAATAATCACTCCCAAGTGAATAGCCTAAATCCTCCCATAAAATGGCATAGGGTTGCAGACTGGTTATGAAGGCAAGACCCATCCATATGCTGTCTACAAGAAACTCATTTTGAGCCTAAAGGTATCTCCAGACTGAAAGTGAAGGGGTGGAGAACCATCTTTCATGCCAACGGACCTCAAAAGGAAGTTGTGGTAGCGATTCTCATTTCAGACAAATTAGATTTTAAGCTAAAGACTGTAGTTAGAGATACAGAAGGACACTATATCATTCTTAAAGGGTCTATACAATAAGAAGATCTAACAATTGTAAATATCTATGCCTCCAACCTAGGAGCAGTCAACTACATAATCCAACCATTAACCAAAATAAAGAGACATATTTATAATAATACATTAACAGTAGTAGACCTTAACACTCCATTCTCAGCAATAGATAGATCATCTAAGCAGAAAATCAGCAAAGAAACAAGAGCTTTGAATGACACACTGCACCAGATGGACCTCATAGATATATACAGAACATTCCACCCTAAAACAACAGAATACTCATTCCTCTCGAGTGCACATGGAACTTTCTTTAGAATAGACCACACAATGGATCACTCAACTGATACCAAAAGACTGAGATTATTCTCTGCATATTCTCAGACCACAATGCTTTGAAACTGGAACTCAATCACAAGAAAAACTTTGGAAGAAATTCAAAACACTTGGAAGCTAAAGACCATCCTATTCAAGAATGTTTGGTTCAACCAGGAAATAAAAGAAGAACTTAAACAATTCATGGAAACCAAGGAGAACAAAGATACACCAGTCCAAAACCTATGGCATACAGCAAAGGCAGTCTTAAGGGGGAAATACATAGCCATCCAAACCTCACTCAAAAAAATAGGAAAATCCTGAATACACAAACTACCTTTACACCTTAAAGAACTGGAGAATCAATAACAAATTAAGACTAACTCATGTACATGAAGGGAAATAATTAAGATTAAAGCAGAGATTAATTAATCAGAAACCAAAAATACAGTAGAACACATCAATGAAACTAGAAGCTGGTTCTTTGAAGGAATTAATAAGATCAATAAACCACTGGCTAGATTTATCCCAAAGAAAAGAGAAAGGACCCAATTTAATAAAATTATGAATGAAAGGGGAGAGGTCATGACTAACACCAAGGAAATAGAAACAATTATCAGAAATTATTATCAACAGCTATGTACCAATAAATTAAGCAACCTAGAAGAAATGGATGTGTTCCTGGAAAGCAATAAACTACCAGGACTACACAGAGAAATTGACAACCTGAATAGACCAATAACCAGTAACAAGATTGAAGCAGTGATCAAAAACCTCCCAAAAACAAGAGTCCAGGACATGATGGATTTCCTGGGGAATTCTACCAAACATTCAAAGAAATGGTACATGTTCTCTTGAGGCTGTTTTGATAAGTAGTAACAGAAGGAAAACTTTCAGGCTCTTTCTATAAGGCCAGCATTACCTTGATTCCAAAACCAGGCAAAGAGCCCATCAAAAAGGAGAATCACACCAATATCCCTCATGAGTATGGAAGCCAAAATTCCCAACAAGATCCTAGCTAAGAGGATCCAATAGTGCATTAAAAGGATTATCTATCATGACCAGGTGGGATTTATCCGTGGGATGCAAGGGTCAATCAATGTGATAAAACACATTAATAAGAGGAGAGAGAAGAACTACATGGTCCTCTCAATTGATGCAGAAAAAGCATTTGACAGAATACAGCATCCTTTCTTGATTAAAACTCTTGAGAGTTTAGGGATAGAGGGAACATTCCTCAATTTCATAAAATCCCTCTATGAAAAACCCACAGCAAATATCATTCTCAATGGAGAAAAGCTGAGAGCATTTCCCTTAAGAGCAGAAATACAATAAGGATGCCCACTCTTGCCACTATTGTTCAACTTAGTACAAGAAGTCCTAGCAACAGCAAGCATACAACAACAACAAAAAAATGTGTTCAAATTGGCAAAGAAGTCAAACTCTCTCTCTTGCAGATGATATCATACTTTATGTGCAAAACCCAAAAGACTCCACCCCCAAATTACTAGATCTCACAGCAATTTGGTAATGTGGCAGGATACAAAATAAATGCACAGAAATCAGTTGCTTTCTTACACACTAACAATGTTACTGTAGAAAGAAATTAGAGAATCAATTCTATTTACAAAAGCACCCCAAACCATAAAATACCTTGCAATAAAGCTAAACAAGGAGGTAAAAGATCTATGTTCTAGGAACTACAGAACAGTCATGAAAGAAATTGAAGAAGAAGCAAAAAAATGGAAAAGCATTTCATGCTCATGGAACAGAAGAATAAACATTGTTAAAATGGCTCTGCTGCCCAGAGCAATCTATACTTTCAATGTCATCCTGATCAAAATACCAACAGCATTTTTCAAAGTGCTGGAACAAACAATCCTAAAATTCTTATGGACCAGAAAAGACCCTGAATCATTAAGAAAATTTTGAAAAAGAAAAACAAAACTGGAGGCAACACGTTGCCTGACTTCAAGCTATACTACAAAGCTATGATCACCAAGATAGCATGGTACTGGCACAAAAACAGACACATAGACCAATGGAACAGAATAGGGAGCCCAGATATGGACCCTCAACTCTATGGTCAAATAATCTTTGACAAAGCAGGAAAAAATATTCAATGGGAAAAAAGACAATCTCTTCAATAAATGGTGCTGGGAAAATAGGACAGCTATATACGGAAGAATGAAACTCAACAATTCTCTTACAGCATACACAAAGATGAATTAAATGGATGAAAGACCTCAATGTGAGACAGGCATCCATCAAAATCCTAGAGGAGAACACAGGCACTAGCCTCTTTGACATCAGCCATCGCAACTTCTTTCAAGACACGGCTCCAAAGGTACTCACTACCCCTCATTCTCTTTCATACACTCGAGATTTTGCATATCGTTTCCACTGACTGGAATGTTCTACTTTTCTCCTGAGCCACTCTCCTCGGCCACATGTTCCCTTCAAAACAGAGAGTTTCTTTTTCCTCCTCTTCATAGCCTTCTCCATTCTCCCAGTCTTTTCCTTCTTTTGTTTTCTATTAACACTCTGAATATATTTTTATAATAATATAAGTTGAATTGTGATTTTATGTTTATTTTGTCTCTCTGATTAAACAGTGGGTTCCCATTATGTTATGTGTTTGATTACGGATGTTTAATAAACTCTTATTGAATAAATGAGTAAGTATTTCTCTTGGCTCTACTTCAATGCTTGTCTACATGCTGTAAACCACTAGGGAGGATCTGAAAATGTATAGAAGTGCTATTTTTAATAAAGGCTCATGAGTGCTGTTGGCATTTGATGCCTAAATACTAGGAACACGAAATATACTGCAAAGTGTGGGACACTATTTACAGGGAGCAATTGTTTCTTCCCAAATGTCAAAGGGGACACAACTGAAAACACTGATCTAAAGAGTGCCGAGCATATAGTAGCTACTATCGAGCACAATTTCAAGCAGGATTTCTCAATCAACAAGTAGGATATATCTCTATCTAAGGGGCAAAATCATGTTTGAAGTTGTTTTCAAGTACCATGGGGCAAGAGAGGAAAGGATATAACACAGGCAGAAAAGGGAGTTCTAAAGTAAATTGAGTTCTGTTTTTGATACTAGTACTTTTTAAATTAAACCAGAATGTTCTTTTTCCTTTAAAACATAAGTTACATAACTTTATTAAACACTGAAAAAGATTGTCCTAGAGATTTCACAATAATCACTATTTATTTAGAGTCTTAATATCTTGACAATTGTATGAAGAGGGGGTCAATATAATTTCTGATGTGCGTAGGAGAGAGATCTGTTCTGTAGAAATGTTTTCTGACTAAAGTTGTATCGATTCTTCCTGAAGAGTAATTATTTTCTATATTTTTTGCTATAACAAAATTGAATTGAATTACTGTCAGATGATCCCAAAGAGCCAAAACAAAGTTAAAAAAAAAAAAAAAAGAAGAAGAAGAAAGAAAGAAAAGGAAAATAACTAATAACTTGTTCAGTTGCCTTACTTTGGATAGGGTCATAGTTTTGTTTTTTTTTTTAGTGATCTATTTTTTTAAATTTATTTTTTATTTTCAGCGTAACAGTATTCATTATTTTTGCACCACACCCAGTGCTCTATGCAATCCGTGCCCTCTATAATACCCTCCACCTGGTACCCCAACCTCCCACCCCCCACCCCTTCAAAACCCTCAGATTGTTTTTCAGAGTCCATAGTCTCTCTCATTGTTCACCTCCCCTTCCAATTTCCCCCAGCTCCCTTCTCCTCTCTATCTCCCCTTGTCCTCCATGTTATTTGTTATGCTCCACAAGTAAGTGAAACCATATGATAATTGACTCTCTCTGCTTGACTTATTTCACTCAGCAGAATCTCTTCCAGTCCCGTCCATGTTGCTACAAAAGCTGGGTATTCTTCCTTTCTGATGGAAGGGTCACAGATTATTCACTGGAGAGTCAGTACCTGTTTCAGAGTTGTTTATCAACCCTTGTCAGAACTTCGTGTTTACTATGGGGGTTCTTACAGGACCATTTCTTACCCATTCATTACGAATCTTTCCAAGCTCCAGGTAACTGTTTCCTCCATAGCAGAGTCACTTAGTGAAAACACAGTATGAGCTGAAGCAGACTATTTCTAAGGAGTTTATTATTTCCTTCTGAAGGAGGGAGATGTTTTCTTGGGCTTTATGAGAAGTGGGATATGGAGCCCAGTGGCACACTTCTATGTGCTATAAAATTTCCAAGGTCCGGAATGCGTATCAGTTATCTACCTCATAACAGTGTAGCACTATTTTTGGCATGGGACTCAAAAACATTTACATATATTAAGCAAGAAAAATAATTTACTGTAATTATAAACACTTTCTTCAGGATATATCTCTATAGTTTTTCCAAACAGATGAAATCATTGGAAGGGTGACCTACACAATAGCTTTTTTTCATTCTTACATGAGAAATGATAAAGATACAGAAATAGATTCCACATTTATTAAAGGTACTCTTATCTCCATCTCTGTTCCAGTTCCTCCCTCAAAAAACATACCAGAAATGAAACCCCTTGAAGAAATAAACATTTATTATTTTTTAAACCTAGTGACTAACCGTATTTCTGATCCCCAAATAATGCTTAATCATAGTTGTTGAATAGATGGTTTAGTATTTTATAAGTTTTCTACAAGGAAATGAAAGTAATCAATTTATCAGTAGGCTGTCATATGGAGATGGACCACAGGGTGGCACCAGAGTACTTGAAAGTAAGTGCATTTAGGTATACCTATTCTAAAACAAGGATGGGTTACTGTTCTTTTAAAAAAATACTTTTAGATTTTTATGTAAATGACTTAATAAAAACATGATTAAAATTTTAAATTAAAAAAATTTCTGGGTTCTATTTTGTTCTTAAATGTGAGAGCACACTGAGGAAGCATCTTAAAAAACAAAACTGTGGACCAAGTCAGAGATGGAGAGCCCAAGAAAGGATGTGTAATGAGGAACATTCCATGGGCTGGCAAAAGTGGCTACTTCGCTCTAAAGCATGCACACTACAGAGAGGTATCTATAGATGTGTGTGTGTGTGTGTGTGTGTATAATACATTTATATATACTTTGTATATATATCTCACATATTTATATATTAAACATGCAAAAATACACAAAGTATCTATGTAAAATACATGACTATGTATATACACATGTGTAATTTATTATATATTAATATATTATATATAGATATCTTGTGTATACTTCATGTATACATTATACATAATATATGATATATATTATACCTGTATTTCTACTCTATTTGACCTATGTATCTACCAATCAAAGCAGAAGATTTTCTTCAAAGGAAGCAGACTGGGCTGTTTTGTGCCATCATGCCTTTTCTAGAACTATTCTCTGTCTCATGTTCCTTTCCAGATTCCACTCAGAAACCCTTTCCTTTATGAAGCCTTTTTCTCATGTGTCTCCCAAGAAAAAGTTATTACTTGCTTCATTGTTTGTGCCCTGTTGTTTCCTTACACAATTTTATATCAATATCTATGCCTTGTAAGCACACTCATTTACCTTACTACTTGATTTATTTTATTTGTTAGTCATTTGAGAAAGGAACTTTATCTCATTGGGTTTTGACTCCCAGAGCCTGGCACATAATAGAAACCTAAAAAAATGTTTCATGAATAAATGTTCGACTTTTTATGCTGAGAAAATGTGATGAGAAAAATGAACAGAAGAGAGACTGTTCTGGTTTAAAATGTCAACATTTTCTGGCAAATGTTGACATCAATCACATTTAATCAATAACAGTGATCAGGAGTTTATAAATTCATCATTATTTTACTAATATTAATAGAAAAGTAGCATTAAATGGTAACTATTCTTTCTGTATTTGGGAGTGTGGGGTTGATGATACTGCAGGGAAACAGGATTTGTCACCCTAAAATATGCCTCTCTGGCATCAGGATTATTTTACACTGATTATTTTTAAGAAACTATATATATAGGAGAAACTCTGAAAACTAAGAAATTACCCTTTTCTAAGAGATATTTACATTTACTAGTGAAATCTCCATTTGTAAAGTTATCTCTCTTTCTTTATAAGGAAGAGGAGGATGACTAAATTCTCTAGAAACTTAGATGACTGGCTCACCCTTCCGCAGACTTTCTATTGTCTTTAGCTGGAAATGGCATTTGAGGTGCTGGTTTGGGACATTTAGCAGAGTAATTCAGTTTTCCTGGGGTCTCCCACATGTTTCAGAGGTATACATGTTACTAAAGTTCTATTTTTTTTTTTTTTCTGTTAGGCTGTCTTTTATTCCAGGGAAGGGAGGTAGAGAAACTTAGCCAAAAATCTAGAAGGGTAGAGAGAAAATTATTTTTCCTACCCAACAAAACTAAGCTTAATAGATAATGAGGATTAGATAGATCACTGCTGTCTCAGTCATTTTGCACATTAACTTGTACTGTAAAACATCCCTCTTTCTCTATTCACTGCATCTGTAAACCAGATCAATTAAAACTAGACTCAACATTGATCCTTCCATATGCTGGTTGGCATTCCTTCATCAGCTAGGAGTTTAGATTTCTAATTTTTTTAAACCCCCTGTTTACAAACCTTCTGCTTATTCTTGAATAATGCAGCAATGCTAAAATCCTGAGCCAACAATACTTAATTTTCAAGAGCCAAATGCTCAGCTAAATAAAGATACAGTATCTTGGAGATATGTGGATTAACAAACACTTCTGTGACTAGTTTAATGTCTTTGAAGAAGTGTTTAAAATAATTAAGTTTGCGTTATATAAAATTGGAATAGTATTTTCAGTGGCAATACTTGGTAAAAAACACAGTATTTTAATTTCTGTTTTTAACAGTGGAAAATGGAGTTGACCAAGATTTCATTTCTGCTACATACCAATACACTAATGATACACACGCCTGTACACACAACACGCACATACCCATACACACACCCCTTGATCTTCAGTAATTAAGATCTTCCATGATTTGCAATTAAGGATAAGTGATGATCATGCAATCTGACCAAATACAAAGGTCTCCCATGATATTCACTGGGCAAACTGAGGTAGCATAGAATCTTGGTACTCTAACCTTGTCATTATTTTAGACTTTTCCTATTTTTTTTTCAGATTAAAAAAAAAAAAGTAAATACAAGCTATTTGAGGTAGAAAATCTAGAAGAGATATCAATATTTTTTATCACTTAAAATGCCATCCAGCACTATGGACAAAACCCTTTTTTATTCCTCAGAATTTCAAGTGTAAAATTTTTCTATAAAATTTGAAAGTATATATAGAGTAGAATCTTAAATCTGTGCATGTAAGCCATTCCCCTAAATATGAAGAATTTTTAGTGTGACATATTTCATATCCGTTTCAATCTATTCTTCCCAGTAGCAGCCATACGCACGCTCGCACGCTTTCTTCTCCTGTTTCTCTTCCCTCTTCCTTCAGCCACCTGGGAACATACATACCTTTTTTATTGATTTCTTCCCTACTTTATGGAATCTTTTAGAATCCGTTTTTGTTTTTCTTTTTTTTTTAACTTTTTTTTTTTAAGATTTTATTTATTTGACAGAGATCACAGGTAGGCAGAGAGACAGGCAGAGCAAAAGGAAGGGAAGCAGGCTCCCTGCTGAGTAGAGTCCAACTGTGGACTCGATCCCAGTACCCTGAGACCACCACCCAAGCCGAAGGCAGAGGCTTTAACCCACTGAGCCACCCAGGCACCCCTAGAATCCGTTTTTCTGTGCATGAGTCATTGATCACTTTGATGAACTGTGTTCACAAATCTTCAATCCTACTATGTTTTTTTCTTTATTAGCAAGCTGTTTTAGATATCTTACTTCTAGGATAAAATACAAAAGAGTGATTTATAAAGGTGTCCTCTCTTTCAGTTCACCACTTATTGTTCTTTCTGCCTATACTGTTGGCTGGTTTTCTGATTAATACAATGTTAGGCACCCAGTGGCCACTTATTGAATGCTTGATTAATGAATGAATGCACCATTCGCTGTTGAATTAAAGATTTTGAGAAGAGAGCAATTGCTATAGACACGTGCCTTGACTCCTTATGTTGCCTACAGAAGTTCCAAAAACGGAGGTTATTTCATATATTTATTTCTTATTTCAGCGCCCAGTGGAGTTTCTAACCCATAGTGTATATCTTAATGCTGTCATCACAACTTCTAGTTCTGTAAGTGTATTTGAATTGTGGCACTACCATTTATTAGCTGTATTAACGATTCTTAAGGCTCAGTCCCCATTATAAAATGCAGACAATAATAATATCCAGTTAATAGATTTCTTTTGAAAATTAAACGAGATAATGGGACAAAAATACCTGACTGTTCCTGCCATTCATTGGTGCTTAATAAACCACCCCTGGAACTCAGTGACACAAAATGGGTACTATTTTATGAATTCTGGAGCCTCAGCTTGGAAGACTTAGATAGCTGGGGATGCTGGAAGTGACATGATACTGACATACCCAGTCAAAATGACTTGGAGAAGAGCCTCCCCTGTGGTGGGCCACTGGAGCTCCTACATGCAGCCTCTCTATGTGGCCTGTGCTTCTTAAAGCATGGTGACTAGGTTCCAAGTGGGAGTGTCTTAGTACTTGAAGCATTCTCCTGCTGTAGGGTCTTTGCAGTTACTCTTCTTGTCCTGGATTTCTGTCCTTCCAGATAGCCCCAAGACTGTCTTGCTCATCTTTAGGCCACGTACAAATGTCACCTTTTCAATGAATATCCTTTTATATTACTACTCCAATGCTTCTTATCATCCCTCTTTGCTTAATTTTTCTCAACAGCACTTTTTCACCATTTGACAAACTATTCACTTATTTGCTTATTTTTCATACCTTTTCTTGGAAAGCAAATTCCGTGAGGACAAGGATTTTTTTTTTTTTCCTTATTTCCTGCCAACTCACAGCAAAGTGCCTCTTCCAGGTGCTCAGGAAATATTTGGTGAAACAATGAATAAGAGTAATAATGTATAAATATCACACTACATTTATATTAAAGTCAAATAAACTTAAAATAACTCACTATCTGTAAGACATTTATCAAAAATAATACCTGGAAGGACAAATACCATATGATTTCATTTATAAGTGGAATTTAAAAAAAACAAAGCATATGAACAAACCAAGAAAAGCAGAAACAGATCTCTAACCACAGAGAAGAAACTAATTAGTAATTATTGTAAGAGAGCAGGGTAGAGGGACAGGAAAGTGGGAGTTTAGCCTTCCTGTTATGGAATGATGAGTCATGGGGATAAAAGATGCAGCCTGGGGGGTACAGTCCGTGGTATTGTGATAGTGCTGTATGCGGACAAATGACACTTGTGAGCCGAGCATAAGATACAGAATTGTCGAATCACCATGTTGTACTTCTGCAACTAATAGAACTTTGTGCAGAAACTATACTTCAATTAAAAAATCATAACACCTATCAAAATCATTCAATATGTTTTTTTATAAGCTACATTTTCCCAGTACCCTAAGTTGATTTCAGTTTATTTTGCTTCTCTAAGAGCCTCAGCAGACCACCGGCCCTTTATTAACTGCTTTGTGTGCATCCATACAGCTTCTCTAGTGAAATAGCTCATACATTCAGAGTTATTTTAGATCCTAGGAGAATCTGGTTCAATTTGTATCTTCATTTTAGATCTATTATTCTGAAAACCAAAAATTCCTGCATTGTTAAAAAAAAATTCCCATATTGTTATGGGAGGTATTACCATGCACTTTTAAGATACTATTTTCTAAGCTATGTTAAGCAAATATAGGAAGATTCAGTAATTTCAACTGTAAGACAAATAAAGGCTAATTCAGGTTAAAATTTTAGTCAATAGTATCAAATTATAAATGTTCTAGTCTTACAGATATGTTTAGTACAAAAATACATGGCCAAAAGTAAATTGATTCTTCAGGCATAAAAATGAGATCAGGAATATAAGTTAACAATCTTTTTTTTTTTTTTAAGATTTTATTTATTTGACAGAGAGAGACACAACAAGAGAGGGAACACAAGCAGGGGGAGTGGGAGAGGGAGAAGCTCGCCTCCCCCTTAGCAGGGAGCTCCAAGGGGGGGGCTCGGTCCCAGGCCTCTGGGACCATGACTTGAGCCGAAGACAGATGCTTAACGACTGAGCCACCCAGGTGCCCCTATAACCTAATAACAATCTTTTAAATAGAGGCTGTAAAAATTGTGAATTATGTGCATCCTGAAATTTAGGTGGGTAATTTGGCTATGTGTTCAGTTTTTTTAAGACTTATATGGAGAATCATGTAAATACTGCTGTTGTTTACCAAGGTCTCCAACAAATGAGTTACTTTATTTTTCCAGATTTCTCTTAACAGTCAGAGAAAAGATGGAAAAAAATTTTATTTCAAAGGTCAACTGTTCTGCTACATTTAAAACATATATTTGGTTCTATCACTTTGGTGTGACTTTAATTTCGTGTGACTTTAACTCAAATCTAAATTTGATTTAAATTTAAATTTGACTTTAAGTCATCAAATTTGTGACATTTTATTTGAAAAAGCTGAATTTAAATTTCAGTTGTTTAATATGACTGATTAAAAAATTGGGGATCTTGAGAATTGAGTAAATATTTATTGATGTGTTAATTTATAATCACAAAGCTTACATTATAGAATTATATATGCATGGATATTTATACAATACAACAAATAAAAATTTTCTGTGATGTTAGAAAAGTACTTGATGTTTTAATAGGGTTAATATAAGCAAAAAAAAAGTGAATTCACAGGGATTATGCCCTGTTGGAATACGGTCCTTTAGGCAGATGATGGTCTCGAGCACAGCGGAATGGCTCACATAGCAGAGCTGCAACCCAGGTTAAACAGGGGTTTACACTGTATTAACATAGTTGAAGAAGGACAGGAGTGAATGGATTACCAGGAGTCCCATTTGGTGGGAGCTGTGAACGCTCCTGGGAGATGGCTTATAAGCGGCCAAGACAAAGTCAGGCATGGTAGGCTGCACTCAACAACAAACCCTTTGCTATAGGAGAGCAGTGGTCCTGAGTTCCAAGCGGTGACTGGCCCATGAATTCATTCGAGCCAAACCACTAGCTTGTGTCTGGGACTAGAAGAAGAATAAAAAACCAGAACCACTTGTTTTACCAACAATATTTTAAAATGATGATGGACAAGCACCATCGCCTTGGGATTCCTTACACAGGAAGGGGATGAGAAGTGCTGAGGCAGTCCAGAGAACCACTGCACATCTTTGTCTGGCCTGGGAAGCCTGGAGGGAGACATGTCTGTCCTGAGAGAATGAACTGAGCAGCCTCTCAGAGCTTCAGTTTAAGTGTAATCCTTGGATTCTCAGAAGTATTTTGAAGAGCCAAACTTTAATGTTTGGGATCTTATGAGGTAAGTGTTCAGTTAGTGCCAGGAGAATTTGGGTTGATGTTCATATGACTGTGTTTGTTCCCATAAATTCGTCAGGCCCAGAGAGACTCCAATTACACTAAAATCGCAATGACAATTTCCATCTCATGGGATTATACATGACAATTAAATGGCTTGCCACATCTGGCATGTAAGAATTGCTCGACAAAAATGGATTGAATGAATATTTAGACGCGATAGGACACTAACAGAATGCTCCTGAACAGACCTAGCTTCTTTGGAATGCAAGTTTGTATCCTAGGGGCTGAGTGTGAAATCTAGCTCTGACGCTAGTTCTGTGATCTTAATCAAATCACCTTCCTCTCCATACTTCCTTTTCTCCATGGGAATTTAAACTGGAGGCTTTGTGATGACCATACGAGATAGTAATTTTGCCGAGATGCAGGGTAATAGGGCAAGTGCTACAGAATGCTTCGACGTCTCTATCATTCCATCGCTTTCTTTTTCTTTAGGTCCCAAGTGCTCATTCCCTAAAATTCAGGTGCTCGGTGACTTAGTAGTCTCCTTTCCTTCAAATCTGATATTAACTTATTTATATTAACATATGATATTTTACTAATTAATAGTAATATACATTTCCCCTATTTACTTATTATCTTTAAACAGCTTATAATTTACATATCATGAAATTCCCATTGTAAGTGTGCAACTCAATGATTTTAGTAACTTTATAGAGTTGTACAACCTTTATCAAACTCCAGTTTTCAAAATATTTCCACTTCTTCCAGGTCCCTTGTGTCTGTTTACAGTAAATCCCTGTTTCCACTCAACAATATACATGTAAGTACATACACTACATCTTTCACAGATAATTACACTTATCCTGTTTTTAAAAAGTTTCAGATATTAAAGAGGGGATATTGAGAAAATCAATTGTCATAAAGAGGTTGAAATTGGAGAGCATAGTGACTTACTTTTTTATTTTTATTTTTTTATTTTTTTTTAAAGATTTTTATTTATTTATTTGAAAGACAGATATCACAAGTAGGCAGAGAGGCCTGCAGAGAGAGAGAGAGAGAGAGAGAGAGAGAGAAGCAGGCTTCCTGCGGAGCAGCGAGCCCGATGCGGGGCTCGATCCCAGGACCCTGAGATCACGACCCGAGCCGAAGGCAGCAGCCCAAACCACTGAGCCACCCAGGCGCCCCATGACTTACTTTTTTAAAATGTTTCACAGTACCACGGCTATAACAGTGTCTAATGCCTGATTTTTTCTGATGATATCTAAGGGGTACCTTTAGCTCTGTGCCCAAGACAGTTTTCTAAGATATCAGTAGTGCTGTGGAGGCAGCAAATTCCACAATAGTAATACCAGTGTGGATTGCTATGAAGGCTTCATGGCTATGTAAAATGGAAAAAAGTGGATTTTGTCCCTTTCTTTGCCATTCACTGACTGTGATATGGGATAAGGTATTTGATGTCACTGAATTTCTTTTGTCATTTGTAAAGTGAGAGTAATATTTACTTCTCATTTTTTCTTCTTAGTGTTATAACAGCAAAAGAATGTCTGTGAAAGCACCTTATAAATAAATAAAAAAAAATCCTACATATAGGTTAGTTTTCCCCCCTCATCATTAATTAATATAGTTAAGAGCAACTATGTCCGGACAGCTGGGTGTCTCAGTCAGTTAAGCGAATGCCTTTGGCTCAGGTCCTATTCCTGGGGTCCTGGGATGAAGCCCTTGCTCCATTGGTTGGGCTCCCTGCTTATTGGGCTCCCTGCTCAGCGGGGAGTCTGCTTCCCCCTCTCTTGCACCTCCTCCTGTTCCTTCTCTCTTTAGCCCACTTTCTCAAATTGATAAATTAAAAAAAAAAAAAAAGAGCATCTGTGTGTACAGTTAACTCATTTTAGCCAAAACTCTAAAACTGAGTTGATGAATAAATACAGAAAAGTATTTTTCATCTGAGTGTTTACAGACTCTGTGGTTCATTAGCTTTGTGGGTTGAAAGTAATTAGTATCCATTTGAATTACATTTTTGCTTCACTTGAATGACCAAAAGCCTAGTATTAGTAGTGCATGCAGGAATTTATTGGAATTTTAATGTAATTGTATCTTCAAGTCTCAGAAATCGAATATTTGACTCTTCCTGATGAAATCTGCCAAGAACTTTCATCTTTCCACTCGAGAAAGAATTTTAAGTTGCTGGTGGCACTCAGCAGGAAGCTTCCTCCACAACGAGATTGCAGCTTCACTCTGTCAAGGTTAAAAGCTCAATACTACCTTGTCTTCTAGGGTAGAAGCAAGCTATTCGAATTGTCTTTAAGTGGAAAGGAATGGGAAGGGGAATTTGTGAAATTCTTCAAGTTCCTTTCTCTAACTTCTTTTCTGTCAGGTTCCTATGCTTTTGAATGGACCCCATTGTTGATAAAGCCATCTGAGCCCTCTGTTGCAGAACATTCTTCGTCTTGTGTATGGCAGAGAAAAGACCTATTCTTTGCAGACAAACACTGACAGCTTGAGAAGGTTGAACATGAGAGATTTTAAGTTCTATTTAAGTATTTTTTCTTGATAGGGTGCCATATTTAGTGGGTCAGCTGTCTTGGTATTATTTGCAAAAAATAAGTCCATTCAAAAGAAGCTGAATTTAAAGATATACAGAGACATCAATAAGAACTTTTAAAATACAGGTTTATCAGAATCATTGCCTCAGTTATTCTTTAAAACTAAGTCGGAGATGAGTAATTGATAATAAATGTCCTAATTATCCCTCTTATCTGTCCATTGCATCGATAAGAGAAACTTCCACATTTTCCCTTTCCAGGGTTTCTTGTTCGTTATTTGATCTATTATCAAATTTACCTATCATCTCTTTTTTTATGATTTGGATATTTTCATCTTGACTTTGGATTGGTTTTTGTTGGTTTCTTAAATTTTAATTGAAACGTACAATAAACATGGCTTTCGATCACATTGAAAAATCAAACTTCCGTACCCCGGCTTACCCAGCTCTCTATGTGTAGGGAAGAAGGGAAGACCTCTCCTCTGGCCTAGTTTTCTGACCTCAATTTGAGCCACTCTTAAACAGTTAAATTCTGGGGTGCCTGGGTGGCTCAGAGGGTTAAAGCCTCTGCCTTCGGCTCAGGTCATGATCCCAGGGTTCTGGGATCAAGCCCCGCATCGGGCTCTCTCCTTGGTGGGGAGCCTGCCTCCTCCTCTCTCTCTCTGCCTGCCTCCCTGCCTACTTGTGATCTCTCTCTGTTGAATAAATAAATAAAATTTTAAAAAAAAACAGTTAAATTCTAACATCAATTACTTTTTTTTTTTTTCCTGTCCTTCCTACCTTAAAGCCTCAATACTGACAGCCTTCCTGGTCTTCTCTTCCTGGGATGTTTATCACGCTAATTGGGCCATACCTGGTACTGCAGGTATAGTTTCCCAAGAAAGAGACTCTGGGTGGGGGAGATTAAGATGGAGGGAATTTATTAAGGAATCCTCTTGCGATCAAGATTGTGCAAGGGAGGAAAACAAACGTAGGCATAGGGAGATATTGAGCTGCTACACGGCCTCAGTAAAGGCCTCAGAGGACCCCACAGGGAACCTCAAGGCTGGGCTGGCTCTTCAGAAAGTGTGGAGTTGGGTTGAGGAGCCAACCCTTTATTGTCCATTCTTAACATTTATTGAATGAAAGCTGCTCTTGGAAGGCGTGTGATTTTGTGCAAAGCTGCTCTCTCTAGTGAGGGAAATCTCTAGAGAGGGCTAATTACTCTTAAAAGATAAACTTTTATGAGTCATATTAAAAATTTTTAGTTTATTTGAGCAAGAACCAATCTGAATCAAGCACTGCCAAACTGGAAGTGATTAGGAGCGCTCTACTGATTGGAGTTGGGAAGAAGACTTCTATAGAGAAAAGGCAGAAGCGGTGTAGAGAGATTATTAATTGGCTAGAGCTGAAAGGCTGGGTGACTATTTGTGATTGGTTGTTACTAGGTTTCAATTCTGTAACTGAGGCATTTACAGACTTGGATTTTTGTTAGCTTTTATAGCTGCCATGATATTAGAGCCACTTCAGTCTAATGGCCTCCTTGTTTAATTAATTTAACACAACTAAAAGCTAAAAGCTCTTAGCCAGCAGCACTTCCGGTGGCTGGGAAAATATCCATCAGACCTCAGGGGACTCTGGGTGGTCCATCACGGAGTCCAGTCCAGCCGTCCATTTCTGGTTATTCAGATCTCAGCCTAAATGCAACCTGGGCAGAAGGGTTGTTCTTGATCGCTGTAGCAGACACGCCCTCAGGTGACCCTGCTGAGCCCCACTCTTGCAGTCATCCTTTCCCTTGAGTGTGGATGGATTCTGTGGTTTGCTTCTCATCAATAGAAAATGGCAAAGGTGATGGGATGTTAATCCCATGATTGCATTAGGTTATACATGATTTCTTTTTAGCAGACTGGAATGTAAGAGACCCTTGCTAGCCTGGAAGAAACAAAAAGCCTTGCTGTGAACTGCCTATGGAGATGCTCATGAGACACACAAGTGTTATCATCTCTAGGACCTGTGGCTGCTTCCAGCCAATATGCAGTAAGAAGCCGGGTCTCCCATTCTATCCTTGAGGAAACAAGTTCTGCTAACAATCTGGTGAACTTGGACCAGAGCCCTGAAGTCCCCAAAGGAGGTACCTTGACCAACATCTTACTTGCAGTCTGGTGAGACCTGGGTAGAGGACTCAGAAAACCCGACCCATGGATACTGAGATAATAAGCGGGTGGAGTTTAAAGTCATTAAATTTGTGGCAATAGAAAACTAAAAACAAAACAAAACAAAACAAAAAACCAACCAAACAAAAAAATCACACACACACACAAAACAAAACATACAATCTAAAGTATACACTAAATGATTCCTTATTACATCTCTCTGTTTTAATTCCCTGCATAATGCTTAGATTCATGCAATATTTTATCTGCACCTTATCTGTTTCTCATAACCTGAAATGGAAGCAACAAAAAGACAGTAGCCTTGTTCATCTTATTTACAGTTTTGTTCCCAGTGTGTAGAGCAGTGTTGAGAAATTACACAAATAAATGTAAAAAAGAAAAAATAAACAAGTATGTGAAAATTCTGCTTCATGCTTCCCTCTGCTCTGATTCCTTTCTTCAGGTTGCACTTCTATTGATAGACTGGTATGCTCCTTCCATTCTAGTTTCATTCTATATATCAAGATGTGTACATACTTTAATGTGATTTTACTTTACGTCTCATTCTTTGACTTGCTGTTCCCATTTCACATGTTTTAGAAATACTTCCATGTGAGGTGCCTGGGTGGCTCAGTTGGTTAAGCATCCAATTCAGCTCAGGTCATGATCTCAAATCAAGCCCCACATCAGGCTCTACATTCAGCGTGGAGTCTGCTTGAGATTCTCTCTCTCCCTCTGCCCCTCACCCACTCGCACATGTTCTTGCGCTCTCTTTCTAAATAAGTAAATAAATAAATAAAATCCTTTTAAAAAGATAAATATTTCCATGTCACTTTACATCAGTTTAATTTTGTCTATATTTCTATATAGCATTGCATAGGGTGGATGCAATGTAATCTATTTATTTCTTTGATAACATTTAGGAAGTTTCTATTTTTTAAAACAATATCACTGTTACAAAACAGTTACACAGTTTCTTCTTTACATATTTTTTTAATGTAATTATATCAGTATTATGGTATCCTAGACATGGAATTGTTGGAGTAAACATGGTGTGGTTTTGGCTTTTATCTCTTACCTGAGTTGTTTCAATAATTTATTAAAAGAAACCATGAGAGACTGTGGACTCTGAGAAACACACTGAGGGTTTTGGAGGGGAGTGGGTGGGGGTTGGGTGAGCCTGGTGGTGGGTATTAAGGAGGGCACATGTTGCATGGAGCACTGGGTGTTATACATAAACAATGAATCTTGGGACATTAGATTAAATTAAATTAAAACTCTTAAAAAAATATCATGTCATCTCCAGGTCTTTCTCACATATCCATCCCACAAATGTTTAGTGTTTCACTGATATATCTCTGATCGTGTGAAAAACAACCTTAAAATTTACAGTGTTTCCTTATAGTATACCAAATAGAGTATTAATTCAGTTGGGCATTCATACATTTTTTTTAACTTCCAGACAAATATTTAATTATTTAACACACATATTTTAATAGTGTCCTAACAGGAATGTCTATCCTCCAAGCATCACTGGTAATTTGTCTACCATGCATTTCACTTCTTCCCTCCCCCTGGGACACTATACTTTTCCCACTCTCTGTTTCTCTTGATCAGTTCTCTTGATTCTCTTGACACAGTTCAAATGCAGTTTTTCCTAGTTAAATATTTCTTATCTTTGGTAATGCTCTTATATCTGTAGTTTTTTTAATAGTTCACAAATACTTTATGTATTTATTATATTCTGTAATTTTTTAGACGATCTTTTGACATAGGTAACAGTACATATGTTTTGCAAGTTTAGCAACTTGAGATTAGATAGTTTAAGTGATTAACCTAAAGCATACTTCTTTATTTTTAAAGATTTTATTTATTAATTTGAGAGAGTGAGAGAGAGAGAGAAAGAGAGAGAGAGAGACAGAGAGAGAACATGAGTGGGGGGAGTGGGAGAAAGAGAAGCAGACTTCCTGCTGAGCAAGGAGCCTTATGTAGGGCTCCATTCCAGGACTCTAGGATCATGACCTATGCCAAAGACAGATGCTTAACTGATTGAGTAACCTGGGGGCCCCTAAAGCATACTTCTTTTTAAGGGGAGGGCTATAATGCAAAGCCTTCTAGTTCCAAGTCTAGTGCAGGGACATATGCCTTTCTTCTGGGTCCTTGCAATGCTGTGTTTGTATTAGTGTAGTCTTTGCTGCTTACTCCATTCTGAAGTACATCTTGAATATTATTTCTGTATGGTATATTCTCTTTTAGAATATAAGCTCCTTGAAGTCCCGAGCTTTTCTTAATTGACTTTAAAAAATTTCCCAGAACTTCTTATACTCTGTTATGTTTAATTAGTGAAAGAGATGAAGGATTCAATTACATACACATTGTATTTAATGAGACAAGTTATATTGGTATAGAAAATAACTTGTTTGCATCTGGCCATGCCAGGCTCTTTTGTGCGTTATGTGCTCAGGTGCACATACCACTGCTGTTGATGATGTACAGCCCGCCTGGTCCAGGGCTGTGTGTGCTTGGTCCTTAGGCATCCAGGTACATGGGTTAACCAGTACTTTTTATGAACTAAATATAAGCGGCATATGTAGCAAATTTTCTTAATACTACCTGAGTATCAGTAACTGATCTGAGGAATTCAATAGGAATTTTTGCCATGCTGGGGCTCTGAGTCACCTCTAGCAAACTGAAGGTCAAATCCTATCTCCATTCCAGGAGCTCTCTGAGAGAGCAGTCTCTCTGAGAGCAATCTCTCTGAGAGCAGAGAGAGAGAAAGTCCAGAGACTTTGCTGAGTGTGGCCAGGCCAAGACCATTTTTGGATGCATAATTTTCTCTTTCTGTTTTCACATGAGAACCAGCAACTCATCTAGTTTACAAAAAATCTATAAAACCACCCATGTATATTCAGGGACAAACCTGCTGACCAAAATGAAGAGTGAAGATAATGTTAATATATTTGCTTGTATAAATATTTTAAATATTAATTGACTTCATTCTCTTAAGAATTCTTGATCTATAACATATCACTAATTCTCCCTTAAAGCCATGCTATCAAAATGAGTGATCTATAAGAAAACTGGTACTAAGTGAAATTAAGAGGAAGTCATGAGCTAATTACTGCTTGTATCTAGACCAATATCATTTCTGTCTTTCCAGTCCTCTGTAGTCTGCTTGACGATTAGATAAAATAAGTCATTGGAGGTTATGACCAGGTATAAAAGGTCAGGGCATATTAGAAATGGATGAACACGCCCCTCTTTTAACTTCTCAATAGTAATGTATGATTCTAAGCCTTTCTCATAGTAATTTTAGTTTGCTTTTAAATTACAGAGATAGTGTTGTAAAATGTGTGTGTGCACATGTGTGTGTATTTCCAATCCCACTGTACAACAAGAAGCAGGCTTCCTGCTAAGCAGAGAGCCCAATGCGGGGCTCGATCCTAGGACCCTAGGATCATGACCTGAGCTGAAGGCAGAGGCTTTAACCCACTGAGCCACCCAGGCACCCCTAGACTTTATCTTTTTTTAAAGACTTTATTTATTATTTGAGAGAGAGAGAGAGAGTTCAGAGGGAAACTAAAAGGTGAAACAGGCTCTTGGCTGAGCAGGGAGCCTGATCCCAGGATCATGATCTGAGCCAAAAGCAGACACTTAATGGACTGAGCCACCCAGGTGCTCCTGGACTTTATTTTTTAAAGCAGTTTTAAGTTCATAACAAAATTGAGAGGAAGGTATAGAGATTTCTCATATACCTCCTGAGCACACATACATAGCCTTCTCTATTACCAACATTCCCCAACCAGAGTGGTCCATTTGTTATATCCTATGAACCTAAACTGACACATTATTATCACCCAAATCCACAGTTTAATTAAGGTTGAGTCCAAGTGTGCCACTTCTACATGTATAATGATATGTACCCATCATTATTGCATCCCACAGAGCAGTATCACTGCCCTAAGAATCCTCTGTACTCTGCCTATTCCGCTGTCTCTTTCCCTAACCCCTGGCAATCATGGCTCTTTTTAAGGTTTCCATAGTTTTACTTTTTCCAGAATTTCATATAGCTGGAATCATACTTCTCTCACTTAGAACTTAGGTTTACTTCATGTCTTTTCAAAGCTTGATAATTCATTTCTTTTTAGTGCTTAATAATATTTTATTGTCTGGATGCACCACAGTTTGTGCATTCAGCTACCAAGGGACATGTTAGTTGCTTCCCAGTTTTGGCAGTTAGGAGTAAAACTGTTATAAATATCCATGTGAAGATTTTTGTGTAGACATAAGTTCTCAACTCCTTTAGGTAAATACCAAGGGGCATGATGGCTGGATTCTATGATAGGAATATGTTTAGTTTTGTAAGACTCTACCAAACTGTTTCCCAAAGTGGCTGATCACTTTGTATTCCCACCAACAAAGTCTGGGTTTCTATTACTCCTCATCCTTGTCAGCTTTTGGTGTTGTCAGTGATCTGGATTTTGGCCATTTTAATAGGTATGCAGTGGTATCTTGTTTTAATTTGCATTTCCCTAATAGAATGACATAGGATGTGGGGCATCTTTTTAAATGCTTATTGGCCACCCATATATCCTCTTTTGTGAGGTCTTGGGCCTGTTTTGTAATTGGGCTTCATTTTGAATGTTCTTTGTATATTTTAGACAACAGTTATTTATCAGTCATGTCTTTCACAAATATTTTTCTCCAGTCTGTGGTATGACCTCTCATTTTCTTGACAGTGTCTTGCAGAACAAAATTTTTGAATTTTAGTGAAGTTCAGTTTATTAATCATCTCATTCATGATTCATGCATGCTTTTGGTGTTGTATTTAAATGCCATTGCCAAAACCACGATTTATTTAGATTTTCCTCTACTTTATCTTCTAGGACTTTAAAGCTTTGCATTTTATACCTATGCCTGTGATCCATTTTGAGTTTATATTTGTGAAGGGTATAAGGACTGTGTCAAGTTTCTCTCTCTCTCTCTCTTTTTTTTTCTCATGTGGATGTCCCATTATTTCAGCACCATATGCCAAAGACTATGTTTTTTCATTGTATTGCCTTTGCTCTTTTATCAAAGTTCAGTTGACTATATTTATGGGGGTCTATTTCTGGGTTTTTTTAATCTGTTCTATTGCTCTATTTGCCTGTTCTTTGCCAATACCACACTTTCTTGATTACAGTGGCTTTATAGTAAGTTTTAACGTAGAGAAGTGTCAGTCCTCCAGATTGTTCTCCTTCCATATTGTCTTTTGCCTTTCAAATAAACTTTAGAATCAGTTTGTCAATATCCACAATGTAAGTTGCTGGGATTTTGATTGAGATTGAATTGAATCTGTAGATTAAATTGAGGAGAATTGACATCTCCACAATATTGATCTTCCTATCCATGGGCATGGAATATCTTTTCATTTATTTAGTTCTTTGATTTCTTTCATCAGAGCTTTGAGGTTTTCATCATAGAGATCTTGTACATGTTGTGTTAAACATTTCCCTAAATATTTAAATGTTTTGGTGCTAATGTAAACTGTATTGCATTTTTAATTTCAAATTCCACTTGTTGGTTGTTGTTATATAGGAAAGCAATTGAACTTTGGAATATTAGCTTTATCTGCAACCTTACTATAATTACTTTGGCCTATGCATTTTTAAAGTCACACCTATAAATATAATCAAATTGTTTAGACTGTTTAAAAATTTAGCAGATGATCTATGTAAATTGGTGCTCATTTATCATATTCAATTATTCTGTATGTGAGAAATATTAAGGTTTTTTCCATTTACTTTGACTAATCAAGATTTGAAGTTTTTTTTTCTCTATTTTCCTACATACATTTGAATATACATATGAATGTTTATGTACAAAAATAATTGTTTCTTCAGATCAAATACAATTTTAAATAAACTTCTTTCATAGTATCTTCTTCCTTTTAGGTTAAAAAAAAATAGAAAGAACCACATAATAAGGCTTGAAAGTAAAAATATCTCACAATTTAAGTAAACATTTCAAATTAATGGGAAAAGGTATTTGTGGTTTGCTTATTTTTATTTATGCCTTTGTAAATTTACCTCTCCTCAAAATTTATTTTTGCATATCTATGGTATAACCTTATTTTTTAAATTTTAAATATATATTTAAAAATATATATTTAAAAATATTTTAAATATATCCCTTAAGTGTAGTATTGGAAGGCATTTCTCTTTTCTAAAAGGAGTAAAAATATCATGTAGGTGTAGAATTTATTTATCACTCCCTGAATAGGGAATAGAAATTCTCTCTTGTCTACAATATTCCAGATTGTCTACTATTCAGGTTAAAATAGCTTTCCTGGGAGTCATCATGTTTTTTCTGGGAGTATTTAATTATTCTTTATATCCAAGTCAGAGACTCTGGTTAGAATATGAGGTTCTTCTCAAGTTGTAATTGGCTTGTGTTGTTGGGATTCATGAGGTCATGACATTTCCCACAGAATAGCACACAATAAATAATATATGCCTTACATGCATATTTAGATATATTTGATTACTCTTGTCTTTACCTTTATTATTGTTTTTGATTTTCAACTTCTCTTTCCAAAAATTATCTCTTTCAAGATAATATGTATCCTCTAACTCAGGAGTCAGCAAACATTTTCTTTGAAGGGCCAGATATTCAATATTTTAGGTTTTGTGGACCGGAAGTTCTCTTCAGCAAGCACTCAACTGTCTTGTAGGGGGAAAGCAGCCACAGAGAATAAGAAAAAGGAATGAGGATGACTGTGTTTCAATAAAACCTAATTTACAAAAAAAAAAAAAAAAAAAAAGGTGGTGGGTCAGGTTTGGCTTGCCAGGCTTACTTTGTTGACCCTTGCTATAACTCAACATTATTCATACTTATTACAGTCTAGGATAAGATAAGGAGCTTGTACCTCAGCGTAAATTTACACCGTGCTGTCTCTATTGAGGGAGACTTATAAAAAATATATCAGTTGAATTAAAATTGTTTAGTGACCAGATAGTTGACTGACATTATGTCTTAAGCTCCTTATCTCCCCATGGACTGGGAACAGTTTTCTGTCCAACCCTGGTCCACAGAAGAGTCTTCAAGTAGCACTGCTTGCTACTTCTAGCCTGTCCCTGAACACTTTTCAATTTATCATTACATTAAATCTTTGGGTTTTTGTTGTTGTTGTTGTTGTTGTTTGTTTGTTTTCAGTGTAGAGAATACCTTTCCTGCTACTCATTCTGTTGTTGCTGTTGGCTCTACGGCTTAAACGAGGGCAGAAAACAGTTGTGTGAAGGGTCACCCTGATCTCTGGCAGCTGTCGAAGATCTAGCTCTTCAGCACTCAGGGGTATTCTCACTTCATTCCCTTCACGTCCTCAATTCAAGAAATAGGCCTCTTGGTTTGTTTTTAAGGACGAAAAATGTTTACTCTTTAACTTTTCCAGTAAATTGTTTCTTAAAGGACATATTTATTGGATAATAATTAATTTTAACTTTTTATGTCCAATAGCAATGACAGAGAGGACATTTGTAGAAAACTGATGCACATTTACCAATTTACTTGTTAATGCATAGTAAAAACAGAGTTAAAAATGTTATGATATATTGCCATAAATAAGTACATGTGAAAAGTGTTTCCCTTCATTAATTAGGTAATTTAGGGGACTGTTGAGCAACCGATACATAATATATGCATGAATTTGTAAGCTAACACCTATAATTTAAAACATTATGTTGTATTTGCAGATTTCCTGTTTTCTTCAAACACTACCAGACACAAAATTTTAAGTGTGTGAGATAAGAGATTATGTTCTTTCTTTTTTCTGTCCTTATCTATATGTGTAAAAATTTCCAGCTTCTCAAAATCTAGACAATGGGATATTTTACTGTATTTTATAACCTTTCTCAAATTAAGCACTTAAGTTTAAAGCGGTTATACACATTGGTCCTTCTTTTTTTTTTTTTAAGATTTTATTTATTTATTCGACAGACAGAGATCACAAGTAGGCAGAGAGGCAGGCAGAGAGAGAGGGAAGCAGGCTCCCTGCTGAGCAGAGAGCCTGATGCGGGGCTCGATCCCAGAACCCTGGGACCATGACCTGAGCTGAAGGCAGAAGCTTTAACCCACTGAGCCACCCAGGCGCCCCTCACATTGGTCCTTCTGTTTAGAATTTATGTCTCCATTTTTAACCTATCAGATGAGTTTCAAATTAACTTAATGACTTGCATGTCAAATCTGTCACCATTTTAAAATTTTCCGTTTGACCAGTTGCGATTAGTGGATAATTTGTGAGAGGTCATGACAATTCACTGCTACAAACAAATGTTATAATACAGATTGCATTTCTATGCACATTTTCAAGAACTTATTAATATTCAAAATGCATAGGATTTCTTCTACTAGTAATACAGCACTTTCTTTCTACCACAAATCACTGAGAAAAGATTGCAAGTCTTGGCTTCATGTGGATTTTAGGGATGTGAAAATAAGTATCTTAAAAGATAAAGTGTGGATTGATAGAACCATATATTCATTCCTTCATTAAGCATTTATTGGTCCGTTATTCAGTGCTCAGAAATTGTTTAAAACACGTAAAGATAACAATTCAGCTTGATAGGACTTCATAAATGTGCTTTATAATTTAGATTTAGGTTTTCATGGCTTTTATCAATTTAGTCACATACAAGCAGGGGTGTTTGATCATATTCTATTTCCTGGCTTCAACATTTCAAGCCTCTCCAGAGCAGAAATGAAAGATTATGAGTGTGCTACATTTCTATAGCTCTTTCATTTCTACCCCAACCCTAGCTTACTTTCATGTCTGCAATAAAAATTTTGATCCAGGTTGGATTTATGTGAACATTATTTTTTTCAGATTGACCTACCCTGTGACTGAATTTTGCAATGAAACCTTATCAGGTAGTTATACACCATTGCAACTGGGCACCTTAAAATTAGATAGAAGAAACAGAATATGTTACCAAAGGATGTGCTGACTGGATAAAAAGTGGGTTTTACCTTGTTTCATATTTTTCAGCATAGAAGCCACTTTTAAAGTTTGCAAGTCTTTAAAGCATTAGCTCCAGATATTTTAAATGTGCTAAGGTTAGAAAGTGCAGTGAAAAATATAAAACATTGTGTGAAGGAAATTCTGATGTACTATTATATTAAAGAAAGTAGATGGAAGTTCAGAAACGTATTGAAAAGTAACCAAGTAAGCTAGGTTTTCTTATTTTAACTTTCCTACCAACTCTCTGTGAGACATTGCAAAGGACATGATCTTCCTTGCGTCCCAAGATGTTTATAGACTTCTGATCATAATGTGTAATCAGTTAGTGTTTTCACTCTGATGTGACAGTTTTGACCAAAGTCAAAGAAATAGCACTTAATTTAGTTTATCCAAAATAAATAGATACGCAGTATTTGTAAGATAGTTTGGAATTAAAAATAGTTCATGGACTTTCCATGACTATCTTGGAAGGTGGTATGCAAAATGATTAAAATATCTAGGTTCCCTGGGTTCGAACCTTAACTCAGCCAGTTACTAACCAAACGACCTTAGCAAAAGCTACCCTATTCACCTGTGCAGTAATCTCTTCATTTGTAGAACGAAGAATACTAATCTCATAGCTGTGTTGTAAAGACCAAATAGTTAATACATGTAACATATATGGAACAGTTCCCGTAATGCAGTAAGCACTCAATAAATGCAGTTTCTGATTATTTTATCAATATTATCATTAGCGTCATTGTTATTTTGGAGTCTGTTTTGTTGCGAACCCAACAAAATAGACTCCAAAAGAGTCCAAGTTTCTAGATCGAAAACCATTGATCTAAACTCATAAATGCATTAAACTGTTAATTTAAAAAAATAATTAAGATTACTCAAACAAGAATTTATAAAATACTATTTTCAGTATTTATCAGACAGGTTTCAAACTATTAGGCATTGTGTACATATGGTCTAAATGGCTAATTCAAGCTCACTTAACCCATTCTGTTTTGACATTGAATTGACAAAGATTCATCAGAGTATGAGCCTTATTTGCTGACTAATACACATAGAACTCTTCCATGTAGGGATATCCACACACTCAAAAAATTATTCTTTTGGAATTGGCCTTATTTTATCCAGAAATCACTTTTGTTTTTCGTTTCCAGCAGTGTTCTCTTTTTCTTTTTTGTATGGATAGCTGTAAGTTTAGCTTTCTTTGCTACCAATAGAGGATGCTACATTTGGATTATGTAACCAAGTGTATTAAAGGATAGGAAATTTTCTGAGTTATTTATAGTCATATATGCAATATAAACAACTCTTAGTAAGTAAGATTATGTATAAAAGAGCCAATGGTTTAATATATACTATATTATGATAGATAGTAATATATTAAAGTCATTCCAAATTGTAAACTATATTGTGTGATATATTTCCACAAAATATCATTCTAGTAATGCACATATTCGGTTTATTATTTCACTTGAGAAGGTTGATTTCTCCTGGACATCTCTGTTTTAAAAGTAGAACAGGTTCTGTTCTACTTTTATTCTTTTATTCTTTTATGAATTCTGTTCATATCATAAGTCAAGTACCTAATTTGGATAGATTAGGGAATTTCTGGATTAAACTTTGTTCTTTAAAAACTTTAGAATCTTACATTTGTTGGATTTTAATCATTAACTATGGTATTCTTTGTTTATAAAATTGTCAATCATTTTATGTCTTATTTAACTATATTTGTGCATGTGGATCTTCTGGTGTTCAAGTAATATCTAATAAACAATTTCAGAAACTTTTTTATAAGAATTCAACAAATTCAATTCTCACAATTTGATCGTTGGTATAATTCAATATTTTGGCCAATTTTCTTTACTTATGCTTGGCACAATTGCAAAGATTGCTAAACATCCGTGTTTGTTTTTAAACAGTACTTGAAAAGATGAGAGGACACATGAATTTACCAATCAATTTACAATATTATTAATAACTACTATATTAATAATTTTTTTTTAGTGATTACTTGGTATCGAGCTAAAAGAATTACATATTCATTTTGTTTAAGATTTTAGGAGCTGGGCACCTGGTGGCTCAGTGGGTTAAAGCCTCTGCTTTTGGCTCAGGTCATGGTCCTAGGGTCCTGGGATCGAGTTCTGCATCAGGCTCTCTGCTCGGTGGGGAGCCTGCTTCCTGCCTCTCTGCCTACTTGTGACCTCTGTCTGTCAAATAAATAAATAAAATCTTTTAAAAAAAGGTTTTAGGAGCTAAGGATAATAAAGGCGTAATTATAATGTGTTAAAGATGGTACAGTGATACTGCCATAGTAAACATCTGAAATAAAAGTACTAGCTCATATTTTAATATTGAATTATGTATTTTTAATATTCTTGTTATCCTTACTTTTGTCATCATCCAAGCATCAAGGATCTTTGATGTTCATTGCCTCCAGCATACAATAGTCAGAAATATTCCTACTTTTAATTGTAAGACTCAGGTGTTCTCTTTAAAAGAGAAAACCATTTAATGAATTTTCTAATCTTATTTAAAAATACCAAAGCCCAGATCTGGTGATTCCAAATATAGGTTTTATACCAGCGAGAAAAGATGGTAATGAGTTAAGATAGTACAAAGGACTGTACCGTCATATCAGACTCCCTTGAATGAGAAATCTTAGCTAATAGCGAGCTTTACTAATAATTTCAAGAAGATATGTAATCACGAAGCCTAGGCAAAGCAGGGAGAGATCCAGGACCTTCAATGTAGTTCCCTAGGTTACTTTTTGCCAATCAGGATGTGCTCTGGCTCAGGTTATTATATAGACCATATGTGATATTCATGGTTTTATAAAGGACGCAGAAGTGGACCATTTTGCTAGGATATATTGTCATGTATCCAGATGGTTGTATAGTTTATGTAACATTTTCCCGAGAGACGTGTACTACAAATTCATAAACTCCATGTTTGTTTAGTATAAGCCATCCTAGGCAAATCAAGTATAACATGCTAAAATATTTTCACAGATAAGGACTCTTCTGAGAGAGAATACTGTTAGTTTGTGTACCAGAACTGTCACCAGCGTGTTTACAAGGAGATGTGGTTAAAGTAGCTTCTTTGTTTCACAGGGTGTCTCCCCTGTCACCTTCCACCTCCACTAGGAAGATTGCGGATTGAAGACATTCTGCTTCATGGCTTCTCCTCAGGAGCCATTTTTGAAGAAGATACAGGTTCAACTACAGGGCAGAACTCAGGAGTGTCCGGACATAGCTAAGCAAGATGGTAAGTATCTCAGAATATCAGAGGTATTGATGGTTGATTGGTGTCCTTTGTGGACAAGCCTGAACCACAGCAATCTTAGGAAGTTTTGCATATCCAGGCCAGGGCATGTTGAGGGAAGATTTCTAAATTTACTTTGCTCACAAGCAACGTAGGGAAATAGACGTGAGGGCCTTACCTTTGGAAGAAGGGATATGTGGACTATGGACCTACCAACCAGAGCTCATGGAAAATCGACATCTAGAGCAGATGCAGTAGACATAGAAGATGGTACCTGAATAAGGGAGGATCAGCGGGCCTCAGGGGATGTGACATCACAGGGCTAAGAAGTCCTTGCCTCAGTTTCAAGAAAACATCTAAGGCCACTTGGAATTCACATTACTCCAAGGAAAGGAGAACAGAGAGCCAGGAAAGGAAGTGGGGAAAAGGAAGAGGGAGAGAGAGAGAGAGAGAGGACTTGACTGGATTCCATTACATATTGAAAAGTGCTATGTTACCTTGAAAGTGTAAAGCAAATTCTTCTGATAAAAAACATTATATTGTAAGCCCAATTCCATTCAGTTATAGAACAATAAAAATTTATATTTTTTGAAAGGTGGAATTCATGACAGTGACATTTCAAACAAACTCTATTATCTTTGCTGAAGAATAAATAAATAATAGACAAAACTGTTCTAAGAAAATACCTCTATGCTTATAATTGTGTTACCTTGGTCATGTTACTTAATCTCACTGACTCTAAGTTTTATTTTGTTTTCTTTTTATAAAATAAACTGTACAATAGATATAACTAACCTATTCATACAGTTTCTGTAAAGAATAAGTAAGATATAAACTAAAGCATTTAATATTTGGCCTCTTGCATGTAGATTATGAATAGCTGCTTGGAAAAACGTCATTGACATGATACTATTCCTTCACACTTCATAAATTGTTTAGGTCTTGTTTCTAAATTAAGGCAAATCTTCTATGACCTTTTGCGATTTGAAGTCACCATTTTTGTTCTAATTCTGGAATCTAAACACTGAGGCAACCACGCTTTCAACTGTTGTTTTTTTTTTTTTTTTTTTAAGATTTTTGATTTATTTGTTTGACAGAGAGAGATCACAAAGCAGGCAGAGAGGCAGGCAGAGAGAGAGAGGAGGAAGCAAGCTCCCCGCCGAGCAGAGAGCCCGATGCGGGCCTCGATCCCAGGACCCTGAGATCATGACCTGAGCCGAAGGCAGCGGCTTAACCCACTGAGCCACCCAGGCGCCCCTCAACTGTTATTAGAAGTAGGAGTTCCAGTTGTAGAAGAGTGAAAAAAATATATTTGCTGCCATAAAGTCCCTTTGTATTGGTGTAGTCATAGCTGTAATTAATCAGTGAATCCTCACAGATGTAATCTGAAATAATCCTTGCATTTCTAGAAGTAACCCTCTACAACATACACCTTTTTTGGGTAAACACTGATTTTTAATTATTTGAATTCATTATGGGACTTTTGTTGTCCCACCTTAATTTATGTGAGAGGACCAGGCAAATACATTTGTGATATTTCATTTATTATTCGTTTGTTCATTTTATTTTATATCAGTGGAAGTACTGGCATTATGGGCATCGGTGCATTTTCAAGAGGCTCTACTCTCCTAAAAATAATGAATAATACTGGCAAGCTTTGGGGAGCTCTTGTTCTCCTATGAGGTTGAGAATGTATGGGTATAAAGGACACAACACTTCCTCAGGATATTTTTTTAAGCCAACAGCCAAAAGTCAATCAGTGCCTTCATTTTTAAAAGAGGTCCACTGAGGATTGCAAATTCATTTGTGTTTGAGTGCTGAAATGATAGGCATGAAACTAATTAGAGACCGAAGGCTACACTGCCCCCTCGTCTTCTTCTGGATATAGCACACTTGAGTTCCATGACAAGGAAGCTCGAGGGGAACATATGGCCAAGCTTATCATTCTTTAACAAGTTAACCCCAAACAAAACACATTTCTGCCTGTAATTTTTTGAATTTTAAAAGAGACTCTAAAAAAACAAGAGGAAGTTAAAAATATTCTAAACGGGACTTTCAAAATGGTCACTGAAGTAACTTATTAAAGTAATAAATATATTAGTAGGGTTAAAGTTTCAAATAACTAACTTGGGCCTTAAAGTCCACATTTATGCAAATCATTTACAAAGTAATTGCAAAGAAGGGAAATGTTGTTGATAAAACAATGATCTGGGGGGCGCCTGGGTGGCTCAGTGGGTTAAGCCTCTGCCTTCGGCTCCGGTCATGATCTCAGGGTCCTGGGATCCAGCCCCCATGGGGCTCTCTGCTCAGCAGGGAGCCTGCTTCCCTTCCTCTCTCTGCCTGCCTCTCCACCGACTTGTGATCTCTCTCTGTCAAATAAATAAATAAAATCTTAAAAACAACAACACAATGATCTGGGGAAAAAACCCTAAATTTGTGTATCTTGGCATTTCTAGTAGAGGAAATTGGAAATTAAAGGTTTACGTTATATGTTTGTTTCTCTTGAAACTCGGTAATATGAGATCGGAAACATCAAAATGAAAATAAATAGACTTGATTTTTATTCCAAGTTGGTCGGTAGCTAGATCTTTGACCTGGGCTTTCATTTTCTTCCTGGAACCTCTACTTTCTTGTAGGTAAAATGAAGACATGGTATTAAATGCTCTTAATTTCCTTTGTTTTAACATCTTCAGAAGTTGTGTCATCATTTTTTGGTGACTTTACTTCTGACTTTTGCAATGTACCATAAATTTATGAATGTTTTATGTTTCATAATTATGCTTTTGAGATTGCACTCTTGTGGTATTATGGATTGAGATGAGAACTATTTAGAATAATATACCAAAATGGACTTATTTAAATAGCAAATAAAAAAATACGTAGTCCCTTGGAACCTGGAACTCCCAGTGCTCAGTGAGAAGCATGATGTCTCCCGTATGCCATGAGAGATGTATCAGAAATCCAATGACAACTTTTGTTCTTTCTTACATACTCATGACTCTCTTTAAAGTCAGTAGGAACTGAATATGTGTAATGAGGTTAGAATATGGCCTTTGCAACAGATGTCATTGATACCTGTAGCTCACCTCCTCATCGTATGTAACTCCCCAGGAGCGTTTGTCAAATTCAATTTCAAGTCTGGGAAGCCAGTTGTAATGATTTGCTTTCACATCGTGGGCTGAATCTAGCAGAAACAGAGACACTGACATGCAGGATGAATTTACTGGCCTGGAGCCACTAATTACAGAGGCTGTGTTGGAAGAACCTGAAATGCTTAGATAGAAAAATCTTGAAGCTCTTAAAAAGATTGGGAGGAACATTTTCATCTAAAGAAACAGTGGAATTTTAAATTAAACACAATTGGGAGATGATTGTATACTAGTTTAAAGTCATCCCAGGCGTCATATTATTATAGACTTTGAATCAGTCGTTTTGTTTAGGAATAATCTAGAAATCTAGAGATGAGAAGAGGAATCTTCATTATGTTAATAACTGACATAAAACTGGAATTGAGAAATGAGAAATGAGAATAAAGTTTACATTCAGGAAGAAAGAATAGACCTATAGCCATAATTACCTGGGATATATCTACATTTGCTATGTGTAATAGATGGAGGCTCTCTTCGAAATTATTTCTTACGTTGGCTTAGTGTGGACAGTTCACAAGAACTTTTTAAGCCACTCTAACAGACTCCAAAGAGAAAGTCATTATATCTGGATGGTATCTTTCCAAGAGATTTAAAGAGGCTGAAGGAGAAAATAGGCTTTATAAGAAAATGTGTAACTTCTGTTTTTTTAAAGATTTTATTTTTTTATTTGAGAGAGAGAGGGGGAGAAAGCACACATGGAGAAAGGGCAGAGGGAGAGGGAGAAGCAGACGCCCCACTGAGCAGGAAGCCTGATGTGGGACTTGATGCCCAGATCCTGAGATCATGACCTGAGCTGAACCAACTGAGCCACCCAGGAACCCCAAATTGTGTAATTTATATTTATACAAAGCTGAATGACGTATTTCAAATTTGATTAGTTTAATTCAATATAAGAATGAATTCAGCATCAGCTTCAGAGTGGATAAACCATAGGCAGTTGTAACTAGAAAATAAAAAAGCCCTGAATATTAAAAAAAAAAAAAAAAAGACAAATCGGGAAAAACAGATTATGCGATTTTTCACTACAGTGAAAAATTTAGGTTATATTATATAAATAAAGAAGAACTTACTTTATTTAATCTACTTGCATTCCTAAACAGTAACTTTAGAGTTTCACAAAGAACTAAGGTTTAATATATCAGTGTAACATAAAGAGCTATTTTTAAAAAGAGAATAACTTACAGCTGGAAAACAAAAGGGCAAGAACACACTTATTCTGTGCTAAAGAAACATGCCAATATTTGCATCAACAGATAGATGTCATGTTAGTTTATGTTTGGTAAAATGGCAAAACTACAGATTTTTAAAGTAGTTTAATATTTAATAGCTATTGTCAGTAGCGGAAAAGCATCTTAGATTCAGAGATGGTGTCCTAAGATAATAATTTACAGTGAGGCAGCAACCAAGAGAGCTAAAATAATTCTTGAAAACAAACAAAAAATAGTTTACTGAGAAAAATTCTTTTCAAATGCTAAAGCTATAAAATGGATAAAGTAGGTATCAACTTTGAGTGTCAAAACCCTAAAAAACCCAAACTGAATAGAAATAAAATTTAGGTATATAACCATGAATGACATGGATCAGCTTTTCCTACAAAAATCTTGAAATGTTGGAATAAATACACATATTTCAGACCTTCAGCAATGAAAAAAAAAGAAAATTTTACTTAATGCAAATAAATAACAGAATTGAAGGAATCTAAAGTTTAACATAGAGAAAATAGTTTAACAAGAAGGGCTAAAGATTTTTTCCTTAATCAAAAAAGCCACATATAGCTTATTACAGAATCTGTGATTTGTTGTCGAGGAGAGCACCTCGACACTATATTCTATAGTGTGTATATCACTATATTCTGCAGTGTTACTTTTAGTGTCCCAAGATGCAAATAAATGTAAAATTCAACAAAAGGCTAAATATAACAATTCTTATTTGAATTACTTGAAAAACAATTGCTGAGATGAGTGGAATTATGTTCAATAAAACAAGTGTTTATAATATACATCAGGCGAAATAATTTAAATAAATATTAAATAAAAATGATTTTATTTAAATACTGCAGAAAAATGGTCACAAAGGATATCAGTGTTCACAAAACTAAATAATCTCAATAAAAAAATAGTGTTGTTAAAATCATTCATCCTATTAACTCAACTTAATATTATATGTGAAACAGGACAAAATTATATAGTATTTATTATAAATGCACATAACTATATATAAATATATACTTTAGTTTTCAGAAAACCTCAAACATTGTTTCAGGTTTCATTCATATATAAACACCTGATTTATTAGTCGTTCTTAGCTAACATCAAGGTCATGAATTTTTATTATGGAATATATATGAAAGACTATCTCTTTTGACTCATTGCTTATGGTTCCCATTTCATTCAATCACATGCTATTTTGTGACTTTTCTTTTATCTTTTTCATTTGTAGCAAGCTTTTCCATTAACTTTAAAGTTGTTTGTCTAATTTTTCTTGAGTTAAACAATAATTTTAATAGTCTTTTACCTGCTTCATAACAGTTGCATAGTGGAAAATCTATAATTATTAAATTTTCTTTTATATTTGAAAATTTGTAATTATTTCACTACAGTCGCTTCTCATTAATTTTACTGTGCTGTAGACAGAATCTAGTTTTAGATGAATCTCAAATTATACCTGGTTTTTCTTATGTAGAAAGAACCTGACTCTGGTTACTGGCTTGGATCATTTTTCATGAAACAAACCAAGAGAATATCTTGACATGAATGTAAACAGAAATTGCCTATGTTTTATTGGCATCATCACTGCTTGATAGGGAGAAAACAGCTATTTAACTGAGGAAGCTGTTGCCAATCAGACATAAAGTTGCCTTTTGCTGCACATGGTGAGAAATACAGAAAGCCAGAAGGAAGCAATTAATGGCTTGTCTGAAAAATTAGAGTTCATTATCAACATTAGAAGGACTGGCTATTTTATTTATATGAAATATTGCTGTAAATGACTCTGAATTGTCAACATTTGCTCTGGTGCAAGGCATAAACAATGGAAACTGTCACATGCTTCTTGTCAGATTGGAGAACAACCATACGGGAAATGAGATCATGGAGGGGGTATGTTTGGCTCCTGATTTTACTGGCACTGGGCTCTTAGCTTAACAGGCACCATCTTTCCACTTAAAATGGAGTTCAGTTAGCAATGACAGTCCAGTTATCATGCAGTGAGAGTACATTTAGTCACTATATATTTTCCATTTATAAATTAAATGGTCGAGATTCTCTTCAATTTTTTAAGAGGAAAAAATGAACCAAAAATTTAACTCTGGTAAGTTCTTGTATATGTAGATAAACTGTATCTATTTAGTATGTATAGAAAAAACCTCTAGAGCCATAAGAATGTAATTAGCCAAATAATAGTTATAAAAATTAAACTATAATTATTATTTTATTACATATTTTAATAAAACTTAAGGAAATAAATTCAAATCAATTTGAATTGATTTGAACCAATTTCACAATTCCACAATTGATTTGAATCAATTCCACATTCTACATGGAATTAGTTCCTTGTTAAAATTTAAAAAATTAGTTCCTTGAGAAGTAATAAAATACCAAAAAGTTAAAAAGTAACAGAAAATTTTGTTAGGAATAAAATTTTTTTAAATAGATGCCACAATGGCAGAGGATTAATTGTGAAATGAGTGTTATAAACAATGTGCCAGAGGAAATATTATTTTATGTGTATTTCATAATGAAAACTCACATCATTATCTTTAATATGTTAGCTAAGAATAATTATTAATCTTCAGGTCCGATATTCACATATGAATTGCTATTGCTACTACTATCATGTGAAATGAATTGAATATGAAATATAAATACTTAAAGGTTTTAGAAAACAACTGAATCCATCAATTGGCTAAATTTTATTTACATATAATTTATTCAGCATTTTTTTTTCTTCCTAGTGGTATCATACATGATTTTCAGCTTATTCTCTATGGGGGTTACCATACATTTGGAACTAATAGAGCTTATATTCTACAAGTCTTTAAGAGTTTGAGTAAATGTGTACTCATATTTCTTTCTCCATACATCTAAAATTAAAATGAATATCTTTCCAAGGAACCTGCAGATATATATATATACAGCCAGGCTAGTGAAATTAAAATTTGTTTCTCTCAAGGAAACAATGCATTCATAAAGAATGGTCGGGCTAGTTACTATGAATGAATAGTACTTAAGATCCAAGCAATGATTTGGTGTCATGCAGTTGTTCTTTTTCCTATGGTTTTATGAAATGAATTATTGAGTAGCAACTTTGTTTATGTCATTAAGATTAAATCTCTGTCAGAATTGTCCTAGAGGAATTCTGAAATGTCTGGGAAAATGGCTTTGGTATCAACAAGTTCCCAGTTTTTCATATTAAAAAATGTTTTTTTTCTGACATCCTAATTTGTATATTTATGTGGGGTGTGTGTGCTTGTGTGTGTGTGTGTGTGTAAAAATTACCGAGAGTGGGTAGATATTCCATTAGAGACATCCCAGTTATTTTTCCTACATACAATATAAAAAGCTTTGGAGTATGTGAGGGTGAATGGGTGTGATTTTTTAGAGTCGCATATATTTATAGATGGCATGTTTTTCTGTTATAGGAAATTCAAACACAAATGCAAAACTCTAAAGTACTAAGAAGACAGTAAGTAATATTATATTTGTCTAAAGTGCCACAGGTATCAGAATGAGAGAAATGATGGTTTGGGGGATGTTACCATTCTACTTTTAATTTCCAAAATTAGTTTTAACTAATTGTTTAATGATTGTTAAATGCTGAATGTGATCATTGCCAGAGAGACAACTACTTTTGATCTTGGATGCTCTATGCCTACACACTGCGACAATGTCTTGCATTAATGTACTGCTGGTGAAAAATTCATTTTCTGCCAAATTCAGATTTATTGTTGTTATGTAGTTCTTCAGCTTAAGAAAGAGAATTTTTAAAAATACCATTCTGAATTTCTACTTGAGAAATTTTCTATTATAGGAAAAACCTCTTGATCTTAATATTCTTATAGTTTAAGGCCATAGCGATGCCTTACTCTGCTTAGTAAACCACCTTAGTATCAGTACCTAATCTAATGGAGAACAGCCTTGTCTCAAAATGTTTAATTATTTAACAAGCATCACAGTTCTTAAAATAAAGTGATCTCACTTTATTCTTAGAATGCATTCTAAGAAAGTGCAAGATAAAAGAAATTTATGGCAATTCAGCCCACTAAATGATAAGAGGGAGCAGGGTCTGGTCCTTGTACCTTTCCTGGCACAAACTCACATTGGCTGAATTTTCCATACTTCATTAATCGACTACTACTCATATCAAATAGATCATGTTGTGAAAAAGATGTTAACCCCTATGATAGTGTTCCATGGTGCCACAGTTTTCTTTTGTGTATCTCATTTGTAATAATCCTTTATGCAGCTGTCAAATTTAACGTGTATAAGTGGTTCTTGAGAGGATTACTAAAGACCAAATCGAGACCCTCAGTAGAGATATATTTGTGTTGTGAAAAGACTGTGTTTGGAGTGGTCTTTGGTAATCATTTACAATTCAATGTGTAAATAATTAGACAATTTGAGGATTTATAAGAGTAGCACTAGTAGAAGTCATAGCAATAATTTTAAAGACATATTTATATCTCTGTTTATAGTTTTATAGAAATATTTATATGGGTTATTTCACAGACATGATTAATTTCATGATAACTTATTCAGTGTTCATTGATGACCTAGGTGCTCAGGGGAGGAGATTCAAAAGTCTTATGAAACTCACTGAAAACTATCCTGAAGTTAATTTCTACTCTTTGCTCTGAAAATACTTGCCTAATTTAGGTTTTTTATTTATATTTTTATCCTCCAATGTTAAAAGGAAAAACTCTTGGAAGACTCTCTTGGAAGACTATATGGTCTAGGAATCAGACTGCACAATATTGAGAATAATATTTATATGAAACAAAGAAAGCAAAATAGATTATTTTTGAGGTCAAAATAAGAGTGGCAAGGGGTTACTGGGTGGCTCAGTCAGCTGAGCATCTGACTCTTGGTGTCAGTTCAGGTCATGATCTTGGAGTCCTGGGATCGAGCCTGAATCGGATGCAGACACTCTGCGCAGAGTCTGAGTGGGATTCTCTCTTTCTCTCTGCCCTCTGCCCTTCCCCCTGCTCATGCTCCCCGCTCACTCTCTCTCTAAAATTAAAGAAATAATTTTTCAAAAAAAAAAAGAGTGGCATATTAAATTTTCAACACAAATCTTAATTATTTCCTTGAAAGGCACAATGTTCAATGAATTTTCAGAGTTAAAAAATGTGACAATAAGACAAAAATGTCTTGGTAGCTTCACTGTGAAGAGGAGAAAATTTCCTTATAATATCAATATCCCCATTTAGATTTTAATTGCCTTGAATGTCCAACTATGTGTACTGGTCCGATAAAGGTGAGAGGGAAGTTTCAGTAGTTTTTTCTTTGATGTGATTTCATATATTAAACTGTTTTTACTGTGCTTCTTTTTTCTTGTATGGCAAAAAAAAGACTTGAGTTTGCAGTATTTGAAGTGGTATGTATAGGAGCATAGTATCTTGGTTCGAGTAAGAAATTACAAGTTCATAATCTGATGCTTTTTCTTACTTTCAGGTAAAACAATGATACCGAGATCCAAAGTCTGTTCTGTTTCTAGGTCCTTTAAGACTCTCTGGAGTTGATATAATTTGGGGGTTACTCTTTGTTCATGAGTATGGGGGAAAAAGGGATAGCCAAGTAGGAGATTAAAATTTTAATACAAAATTCCTGTTTTTACAATTATCATAGACTAAATAATTATTGTTTGGGACATAGTTGTTTTCAATATTGAAACCTCCTAGGACACTGTACTGCTTAGAGCTTGCTTTGAAGTTAGGAAAAGCTCTGAATACAGGTAAGATGCCTGAAAATTAAAAAAAAAGAAAAGAATCAGAATCAGAATAAAACTAGCAGAAAGAGGTAAAGTAATAATAGGGAATATTCATTTTGTTTTGAAAGGTGCTAAGACAGTCATGTCAGGACAACTAATGTGCAGCTGGTTTTGTATTCATGTTGTTCAATTACATGCAGGATCATGAGAAATTCCCAGTGGCTCTGCCACATTTCTCTCCTATTATAGTTCTTATTTTAGAACTTTGATTTCGCTTTAAAAAATGCATGAAATGCCTACCTCAGGGCAAACTCTCTCACCCCATGTGTCTCCTATTGAAATCGCTGCAATTTACAGGTTCTATAGATAAAGAGGTCAATTTGTTTTATGGAATGTGATATTATTCAGGAAATACCCTAGCTTTTTAGATTCAGGACTTGAGGTTTCAAATATTTGCTCTTTCCCTAAGAAGGCCCCACGGGTTTCACGGCCAACTATTCCTGGAGCCCCGAGTGCTGCTGGTGTCCTGCTCCCCAGGTCTCCCACTTGCTTTTCCCATCTTCCTCCAGAATTGTCAGTCCGGCTGCCCTAGCTCCCCAAGCAGATCGGCGGCACGCCTTCCTTGTGAACGTGAGATTCGCACACTTTATAGAGCGATGCTAAAGTTGGGTTAGCACCTATATTAGGCTTTCCTCTTTACATAATCAGAAGAATTAAAATTCAAAAAAGAAAACTTTGGAGAGAAAACCAAAACATGGACAGTGGGCATTTGTCTGAAACATTCTGTGTCTGTAAGACATATTTGCAGTGTTGACCCCCTTTCTCAGGCATCTCCTGTCCCTGCGGTAAGTAGTCTATCAGCTTATGTTCCAATAAGCTGATGGAATTATTTATTTCCTTAGTTTCATTGCACAAAGACTCTAAGAGGCTTACAAGAAACTAGTACAGCAGATGTGAAGACCTGTGGGTAGAATTTAGGACATACCAACTGTTCTCAGCTGAAATTCCAGACCTATCTGGGTCTGTCTTTTTGTTTAATGTTAATATTATGATGACTACTAAAAAACTAGTAAGTACTAAACAATTAATGACTGGATTAATTCACGTAGAGTGATCAAATCATTTCTCTAAATGTTATAAATGCCTGTGGCAAATCGAAAAATCTAAGTAGCCCTTCCCATTGAGGGCGGGACCCACCTCACCACCCAAAATGTGGTCTGGGTGTGGAGGTTTTTGGTACCACACAAACACTGGGACTGCTGGTACCACGCATCATGCTATACACACGAACACTACAATGGAGACATGTATTAGTTCCATAAAGAGAATCTGGGGTAGGGCAGGGCGTGTTCTGAAAGTGGTCTAAAAATGACTTGAGGGAAAAGAGAGGCAAATGGCTTTTGTTTTCTGGGGGTGAGAGGCTCGGTGAGGTGAGGACTGTGGTGGGAGGGCGTGGGGGGGTAGGGACTTAGCTTGAACTTTTCACTGGCTCTGGGGAAGGAAAGCACAGGGCTTTCTTACTGGTTGTCCCAGATGTGGGACAAGAAGGAAAGGAAAAATATGGGGCTTAAAAGCTGTCAGTGGGGGACGCCTGGGTGGCTCAGTTGGTTAAGCGGCTGCCTTCGGCTTAGGTCATGATCTCAGCGTCCTGGGATCGAGTCCCACATCAGGCTCCTGGCTCGGCAGGGAGCCTGCTTCTCCCTCTGCCTCTTGCCTGCCTCTCTGTCTGCCTGTGCTCGCTCGCTCTCTCTCCCTCTATCCTTGACAAATAAATAAATAAAATCTTAAAAAAAAAAAAAAAAGCTGTCAGTGGTTAAACATCAAAACTGGGGTCAAGCTCTTGGTTACAACAGCAGAGAAAACTACCTTTTTTTTTTTTTTTTTTTGAGAAAACTACCTTTTTAAACCAGATCCTTTGTAATGGCCTTCATCTCCACTTGCACGGACATCGGTCTGTCTCTATCACCTTTTTCCCTTCCTTCCAAAGTACCTTCCTACCTTTCTTCCCTCTGTTCTTCCTTCCTCTTCATGGAACTGGTCATGGTCTGACATAAGAACGTGTCTTTGTTTATCGTTTATCTTTTCCAGCTGCCATTGTAGCTCCTGAGAGCTATAATTATGTCTGTCTGTCTGTCTATTTTTACTGTTGTATCCTCAAGCACCCGGACAATGCAGGAGACATTAGAGGCACACAATAATTTTTTTTTAAAACGTCCATCAGCTTCACTAGACTATATGATTCATGAAGGCAAGATTGTGCCTGTTTCTATCATGTTGATTCCAGTGATTCAGAGAAATGCTTCCTGCCTCAGCAAATAGTGGTGGAAAGAATTCACTCTTTTAGGTATTTTAATATAGCACTTTTGCAAGGTTCTCATCATAACTTTTATTTAAGTCCCAAAACAGTGTAAAAACAAGTTTATTGAGTGCTGCAGATTTGTTTTAAAATTTGAGCCGAGTATCAACTTTATCAAAGAAGCAAGAATTGGGAACTTGCTTCTGATGACCAAAACAACAACAACAAAATAAATAAATAAAAAGCCAAAATTCTAAACAATTTAGGAGTTATATAGACATGGTTATTCTCCTGTTCACAGACGGTAACAAGAAATGTCTTAATTACTGGAACACTAAGTGATTTTCAATTTAAAATCAATTATATAAACGACAGGACTGCACAACTGAAGTCAGGGAAAATCTAATGACTAACCTCAGATGAAATTTGTTATGAGAACTTATTAAAAACCAAAATATCTTCCCTCACATAGATAGATAGATATATAAATAGACACATCGATAGATACATAAGTAAATAAATAAAATGTATAAATTAGAAGTCACTCTGTTTTCCAGTCTAACCGACATGACAGCACCAAAGTTACTGTCTTGCAATGAAACAATACTTTGTTTGATTGATGAAATGCTCTGACTTAGGCTAATTCTTTTTAGTTCTTCAATGTTTAGTTCACTCTAATTTAGTAACTGTTATTACAAGACATCTTGATATTCTACAGCTGTGAAATTATGTGGCTGCCAGACTCCAGGATTGATTGCGGTGTTGTTGAAGTCTAGGGAAGGTGGCTCAGCCCAAACCCTTCCTGGTGTCCAATCCTCAGTTTTTTACCAACTAAGGGAGGTGGAGAGCTGTATGCTTTTCAGAGGTCTGTTGCTCGGCAACCAGTCCTTCCTTCTTAGGAAACAGGTCAGGAAAAAGGAGAAGAGATGAGGGGGTGATTAAACGTTTGTCTGCCATCTCTGATAAAGCAGAAATTCTCTGAAGAGAAATTGTTCTGCATAGATATCTCCAACCCACAGGGAAACAAATTAATCTCATTAGGCAAGGGGTTAATATCTGTTTGTTAGAAATATTGTTTCCTCTGCCCCCTGAAGGAAGTTTTAGTGGTTTTAAATAGCATCTATGGCCAATAACATTGTATCTGATAAAGGTAGAAATTTTAGTATGGTATGACAATCATCTCAAGGTCAAAAAATAAAATTTGTCCTTGAAAGACAATAAAAAATGTTTTATTTCATATGGATGGCTTATTATTTAGTTATTCAGGGATACTTATCTGTCATAAAAGTTCTACCATTTTAAAATGACTTAAAGTTCATTGAAATATAAGGCTTCTTCTGTTTACTTAGGAATACCGTGGGATAGTGTTTGTCAAGAAAAATTCCAGATGAAAAACTGCACTGTTGAATCTTGAATATCTCTAATCGAAAAATGTGAAACACAAGTTTTTCTTTCATGTATTGAATGATGTGAACTTGTGATAACTGTATGGCATTTGGTCGATTTACAGTCTAAAGGAATTAAAAATTAGATCTGCAAACATATGGTAAAACAGACATGTTGGTTAGGAATAGTAGACGTAAAAAGAATCTGCGTTCCTTAAAAGTCTACTCTTACCACTTCTCTTAAATCAAACTTTCTTTTTAAATACGTTTTGTCTCAGCTGGTATAATTATAGATGCTAAACAATCTTGCATTTGTTTTCTGTATTACGTGACTGATACAGTATTTAGAAGTGATAGTTGGCCACCTTGGTTACATCTGGGTTCAGACCTTTTTAGTATTCTTAGAAAGTGGTGTTTCTCAGTTTTAAGGTGAGGGTTTGTTAAACACAGGTGATGCTCCCTCCCAGGGACTGGCCAAGTGCAACCAGGACACCCGTGAGGGTGCCTGCATATGGGCAGACGACCCTGCCGGAATCCGAATGTCCGGCTACGCATTGGTTTGCATATGCTTCATTCATTCATTTAGGATTTAAGCCTTTAGGAAGCCAACAAAAATAGGAATAAATTAATTGGATTCAGCAGTGATTTACTGCCTTTCATCCTGTTTTCTCATTAGAGAATATACTGGCTTTGAGAATTGAAGAAAATTGAACATATTTAAAACCCATAGAAAAATACATCATGAGGGTCAGCCCTTTCTTATTCACTATGAGCTTACCTTATTACAAACCTCCAAACCCGCCTCTTCTTGTCTTCTATGGAATGGGGTTTAAACTTCTTCTAACATCTTTGGAGAGGTATTGTATTGAAGGACGGTGTGAGATTTCATGTTATTTTGGGGATTATATTTTTCTATTTTATTGTTGAGATTTTATTTCAGGTCTTAGTTACAGTTAATTAAATTACAATTAAGAAGAAAGTTACTATATAACTGGTAATAAATAATTAATAATAATAAATAATTTCATGCTAGCTACATAAAACACATATGAACACACACACACAAACACACACACATATATATAAACTATATTTTTTAAACTATATATTTTTGAGTTTAGTTCATGTAGATTATGACTTACATTGTCATTTACTGTAAGTTGTAATTGTTGTGATTTTTAAAAATATTGCTGCATGATGGATAGTGGACTTTTTAAAAAATCTCCTACACACATATTTCTATTTTTGCATGACCCTGCAGAATTAGTTTGATAGATTATAATTGCAATTTTGATTGGATATCTCTATCTTTACATCTATCTTTAGAATGAGAGCATTTTTATCAACATCTTTCTCACCCACACATTTCAGCTGTTGACTGGCAGCTCGACCTCTGAGAATCAGAGAGCAGAGGCATTTTACCCTTCCAGAAATATTTTCTGACCCTTGGATTATTGCTCAGCTTCCTTCACTAAAATATAAAGAGGTCACCTTCTATGTGTAGGATAGCATTCCTCAAAACTCACAAAATTTAAGACCAATTCTCATGGGATATTTATTTTTTAACATGGCCTGGTTGGGGTTAGCAAGGGGAGAACTGGCAAAAATATGCTCATACTATTTAGGTGCAATGTAACTTTTTTTAAAAATAAGAAAATAACACAAGCTTAGGCAACTTTTGCAGTTATATCTAACCTATGGAATCTTGCTTTATAAGATTTTTTCACAGCTGTAACAGACTAGCTGTGTATTGAACGATTTGCATTTAAACGTGATAATCAGGAAAAAGATTCTTTAAAATATAAAACTCAGATTAGGAATAAATTGTACATGCAAATGTGCTGATTTGGATGCAGCGGATGAATTCTAACAGTGGGGCAACTATAGAAATTAAGGCGACGCTTTCCCTGAGTGCCCAGTAACATCAAATTACAATTGAACACCTATAGAAATAAATGTGACACCCAAATGGTTACTAAATGAATATATTATGCTCTGTGATGTTTCACTGAATTCTAAACAAGTTCAGAACGATGACATACCAAGAGGTGCTGAAGTACTTCAAACACACTCCATCAAATGCGTGTGGTTAAATAAAACTCTGTGGAATGTTCCTTATATAAAATGAGTTTTTCCTATTCAGAAGGAAAGTAGAGCAATTTATTTTTTTCTTATACAGTCTCATCACAAGTAGGAGTTTACTTTAATAAGCTTGCTTTGGTTTTAAAGAAACTCTTGCAGTTTGAAAGTTACTTTGCAGTGTTTTCAAACTTTAATGGGCTAAACTTGCAATCTTGCTTTTACTGTGTCCTATAGCATTTATGAAGCAACATTTTGCATTTATTAGGAAAAGCAGTAAGGACCTGGGTAAGTGGACTAATGGGATAGTTTATGCTACTAAAAGGCTTTCCAGCAAACTGAGGATGTTTGGATGTTCTGGTTAAATATTCTGGTTAATTTCTTTTTACTACATTTATATACAAAATATTATATGCCATAGACAAAGATTACACTAAAAATGCACTTATGTTTAAAGTTATTCCTTTTGACATGTATAAGTTAATGAGGATAGAGAAAATTTCAGAAAGTTAACCTATAAATGATGATTTCCCTGGGGTAGAGTCTGTATGCCAACAATCGTTTGAAGGAGTAGATGCCTCACCATGAGTTACTGTTCAACTCGTGCAGTTACCAAAGCATAAAACAGAGCAGAGTCAGGGAAGAAAGCATTGAAGAGTCTAGAGTGGGAGCTCATCCCTGGGGCAGGATGAGAGAAAGAGAAAAAGAAATGAAGGAAGCAGGAAATGTCTCCTAAACCCTTCTCATATCACCCCATATTTTCACTAAGGTATCGAATCCAATAAATTCATAAAATATTGCAAATTCTGATTCTGCCAATTACTTGCTTTGAGGCCTTGATAAGGTCACATAATCTGGGGTTTGGTTTTCAAGCTGTAAAATGGGATTAAGTGTAAATTGTTGGGTAATCACAAAACTTAGCAAAACCATTTATAAAAGTAGATACAAAGATGACTCGACCAATTAATGGTTGTTTTAGCTGTTATTTAGCTGGGTCTCCCAAGGACCCAAGACTCCAGGAGCCGGCTCTCCAGACCTACTCCACATTACAGATGCCTTGAATCAGGGTTCTTCCCATCCTGGAAAGCCTCCTTGTTCCTCCGTCTCCCCATTTTATACTATTCCTTCATCCCCCATAGATTAGCCCACTGATGTTTCCATTCTTTCTACAATCAAGTTCTTTACCTTGGGGTCTTTATACTAACTGCCATCTTGATCTTCAAATGAGTGATCTGTTTTTAGCTTAAATATCTCCCCCTCTGTTAGGCCTTCCTAAGCATCCAGTCTAATTATAAAATCATAAAAACATTTTCTATCAAATCTCCCCATTTTAATTTTCCTCTAGCAATTATTATGGTCTTGTATTTTCTTGTTTGTTGTACTGATTGTTTCCCCCAGTTAATCTTCACTTCTGTATCTTCTCTACCTACTCAGGTGCTTAGGCATACTAGATACCCTGTAAATATTTGCTGGATGAATAAATTTCTAGTGTAATTGGGCTTTGATGTTACATTTGCATTGTCTAAGTTGTGGGGAAGTCTCCCTTCTCTGTGCAGATTTTACTCTCCCACCATTTAGATGGGAAGTTACAGGTTTCTTTGGGATATTCTGAGGACATTTTTCTCTCCACTGAGAGCTGAAAGCTAACTACTACTTCTCTTCCTCCTCCTCTCCCTCTTGCTTAGTTTGTCAAGAGACCCAATTTAAGTTTTACCCACTCAGAGGCAGTGTAGAATGCAGGCAGCTTGAGATTCTAGTCAACAAGGAATAAATTAAAAATATGATGCTTGTGAATTCAGATTTCTGTATAGGATTCTTAACAAAAGTTCTGAGCTATAAATTACCTCCTGTCCACTTAGAAGCAGCACCATTGAATAAAAAGAGAAAAATAAGCTTCATCAGACCTCGATGACCTCTACCTTTTTGAAAGGACACAGGGAAGCTGTCCAGAGGGACCATTAATCCCCTCATCAGGTCCAAGACATGACGGCAATGTTGACCTCAATGCGAAAGTGGAAATCTGCTGGAATTCTAAAATTCAACAGGGCTTGAAAAGAGCTATTTACCTGGAACAAGTGTTTTATTTTATTCTCTACATTTTCTATCTTTGACTTCAAAGAACATCTGATTCACATTAACATACGGTATTCCTCATATTGAACATAAATTAAGAAGTATCCAATATCTACTAATGAGAAAAGCAATTTCTTCCGCCAACTTCCCTTTTCATAAAACTGAAGAGGTGCCATGTGCATAGTTTGCCCTGAGGTCCGTCTCATTGTCTCTGTTCTGCTGGCACCGTCCACGCAAGCCGTAAAGACTTCGGGCTCCCAAAGAGCAAGACTGCTCCTCTTGTCTCCTGGGCTCTTTCTCCCCTCTTGATATTTAATTCCTATTACCTTTGAACATTATTCTTCTCCTGGGGAGTGTGGAGACCTGAGAGCTTCCAGAATATCATGATGGAACTGGAACATTTCTGCCACAATCTTCCTTAAGAGTACACACCCCCTCCTTGTCTCTCTCTCTCTCTCTCTCTTTTTTTTTTTTTAGTTCTGACAGTTAAATCCTTGAGGATTTGAGAGCAGAGACCTTCTAAGCTCTTCCAAAACCACTCTCTGAGCCCTTGTTTTCTCTGCTCTGCTCCCACCTCCCATCACTACAGTAGAGAGAGAGACCACCTTCTGTGGAGGAAGAGCATGCTTCAAAACTCCCCTGCTGAGGAAGAAGAGAGACCTGAACAAGATGAACAGGCAGAAGTTGTTCTTTCCCAACACTATTTCCAGCAACAGGAGAGAGAGAGCAAGACCAGGTCTGAATACCAGTTCTACTGAAACGAAGTGCCGGAGATTTTAAGAACGGGAGGAAGGAATGCCGGCCATCTGCGTCTGCTAGTTGACCTTACCCAAAGGAAAAGTAAACTTTCTCCCATCACCATGACAGGAGGTAGCATCACGACTTGAAGCAAGACGTCCACTCAAGTTAGTCTCCTTCTTCCCAGGAGACGGGGATCTGGGTGCAATCTTCCACGATGATTACATTGTGAAAGAATGTCTCTCAGGTCCCTGAGAAAGACATCCCTGCTTGTAAAACAGACAAGAGGCTTTTAAAAGACAGAGACTAGATTTATAATTACAAGATTTCTCAAGTAAGTGCTCTAAGAAAAGGGAGGTCAGAGGCCTAGAGTCAAAAGTTAAGTCAGGCGGAGGAGAATGTGAAAGTCCATTTGGTCACCAAACATGTTTTAATTTCCCTGAGGACTAAACTTAGGGGCCCTTTATATGACAGGTTCATCTTGCAACCACGTTGCCAACAATTTGCTTGCGTTTTTCCTAGTTTTCTTGCTGGGAATGTGATTCTGGCTAGCTTAAAGGTGTGTCTGCCTTAATGGTATATTTATTTTCTCAGTTTTATCTCTAAAATATCACAGAATGCAATTTTCCAAGTTAACAGCACAGTGAGTCGTCCTGGTTCTTTGGCTACCCTCGTCACATTTTCTTTTTTTCAATAGTAACTTGCATTCCAAAGTTGTTGACTTGGAGGCTCGATGAACGCTTACAGGAGATTATTAGAATTTTTTAAAAATGTGTTATTTTATGTTAAAATAATAGCACAATGGTAATCAAAATCATCTGTGAAAGTTCCTATGTGTATTGACAACAGCTTGTATCACAAGATACTGTGAAAGTTTAGGAGTGGATATTTCTGTTTACCAGAAAAGGTGCTACATTCATGGGAGGCAGAGGCTTAAGCAGACTTTAGAATCCATTTGACCTGACAACTTTGCAAAGTTGACATTATCAACTGAACTTTAAAGTTATTTGAGGTTTCCATTATTTCAAACTTTCTCATGAAATGCATTAACAAAATTAATTTACAGCAATGAGTGGGTCCGTATTTTAATTTCCAAATAGCACACTTTTCCTTCTGTTACAAGGGGACACATTTTTCGCCGGTTACATTTCAAAGTGCAGAAAATTATTCCAATTGCTTGGGGTCAAGTATATGAATGCTTGACCGTGTGTACTCTCAGCGGTTTATAACAATTACCTGAGCCATCTTCGCAAGCCTCAGTGTGCTAATAATGCTGATATCTATACATTAGCTTGGGATGTCACTGTCTTTGTTTGCCTGCCAAATGTGCAATAGAGAAGTTCTTGCTTTGGATGGTAGTTAAATCTTTGCTTTAATGTTCCATTACCTCCAAGTTTGTGGCCACTATTTTATCCTGTATGGTATTTTAATGAGATTATTAAATTACCGTTGTGAGGTATCGCATTGCATACCAACACTACAGTGAACGTCTGATATGACTTGAATGATTTTGGTGTTGAATTGATCAGTCAGCTTTCCTCAGCACAAATATAACACCTGATGTTATATTTGTCTACAATAGCAGTTACAGTAAAGATTGGAGCCATGGATTTGAAAAATATATATATAAAGGAAATGAACAATGTCTGCTCCGCAGCAAGTTTGGTGGTGGCAAAAGCGTGAAATGGTACTGCTCTGAACTTAGGACAAGTGTATAGGATTGCTTTACAATTTTAACTTCAGTTAAAATTCATGGAAATTATGAAGCAAGTATATTGACATTTAATATCATCCAAAAAAAAGGAGTGGCAACCCAAGAAAATAAAACACAGAAACTATTACCAGACTATTTGATGCTTAGAAGTTTGTTGATAATGGTGGAAATGTAAACCAAGAGAGGTCAAATTTTTTGTTCTAGAAATGGCTTTATTTATCATTGCTACCATGTACAGCAAGGTCATTATTTTAAAATGAAGTTTATTACCATGAAAAACACAAGAATTTGCTGAAACTAAGGGTAGGTTCAGGATTAGGGTTAACTATGGAAGTTGGTACCTTGTATTTTGTTTCCTCCTGGTGACATTTGAAAGGACAATGAAGCAGTGTCTAAAACTTTATTTACTCTTTCATGTATGAGGCATGAATTAATCACGTGCACTGGGTCTCCCAAATTGGGGCATGAAGGTGCCGCCTCCATCTCCTTCACACACTCTCTCTCTCCAACTCCCCCTTCTGAGACTATTCCAGAAAGGACTCTGGTTCTTCAAGAGAAAATTAAAAATTTTACAAATTTTATATATTATATAGATACCTACCACATCATGTAAGCTACAATATTGTATAACTGAGCACAGTTAGACTATCTCAGAGCTCATCTCTGCTTTATTATTTGTGATTGTGCTTAAAAACACAGGACATAAAATTTACCATCTTAACTCCTTTTAAGTGTAGGTGAAGGACTTTGAGCTTGCCTAGGGTACCGCAACTTCCCGATTGGTTTAGGGAGTTCTCCTGAAGGCTTCTTGGACTGTATGTTCATAAGTTGATGGTTCTGCTGGAGAATGAGGTCAGCGGCTTCCTATTCTGCTGTCTTACTGAAGTCACCTCTCCTTATCTGCTTTTGTATTAAGAGTAAATTCGTTCTAAGTAGTAAGGTATACAATCCCTTATCTATCACTCTTGGGCCAGTTGTTTTTCATAATTTTAGATCTGAGAAAGGTAAGGCAGTGCCTTGTGTTAACTATTTGCATATTGTGTAACACTTCTAGAACCTTTTCATCTTGCAAAACTGAAACCCTGTCCATTGAGCAACATCCTCCCAACCACCACCTCCCGGCTCCTGGCAACCAATTTCTACTTCCTGTTTGTGAGAGTTTGACTCTTTAGACAGCTCCTGTCAGTGGAATCAGGCAGTATTGTCTTTTTGTGATGGGCTGATTTAACTTAACATATGAATGTCCTTAGTTTCGTCCATGTTTTAGCCTGTTGACTTGTCTTCAAGGTCGATGATTTTTCTCCTTGATCAAGTCTGTTGTTAACCCCTTTTAGGGAATTTTTTCAGTTCAGTTACTGAATTCTTTGGGTCTAGAACTTCTGTTTTGTTCTTTCTTATAGTTTCTATCTCTTTGAAGATATTCTAATTTTTGTACATGCATTTTTTTTTTTTTTACTGATTTCATTTAGTGGTCCACCTGTGTTGTAGTACTTGAGTTTCTTTAAAATGGTTGTTTTGAATTCTTTGTCAGGTAATTCATAGGTCTCAATTTTCTTTAGGAGATTTCGTTTGTTCCTTTGGACCATGTTTCCTTGTTTCTTCGCATGCCTTATTTTTGTTATTGTTGTTTGAGTTTTGCATTTAAAAAAAAAAAACCCAGACACTTCTATTCCTTATAGACTGGTCTCATACAGGAGAAAACCTTCACCAATCAGTCTGGCTACGGATTCTGGGAGCCTCTCAAACTTTTTATGAGTATGTGTCGTCACTGGATTTGTTTTGTGATTTTCCTCTCAGAGAGATAACGGAGTTTGTGGCATCTTGCTCCCTCTGGTGTCTTTCTGTGGTACTGCAAGTTCTCTTGTGTAACAAGATGGTCCCCTCTCTTGTTCTCTGGGTTGCCCAGACTTCAGCCATGCTGATTTCATCAGTGCTCTAGGTCAGGAAAGACAGAAACCAATCCTTAGGGAGCTCTTCACACCTCACACCCCACCACCAAAAGCGGAAATGCTAGACCCTCAATCCTCTCTTCTCTCTCCCTCCCAAGGGAGAAGTTGAGAGGATGACTTTTCCTCCTGATCTCAAAGTGCACACCAGCTTAGGGAAGATGCCTACACAGTTAACAGGAAATGGCTTTTCTTGCCTGTTTCAGTGTGAGTGGCCTTGACTTTGAGCTTGCCTAGGGTACTGCAACTTCCTGATTGGTTTCTGGAGTTCTCCTGAAGGCTTCTTGGACTGTATGTTCTTGAGTTGATGTTTCTGCTGGAGAATGAGGTCAGCGGCTTCCTATTCTGCTGTCTTACTGAAGTTACCTCTCCATATCTGCTTTTCTATCAAGAGCAAATTGGTTCTAAGTAGTAAGGTATACGATCCCTTACCTATCACTCTTTGGCCGTTGTTCTTCATAATTTTAGATCTGAAAAAGGTAACGCAGTGCCTCGTAATCTCCCCAGAGAGCGAGGAGCAAAACCCTGAAATGAACACAATCACATCTCAACAATGACAGATTTGCCTATTCAACTAAGGGGAAGATAAAGACCATAAATATTCTCTTCCTGTTAGGTCAGGTCAGATTTTGCCATCACACGAATTACGATAATCATTTGGTTTTCAAATCATTTCAAGAGTAGAAAGTGAGGATAACAGCTATAAACCAGTGGTACTTTGCCGTCATTGGTAAGTAAGAAAAAAATGGAGTGATCTTAGTATACAAATGATCTGGGCACTCAAAGATGGTAATGATAAACTGTGTGTGTTGCTTATCAATGTATTGCCTCTAAGCTCTCAATTAATCCTTTTTGTCGGATCTGTGAAAATGGACAGGGGCCCTTTAAATATTTTTCCTTTGCTGGCTGGCACTGACTCTCTGCCAGCAGAGGGGACACACTGACTTCCATGGCTGGTTCCCGTAGTGCATGGCAGCCAGCAGCTTCCCCTTGGTAGCATCGAGGGAGGCTTTGCCGCAGAATGGGTCTGGTGAGACGTCTCCTCAGGACCAACTTTTCTTGGCATTCTAAAGGACATATTTCTAGCAAGGGCTACAAGTGCAGTTCTACAGTTATGTCTTTGTCATAAAATGCACTGCAGCTGCAGGTTCTATCATTTCTTCAGAACAAGAAACACACGTCATCGCCCATAGTAGCCAACAATGGGCAGAAAGATATTCTCAGAATCATAGTTTGGTAGAAAAGTGGAATGGGCAATGGAACATTGGTTGTCTAAAACAGGAAGAGGTATTGGCACGAAGGGCTTGCTTCTATGTCCTCACAGGTGTGTGCTCACCTTTGACATGACGTTGGCCAAAGGAGTGTCCCCACTGGATAGATTCCCATTTGCTGGTGGGTCTGGAGTAGAGGGCATAGAAGGGGACATGGGTGTGACTATCCTTCCTTCCTTCCTTCCTCTTTTTCTCTTTCTCTTTCTCTCTTCTCACATCACTCAACTTTCTTTTTCCTACCTGATGCAGTGGACATAGATAGGACCAGGACTGCAAAAATAAATGCTGGAAACAGGGATGTCTCCCAAGCAAGAAATTGTAATGGTATTTTTTTTTATATAATTTTTTATTTTTTTTATAAACATATATTTTTATCCCCAGGGGTACAGGTCTGTGAATCACCAGGTCCACACACTTCACAGCACTCACCAAAGCACACACCCTCCCCAATGTCCATAATCCCACCCCCTTCTCCCAAACCCCCTCCCCCCAGCAACCCTCAGTTTGTTTTGTGAGATTAAGAGTCACTTATGGTTTGTCTCCCTCCCAATCCCATCTTGTTTCATTGATTCTTCTCCTACCCACTTAAGCCTCCATGTTGCATCACCACTTCCTCATATCAGGGAGATCATATGATAGTTGTCTTTCTCTGCTTGACTTATTTCGCTAAGCATGATATGCTCTAGTTCCATCCATGTTGTCGCAAATGGCAAGATTTCATTTCTTTTGATGGCTGCATAGTATTCCATTGTGTATATATACCACATCTTCTTGATCCATTCATCTGTTGATGGACATCTAGGTTCTTTCCATAGTTTGGCTATTGTAGACATTGCTGCTATAAACATTCGGGTGCATGGTATTTTTAAACTTTATGTCAGACTTCCTAAGGGCCTGATCGGGTGGGCTGTGCCTTCACACATCTGGCGAAGTTGGGACTAACAGTGAACGCCACTGAGTTGCTTGCTGGTCAAGAGTGCCCAATAGGGGGCGCCTGGGTGGCTCAGTGCGTTAGAGCCTCTGCCTTCAGCTCAGGTGGTGATCCCAGGGTCCTGGGATAGAGCCTGCTTTCCCCTCTCTCTCTGCCTGCCTTTCTGCCTAATTGTGATCTCTACCTGTCAAATAAATAAATAATCTTAAGGAAAAAAAAAAAAAAGAAAGAGAGAGAGAGAGCCCACCAGTTCTAAACCCATATAACCTTACCCTAGTATGAATAGGAGGGAACTGAGTGGAAATATTTACTACCAATCCAGACCAGCATAGTGACTGAACCTTGTGTCCCTTCCAAATGTGGAAAAGTTGGAGTGCAAATGTAGAAAAGTAGGAATAGTAATTGAGGATAAAGGAATGAATAAACAGATTATGTAATCAGAAAAATATTATTTTGATACATTTGATACAATATTATACTGATACTTTGAAAGAGATTCGGAGCAAGAGAGAATGTTGTCTCTTAATTCAGTTATACTGGATGTCCAAAAGGGGGAAGCCATGTATTACTGAGACACTTCTGCTTTTGGAGGTTCAAATAGAAAAATTTGTCGAAAAATGGAATTACCCATGTCACATATTGAAATCAAAAGAACTACTATCGTAGATGCCCAAAACACATTCATTTTCTGAAGTATGGTTTGGTTGCAGCAAAATGGCATTTCTGTTCTGATAAATTAGTGTTGTTAATTTAAATTAATTCTATTTGTGTACAATTTTAAATTTTGTTTTTGGCTATTTACCATTACACAAATTATAAAATAAATTTTTTTTGTTTTACTTATTCAGGTAACATTAAAATAAAAATCATTCTCCAGAGTTGGTTATCTGCTAACATATTTTTTCCTTTTAGAAGGAGTTCAGATCTGCTGTAAGTTGAATTGTGTATCCCCACCAAATTTCCTAGTTGAAGTCCTAAAGCTCAGCACCTCAGAATGTGACCTTATGTGGAAGTAGGATTGTTGCAAATGTATTTAGTTAAAATAAAGTCATAATAGAGCAGGGTAGGTTTCTAATCCCAGAGAACTGGTGTCCTTATAAAATGAGGGAAATTTAGACCCAGAAAGAACTCCACATGAACCTGAAGATGACCATCAACGAGCCAAGGAATGATGCTTGGAATAGATGCTCTTTTCATAGCGCAGAAGGAACTAATCCTGCCCATATCTTGATTTCAGACTTCTAGCTTCCAGAACTGTAAGAAAATAAATCTCTGTTTCTTAATCCACTTAAACCTACTCTGTAGTACTTTGTTATAGCAGCCCTGGCAACTAATACAACATCGGACTGAAGTTATGGAAGTATGTAGCTTTATTTTCCTCTGTACATTTTTTCAATGTTCTTGAAACTTTCTAACATGATTAGTGGCTCAGTAGAAAAGAATTTTTCATATGTATCTATTTTTAAACCTCTTTTCCTAATTGTCCCTTGAATTTACTTATATTGTTATTTATTCAACTAGAGATTGGAAAGAATCTGATTTTAAATAATTTCCATGATGTCACTTCCTTTTTTTGCCCACTTTTCTCTTCTGACACATTCATGCAATTTTAGAGAATCAAAAACCTTAGGACCAACTGGCCATCATAGAGAAAACTATCAATGTATAGCAGCATGAATATAATGTGTAACTAGACCGTAATGACACTTGTATCAAAATCACAAAGTAAAATCCATCCCATTCTTTATAATCATAATTGCTATAGGACTTATGTAATGTGACTTTCTATTTTTTGGCCTCTTCTTTTTTTCATCCTTCCTTCCTATGTACGCATTGATGCTTTTTTTTTTTTTCCTTTCTTTCTAGATTTCTCTTATGTACATACACTTCTTGTCTTAATTCATATGAAAATTTTTTCTTGGAAGATGGTATAATTTAGTAAATTTCTTGCCTGTCATTTATGTTCTTAGAACTAAAGAAAAATGGAAGGAAGTCAAGAAATCAATAATGCTACCAGAAAGGAAGAAAAAAATCGCCTCCAGATTCAATCATTTCCTATAGATCACCTTTGCTTGTTTCTATGACTAATGAATGCAGTATGGAAATTACTCACACTCCAGCAGCAACCTCATGCAAACCCATTTACAGAAGGCCTTGAATAAGCATATAATTCAGGATTCGTTCATTTTAAATGCAAATAGTGGAATCTGAGTAGGACAGGAGTGTCACTGTGGAAAGGGTGTGTTTCCAGGCATTATAGAAAGCTGTCATGGTGACTAGGAGGCATAGCAACTTACTTATAAAAATAAATCTGAAAAGAAAGTGAGTCAAGCACAGGTTTTTGACTTTACTCCTGTCAATGTTAGATGGAGAATGTCTCCTGAAAAATCTTAGTTATCAAGATCCTGAAAAAAAAAAAAAACTTTAGAGAAAGAATAATAACAGAAAACCATACCTTTACAAAGGTGGATATTTGCAATCTATTCTTCTGCAGGTCATTTGAGATTCCTACAACTACAATTTTTGGAATATTTCCTAAATTAAAGGCAAGGAATAAGTTTGTGTGTGCAAAATTTAAAAATATGTATCTAATGAATTCTGATGTTTTATTAAATTGTGTATTTGAGTTTTAAAATGATAATTTTGCAATCTTTCCCCACAGGTGTATTTTTCTCCTGCACTTCTATGGATATGGTAAACCAAGCGGCAAGACTGGGGAATATGTTGAAGCTCATACAAAGAAAACGAACTGGAGGTCAATTTCAAGTAATAAGGCAACATTGGGGATATGTCGTCTCTCTTGACTTGAATACATTAGGGTAAAGTGTCACTGAGATTAGTTTGGGAAGCTTGGGGTTTAAACCCTGCTCTGGGTGATGAAGTCCCTACAGTCCCAGCATGAGTTCTGTAGAGGCCACACCCCGGTCCTGGAGCTCAGCCATTAAGCTCCATTAGCTAGTTGGCCCTCCTTGGGGGATGGTGGAGGCACCTAATCAGTGGCAAGCAGTTGAATTTTCCACCTGAGTGGTCTTTCACATTCTCCCATATATAGACTTTGAACTGGATGAAAGTGTAGTGGTGAATTTTTCACCCTGATGGCATGAATTTTGATGTGAAATGATCAGGTAGAAAGGTGATCTCATTCTAAAATACTTATGTGGGTCCCACTGGGAATTTCCTGTGAAGATTCGCTGGCAGGATTCAGGGAAGAGTTTAGTCTACAAAAAGTGTCCCTTGTTTCCCTACCCAGGACACCACACTTCTAGGGTGTAGACCAAGGAAATAGGCAAGAGAGGGGGCTAGTTGATATTTTTAGAGAACTGGTTAGAGAAAGTTAGTCAACTTTGACTTTTTTTTTTTTTTTTTAATTCAGTGGCATGCAGAACATGAAAGGCTTACAAAATCAAGGTGTTTATAATCACGTCTACTATATTTGTAACCACTATTAAGGTTTTAACTTACTTATAGTTTATAGAAAGCAAACACTGCCAGCTTCAGTTCCTTGTATTTTCTGGGTCTAGATTAGATATCACAAGAGTATTTGAGATGTGTTTATTGTGTATGAAGCACTGTCTCACTGCTTTGTGAAAAGAAGCTTTTTTGCCCTGAAGTTGCCTATAACTTGTATGTGCAAAGGAGGTGGAAGAAATAGACTATTTTGATAAACACTCCTCCATTCACAAGATTATACATAAACATGTAACATTTAGAAGCAGAGTGATCCCTGGGTGGCTCAACCGTTAAGCATCTGCCTTTGGCTCAGGTCATGATCCCAGGGCCCTGGGATTGAGCCTTGCATTGGGCTCTCTGCTCAGCAGGAAGCCTGCTTTTCCCTCTCCTACTCCCCCTGCTTGTGTTCCCTCTCTCGCTGTCCCTCTCTCTGTCAAATAAATAAACAAATAAATAATCTTTTAAAAAAATTTAGAAGTAGAAATTCTGTTCATTTCCAAGGCATTTCAGCACTACAGACATTTATCTTTCTAAAACAAAATTTTGATTGGTTACTTTGTTGGTTAGACTTGTACCAGAGCTTGCTTCTCACTCCAACACAGAGAATCCAAAGTAACTTTGGAAAGGAACGTTATCTGAGCTTCCTGTCCCTGTCAGACTTTGATATATTCTTCCATGATCCCTGTCCTTTCTCTTGAGTATAAAATATCACTGGGCTTGTTTAATTTTGCTGCTAAATCACACTTTCCAAAGAGACAGTTATCCCATCTATTCTATTCATTTTTGTATCTCTAGAAAAGAGTACATTGCATACCTCAGAGCAAGTATTTCTGGAATGTGTGAACGGACACCTCGAACTTGTGGCGTATCAGCAGGCAGCAAAGCCAAGCCAAGGGAAGTTCATTCCTTTTTTGTCTGGACACCTTCAGTCTTGGTTTATTAGGTGTTGGTTGAGGAGATGAGTGGAATTTCTAGGGGTGCCCACTAGAATGTCCCCACTTTCACGTTCAACTGCAAAAATGAGATTAGTAAGTGCTAATTCACATAGGACAAGCATGAAGCGGGCTGGGCACGGAGGTTCCTTAACTCCTAGTTCTCTCTCTCGTTTTCTCCCGATTCTCTCATCCTATCTGGTAGGTTTTGAGGATTGGTTTAAACCTCACTTATTCCTCAGATTTCTCTTGAGCCTCTGTTCCAAACAGGCAAACCGATACACACTCACCTAAATACACTCGTTTTTAAGCTCTTTCCTCCATCTCATCTGACTTAATACAGGGCCTTGTATCATTGCATTCTTATAATTGTCCTGTAACTCGATCAGTGAAAATGACACATTATTTAACCCATTGAGAGAAGTCCCTGCTTCTCATTCACTTTTTTATCAGCCACAATTAGGAAGCAGCTCAACAGTTAATTACTTGCTGTATTAATGATTGAAAGGATTACATACGTGACTGAACAAACGGACGGATGGACGGATGGACGGATGGATGGATGGATGATGGAAAGAGGGATTGGAGCAGTAACTGCTTTTTTCCATTATCTTGTCAACTCGAATTATTATGTTCCAGTAATAGATTAGGTGGATGAGAGGAAGAAATTAATAACAAAATAATAAACAAAATAAAATACATTAAAGAACATATCACAAGGAGCCTGATACATAGTCTCGGACATTTATATTATACAATACTACATCAAGTTACTTAAGACATTTCCCTATTTTGCGGAGATTTGTGTTGGGGTTGGCATCGAGAGATAGTAAGTTTTATGAAATAGACCACCACACTCCCCCCAAAAGAAAAGAAAACACAGTGATTTTAACCCATTGTTTTGATTATGCTTTTCCGTGAAAAAAAAATTTTTAAGGATTTCTTTCCTTTTTTTTTTTTTCTTTTAAGATTATATTAGTTTAGGTGACCAAGAGAAACACAGCTGGAGAGGGAACACGAGCAGGGGGAGATGGAGAGGAAGAAGCAGGCTTCCTGCCGAGCAGGGAGCCAGATGCAGGGCTCAATCCCAGGACCTTGTGATCATGACCTGAGCCCAAAGCAGACGCTTAACAACTGAGCCTCCCAGGTGCCCCTTCCTTGAAATTTTTTTACTGTAGTTGATTTAGTGCATGCGTGAATTATATCTTTGTACTTGATGAATAGAGGCTTGATAAAGAGCTGTCCTATGCCACTCATAGTGGGAACTGTATTTAATTATTTTAAAAATTTCAACAATACCAGAATTTAGTATTCCTCCTAACAGACAGAAATTGATTGAAGCAGAAATGGAAAGGGACTGATGTCTACTGCGTAGGGCTTTCAGAACTAAAACAACACAGTAAATGAAGCTGACTTTCAAGTGGGCAACATTGCTCAGCTGCAATATTGCATAACCGCAATATGGAGCCGCAAGGTGTGACACAACTGAATCTATATATGGTTAATTTAGGATTCGAAGTGATGACTTCTTTTTAGAAGACGGCAAACAGCAGATCTGGGAGCAGTGAAGTTTCAGTTGAGTCATCTCACTTATGACACTTATTTTAAATGCAATCTGTTAGCTCAAAGTATTACCATCCTTAAAAAAATATAGGTCTCTTTTTCCAGGCATTTTCTCTTATCCGTTTGTAGGCAGCTTATTGAAGAGTTTCCAGAAAGAAAAATCCCATCTCATACTAAGTAATGTACTTTGACATATTGTGCTTCTCTAGCAAAGGATGACTGTGACCTCTTCTCTTGATTTTTCCCTCCTTCTCTCAGGGAATGGCTTCCTGCAAGTTCAAACGTAGTTCTATAGTCACAGCCAATGGAACAAAGATGTCTGAGCATTCCCCCATATTCCTTATAATAAGACTAATTATTTCCTAGTCTTTGGTTGGTTGTTGGGAGACAGTTTCCCATGAACCTCTCCCATTTCTGCCCATGTTGAAGGAGAGACTGTTCTGAAGAAAAGATTGATGGCAGTTGTACTCTTAGTTTGGAAGGGGGGGGGACCACTTTATTAACATTATAAAAATCTAATAGAAACAGGAAGAAGAAAAGGAAAATCTACGCATAGATGAAGACAATAGTAAGCAGTAAAAGAGAGTAAGACAGAGTTACAGCAAATTGGGTCCTTGTAACATCTAACCTCATTAGCTGGGGAAGCCCTGTGGAGATGGCCAGGCTGGAGTCCCAGTTGAGAGGCCTGGGCAGAGTGACCGCCCCTCAGCTGAGACTTCCAACTGGCCATCCCCACAAAGGCCATATTTATAGGGCAAACGAAGCGGGTCTGATATTGAACCTACGTGTAGTTTGGAGCAAGCTGCCTTCCTATGTGACCATGTCTTTACATCTTTAAGGAGCCTGGGCTAGGTGTGTGTGCCTCTCCTTCCTCCCATTCCGTTTAGGAGGAGGGGGCAGTCATCCTGGAGCCAGATGGGATGTAAGGCAAAATTTATATCTCTTAGAATCCAGACCAGAAGGGCAAATACTGACCTGGAAGCCAGCTAATGTCAACTCATCAGTCTCCTGAGATCACTCAAGCACACAAGTTTCACAAAAAATATATATATTTTTTAAATTATTGTTTTATTTATTTATTTGAGAAAGAGAGAGTGTGCGCAAGCAGGGGGGGAAGGGCAAAAGGAGAGGGAGAAGCAGACTTCCCGGATGAACAGGGAGACCAACTTGGGGCTGCATCGCAAATCCTGAGATCATGACCTGAGCTGAAGGGAGACACTTAAATGACTGAGCCAGCCAGGTGCCCTGCAAACACCATTCTTTAGCCTGCCTGCATCTGTGCTGGTTAAGGTGGTCAGTTGCACAGGAGAAATCACAGAAACCTCCATCCACACAATACAGAGGCACTGACCATTTTGTTGCGGTCTGATTTTTCAAGGATGTTTTTGTAGCAAACAGCCTTGGAGAAATATTGTCTCTCTTCAGAACAAAGAGTAGGCATCTTACTATTCATTATAAACGATTCAGATCCCTAAACTCAGGCTTTCTCTCTGTAACAAACCACTGAGCAAGCAGGTATCACCTGCCCCTTTGCACACTGCCCTGTGGGATGTAAGACTCAGGGATTCTGATAGTCTTGCTACTACTATTGCTATGAGTAATAACACTTTTTGGTCTCAGATTCTGGAGTCTTGTGTCTTCTGCTAGCATCTATTGAATTTTAGCAGGCTAACTTGTTAGCTTAAAAAGGAGATAACATCCCATACTCTTCACAGTAAGTGAGAGTAGTAAGGTAAGATATATTATTTTAAGCATTGTGATATAGAATTAATTATAGCTTAGGTTTTAACAAATACTTGTAACATATGCTAACTAACCCTTCACTGATAGCTAAATTGTTGTGTGGTAAGTTTAGAATAGTACTAAGAAGACATGTTTCATTATGATACAATATGTGCATTTATTCAGTGTTACAGTAAGGGTAAAATTACATTTGCATAATGTATTGTGTTGTTTTCAACAACCAGTACACTGCACGTTTTGTTGAAAAGTTGTAGCTTTTCTAAGCTTAACATTTTATTCTTGGGAGAAAAGTAATCTTAAATTAAAAGTTTTACATTTAAAAAATTTCAGGTACTTTTCACCATAAGGTTCTTGAATTATCTTCTTACAGTTCATGTCCCCAAGAAATCATATTTTTCTCAAGGCACATTTCTGAAATATTCAACCTTAATAAAAATGTTTATGTTTGTTCACATTTAAATATGTCTGTATTTTAAAATTTGTAAATATTTAATTACTACTATACTATTTTAACTTCGTGGAACATTATAAATGATTATAAGTTTGATAACATTCTCAAAAATCTTAAAAAGCCCAATTTAAACGACAGTTTTAAATAACTCAAATATAGCATTTTAATCCACACATTTCATAAAATTGGAATTTTCATTAAGCACTTACACAAAGATTTAAATACCTTTTTATTTCATACTGAAGAGTTAATAAAAGTGTTTCAGCATAATAACCATATTATTATATTTAGGATTTCAAATTATCTGAAAAATGGAAATTCAGTGAGATAATAATGTTCTTTTTCATTATGCAAATTTAGGAGGTTTTTAAAATAGTCAATGTCTGATAATTATAATGGTAATGTAATAAATATATTTGAGATTAGAGAGTTACATATATTTCATTATTTTTTCCCCCTTTTTTAACATGTTCCATTATTTTGGATATTTGGAATAATGCTTCCATTATTTTGGGTGCTTTTATCAGGGGCTGGCAACTTTTATTGTGCAGAAATGAAAGCTTAGTCCTGAGAATCAATATGCTGTATTGTGCACTGTGCTTCCTTCTTTCTTGATTCCTCTTTGGTTCTTGTTTCTTCCCTACTCTTATTTCCATATTTACTTTGCTTTCTTCTTTTTCTTCCCCCTCCCTTTTTTTTTTTTTTAAGTAAGTGGGTTGGTCCATGGGAACCGTAGACAAGAACTGGTGAATGGCATGGGGAAGGGAGAATCCACAGTGTTTACAGTGTTTTCCCTCCTCTCTGTCTTGGGTAGTGTCTCCAACAGGGATTATGTCTTCTCCAATGCTCTAAACGTAGCCCTCCTTCTGTGGTTCCAACTTCTGCCAGTCAACCCCGACCAGGGTTTTCTGGCCCCAGACACTTCTGGCTTTTGAGCTCCTCTGACACCCTCTCCTCTTGGTGTTTCTCTAGCCTGAAAAGCAGAAGTGGCTTCCTGCTGATGTTAATCTCTGCATTTCATCACCATCCTTTTCTTAGCTTCTGAGCTCATCCATCACTTTTATAACTAATTCTGTGTATTAAATGTCTTCTCTGTAACATACCCAGAATGGTTTTCTTCTCCCTACTGGAGCCTGACAACTCTCTTGAATTGATAAAGATCTTTATTGCCCTTGGTAGTCAGAGTTTCTTCATTTTCTTTTGCTCCTTCCTTCGTGGCTCTTCTCTCTTCTCTTTTAACTTCTTCTCCTCAACTGACATTGAGTTTTTTGCAGCTAGAACATTCTATGATTGCAGCTACCCAACAAAACAATATGGAAAAACAATGTTGACTGGATTTCTTATCACACACCTTATGTTTCACAATATAAAAAGAATTAGTAAGTACAATAAATACTTTTTTAAAAGATTTTATTCATTTATATGAGAGAGAGAGTGAGAGAGAGTGAGAGAGAGCCCATGCATGAGAGCGCAGGAAGAAAATCCCAAACAGATTCCATGCTGAGCGTGGAACCCGACTGGGGCCTTGATCTCTTGACACAGAGATCATGACCCCAGTCGAAATCAAGGATCCAATGCTTCACCGGATGAGTCATCCAGGTGCCCCAATAAATTCTTTTTAAAGTAGTTCATGCAAACTGTGTGACAACTGTCTGTGTGTGTCTGTGTCTGTATGCATATATGTGATTAAAAGAGGTGAGAGAACAAGGCGTTGAAATCAAACTCCAGTCCTAGTGACACATCCTGCTTTAGAATTTTGAGTCAATTTACTCTCTTTGTTTCTGCTTCCTCATTGGTATGGTTAAAAAGTTACCCCAAACCTGGAAAAAAGGCAGAGGAAGACTGCAAGTTTTTTTCAGTGTCATACTAGGACTTTGTACAACAGACTTATCCAAGGATTACTTTATTGCCCAGGGCAGTGTTTTGGCAAATTATGGCCCAAAGGTAACATCAGCCCTAAGGCCTGTGTTTGTTCAGTCCTTGAGCTATGTATAGATTTTACATTTTTAAAGAGTTATTAAAAAATGAAACAAAGATTAGTATGTGACAGAGACTTTATGTGGCCCATAAATACTAAAATATTTACTATCTGGCACTTTATAGAAAATATTTGCCAACTCCTGCTCTAGGGGAATGAACCATTGTTTGATTTGCTATTTATTTACTATTGATCAGGATTCAGACTCCATGAAGGTAGATGATAAGTTATAAATTAATAAGTTGTAAATGACTTTTGTCCATTGCAGAAGCAATGTTTTTATGTGTGGCAGAAAATATATCCTAAGCTTATGGTTGTATTACTCTCTAGAACATTAACCAGTTTCTTTTCTTTCTTTCTTTTTTTTTTTAAAGATTATATTTATTTATTTGTCAGAGAGAGAAAGAGAGAGAGCACACAGGCTGAGGGAAAAGCAGGCTCCCTTCTGAGCAAGGACTGCCCCCTGCCCCAATGTGGGACTTGATCCCAGAACCATGGGATCACGACCTGAACTGAAAGTAAACACTTAACCGACTGAGTCACACAGGTGGCCCTTCCATGTTTTTGTTAACATACTGTTTGGGTTCTGCGATACTGAATCCTCATAGCCAGTGCTCTTCTCCTACTACCAGTAGAATTGTATGTTTATCAAAAGACAAGGAAGTTTTTTTTTTTTCTTTTTCTCTTTATGTAAGTTTTACTCATTATCGTTAATAACGTGATTTAATTAAATAATACACAAACAAAATCAGTGCAGGGAGAGAGATTTGATTCAATGAAGACCACACTGAATGCTTTGAGAAGCCTAGACAAAGGTGAATTGTTAAATAATAGCCAAGCAATGAAGAGTGAGTGAAGCAGCAACAAAAGTCTGGTGTGCTTGACTGTGATCCGGCCCCTGTTTGGAAGTGCCTACTTTTGAAAATCTCTATGCTCTATGTAAATATCTCTTATATCTTTATGCCTCATGGCACGGTAACAACTAGAAAGTTTATTATCTTTTGTATGATATGATAACAAGGTAGTCATGTGTCCTTAAGTGTGGGTGGGCACTAACTGAGGTGAAGAGCCCAGTCACAGAGAGACTCTTCTCTTATAACCCGGCATGGACTTGGTGAGACATTTGGAAGACATGAGGGAGCAGGTGTACCTTTCATTCTAAACAGCTGAATGCTTTCTTTTCCTTGCCCAAGTTAAGGATCTACTATAAATGGTCTGACTGCTGACCCAACAAGTAGACAGGGCTCCTACATTTGGAAAATAAAAATCTGGAAGAGTATCTGCACTAAGATAATTTCTTGACGTTCCCATTCACTTTAAAGAAACTGACCTATAAATTGAAGAATTTGGATTGTGGGTATGGAGTCATAAGACAAAGGTAAAAAAGCTGAAACCAAAAAATAGATTCATAGAGAAAAAATATCTTAGGTTAATCCTTATTTTCTTATATATTGACTTATTTTTATGATTCTTCACTTTAATTGCTCTTGATCATGTTTCACGAGATGATTTATGATCAAATAAGGAGCGTACTACTTTAAAACCATAAAGATATTAAAGTAGGTATTTTGATGATTCTTGAGAGTAAAAAATATCTCAGCTTTTATGACAGTTAATAGTGTCTGTATTAATGGGAAATTTACATTATTATCAACTCTTATGGAACATTTAACAGGGTATCCACATGTTGTCATATACAAATATGGCAAACCTAGAAATCACTGCAGTACCCTTCAGGTATCAGAGTCTTATCCAATAAATTAGTGCATTGTTTTTAAATAGCAGAGATAATTCTATATGTAATATTTGTGTCCTGTGTTTTTTACTTAAGCACTTCCCCTGTAATCACGAAACCTTTGATATTTTTATTTGCCTGTTTATTTATTTATTTTAAGTAGGCTCCACACCCTGTGTGGGGCTTGAACTCAGGACCCCGAGATTACAAGTGGCTTGCTCTGTAGACTGAGTCAGGCTCATGCCCTACATCAAGGCGTTTCTTTAGTATGAACGTGATATCGGTTATAATACCTGACTCATACCCTAATTAAGGCACAGAATGGGTTTACCTGGGAAACCTTGATCTAGGCTGGAGGAAGAGCAGCCATGGTCACGGAAGGCAAACTGGGAAGAGTTCCAAAAGACCAGAGGAATCTAAGCGGTTCCTTTAGGTGGTGATATTTCAGGCAGAAAGAGCAACAGACGTAAATACCTGACACAGGGGTAGCCGACGACAGTCTTTTAATATTGTCGAACTATAGGATGGGCAGAGATGTGGGTAGAGAATAGATAAGAGGTGTGGCTCAAAAAAGAACAGCAGAAACTATGCTGTGAAGGTTTTTATAGGCCACACTGAGAAGTTTGGAAATTGTGTTGAGCATAATGAGTGTCCGTTAAGGGTTTAGGCAAGAGGGCAACTTCACACGATTTTCAGTTCAGAAAGCCTGGCAAAACATAAAAGCGAATCGCAGGGTAGTAAGGCCAGCGCAGAAGGTGCCAATTAGGTGGCTGTTGGAAAAGCAGAAGTAGTGGTGAGTCTCTGAAGTAGGCTTGAGGCACAACTATGGCAGTGTTGATGGAAATAAGTGGAATCAGTTGCAGTTAACAGTTATTTACTTATTTTCCAAAGTTTATTTATTTTATGTATTTAAGTAATCTCTACACCCAACATGAGGCTTGAACTCAAGACCCTGAGATCAGGAGTCACACGCTCCTCCAACTGAGCCAGCTGGGTGCCAAGTTAACAATTTTTGCAATATGAGATTGAAAGAGAATTGTTAGAAAGATTCCCTGATTTCGACTAAGGCACTTAGGTGATGGGTGACTGATAACTGAAAAAATAGCACATGATATCAGAGGTGCTGTCACCCGGAGGTAAGCTTGCCAAATCCTCCTTGAGCATGACCAACTCAAGATGCTTGTGTAACAGCCAGGAGGAGAGGTCCATCTGCATTCGATGAACTCTAGCATGAACTAGCATGGCTCTGGGAGGGACCCTAACAATGGGCTCACATGGTCATATGCTTTTGTAAAATTTGCAAAAATAAGGAATTTTAACCACAATTTTCTAAGACTAATGTCCCTTTCCACTCTGACTCATTGACCATCCCCTTGCCCCGCCCGGGCCACACACACACACACATTCTCCGTCTCCACAATGGCTGGGTGAGTTTTGGGGGTCCAGCTGAAAGGTGATGAAGATGCAATTGTATAGCTTGAGGAGGAAGGACTTAGGATGCTATTGCTAGCCACCCTGATGCAGGAAAGGCTTGTAGGAACACATCTCCTCCCCATGTGCTGACTCATCCTAAATAATGGGAAGAGACAGGGCCAAGGGACCCAAGGTGCCTGGCACAGAAGAATGTGGGTCATGGAGGAGAAACAAAGTCTGAATGTATGGAACCGCATGTTGTTCTGTGGGAAATTCTTCTAATCACCCAGATGTGTAAAACCTTAGTGGAAAATTTGGCTCTTACTAATGCTTGGTCAGACAGAAGTTCTTTTCTTTCATGCTTGTATTTGATAATGAAATACAAAATTATAAATGTCTCCTTTTTTTTTTTTTCTTTTTAAGATTTTATTTATTTGCCAGTGAGAGAAAGAGAGTACACACAAGCAGGCAGAGAGGCAGGCAGAAACAGGCTCCCTACCGAGCAAGGAGCCCGATGCGGGGCTCCATCCCAGGACCCTGGGATCATGACCTGAGCTGAAGGCAGAGGCTTAACCAGCTGAGCCACCCAGATGTCCCAAATGTCTCCTTTTTTGGAAGGGTATTGCTAGAGATGAATTTGCCTGAGGGGTACCTGGGTGGCTCAGTTGGCTCAGCATCCAACTCTTGGGTTTGGCTCAGGTCATGGTCTTGGGGTCCTGGGATGGAGGCCTGTGCTGGGCTCTGTGCTCATCGTGGAGTCTGCTTGTCCCTCTCCCTCCCCCTTTGTTCCTCCTCTGCTCCTCCTGTACTCTCTCTCTCTCTCAAATAAATAAGTCAAATCTTTAGGAACAAAACAAAACAAAAACTGTCTGAATTCCTTTGTCTGACACAAATGTATATCAACACCACATACAGCAAGTTTATCTGTATGATTAGTCTCAAGTATTTTGCATTCCATATATCAGTAATAAAAAACTACATCTGGTAAACCACACTAGACGAAAGACTGATTTATCTTTCCATTCTTTCTATAATGTTACAAAATAATGGAAACGGAGTAAATTGTAAACTCATGCCAGACTTTAATGAAAATATGTTAGTTTTTTGGATTCTATAACGCTGTGGTATTTTTCAGCTTTTTAAAGATTATGATTTTTTTTAAGTATGTCTTTACCTCTTTAAACCTAATTTTGTATCCAGAATTCTGTGTTCCTTTTCTTAAAGAGGGACCTCCATGTTGTCTATGTTGCAGACCCCACAGGTCTTGAATCATTCCAGGAGTCAACATACTCATCGTGGTGGAGACCGGGGAGTAGGGATCCCCCGGGAGAGTGTACTGAGGGACAGGACAACAAGAACAAGAACAGAAACCAAAGTTTGCGAAATGAAGGAGCAGCCAGAGAAAGAAGAGCCCATGAAGCTGACAGAAAAGGGCAGCTTGGAATGAAGACAGTAGTGAAAAAGGGCATCACAGAGACCACGTGAGTCGAGTTTTAAGAAGGAAGCGGTCAAGAGTATTCAACACCTTGGAATGACCATAATGAGAGTACTGAAAATTGGTCACTAGATTTAGTCTCAAATAGCCATATCAGTTTCGGTGAAAAGTGAGAACCGAAGAGTAAAGCCTCATTGGTACTAAGTTAAATAATGAATTTAGGGTGAAGATAAAGTGATGACAAAATGTTCCTGATGCCTGGTTGTGAAGAGGATACGTCATGGGAGAAACAGAGCAGGGTCTGAGTGTGGCGACAGCTTTTTTACTAAAAGTGGAAGACCCGAGCATTTGTAACTGCTCCCGGAAGCGAGGAGGTAGAGGTTTTAGCTCCTTGAGGGGGAACATGGACTTCTTTTATATTAGTCAAAACCACAGGACATACATAGGCAGCCCCACAGCTTTATTGTTACATTGAATACCTTTAACGTGAACCTAAGTCAGGATCTTACTTCAGTCATTCTGATTTTTTAACAAGATATTTCTATTAGTTTTAGCATTATTCTTCCATTCTTCCAAGGCCCAAAGAACCACTACAAGGAGTTCTTTTGCAGTTTCTTTCCGTGTCAGACAGGGCCCCCTACCTATGGTTTTCATACGCTGTTGCATGCTTTGTTCACGTTTCCTCTGGCTCTTCTCTGACGAATGGTCGCTGCGTTTCTCACACATCGATTCTCAATTTTGAAGTCTTGGCTGACCCCATTTTAACTAGCCTTGTCTTTTTGTATGTTATATGTAATGGCATTAATTATCAATATTTGTAGACACATATTATCCTGTAATTACCATGTATGCTGTAGATCTTTTAATCGTATATTTTACACAGGTTAAACAATTACTTTTCTGTGTGAAAATACTTTGTAACCTGTCGTACAAATCTGCTATCTTTCCAGTTTATGGCATTTTTTTTGGAAGACTTAAAAAAAATTTTGTCTTCTATAATGTTTGCTTCAGAATTATTAACAGTGAGAAATTCTAAAAACTCAACTGATCAGATGATAGTTATTAAACTGTTATGAATATACAATTATAGGTTTTCAACACTGACTTAAGAAATGTTCATCCATGTTCCAGGGAGAATGATTTCATTTTAATTGATTACATAATGAGAAAGTAAATGTATTTTGCCTATATTTAGCCTTTTTTCAAAGTTATTGATTTTGAAAATAAATGTTTAGAATTGATTAAAACTTGCTTTCATTTTCTTTTTTCAAGTCTTTATTCCTATTTGAAATAGAGTATTATGAACACAATTTATATGGACTTAAAAATAACCAATTGTAATAATCAAAAGTTTTCAAAGGACAGAAACTTTGAAAGAGTTCCTTTAGTGGATATATGCATATGTTCACATATTCATATAACCTTAGATTCTCAATGAAGTTCTAAGTGTACTTAAAATCACTACCTAATGATACTTTTTACTCTCCAGTGACTTCTACCACATAATATATAAACAATATTTGGGAAAATGGCTTTTTATCTGGCTTAACACACAGTTAAGGCTCATGGTTTGAAGTTTCCAATCAATCTTTAACCATCCAGTGTTAGGGCTTATTTACTCATTTTAAAAGACTGCTTCTAGCAAAAAGAAAATCCTTTAAAAGAATCTATAGAATTGCTGGACAATAAACAACACTTTAAAACAAATTTGTAATCAACCAATCATAAATTCCACATTCAAATCTCCCTTGAAGTGCTCTTGGTTTTTAATAATGGATTTTTGTCTGATCCCGTGAAAGATTTATGTTCAGATATGAAACAAACACTGCTTTGAATGATTAATTTTAAAATCCACTTTTCCTACTAAAAATAAAAAAATTTCTCCTGTGTTTCCTGTTTATAAGAAGTAAAGAAAACCAGTCTTATGATTTTGCATTCATGATTACATTTTCATGATAAACATGACATATTTGGAAAGTATAACAAAAACAGTAATTCAGAAGCATCATGAACAAAAATATTTACTTTTTAAAGGCCTAAAAGAGTAATTTAAAAATAAGACATAGTAATGAAAAGCTATATGAAAAAATACAAGAATATTTAATATATCTACATTATGAAAACTTTAACTGTTTAAATCAGTTTTTAAACAGAGCCAGATATGTATTATATTTTGTATCTGACCCATCATTATTTACAAATTAATGATCCAAATATTACAGTTTATTTTCCTAAATGCACAAAAACTTGAAACTAGTAGAACAAAAAAATACATCATATTTGTAAGGAACTTACTAATTCAAAATTCTTATTTATAAAAATATGTCAATGCAATAAGGTTTTATGTGAGATATCCTGAAATAGTTACTTACATGCTCATTACTCAAGAAAAGAATATGAATTCAACAAGCTGGTTTTCTCAGAAATATTCATAGCTGGTTTTAATCTAGATATAACATTAAATACAAAGCATAAATATGTAACAGCTAAACAATAACCTCATTAAACTTTGTTTTTTTTTCTTTCTTCTTCGACCAGACATCCAATCCTGTTTTTGCATCTTAAAATAAGGAGAAAAAAATAATGTGGTTTCTCAAAGAAATGAGGTCATTTAAAAAATGTTATTTTCCCACCTCTGTTATACTTGGAAACACACCAATGTCTGTTCATTTATTGTTAGAGTTAATTACATATATGCATTTTATAGTTGGACATACAATATAAACAGTAATTGTATATAACTATAAAAATTCTTCTGAAATGACATAGCTAAAGTAAATAGTTGTCATTTGATATTCTTTCCTGATGATGTCCCATTAAAATGAAATGGCAGATCTGACAAAACAGTAAGAGAACATAGAAAAAGCGACTCTTTATTCGTATAATAATTGATTGTTATTGTGAAAAAATCCACCCTTTTTCACATGGTTCTGAAAAGTTCACTTTAAATTAATTGGCATCACCATGAAATAAATTACATGACCGCATTGTTCGGAAGCAAATCAGGCCCACATTAGATAGAATTGGGGTGAAACTGTTATATAGAAATTGTGTGGGTGAAGGCCAAAAGTAGAATTTATGCATAGCACTTGAATGTACTAGTGATAGTGAGACCAAATAGTATGTTTTTGTCTTTCAAGAGGAAAAGAACCTTCTTCTTTTTTTTTTTTTTTCATGAATGCATTTTTTGGTAGGTTTTGCAACAATGATTCATACTGATTGCTGATGTTAGAAGATATATGATTGGGAAGATGAGCTGGCCAGCATCCACTGAAAAGGAAAGTCAATTCAAGCTAAATTTCAAGTGCAAAATAATGGATTTGAACTTTTCTTGAAATTCCAGGAAAGAAATCAAACCGGTTCTCCAAAGTTATGGGCCAGAGTGCTACTGTTGTTTAAAAGCCAAGATGATACTAAGTTTCTAAGAAAGGAAACAGAAAAAAATTTTCTCTGCCTTTACTATATCAATAGTACTTCCATCAGGAATACCATAGACAGACATAGTTACCGCACCACAAAAAATTAGGAAAACTCTAGAGAACAGTAAAACACTGAAGGTGAGTATAGTGAATTCTATATATAGACAAATTTTTAAAAGTTTGGAAATGATAAAATTTGACACTACCTCATGTTTGCAATGCCCTAAAGGTCTTAGAATCTTACAATATAGTATTAATAAAAAAAAAACCCAAAAAACCAAAACACAAAAATAAACAAACAAACAAAAAACAAGACTGTTGATTTTAAGGCCAAAATAGGGCCTTTCTTACCAAATATTAAGAAACCACATTTACATAGACTTATGGGAATAAGTAATCATCATTAATAAATTATTGTTATTTGATAGTCAAGTATATTCAAAGGGGTTTTGATTAAATTCATGAATCCTAGTTCCATATTGGATTGTTTAAAAAGCTAAGATTTTTTAAGGAATATATAACTTAATTTTTTTAGTCTGACCTAATGGAGGTCAAACATGAATTGCTTTAAAATATATTCTGTAGGAACTGTTAGAAAATGGAAAACCTTGTGCTTGAGAAAACTCATAATTTGAAGATTATATCCTTATCAGTATCTTGTAATTCTGTTATCATTCTACTGCTTAGCTTAGCTTTTAAGATAAGCACTTCATTTCTTAACGCCAATGACATAGTTTTAGAAAATGCCATGATATACTCATGAATATTTAAATATTTTACCAGAGATGTTAATGTTGTTATTCATTTTTTGCAAGCTAATCTCTTTTATTTAAAAATTCCATTGATAAGATCACTCATCAGTGATAACTGATAAAATCAAACAGCATATGGAGTGAAAGAGACATACACAGAGCCACATGTAGAAGTTATATATCTGATATTTTACTGAAAATCCTTACTACCAAGTATTCCAAAAACCTGATATTTTTAAAATTCTGTAAATTTGCCATTGTTCCTTCTTCTGTCCTATTAAATCAGAAAACCTACAATTATAGTTTGGGATGAAGAAGGAGTCAGGGAAGTGGGAGGAAAGCACAGCTCTTTAATGAGGGGTCATTCCGCTTCCAATTTTTCAACAAGGTGCTTTGACACCTACCATATTTTTACTCATTATCAACCATCTCCTACTTCTGGGTAGGGTACGTTTGACTTGTGGCTTCCTCTGCATTGTTAGGGAAAACCTGAGAGACAGGCATTAAGCCTTTTCTTACTCTGGGATAACAAGAAGGAAGCTGCACATGGAGTATAAAACAACAATTTGAGTACTCAGGGAAAGGAGCAGTGCCTGGGTATTTCTGCCAGGAGTCAACGCAGTTCCAGCAGGAAAGGAGTCGCCATGGCTGCTGTGGGAAGAGGCAGTGTGGCACCTTGGGAGAAAGTGCTCTGATGCTTACCAGCTGTGAGACTGAAGGAAAGAGCTCCTGTGTTGTGTGTCTAAAAGGAAGGATGTGATTTTTAACTTCTAAGTGTCCTTCTAACTTGTAAAGTCTTTTTTATTCTTTTTCATCTCTGGGAATCATCTCCACCCCCTCCCCCGGAATAATTTTTAAATTTCATATTGAAAGAGAGACTAGCTTAAGGTTGGAAACTTCAGAGTAAATGGTGAGAAGTATGTAGCGATTTCTCACTCAGTGTCCCTTTAATGTGGCACTGAATACTTCACAGTCAGTTTGTGTGAAGCTTTCCTTTAAGAATTTGCAAATATACAGGAAATATTCCATTTGCATGTGCTTAAGTGTTTATATTTCATGACAAAGGGGAGACAGAATTTTGTCTATCAAATGAACAGTTTGTGGAAACACGAAGTAAGCCATGGTATATGTCCTCTATTTTTAAATATTGAAATAATCCCCAAATCAGAGATACTAACAAAAATATATAAATGTTTACAAATAAAATGGAAACATAGATGATCTGTGAATCTTTATAGCTTCTCATATTGACATTAAACTATTCATACTTATACATAGAAAGAAACAATTTCAAGAACATCTCAAAAATGCATTTTGAAAATTTCTTTGAGTTTCATAAACAAGTTCCAGTACTGAATGAGTAAACAGATACTTAACCCCCCAATTCAAGTAGATAATGCAATAATTTTTTATTTTGTGGGACAATTATGATTACGCAGTTCATTATATATTTCATTCCTTCTCTTTCCTTATATTCTTGTAAATCCAAGAAAATCAGTCCTCTGCACCCTCAGAGCTCTTTCTACGCATATACCTAGAATTGAATGCCATTGAATTGAACCAGACGATGTATTTTGACAAACTTTGATCCACAGTGTTCCATACACACACACACACACACACACACACACATTCTTGTAATTTTCTTTTTAATTAATCTGAGGGTCATGGCAATTTAGATAATCACCATATTATTATGTGGCAGATCTTGATTAAAAGGACATAGCTGAATACACTAAAGGGAGGATTGTGTTTTGGTGCAGAATTTATTGTTTTACAGAAGTAAGTTTTGAACAATGTAAATAGTATTTAAAATCATGTATATGGTGCTAAATAGGCTCCCACTCAGCAACATGAAGATATATAGTTCTTGAATTCATAATGTCATAGGAATATCCACTTACGATTTAAGAGTGTATTACATCTCTATTAACTCCCTTGTACTCTTCTAGTAGGAGATTTCTAAGTACCTGATAAAATGAAAAATTCTAAACAATTGACTTAAACCCTAAAGCTTTATACATATATATACACATATATGTGTGTATATATATATATATATATTCTGCTGGAGTGAAAAAATATTTTCTAAACCTTAAAAAAACTTGTTTTTGTATATTTGAACAATTTTAGCCTTGAGTATGGTGATTAAAAGTTGATTTCTCCTGTCACTTGTTTTTCTCCAAATTGTAACCTGATTATTAGTTTATCATTTACCTTCTCTACAAAAAAGGGAACCATTTCTTATGATTTCCAACCTGTTTGCTATTTACCAGTTTCTTATAAATCTCTGATTTTAGAAATCGAGGAAAAGAATCCTTGGCCATAAGACTATAGATTAACTTCTGAGCCTCATCAAAACATCTGAGAGTTGGTTCTGCAATATTCTTTGAGATGAGGTCCCTGGTACTGAAGTCAATGTTGATCTGTGGAAATAAGTTTGCATATCATTATATTAGTTTACTCAAGGAATATGTCTTTTATACAGTTGGTAGATGCACATATTATTTGAATTGCTTTTCTAAACACAAAGTTAATCTGATGCAAAACAGCAGAAAAAGTCATACTTTTTTTTTCCCCCTGGAATGCAGAACACGTTTGGTATAATTATTTCTCTTTCTTTGTGTGACCTTTTCTTATTTCTAATGGGAAGACAGTAGAAAGGTGGTCATTTGGGGAAGGAGCCAATAGCAAACTAAGGCACACTGGTTGCAAAGAGACCAATCAGAGGCTAAAAACTAACCTGGGTGGCTCAGTTGGTTAAGTGTCTGCCTTCAGCTCAGGTCATGATCAAGTCCTCAGATCAAGTCCCACATCAGACTCCTTGCTTGGAAGGGAGATTGCTTCTTCCTCTCCCTCTGCCTCTCCCCTTGCTGGTTCTCACTTTCTCGATTTCTCTCTTGTGCAACCTCTCTCTCTCAAATAAATAAATAATGTCTTTAAAAAATCATTATTTTTCCTAGTTTGAGAGGGTTGGCATTGACAGAGAAGAGAAGTAAAGCCTTATTTTGAGATTATAAAACAATAACAAAGGCAAAAAATCAAGGTATTTTGTGATTTTAAATATATTTTCCCATAAATCCTTTTTTTCTAGTACTTTAAACCTAATTCCAATAATATACTTTCCATAGGCAGAACAATTACTAGGATATAGCAGGTTGGCTACTACCAACACGTTCCCATTCTCTATACTTCCCCTTGTATTCCACACAACATTCTTTTTTGTATTTCTATACTTTTATTTCTATTTTCCATACAACATTCTTTTTTTGTATTTCTAATTTGTATTTCTTTTTGTTTGCCAAAATAAACCAAATAACATCCCCCTCTTCAATGACTCCCATGCCTTCCACAAAGTATACCTGTATATGTGTGTGTGTGTGTGTGTGTATCCTTGTCCCCAAAAAACTATCATACATGAGTATCTTCTGCAAGGTCTAAGAGAGATCTATTACATTGGAACACACCATTCATCAGCAAATCTGTAAAATGCCCCAAACCCTTGGAAGATGCTTATTCAACTCTACACATATTCCAGGATATACTCTGCAAAGCAGAAAATTTCACAACCAGGGTGTCCAATTTAAATCAAAAACATTCATGAAGTGCAAAAGAAATTTGAATCTTAGAATTAAAAACTCAAGGAAGGCAGGTGCTCCCTCCATCTCATTCATCCTTCTATTTTCTGGCACTTAGCAGAGTATCTGCCACATACTAGGCAATCAATAAATATTTGTTGACTAGAATTAAAATGTCTCTTGGCAAAATGCGGAGATTGTAAAAATTCCATAATGTAGGGGTCCGGTGAAAGAAAGACTACACATGACAATTTGTGCTTATTGAATTGAGGTTAAAAGAAGCAGACAGACCTATAATCAAACCTTTCCTCAGCTACTTACTTGCTATTCATATGAGTGAAGGACATTCCATAATTTCTTTTAATCTTTCCTTTTCATGGTATAATAGAGAAGAGTAATAGCATTTATCTTAAAGTGTTTCAAGGACTAAATGAGATAAGTGATATCAAAATATTTTAATATTATTATTCCAGAAAGAAGAGAAGAAGAAAAAACTTTTAATTTGGAAAGAACCAGAAAGACGTCACTATTTGTTCACAGATGTCTTCCTTCTTGAGGGATTTCAGCTGTTCGGCGATCCTACATTTGCACCTTTATTTCTCTGATCATCCTCTTACGTCCTCCGCCTGAAAATTCCAGGCCAAACGCTACAACTCTCTGAAGGCCTCAAATCTGGAATCAATATCTCCTTCTTTATATAGGAAGATGGTGGAGGGCAGTGGAAAGACTTTGGGATAAATTTCTCCTCTGTGCTCTAACACTTAGTACTCTGGTGACCCGGGTTGAGTTTTTAATATCTCCGAGCAATGCTTCCTTGTCATTAAGCTAGGTAGTTCCTGATGGAGTTTTTTAATGAGAATTAAAATAAAATGATCCTTACAATCATTGATTCCACAAATATTTATAGTTATTTATGGTTATTATGTACCAAATGCTTTCTACACTTGGGAAATGATAACCAACAACTAAATCAAATATTTATTATTTGGTTATTATGGTTATTATGTACCAAATGCTTTCTACACTTGGGAAATGATAACCAACAACTAAGTAAATAGCATTATTTTAGAAATAAACTTGAAGGATGAGAAGAAGCCAGTCCTCTAAGAGTGTGGGGGAAAAAAAAAAAACATTTCTAGCAGAAAAAAACAACAAATGCCAAGTTTCTGATGCGAGAAACAATTGGTTATGTTCTGAAAAGACACATGTCTGGACGGCTGGGGTAGAGGGTGTGAGAAAGAAAGTTCCTGTAATGAGATTTGCCTACAAGTCTTGTAGCACTTAAGTGCAGTATAAGGAGCTCTTATTTTTCTACTAGAAATAATAAGAAGACAACTGAACTATACCATTAATTACTAAAAGACATCATCTGCAATTTGCTTAACTTTGTATTCCCCGTAATAGTAAATATAGCAATTTATCTCACTGAAGCATTCACTCATTGGGGGGAGTTTTCATTCACAGCAGGGCTGGTGTGTGCCTGGTGCCTGGTGTGCCTGTGTTGGCTTCTTATTATTATTTTAATTAGAATTGAACACCTCCAATAACTCCACATTTCCTATTTAAAACATTCAAAGCCTTGATTTTGGCATTCATGGCTTTTATAATGGAGTCCTAACTTCACTTTTTTTTTTCTCCTTTATGTGTGCCCTGTATTTTTACCAAGCTAGACACCCCCCCCTCAAATTCCTGGTATTTTCCCACCTATGAACATTTTTTCATACCATCCTACTCACCTGAAAGTCACTCCTCTTCACCAAGTCTTTTATGCCCATGAGCCTACATTCAAGTAATATCTACCCTGTGAAGTTTACTTGTGGATTGCTTCCTTTGGGCCCGTCAAAGGACTTTGTGTTACTTAGATCGTATTTACATTTTGTGCCTCCTTCTCTATGCCTTGTGCCATGTAAGGACTCCATAAATACAGACTGCATAAATAAAGTGAAAAAAATGTTTCTTTATTTGTTAAAAAATATCACATTTAAATTTTAAAGGGAACTATTCCAACATATAATTAATATTATTTATTAAGATAGATGAAGCTTGTACTTCTGACTTATCTCTCTCATTTCTCTGACTTGTCTGTTCTCCTACCAAGGAACTGCCAACATCAGCTATGATAGCTGACTGATGAGAGATACACTAATCCCAGGAGATAATTAGTAGTCTTATGAGGCTGTGTCTTGGCAATTCAGCTTAATGTCAGTGACAAAACATCACACCCACATGTTTGTATAAATGTCATTATTTTTCTCCAAAGTTCTTCAAGCTTGAAATGTAGGAATCATCTCTGATACCTCTTATTTCTCTGATCTCTCTATTTTTTCCCCTCATTTCCTTTTTATTTGGTAATTTCACAATGGCTCTTTTCGTTCTCACTCTTTTTTTTTTTTTAAGATTTTTATTTATTTATTTGAGAGACAGTGAGAGAGAGCATGAGAGGCGAGAAGGTCAGAGGGAGAAGCAGACTCCCCATGGAGCTGGGAGCCTGATGTGGGACTCCATCCCGGGACTCTGGGACCGTGACCTGAGCCAAAGGCGGTTGCTTAACCAACTGAGCCACCCAGGTGCCCTCATTCTCATTCTTATTTCTCTTGTTTAGCCTTTTATAATGGAATCTCTTTCCCAAATTCTGTAATTTCTAGTCTTACCATGTCTTTTCCTTCTGTACATAATCCGAAGGAAAAAATATGCTTTCTGAAGGAAATGAGATAGTAAGCAGATCTTTGAATTATTATCACGAAGAGATAGATTAAGGAAGGAACTTGCACATGGGCAGGTAAACCAATAGGAACCCAGTGGATTTTGAGAACAGGAAAAGCAAGAACCTGGAAAGGAATGAAGGTACCAGATTATGTGGGACCGTATAGTTCTGTTAAGGAATTTTTACTTAACCTGAGACCAATGGGAAGAAATTTTAGTAAAGGAACATGTTTGAAAAAAAAAAAAAAAGTATCACTGGTTTCCCTGTGTTATAATGGCTGGATGTGGATAAAAGGTACAAAATTGAGGAGCACCTGGGTGGCTCAGTGGGTAAAGACTCTGCCTTCGGCTCAGGTCATGATCTCAGGGTCCTGGGATCGAGTCCCACATCTGGCTCTCTGCTCAGCAGGGAGCCTGCTTCCTCCTCTCTCTGTCTGCCTCTCTGCCTACTTGTGAACTCTGCCTGTCAAATAAATAAATAAAATCTTTTTAAAAAAAAAGGTAGAAAAATGAGAAAACCTTACGAAAAGTTCAGGTGGGTAGTGATGGTGAATTTGGCTGTAAAACGTCACAGGGGATGGTGGGAAGTGCATAGCTTTTAAAGATATCTAGAAAGTAGAATGGGTGAAACTTGTGATTGCATAGTGCACTAGGATGAGGGACAAAATATTGAGGAATGGCTGGATTTTAGCAGTATTCTGAAGCATGAGATCACAGAAGAGCTGATGGGGTGGAAGTAGATCAAGGATGACTACCGATTATTTATCCAGAGCAAATAGAAGAACAGAGTTGCCATTAACTGAGATGGGGAGACTCAGGTAGAAGAACGTTTTGAACAGAAGATCAGGGCTCAGATTTGAATTTGTTAAGTTTGAGCTGCCCTTTTAAAAATACGGGCGCCTGGGTGGCTCAGGTGGTTATGTGTCTGCCTTGTCTCAGGTCATGATCCCCCGCTCTGCAGGGAGCCTGCTTCTCCCCCCCCAACCCTGCTCCACTCATGCGTGCTTTCTCTCGCAAATATATAAATAAAATAAAAATATATTTAAAAATATGGGACCAGACAAATTATTGGGGGAATGAATGTGAGCAGAAAATGAAGGGGATTGCCTTCCCTCATTATAGTTTCTGTTGGGTTATGAGTCAGAACAGTAAAAGAGATTGCTAAATACAGTCAGTAAGGAAGGAGGAAATCGAGTACTAGAAATCAACTGAAGACAGTATTTCAATTAACAGAGAGTGATCAATTTTGTTAAATGCCCCCTGAGAAGTCAATATAAGTAGTATGAGAATTAAGTTATAGAAAGTGTCTTGTCTTTTCTCCTCTCTAATCCCTTGAAATTTTCAGTGAACTGGGAAAATAGTGAAAATATTAGGTCTCAAATACAGAGATAGATAGATAGATAGATAGATAGATTTAAAAGAATCACTTCTGGGGGTGCCTGGGTGGCTCAGCCTCTGCCTTTGGCTCAGGTCATGATCCTGGGGTCCTGGGATTGAGCCCCACATCAGCTCTCTGCTCCACGGGGAGCCTGCTTCCTCCTCTCTCTCTCTGCCTGCCTCTCTGCCTACTTGTGATCTCCATCTGTCAAATAAATAAATAAAATCCTTAAAAAAAAAATCACTTCTGGGGGCATGTCTGTGAGCTGCATCTTCTACTTTGTTTAAATATCAGCTATAATTTTTGGTTGGGTTCTACCAGAAGATGCATGGATAAATTTTTTATCTCAAAGAGTAAGGCAGGAGATGCTGAGCTTGGAGTAGACCAAAGGTAAGGTCCCATCAGGAAGTGAACTTCTAAAGATGGAGCCTCTCCAGCTGGAGGATATTGAGGCATTCCTGAACTGCCTGGGAGCTAGGGGGAAGCTCTGACTATGCTGAGAGGGTCAAATTCTTAGGTCAAGGACCTGGGCTATGGGGTGCCTGGGTGGCTCAGTGGGTTAAAGCCTCGGCCTTCAGCTCAGGTCATGATCCCAGGGTCCTGGGATGAGCCCCACATTGGGCTTTCTCCTCAGCAGGGAGCCTGCTTCCCCTTCTCTCTCTGCTTGCCTCTCTGCCTACTTGTGATCTCTGTCTGTCAAATAAATAGATAAAATCTTAACAAAAAAAAAAAAAAAGAGGCTGGGCTAAACAGTTTATCAGTTAATGAAATAAAGTTCACATTATTTACTAATATGATAGCTACTTGCATTTCGTTTGTATGGATACAGAGTTCAGTTTCAAGGACTCTGAGAAATATAATATTTCTTTTGCTTATTTTTTCAAAAGATTATGAATTATCTTAGATATCTGAGCCCGCTGCACTGTCAGTCTCAGAAAAGAATTGTGATTCTTACTGAATCTCTGACAGCAGAGATGTCATCACAACCATTAGAGGCTTTTAAATTCTGTCAATTTTGAAAAGGCCTTGACATAGGTGACAATGAAAGCAATCCACTGCATTAAAATGACTACTTTGTGAATGATGTTTGGGGCAGTTGTTTAAAAACAGTTTTATTCTAAAGACCCAGAATCTGTTAATACTCATGGGATTTTGTTAACCCTCAGATATGGCAGCCAAAGTTCCCCTTATTATGCCAGCAGTTTTAAATCCTTTTAGTTTTCCACAAATCATTTTATCAGGAAGAATACATTTTAAAGGGTACCAGCTGGCTTTCCTGTGACCCTCCACTCCGCTTTCTCTATTTTTACATAATTTGAATGAAAATTTTCAATTGTGTTCTTGCATTCAAATTAGATAGTCTTTTCCTCATCTAGAAAGTCGAGTGGAGCAGGAGACTGTCGTTAAGCACAGAGAGTGTTCCTGCCTATGGAAAGCACCTTACTAAAACAGAGCAGGTGGCGTCTTAGACCTCATTCACAACAGAGCTTGAAAATTACTGTTCAAATTAAAGCCGCCTCTAGTTATGTTTTTGGTTACATAGTTCTATTTAATCACCACAAACTCCTCTTGTATTACTTCATTTTTGACATTATTAAAGGAAAATGAATATTCTGAAATATATTCTCAAGGGTGGCTATTAAAGTTGAGAATAGCAGAGTTTGTAACACCTAGAAGGAATCCATCCCTGCACAGGACTTGATCCTTTTGTCCTTATCGGTTTTAGAGACACAAATCAGTGACACGTGTTGGGAGGTAGTATTAATGTCTTAAATCGGGCAAAGGAAGCAGAAGAAATGATAACACATGCAAACACATAAGTTGATAAAAATAGATGGACATAATGTATATGGATAACGCATATGATTGCTAAAAATAGATGTACATAAGCAAAAGTTATCTGGATAGTTGAGAGGGAGTCCAATTGACTCGTTTCATTCACCAACCCAAACATGCTAATCTAAGACTAATTTCAGTAGCACAGAGACACATGGAAATTGGAAAAACATCTGAGTGTTTTCTTTTCAAGTTAAAACGTAGCAGCCTGTTTTTCAGAGGGCCAAAATGACACTGCAAATTATTTAGAAGAAGTACTCCTGCAACTCTTTCGCCTCTTAATGCCATAATGAATCTAAACTTGGTGGTTTAAGAAGTTTTATACAAATTAAAGAGAATATGAGAAGAGAAATAAAGCTTTTGATAGAAAAGAAGACAGACGCTGTGTGCCAAGATAATTTTATGCTTTTGCCTTTAGCATAAACATCAAGGTTCCCAGCTTTATTACAAACATTTAAAATAAATAGTAGATCTAGAGAATGGAATTTGGAACCTAAGAGCACGGGCTGTAGACCTCTCTTCTCATGATCTGTTGTATCATCGTGACTGCGGACTCGTTATTTTCTCTCTAGGGCTCAGATCATTTTCACCTGTGCAATGTAGGTGATTATAATACCTCCCTAAGATAGTGCCCATGATGATCGGATACAATAGTCCACATGAAAGCATCATGCAGAGATGTCACTTGTAGTTTCTTTAGCTCTGTTTCCCCTTTGCCTCCTACCCCTCCTCCTTCTCATGATTCTTGATCACCTCCTTTTGCTCCTCTTTCTCTCTCTTACATTTTCAGAGGCTTTTTAAGGTGAAATAAATAAGGAAGAAGAAATTATTGGCATCCAGGGGGTGATGTTCCTTCAGTCTGCTCTCTGACACAGACTGTGCTAGGCTTCCTTCACAGCTGTTCTAGCCTTCTAGGCACTGCCTGGTGCTTTGACTTCTTCGTCTTTCTTTCCTATCCTTCTCTCCCATTATGTCTAATTCCCTCTCTGCCCCCATTTCTGGTCAAAGCTCATGTATTACTTCTTTTGAAATACATTTTCTCATTCCCCCTAGAAATTGATTTTCCTGTTGATGCTACATATCACCTGTGTTCCTACCACAACTCTCATCAAAGATTATTGTTAATGATTTTTTAACTGGAGTCCTCTCCTCAAAATGGTTAGCTTTACCTAATCAGGGACTCTTGTCTTTTTTCTTATCTGCTCCAATATGGTTCCTGGCATATACGAGACACTTCATAATCAGTGTACAAAAAATTAGGAAATTAATAAAGAGGCAAACTCATTATATCTGGAGATGATCCTAGAGTTGGAGGACACTTTTGATAAGCAGCAACTTGTGGGGCCAGACAAAAACATCAACATGTTGGTGGAAGTGGCATTAAAAATGCTAAGAAAACATTGGAATCTAAGATGGAGAAGACAAAGTTGGAATGACAGTAATATCAAGACATGGTTCCAAATGCCTATTTTCATGGGCCTCTCTCTACCAATAGTTCATATATCTATTTCCTTTCTTTGGGATTCTGTTTAAAGCTAACTTTATTTATAATAAAGACCTTATCTCAGTATCTTGTCTCACTACTATTCAATCATTATATCCTTCGAGGTATAATGCAAAGAGTTCCCTCTGTAACTTTTTTTTCACTTAATCATTTGTTGCTTTGCTATTTTCCCCTACTTCCATAAATTTCATTTTTTTAACCCAACTCGCTTCAAAGTTTCTTTGGAGCCAAACCGTAGTTTCAACCTATTTTATTTTCTTGCATTTCCTTATCAAGCTGCCTAGTTCACACAGCATATTGCATTATACTTCAGCGTTTTTTTAATCTGTTCTCCTGCCTAAACTGAGCTGCCCTTCCATGGAGATACTTCGTCTTATGAAGGGATGAACAGTAGACACAGAGTGAGTATTTGCTGATGTGAAATAAAATATCAACAAATAACATTATACTGACTTCAAAATAAAAGCAAAACACCAGACATAGATATTTTAAGAAGTCTCCTGCACCCATGAAGATACCTTCTCCCCTGTGACTATAGTTTCTTCTTTGTCTTATGAGTTGTGGTGTCTTCACATTTAATAAATACATTTTAATTTATTTTTTTTAGAAGATTTTGTTTATTTGAGATAGAGAGAGAGTGCACACACAGACTGTAGGGAGAGGCAAAAGGAGAGGGAGAAGCAGACTTCCTGCTGAGCAGGAGCCCAATAGCAGCAATGCCAGGCTCTATCCCAGGACCCCAGGATCATGACCTGAGAGGAAGGCAGGTGCTTAATTGAGTCAGCCACCCAGGTGTCCCATTTAATAAATACATTTAAGAATTAAATATTTCATACTGATATTCTTTGACTTAAAAAACTGCCAATGTATTTTCCTGGATTGGTGATAATATGCAGTTGAATTTATATAATTTTAAATATTAGACTGTTGTCTGATTTGGGACATTTTCTACTATCTCAAAATGAAAACCAACATAAGCATAAACATTCTTCTCTCTAATCACATATTTTCCATCCTGAGTAATTTCTTTTTCAATAAAAAGAATGACACAAATATAATATACATAAGTGAGATAAATATAACATGAATATTTAAAATCTGTCAGTGTTTTTAGTAATATGAAAATACTTCGGGGTGCCTGGGTGGCTCAGTGGGTTAAGCCTCTGCCTTCGGCTCAGGTCATGATCTCAGGGTCCTGGGATCGAGTCCCACATCTGGCTCTCTGCTCAGCAGGGAGCCTGCTTCCTCCTCTCTCTGCCTGCCTCTCTGCCTACTTGTGATCTCTGTCTGTCAAGTAAATAAATAAAATTTTTTAAAAAAGAAAATATTATTTAAAATATTTTGAAGAGTTCCATTCTCTTGAAACCAAGTAAAATTACTTTCTTAAAATTTCCAAATATTATGAAATGAGTGGTCCAAATTGAAGGATGAATACCTGAACGTTTAAGAATTTCTTTTACACTTATAGGTTCTTATTGTGTACAAAGTAGAGGCACTTTAAAAAATAATTGCTTAAAAAAAAAGTTGCTTGTCGGGATGCCTGAGTGGCTCAGTCAGTTAAGGGTCTGCCTGGGGCTCACTCAGGTCATGATCCCAGGATCTACATCAGGATCCTTGCTCAGCAGGGAGCCTGCTTCTTCCTTTGCCTCCCACTCCCTCTACCTGTGCTCTGTCACTCTTCCTCTGATAAGTAAGTAAAATCTTTTTTAAAATTAAAAATATTGCTTGCCTAACAATTTTCTTATTTTTAAATCACTTAGTTAAAATGTCTGGCTATATTTATACCTTTTTATCCTCAGTATTTTCTTCTGAAATTGTCTAGGTATAGTCCATTCAACGAGTAGCTCTTTTTAATCTCAAACTAGTGATTTGCTAACATGTTTTTATAATGGTTGTTTTCAGGTTGAAACTATAGCCCTAATAGAGACTTGTTGAAAAAAAGAAAGGGATTACATGATACAAACCATAGACATGTGATCTTACTCATCATTCTCATGTGTCCTGTGTGGTTGTTATGTGCTTGGTTTATAGGTGAATGAGGAGATGGGAAACTGAGGCTTAGAGAGAGAGAACAGCTCACCACAAGATTACAGGATTTTAATTTAGGTCTAGATAGCTCTCAACTTCCAGTCTTCCACTATATCACACTATTAGCGTAGAAACTAGAGAAAAGGTAACGCTGTAAGGGAGAGAGAGCATAAAGTCTAGTTATGATTATTATCATTTCTCGCCAAGACCTAAAATTTCAATTTTTGTTGTTTTGTTCAGTGTGCTGTCTTTGCCTGTTAGAACAGACGGGGGTTGTTTAGTAAATTTATTATAATCTAATTATAAATTGTTTAATTGCATCAATTGAAAATTAAGTTACGCTAGCAATTTCATAGATGAGGAAATAGAGATGCAAGAAATTAAAGAGAAATTAAATAGGAGTTAATAGACATCTGCATAACATGATTTTGCCATTCTTTTTTACTGTAGGATTTTCTACCAAGAAGATCAGTTGTAATTTTTTTTTAAGGAATTTTAATTTTTTTTTAAAGATTTTATTTATTTATTTGACAGAGAGAGAGAGACAGCGAGAGAGGGAACACAAACAGAGGGAGTGGGAGAAGGAGAAGCAGGCTTCCCACTGAGCAGAGATTTCCATGCAGGGCTTGATCCCAGGACCCTGGGATCATGACCTGAGCTGAAGGCAGACACTTAATGACTGAGCCACCCAGTTTTGATTCTTTATAAGAGTCGCTTATATAACTATAATCAAATATGGAAAACTGGAGACTATTCTCATATAAATGTCACTCTTGAATTAATTTTTTTTTGAATTAATTTTTTTTACTTGTGAAAATCATGTTTTCCCGCTTCTATATCAAATATATGAACTTGTCTTCATAAGTTTGCCTACTAGATAAATCTAAAATACTTCCCACCCTTTCTTTATCTATACTACTGCCCATCCAACCTCACCCTCCCCCCCACTTTCCATTAGCCATATCAAAATGTTTGTAACTTTCAGGAAACATTAGGGAGCTTTGTACTTCCATGTGATTTCACTGTGCCCTGCGTCTGAAATATTCTTTCTTCATTTACATCTTGATATTACTCTTTTCATGACATACATTTTTCATGTGTGAGTCATCCAGAAAATGCATCCCTTAACTCTCCAGATTTAATCACTTTTCCAGTGTGCTAATAATGAACTTCAAATGTGGCTTTATTATTATATTGTTTATTGTGTATTTGACTGGTTTTATTACATGTCAGTCTCTCCTGCTTTGTGACTTCATTGTGGGAACGGGCACTCAGTTTAATGAGTCAACATACCCACAGTTGTATTATATTTAATATACAGCTGATGGACAGAGAAATACCTTGAAGACTGACATATAATATAAGAGGCAAATGCCCGTTAGTAATTTGGGAAGGTGAAATTTAGTAATCTGTTGAATTGGAAACAACTAATGGCAAATAATAGGAAAGATAATGAATATTTCAAATGTACATCTACATAGTTCTTTGTTTTCAGTGAATTTTGTCATATTTGATAATAACATTTTTAGATACTTCAAAGAGAAAATATAATTATTACTTGAAAAGCAGCCATAAATTTAATTATATTTTTTTGGTCAAATTAATTAGATGGACAAAGTATAAAAAGCCATAAAACTTTTATATGCTAAAATAATAACTATGTTATTTATTTAAATTATTACCACATAAATTTATTTTAGAAGAAAATATTAGGAAGATAAACAAAGCTATTTTGTCAAAATTGATAAATTATTATATATTGTAAGATTAATTGAGCTATATTATATATTGTAAGATTAATTCAGCTATAATTAAAAGACGACATTTCTTATTAGAAGACTTTTCATGCAAAATGTTTGAGAATATTATTCTAAAACAATCACTGTTAATTAGCTGAATTCATAGAGAAGAAAAAAAATCTGGCTTTCAAATCAATATCACAATAAATAGGATATCTTTAGAGCTGATTTCAAACCCTTTTAGGAAATGACACATTAATCAACTTGACAAATCTCATATACTATATTTTCAATTTTCCAGAATTATTTATTGATTCTTAGATGGTGACGGGGAAATGAATGTTGAAACAGCTTCACAGCAGTTAAAATTCTTCACTCTTCACCCGCCCCCGCCTCGTGAATTTAAAGCTATGCTTTAGTAGCTCATATGTCTGTAAAGTTATACGAGCCAATGTATGCCATAGTAATTAATGTCCAATTAAAACTTGAACTACTGATACAGCCACTTTATGTCCTAGATTTTCTGAAAGTGTTTTCATTTCACCTATTCTTTTTTTTGTCCCCATAAGTGTAATAACCCTTCTCACATCATGAATCCTAATTTTGGGTCAGAAAATATAATAACTATCCCCTAGGATAGGAGGAAATTGGTGTTTTTGCCTCTGTAGGAAAGATGACTTGTACTAGTAGTTCATGTTCAGTACTAGTAATTCATGTAGCTTTCTATTTAGTACTTATGCATTAAAATTCCTTGCTTATATGATATATTCAGTGAGGAACTGAAATCATTTAAATTATAAATCACTTAAACTTTAAATATTAAAGGGTATATGAGGATGATCATGGTTTGGTTCTGGAAATAAAATCAAATATAAATGAGGTGTTACATACATTGAACATTTTTTTGGGGGGGGAGTTATTTATTACCAGTCACTCCAGGTTTCTCTCTAAGACCCTTTCTACTTTCCTTATCTTAAAGCAGCACAGGTGGGTCCTGAAACATTGCTTCATACCTTTGGCTAATTTTTACTATCAAAGAAATAAAGGTAAGCAAATGCTTCTTTTGGAAAGTAAGATATTACCTGCCATAAAGTGGAGATCCAAAATACTAAAAATGAAGAGTTCATGTTGTTCGGTAACAGTCCTATTTTCCCTCACATATTATTCGAAATTTTTATATATATTATTCTCTTCTAGAATTCTATTCCATCTTGACCACCATGATTTATAAAAGGGGGAAAACGAAAGTGAACTTGAAATGCAAGAACACATTGAAGTAACATTTCTATAGGGTAAACTTGAGAGTGATTTAACCTGAGATAATGAACACAATTTTCCAGGAATCTGCAGGTTGTGCTAAGGAAACAAAAATATTGGTCATATCTGGCACATAGTAGGTGTTGAAAAATACTTGCTGAATCAGTAAAAGATAGGATCATTTTAAAGGCACTTCTTTTGGAGTTTACGACATTTCTACTTGAATACATAGTGACAATTTGTTTCCCTTTAGATGGATTAAGTCTTATAATTGGGAGCAGATTTGGTAGCAGGTGAGTAGTCACTATCCTGGAGTGTTTTCCTCACCTCTTTAGGGGCATCAGCTTCAATGAATTCAGAATAGATCATCTTGGCTTTAGAAGCAATTTTTTCTGCACTTTCTGTTTTTTTGAAGTCTTCACAGGCAAGCCAGAACTCAACATTTTCTTCACTAAACTCTGATTTTAGAAATGTTCGAAAAGCATCCAAACCAGCTATAAAATATAAAAGAAAAACTTTTGTATATCAGGCAGTGCAGTATACATAATCAACAGGAATACATTGTATAATATGAGCATTTACTGAGTGTTCAGTGGCAAATATTTATCATCCCTCTCTATATAGTGGTATGTTTTTGTTTTTAAGTTCAGAAACCTTATTTCGGATCAATAATCATAAATATAAAATATTCTCTTTTAAAATATTTTTAAAGTATTTTATTTATTTATTTGACAGAGAGATCACAAGTAGGCAGAGAGGCAGGCAGAGAGAGAGGAGGAAGCAGGCTCCCTGCCAAGCAGAGAGCCTGATGCGGGGCTCGATCCCAGAACCCTGGGACCATGACCTGAGCTAAAGGCAGAGGCTTAACCCACTGAGCCATCTGGGTGCCCCATAAATATAAAATATTCTTGTCTCTATTTCTCCAGTTAGCTCCATTAACAAAGAAAAACTGTACTTTTTCTTTCTAGATCTTAAATATCAAGAAGTTGTGTCTAGAGGAAAGTCTTGATGGTAACTTCATGGGAAATCCATGGGCTTAGCGTCCTATACCCAATGAACTAAGCCCAAAACAAGTAATGATGTTATATTGACTTCAGAGTAAGAATAGCTTTGCTGCGGTGAGTTGGTGAGGAAACAATTTGATGCTCAAGAGTTAGATTATGTGCATTTGGGCTCAAAGCAAAGATGGGAGGACTGACATTTGGTTAATCTTGAGTGAATACATCAAATCTCCAGACCAAGAAAGTAACCAGCAAAATACTTGGTGTGACTATTTCTCCCCTCCCCTCTATGTGGTGATACGCAATTTTAAGTCCATAAAGCAAGTGAATGAGCTTTTCTCCAGCGTTGCCTTAAGTAAAACCCTGTTGTCGCCCATTCTCCCTTATACTACCTGCTCTAACTTAGCCTGTGCATTGTATTGTTCTCCTGCTCCCAGGTATTCTGAGCATGCATTTCTCCAGAAACTTTAGACTACTTATTTGCAGGCTTGTTTACTTTGCCTTAATTAGTATATGTAATTTCCTTTAAATTTAATAACAACCGGTAGCGCTTGCAGCCTCTGATTCCCTTAGGTCCCATTTCTCCCCATTATTTCACTTTCAGCCAAATTTACATGGGTATTATTCCTATCTGAGATTAATATTGTTCCTTTCTTTACCTTCCTCATCAAAATGTGCCCTGAAATATTCTTTAGAATATCTAGAGCTGGGGCGCCTGGGTGGCTCCGTGGGTTAAAGCCTCTGCCTTCAGTTTGGGTCATGATCTCAGGGTCATGGGATCGAGCCCCTCATCGGGCTCTCTGCTCAGCGAGGAGCTTGCTTCTCCTCTCTCTCTGCCTGCCTCTCTGCCTCCTTGTGATCTCTGTCTGTCAAATAAATAAATAAAATCTTTAAAAAATATATCTAGAGCTCACTGAAGAAGGTAATTCTTGCTAAATCAGTTAGGGATGAGTAGGTTGGCTAACTGAATTTAAATAAGAAAAGAAAATCAAACCAACAAAAATGGAACAAAAAAATTTGGTTATCTAATTATTTTTCTAACACAAAAAGTATTGGGGAGAATTGAGAGTGAGAAAAATATATGAGTCTTCGCTTGACTAATGAAAATTTAAGCTTAACATCAGGAATTTTTAAAATAGTGTAATTTTGAGGGCTTTGGTAGCACAAGTATTGACTGTCGCATGCAATAAATATATATATATATTTTTTTTTTAAAAAAGGATTGTGCCTCTACTTAGATAGCAGGTTAGAAAGGTCATTATTACATCTCCACAATTGAATGGACTAAGGTAGTACCTTGAGTTCGTATCATTTGGTTTCACAGATTGCACCTGTCTGAGGTGAGTATCTGTTTATAAATCAGACTGTGGATCTCTCTGAGGAGGAAAATATACATCAGCGCTTTTGCCTTGGGAAGGATTTGCCTTCCAAAACACTGGCGACTCTCTTCCACCTGCCATGAGGGCCCCTTTGCTTTTACTCAAAGCAACTCTTCCCTGACTGCATACTCAGAGTTCTGATCCCTTCTTGTTCCAAAGTAGGGGTGAATAAGCTTGTGGAGAATCAGGGGAAAGGGAATAAACTTGTGGAAAAGAAAATTTTAAGAGAAAGTTTATGGAAAAGGGGCCAAAGTCAGCTATTTGCAGTTTATTGCAGGTGGGAAGCAAAGTGATTTTAGTAAGAGAAAATAGAAAAGGCTTCAGGGAGCCAGATAAAAGCATCTAAAAACACTGGGAAATTAAAAATAGATTTAATATATTTTTTTTATCATTTGAAATAGAGTTGAAATAACAAGTCATTACCAAAGGTTATCAGGTACCAATTAAAATTCTCAGTAGAAATATTGGAGAGTGTGGATGATGTTAATTTGTGAACACTATAAAAAATTCAATTAACTACACATTTATTGCATTTAAAAATACATCTAAGAAGCTTCTGTGACACAAATTTAGGTTATAAAAATCCCCTTAATAACATCCAGTTAAAATTTCCATGAGTTTTGTCTGAACGATGATGAATTTGAGGGTTCAAAACAGAATTTATGCTGAAATCTATTTTATAGCGAGGACAAAGTACACTTTAATGGTATTGAAAGAATGTTGTATATTCCTGTCTGACAGTATTTTACATGTGTGTCGCTAAGGCATGTGAGGCCTCCTCCCAATGAGGATTATCTAAATGTATCCCCGAGAGATGGGAAACTAGAGATCAAGAAACTTACTATTTTCTCACATTCAGCAATTTTAATGAAGGACTACTTGGAGATAATAACCATTGTCCTCTCCCATCACTCAGTTTGGGACACAATGAAATAGAATCAACAGCTAAAATGAGCTAGTTATCTCGGTGTTGAACACACTATTTTATTGAACTACACTTCTATTCTCTATATACAATATGAATGATCACAAGATGTCATGGGACTTTGGAATAATATGTTACATGCAATTAAAATGATGGTCTCTGAGGGCACTCTCTGCGGAATGGAATGGCTACTGGTTAGGCTTAACCGGGGCTGACAAACGGATTAAGCCCTAGGTGTTGAAACTTACATGAGAGCTGAAGCTCAGTACGTACAGGACATAACCCCAAGTTGATGAGAAACATAATTTGGTGAGTTATTTAGCTGTTCAAAAAATTTCCAAGCTATTTTTCTGGTGTTGTAAAAAGCAAAAAACCAAACATCTACTCAAATGAAACTAGGACTCTTCTACTTTACGTGGGCATGAAATAGAAAAGCTCAGGAGATATGCAGATGAGACCATTTGTCTTCGGCTCAACATCTTCCATGCCTCTGCTCTGTGGCGCTGTCCCCTAGAGCTTCCCTACTCCCCTACCACCTGCAGGTTTCTATGAAGAATTCACCAGAATTCAGGTTTCTGGTAAACCTGATCTGTCCCACTCATTATACACTTAAGTAAAAAAGAAACATGCCTTTCCAAACTTACAAAAATGCAATTCCATATCTTTGATGTCTTAGTATATGTCCTTAGTTGAATTCTAGGAGTCATGTGGATTATTTTATGTCTATGGGTTAGGAATTAATCATTTAAGAATTATAAAAACAAAATAGTTTTGTCTAATTCAATTTAATTTTGCATGTGAATAAACAACTATGAAGAATTCACCCAACTTTATTACGTTTTAAACTTTTCTAATATTCTGATATTTACTTTGTAAATTTGAAGTAGAAATTCCATTTATTATCAATGATTTTAATTATTAAACATTCTTTAATACATGGCTCTGCAGAGCCATTTTTTTCTTGTATGAGATACAACTGAGATAAAACTGCTGCAAAACAGAATTACCTATAACAGAAACAGAAGTTCCAAATGACTACTTTGAATTAAATTTTGGGGTTATTATTTATTGAAAATCAGCTTACCTTATTGAGTCAATATGAAATAATATAAATACATATCCACACATGTACATATTAATACATTTAAATATGTTTTTTTCACTAAAAATTATAATTTCAGTTGAAATAAATACTTAAAAACTGTTTTTAGCCTCAAGACATGAAAAAAACAAGTGATTTATTTAAATTTTCAACTTTTTTTTAAAGATCTTATTTATTTATTTGACAGACAGAGATCACAAGTAGGCAGAGAGGCAGACAGAGAGAGAGGAGGAAGCAGGCTCCCCGCTGAGCAGAAAGCCCAGTGCAGGGCTGGATCCCAGGACCGGGGATTATGACCCAAGCTGAAGGCAGAGGCTTTAACCCACTGAGCCACCCAGGTGCCCCTAAATTTTCAATTTTTTAATAGTTTGTATGTTTCTTTCAGCTTGTAACAAGAATAGTCTATATATATATATATATATATATATATATATATTCATGTCTCAGGCTAAAAACATTTATCTCAACTGCAATTCTAATTTTTAGTGGAAAAAAAAAGTTTAAATGTATTAATATGTACATGTGTGTATATGTATATGTATTTATATTACTTAATATTGGCTCAGAAGGTAATTTGATTTTAATTATATATATAATGATAATATATATATAATGATATATATATACACACACATATATGTACATATATATATAATGATAATGAGTCTAAGAAAATGACAGATTTCTTACTTACTATTTGGGATTTTCATTTTGTGTCAATGTTTGAAGTTTCTATAATCATGTCTTATTTTAGGTTCTACCTAATGCCACTTAGGTTTATTTAAATTTTCAACTTTTTTTTAAAGATCTTATTATTCCACCTAGATTTGTGTGACTGTTGGGACTCTTATGCTTCAAATATTGATGAAATTCATATTTTATAATGACTACAACTTTCACAATTTAAAGACTTACTTTTAATCATTTTATTTTTTAGCTTCATCAGATCTTACCTTGGTTGGTTAAAAGTGTGTCCATATTTTCAGACCACGCCATTGTTTCTGTTGTTTGTGACCTGTAGAAACAACATCTACCCTTGACAATAGCATTGTGATCTTTTTCTTCCGTAACCTATAGTAATATTTGAGTTATATGTATTTGTTGAATGACATAATTTAAAAGAGCTTTGTGCCATTAATCAAACTGCAAAAGGTCAACAAAAATTGTATAATGTTTTCCACAGTGGACAGCAACAGCAACATAGAGTGGGATATAATTCAGCATCCGCAATTATTTATTAATCTAGATTACAATTTATTAATATTTGCAAATTCTTACATCTTAATAAAAGCATAGGAGAGAGATTGATCATGGCTCTATGAAGTATAGTGCATTTCTTCTCAACTGTAAATATATTGATTGTTAATTTATGTCGCATCACTCTGGTCTATTCCCAAAAACTTATCATGATAGCAATAGTGATAAATGAACTATTTTCTAAGTTTTCACAGTATATAAAATTATCCATGTTATAATTAAGTATTTCAAAAAAGTTTTTGAAGTGTTTCAATTAAGGATTTCTAATATGTGATGATCTTAAAAGTGTTTATTTATAGTGTTCTGAGAAACCTTTGCCCCACTTCGAGACAGGCTTTATTTTTCCTTAGACTGGTATGCCTCCAGTTCTGGAATGATTTATTTAAATCTAGCAATCTGTCAGGACAGAGTAATATCTTTTCCAAAGCAGTCACAAAAATTTATAGACTTAAGTCTTCTGAAGAAGGTATACTTTTGGGGATGTGATGTAGAAATGGTAAATCAGGTTTAAGATATAAACTTCCTGAGATACGAGTACATCATGCATTATTTGCCTTAATAAACTAAGATCCTGATGAGATAAGCTCCCATCCATAGAAAGCATCTGCTACCCAGAAAAAAAAAAAAAAAAAACAAAAAAAACCCACTAAGATTACATAGCTGTGATGTGCAAATGACTTACTTATTATGGAAAGGGATGAGCTAATTGAAAGTTTTTATTAAAATGATTGATGATAAAATAGAGACAGTGTCATACTGAGTCATTCTTATAAAACTCAATCTTTGCATATCAAGGTGACTGATCTTAAATATGCTATGTGAAGCAATATCCATACTTTTATATTGTGTTACTTCTTGTAATTTGCTGCCGTTTTTATTATTTGTGTTGGGGTTTGTTGTGCTCCCTTCTGCTGTTGCAGATGTGATTGTGTTTTCAGATAATAACAGGTGTCCTTATAGAGAACACATAGAGGAAGATGTGTGACTGGAGATTCATTTTACTACTTTCCATTATTTCCATTTCCTGTTGAAACTTTCTTCCCTGATAGTGGGCAGCTGATACTCCTTTCTCCCTTGATTTGCTAAATCTTAGCCCACAAGATTTTCCATGAAACCATTTTTAAATAGTAGTTTTTTCATTCTAATGGACATTTAAATAATTTCGGTTGTTCAATTCCTATTCTCATTAATGGAGAAGGGGACCCAAACCTAGATTTAAATTTACATTGAAGAGCTTTTGTGCACTATAAAACCTGTTATACTAATAAGCTTATGCTATATTTCATGATTCAAATATTAGGTCTTGTAAGGAGTCCTATTGAATACACTAAAATTATCATATGATCACTTAAAATACACATGTTTAAAAATGTCTCTATTTGAAGATTGATATTTGGTGGTTAACAGAGTAATCAGATTGCGAACTACTTAGTATGAGTGAAATATATGTTAATGAACAGGGCACTGAGGAATGTTGAGCCCAAACCTGGGCACACCGTACAACAATTCTGAGTGAGGAACAGGCACCAGAAAAAGCACATAGAAAACCAAACAAAAATAAAAAACCCTGAGAAACAATGTAGACAGAAAGGATTCGGAGGTGAACATACACTTCCTTGTTGTGTAAGATCTCTGATGATAGGAATAAATATTGTTATTTTGTGGAAGCCGAGAAAATTAAGGCCATCCCATCTCAAGTTTAGCTGATGTGGGAAACAGAGGCAGAAGAAAATCATTAAAATTCCTTACCTACTGACAAGCCCTTGAAACAGGCAGAGTGGCTCTCCCCTGGGAACTCAACTGCCCTCACCTTGAGGTTTTGCTAAGGACAATCCTAGCCTGACCAACCCCCTACCCCAACAGGTCTGACCAGGATCCTATAAGTCTACTTTAACAATTCCTTTATCTCTAAACCTCCAAGATAGTGTCGAGAATCATTCCCAAGTATATGACCCACTGTTATACATCTAAAGGGTCTCACGAGAAGATTTTTATTATTGGTAATAAATAACCTTTCTCCCAACAATAGCTAGCCCCTCAAGGTCCTGGAGACCTTGCTTCCAAAAGTCCTTGGAGACTTACATCATCCATAATCCCCTTGTCCTCACCCACCGCCGAGTCCACCCCTACTCTGCCTTTAAAAACTCTGACTGTAATCTGGTTCAGGGTCCAAGTCCCTACTCCGTTGTGTCGGGTATACTTGGGCCCAAGCTTAAGCATGTCACCTCAGGGTCCAAGTCCCTACTCCTCTGTGTTGGGTATACTTGAGCCCATGCTTAAGCTTGTCAAATAAACCCTCGTGTGATTGCATCGGTGCTTGGCTCCTTGGTGGTCTCTCGGACCCCAAAACTCAGGCATAATAATTTTCCACTACCAAGAACAGTATGTCTGGTCCAAAAACGTTGTGGAACATATATAATCAAATAATGAATGAATGACTGAAGTATTAAAACCTTCAATGGAAGCAGAATAATGGCTTTCAAGATGGTGGTAGGTGACCATGGTAAGGTTATTGAACGTGAGAACTGAATTGCATTAGCTTCAAAGGGTGGAATTAATGGTGAAAGGAAGAGGAGGCAGGATGTGAAATTATCATGGGGGAGCGACCGACCATGGACCTCTCTCTCACCCCTGGGGGGGGGTGAAATTGGGGGAAATGGATAATATCCATTCTGGAAGGTATCAAGGCAAGTCATGTCATTCAGGGAGAGTCAGAATTTGCTTACACCAAAAGCAAAAGGAATATTCAGGGAGGTCCTTATCAGATGTAAAGGAGTCTTTTAGGAATGGAGACATTTAAATGAACTGTAGCTATTTTTGTGAGTTTCATTACTGTAGGAAACCTTAAAAACAAAAGAAGACAACAAAATGTGGGAAATGATGTAAAACTCAGAACAAAAGAAGAATGTCAATGTTTTGAATTAGAGAGATATATTAGAATATTATTTTCTATAGCTAGAGATTATTAGAATAGAATTAGAGATACTTGGATGTTCTAGTATTTCTTAAGGCCCCCAAGATGTTCCATTATCATGAAAAGAAAATTTGCCCCTCAGCTCTCTGAACAAATACCCCTGCTGGTGTGTGATAAATCCTGGGGTGCTCTCAATTCACTATTTTCTAACCAATTTCAAGTTTGACTTGAAAGGATCGATTTTGATGACCTGATATGATGGAAGGGCCGGTGGGAATGCAGTATTCAGTTTTCTGGAGCTAGTCAAGATGCAACTATTTAAAGGAATAAGTTCTTAATTAGCTGTTCAAATTTTTAAGTTCTGGGTTGATTGTATATTTATAATTCTGTGGGAGAATAAATTGTTGTTATATATGAATAAGAGAAATAATATTTTTCCTAGCATCAGAATGTTCAACAATGCATTAAATGTTCATAGTCTATACCACACTGTGTTAGGCAGGTCATGTACTTTATCTTATTTAATCTTGCAAATGACAGTCTGTTTTAATCCTACTTCACCAGTGAATAAGGAGTCTCAGAGATACTAATGACTGGTGCAGTATCTTGCATGTACTAATGGGCAGTTAGAATTCAAACACAGTTGTGTCTCCTTATAACCTAAACTCTTCTTACAATTCTTCCTAGAATGAATGAGTCAATAAGCATATGCTCATGTTTTGGAATATTGATAATAAATATTTCAAAAATGCTTTTCCTGTAATAGAGTTTACTGAATTTCACACAAATAATATTTCCTGTAAATAATAGCTAAATTGCAGTAATCGAGTACTCAGTGGAAAGTTTTCAGAAGAGAGATTCTGAAATCTCATTGTCAAATGAAAATGAAATATCAAATGAAAATAGGACAGTTCTCATGTTAGATGTGAGTGAGAAATGTGTCTTATGTTTTAAAAAATGCAACTGTATACATGTTAAGAAAGAAACTATTGAATTCAAATTGGAGGAAAAAAAGAAGGTGGCTGACTTGGCTAAATTTTACTTGATACATGGTCCCTAAAGTAAGTGGATAATGCACCACTCTATCATTTCTTTTTCTCTCTTTCTTACTTTGATTTTGGTTGTAACTCGAACAGAGCTTTTGTCTGACTCTTCTCATTTGTGCGTGTGCATTTCCTGTATAATTGTGATGCATAATCAGAGTAACTTCATATGTGTATGATTTGCCATGAAAATTCACCATGTATCTGGAGCCAAAATTGTACTTAGTGTTTCATGGGGTTTTGGCTGATTTCCTTTCTGTTTCCTTCATTAAGTGAGTGCCATCAAGACCAGCAGTCCCCATATTATGTGTCCGGAGAAGAGCCAGGCCAGATGGGAACTGCGTGAAAGCTACCAGTTATCTTGCTAATTTTGCCAGCTAGAACCAGTTGTATTGCATCAAAAAATGTGGAATCCAACAACTTAGCTCTTCACACTCAATTAGCAGTGTGCTGGAGAATGGGAAATTCAAGCAAGGAGCCCATGTGCTCCAGGAAGTGACAGCTGCTAACTTACCCAGCATTTAATATCTGTTTTCAAATTTCTTAATAAATATTATAATAATGAATAATTTTTGCAAGGATCATACATATCTTTTGTCACAAACTCTAACATTTAATAATTTTGAAAAGCTTCACGAAAAAAAAAAAAAGCTTACTGTTTTTTCTCCCCTGCATAACCTTCCTTTATCTTAGCAAATATGAAACAATTAACTGCAAAAGCAAGTCATGAATTGTTGACATATTTTAAAAACGAAGAAGAAATCAATAGAGAAAGGGGAAAAATAAATCAGCAAGAAAGACAACAATTAGCATATTTATCATAAATGAAGGAAATAAAACATCAAGACTAATGAAGGCTCAAATGTTTCATTTGTACATCTTCCGAGATAAAAATAGCTTTAAACAGCAACTCACTTCACTGGCATTTTTCGTTCCACTGTCTGACTGTCACAGGTGATGCCGAATTTCTTTTTCTGACTGATCTTCAAGCTGAAGGTAATGTGACAGCAGGAACATTACAATTAGTATGCAAATACCTCTCCCCTGGGTTACAAATTGGCATTCTTTAAATCATGCTATGCTCAGCTTTTTTCGTTTTGTTGTTAACTTTTCACTGATCAAAACACTTAAACTTCTAAGTAACAAATAACTCTTTGAATAAATGTGACATTTCTAGGAGTCTGTGGCATAACTGAAATAAATTCCATTTGAAAGTTTGGTTTCTAAAGTTCATATACATCCATTCACCAGACAACTACTGTTCACATGAGGTGAAATCAACTCAGAAAGAGACGTATATAAAATTTAATATTCACCTTTAGGTCTTTCTTCTGTCTAAAAGATCATTTTTTCCCCTTTGTTCTTTGCAGAAAGTCCAAGGAAAAATCTACTTTTAATACACTTATCTTCAACAATTATGTGTGTCTAGGTATTTTACAATTTTACTCATGGACTAAAACATTCTAGTACAAGGCATTATATTTTTTCAAAATGTATGTATTTTTTATAGCTTAATAGCACACATTTATTTCTTTTAACCACGAATCTCATGGCATGTTCTGCCAGTTTTTCTTAATGCAATGCTGATGTTGAAGGTAATAATGCTTGAATATATTTTTAAAATAAAGTCCATATATTGGTATTTTTATTTGTAGTCAAAGTGTTGAACATGTAACCCGGTGCTTCATCAAGCTTTTATCACAATATAACAGAGTCCTTCCGTTGTAAAATTCCACCAGTATATATTTATGACCCGCAAAGTAAATTTGAGTAAAGACTGATGATTTTCAGGGCGGACGAAAGAAAGGAGTCAGAAGACTGCAAAAAATCTGCTTCTCCTTGACTAAGCATTGAAGCAGGCCCATTTAGTTGATCTACAGAAATGCCAGAGGGCACCTGGTAGGCAAGTGGCCCTGGGCTAATGAGACTGACAGAAGTGGAAGAGATGACTCAGAAAGTCAGTGTATCATTAAGAAGGGGTGTCATCAATTAGCTCAATTCATTTGTTAATTCAAGCACCATTAAGTAATGTTCTTATGTTATGCAAAAACAGAATCATTAAGCATATTTAGGCTTTTTGTTTTGCTGAGGGTGTATAATGAAGTACAAACTTTATAATATATATTTGAACAAATCCGTTTTGGAAAAATAAACTGTCAAAATTTAAAGACCCTCTTGGTAAAACCATGCTAACTTTGTAAGAAATACAAGCCAGGAGTCGGCTTATTTTATATTAAAACTTTAAAACAAAAACTGTAAATTTCTATTTTGAGTTCAATGCAGTAGGAAGCATGCTCCTTCTCCCACATCCTTCCACACAACATGCACTTATTATTTGTGTACTATACACTGCTCGTTTCTTACAAATTTCTTTTAATTTTTCAGGAAAAACTAAGAATTGGATTTTATTTACCAACATGAGGATTCATAGAAAAGGAGCAGATTGAGTAAATAAACTGGGCTGAATGTTTCCCTATTGTGTTCAATACATCTTTTTTAAAAAATTTTTTATTTTTTATAAACATATACTTTTATCCCCAGGGGTACAGGTCTGTGAATCACCAGGTTTACACATTTCACAGCACAATGGAATACTATGCAGCCATCAAAAGAATTGAAATCTTGCCATTTGCGACAACATGGATGGAACTAGAGCGTATCATGCTTAGTGTTCAATACATCTTGACGAAAGATTGTAATGCTAAATATCATCACCTCTTAGTCCCTTTGAAGACAGGATGGATTAAAATGGACACACATTTTGAGAGTAGAGCAGTGAGTTCCTACATAGCAGGAACCCTTCCCACTGAATAGTCATCTTGACTTCTCTGAGCCTTTTTGCTACTGAAATTGAGATAGTACTTTTCTCACAGGTTATCGTGTTAGACTAAATGGAAAGGTACTAAGCCAAAGAGTCTTAGAGAGTGCTGTTTATATATGTTTTAAAAATTTCGTTTTGGAGCACGTAGGTGGCTCATGGGTTAAGCCTCTGCCTTCGGCCCAGGTCATGATCTCAGGGTCCTGGGATCGAGCCCTGCACTGGGATCGCTGCTTGGTGGGGAGCCTGCTTCCCCCCATCTCTCTGCCTGCCTCTCTGCCTATTTGTGATCTCTCTCCTCTCTCTGTGTGTCAAATAAATAAAATCTTTAAAGAAAAAAAAATTTCTTTCTGCCTCATTTGGTATTCACAGACCATAGTTAAGATGTAGTATGGGACTCTTACGGACAACACTACTATCATACAATCAATGGGGGTTTCTGTATAAGGATATAAAAAAAAATTTTTTATATTGTATAAAAAATTGTGATTGGTGGCATAGGGTTACAAAAGTTCATCAGACAGTATAAAGCAGGTAATTTTGGAATATTAGATGATGAGTTGTGTGTGCAATGAATTGGAAGAATGTGCAAATACAGGAAGGTGGGGGTATTCGAAGTATAGGGTGGTGGTCAGGTTAAGTCAAGAGCATTTGGAGAGGGATGGAAGAATCAAAATAAAGGGATAGGGTAGGGAGTGTCAAAGGAGTAGCTTTCAGAGCTCATACTTTGAAAAGATGGACTTCCCACTAGTGATCACAGTAATAACAAAAGAAAAGCAGGTTTGGGGAAGTCAATAAGTAAAAGAAAGTTTAGAGGTATGAGAATGTTTATTAGACATGTTTGATTAACTTTCCTGTCGGACAGAGCTCATAGCATTTTGACAGCCGACTCCAAGGCAATACAAGCTTTTATTTATTTTTTAAGACTTGCTATTAATTTATCTGTGAGAGAGAGAGAAAGAGAGAATGAGAGAGAGTGAGCATGAGAGGGCGACGCTCTGAAGGAAAAGCAAAAAGAAATGTAAGTTTCTTTTTGTGAACAAAAGGGAAAATTTTATTTTTCAATTCTGCTTTGCTTCAAGTTACTGCTATATGAGTGCAATTTATAAAGCAATGAGCCCGAGTTTTGTATGGCTCATAAATTATTTCTGGGAGCATTCTAAAGAAGTTTGAAATGTTTTGAGCAGTGGCAACACCACTGAAATGTGTCTGATCTCCCAAAGTGGCTGCTTAGAAATACGATGTTCATTTGGATGTTTAGTCCTTAGTATGCTTGTTGACAAATCAGTCACATTACTTGCTAGTCACATCTCATGTTATATGTCCTGAATGCACTTTCTTTGTGTTATCTTAGAATACCAAGTCACTGATAGTCAAAGAAACATCTGCTTCAGTAAAGTGAAGTACTTTAGAAGTTTAACAAGCTTTCCGACGCAAGCAAAAATGTCTCTGATGTTTTAAAAGTTAAATACCGTTTTACATTTTAATGGATTCATATACCTAAATTAATTAATTAAAATTAAATTTGGATAGTTTGAAATGACTAGAGCTAAAAGTATTATTTAATCAAAAGATCAGCTTTTCTCTTTTTTTTAGTAAAAAATGTTTAAATCTGCATTATAATCTCATAGTCTTCATAATAACTGTTTAATGATTCCTTGCACTTTTTCTTTACTCTAACTGAGATTTTTAACAACATAGAGGTAAATAACCATTTAATTGACTTCTCTCTTTCACATTCAGATTTCTGTGTTCCCATCTTGTACACACAGCAACGATTTGACTTTTCTCCAAAGCTGAACTTATTTGCTTTACTATCTGGTAGCACTCCCTATTCAATGCAAAAACATGCAAGGCGAGGTGGCTGTCATGAGAGATATTAATAAAATCAGTAATATGATTTCTAAAACACAATTGGCACTGGAATCTATATACATCTCTGGTCAAAAATACTTTGATCAGTTTTCGTGGCCCAGGAAAATAGTCAAGACATTTTGATAGGGAATAAAATGCCACAGTCTGAGTAGTGGAATTTTTTGACATATTGAGGTGACTAGTTCTTTGTACATTGTAGCTTTTTAAAATGTACAACAGAGAGAAGATGTGAAGGTGTTCCATGTATTTGAGAGCAGTAATCCTTAAAAAGAAAGGATGAGACGCAATTCACACGATGTGTGCCTAAAGTTCTCTGGTACATCCAAATATATTTCAAGCACAGCATAAAATATTCTTTACTATTTTATAAAACAATAGCTCTATTTATTTTATTATCTACTATTAGAATCAATTACCCAAGCCATGATACAAATGAAAAAATATTAATTATATTATTTCAACCAAATCCAAACTCCGACTAAGGACAATTTGGCTCTCTCTACTTTTTAGTTAGCCAGAATGGAAAAGGAAAGAGGCAAATAAAATTCTCACCAAGTCAGTCACCTTTCTTCCTTAACACAGGACAAGATTATTTTCATTTCTTTTCTTCATAACGTAGCATTTACCCATCCACAATAATTGTTTTCATAGATACAAAAATATGTATTATAAATAAAAAATACATTCATATATATATAACTTTTAAACTTGTGAAATTATTTTTCTAGAACCTAGGAGGAGAGAGGCAATGAAAAACTCTTCACTCTTTATAGCAGGTATGAGTAAAATATTGGCTAGATACTTAGGGACATTCAACCATTTAATTTTTTGACAGGCTGAATGAGTTTCTCTTAATTTGTAGATTACTGCTTTAAGAACTCTCTTTTCAACATATAAAGAAGGCAGGAAGTCATCAAATATGTGCACTGCCGGGAATCAGACAGAAGTACTGTCTTCCATTGAATTTATCATTTATCATTTCTTGACTACTTAAGCCTTTTAATCTTCTGATCAGCGGTGCTTAGGTTTGACTTATAGACTGGCTACAGGAAATTCAGAAATGTCTTATATACATTAATTTTCAATCAGTTGACTTTTAGACAATATGCTTTTCACAGAAGGATATTATACACAGTTGTTAACCTAGATACTGGTACAATGTGTACTTTGCTGAGCAACAAAATTCTTCACTGGTTTCCCATTGTTTCCTTGGTCTGTTCAAAATCCTTAGCATAACATTAGGGAAACTATTTGAACTATCTTGCGCATGGTTTTTGTTTGTTTGTTTGTTTGTTTTTTGTTTTCCCCACTTGGAATTCTTTATCCATTTTTTGTCTGCTGAAATACCTCGAAAGCATAGCTTAAAAGTTCCTTCTTCTTAGGAACCTTTGGTGTTCTCCAAAGACCATCCTACCAATAACCTTCAGAAAGTAGTCACTGCAAGAGTTACTAATAGCCTGTTTGCTACTGTAATACTGTGTCCTAGTTTTATTTTCTTGTCTGGATTGGAGAGAGAACCTTGTAACATCTCAAAGCACATGGCATAGTACCTTGTTCTGGAAGAATGTCCAGTGAGTATTTACAGAAGGAATTAAATGAGATGGATATGGTAGGAAAGTACATGTAAAACTAAAACAAAAACAAAAACAAACAAGAGTGAGAAAGAGGTTAATAGGTAATCTAATGAATGAGAGTGATCCCCAGTAGTAAGCCTCTATTATGTGCCATATACTGCAGATAGCTTTATATAGAATTTTTAATTTCATTCTTCCACAAATTCTAAGATTCTCATTAAATATGTAAGGAAACAAGTTGAAAAAGTCAGTTCTTTTTTCCAAACGTCACTCGGTTTGAGTGACTCTTCATTTTGGCTCAGGTCACGATCTCACAGTGGTGAGATTGAGCCCTGAATTAAACTCCATACTGAGCACTGAGCCTGCTTAGGATTCTCTCCCTCCCCCTCCCCACTCTAAAAATAAATAATAAATAAATAAATAATTTTAAAATTAGAAAATCAACATTTTTGCACAGGGTACATTGTTCTGTTCTTTTATCTAATGTATGGATTCATGTAAGGACTCAAAATGGGTTTAACTGATTCCAGAACCTATGTTCTTTACTTGCATATAATTTAAAATTTCGAGTTATGTATGTCCTTCAATGTGAAAATATTTGGTTTAAGTTTAAAAGAACAAATGCATCAGGCATTGTTCTGATGACCTACAAAATTATTATTTTTTTAAGTAGGAGACACATCTTTGAGAATATCATGAACAGATTTGTTCAGGATCCTACCTTAATTCTGTTAGGTATAGGTTCTAATATGTCTTAAATACTTATTTGGAAAACTATATGAAATAAAACTTAAAAGTAAGGTTTGTGCAAACTCATTAGGCAGGTTCAAGAGTTGTAATGATATAAGTAGAATATACATTCTGATTTATTTAAAAAGAAGTGCTACCCTAGCATCAACCCAATCCGTGGGAGAAGGGAAAGGAAGTGGGGGGGGGTAGAGAGCACATATTCTTTTGCAAATTTTTTTCTTTTGCAAATTTTACAGCTATTTCACATACTTTATGCCCTTTATTACATGGGCTGTCTTAGCAAGCTAAATACACACACATAAGCAGTACATTATTACTCCCTAGTATCTGTTTGCAGCTCATTTTTTGTCCATCTCCTCCTCTTCAGCATTTGTCTTTCCCTGAATTTTTTTGGGGGGATCCTCAGCTTCCTACAAATATTGCAGCAGAATTTAGACATTGCTTGTTCTTTTTATTTCATGAAGTTTCTAAATTGGAAACAAACATATATTAAGTAGACTGTCATGATACAATTATAAAAGTAGGTTATACTCATTGTTCTGTGAAGGGATGTAAGTTCCTTCCAACATAGACAAATTCAATTTTAAAACTAAAATGGAATAATGTTGGTAGAAATCACTTTATAAATTGTATTTTCTCTTGACCACAAAACTATACAATCACTATTTATTATCTTCACTTTAAAGATGATAAACCGAAGTTCAGAAAATGAACTGAGATTTTTACTTATGATTACATAGTTAGTAAACTTCTTAAATTAACAACTTCTGGATGTTGGATAGAATCTCGGATCTCTTTAAATCCAAATATGCTTTCTACTACACTTTGATGAGTCTTAAAATAACGCCTAGCTTAGTAAAGGACATGCAGACCCAAAGACAGTGTTATATATACAGGGAGTCCATCTTTTTATAACCACAATGTGTTTAAAGAGCCATATGTCAAAGTAGTTCATTTTTATCACAGAATTAATGATATAATTTTGACTTATATTTTAAGCCATACAATATGTTTTATTTACCTTTTTAAAGCTTTTTTTTTTAATTTTGACATAATTATAGATTCATAGGAAATCATAAAAATAGGACAGAGAGGTCTCATATATTCCCAAGTCTTTCTCAGTGGTTGCGTCTTACAAAATTATAGCACAATATCAAAATGAGAAAATTGAAGGGCACCTGGGTGGCTCAGTCAGTTAAGCATCTGACTCTTCATTTCAGCTTAGGTCATGATCTCGGGATGGGAGGTGAGATGGAGCCCCGTATTGAGCTCCATGCTGGGTGTTAAGCCTGCTTAGGTTTCTGCCTCTCCCTCTGCTCCTCCCCACTCTAAAAATAAATAAATAAACACAAATATTTAAAAATGAGAAAACTGACACTTTTATACACAGTACATAGTTCTGTCCTTTTATCACATGTATAGATTCTTGTAACCACCACTTCCACCTCGTCAGTCATCCCTCTCCTTGATAGTCTCCTGTATCATCTCTAACTCCCGGGAACTACTAATCTATTCTCTTCTCTCCATTTTTTGTCTTTTGATAATTCTATGTAAATGAAGTCATGCAGTATGTGACCTTTAGAAATGGACTATTTTCTCTTAGCATAATGTCCTTGAGATCTATCCAAGTTGTATGTGAATAGCCTGTTCTTTCCTGTTTCTGACTAGTATTCCATAGTATGCATGTAGCACTGTTTGTTTAACTGTTCACCTACTGAGGAACATTTTGGTTGTTTAGAGTTGTTGGTCTACTACAAATAGAGCTGTCATGAACAGTTGTGTGTGGGTTATTTATGTAGACATGTTTTCATTTATCTGGAAGGTATAGTGAGGATTGTAATTGCTGGGTCATCTGGTAAGTGTGTATATATGTGCATGTATGTATATATGCATATGCATACACACACATACATATTTTTAAAGAAACTGATGAAGTATTTCCAGAGAAACTAACATTTTATATTCCCTCTTGCAATTTATGAGAGTTCCAGTATTTCTACATTCTCACCAGCTTTAGTTTTGTCACTGTTTTGTATATTATATGTTGTAATAGGTATGTAATGATAACTCATCATGGTTTTATTTTAGTTCCCTTATGGCTAGTGAGGGGAAACATTTTTTCATGTATTTATTTTACCTGTAGATATCCACTTTGTGAAGTATCTCTTCATGAGTTTTGCTCATTTACTAATTAGAACACTAGTTATTTTTTTTAAACTGTTGAGTTTTTTAGAAGTCTTTATATACACACACACACACACACACACACACACACATATATAGTATATCATTGAAGTTCTTTGTCAGATACAAAGCTTACAAATATTGTTTTACAATACTCTTTTGTCCTCTTACAAGTGTCTTTCAAAGAGCAAATGTTTTTAATTTTGGTTAAGTCCAATGCATCATTTTGTTGTTGTTACTGTTTTGTGGATGTGCTTTTCATGTTATTTCTAAGAACTCTTTCTCAAATCCTAGGTCTTAAACATTGTCCCCTCTCATATTCCTAGAATTGAGAGTTTTACATTTTACATTTAAGAATATGATCAATTTACAGTTAATATCTACATAAGGTGTGAAGTTTAGATCTAGGTTTATTTATTTATTTTTGCTAATGGGTATACAATTGCTAGTTTGTCTGAGATAGAATTTTTTTTTTTGAGATAGAATTTAAAATTGAAACTCATTTTCCCCTATAATTTTGATGGTATTGTTCCAATGTCTGCCTTCCTCCAATGATGCTGTGAATAATCCCATGTAATTCACATTTATGTATATTTTTTTGTTGCTGACATTATTTAATATTTTGATGCTTTTCCTTGAGTGGTGTGTGTGTGTGTGTGTGTGTGTGTGTGTGTTAAATTCTCTGAACTGTACACATGACTGATGCTTTCAATACGGAGCTTGATGTTTTTCAGATCTGAGAATCAATCTTTCTGTCTTTCTCTCTCTCTTTCTTTCTCTCACGCTCTCTCTCTTTTGCTTTTTCTTTTCTTTTCTTTTTTTTTTTAGAGAGGGGATGGTGAGGTGCAGTGGGAGAAGGCGGGGGAGAATCTTAAGCAGGCTCCATGACTCCTGTGTGGAGCTTGACATGGGGCTCAATCTCATCACTCTGAAATCATGAGCTGAGCTATATCAAGAGTTGGGTGTTTACCCCTCAATATATTCTTTATAATTCTGCTTTTTTTTTCTGTACTTCAGTTTATTAATTAGATTACGAACATATTGAATTTCACTTCTACATTTGACCTTTTTTCTCCATTGTGAAACATTAGTCTAAGTCTGCTATATCAATAATTTTTTTTGCATCAAAGAACTTTTCCAAATTAAAAAGTTCTTTTTGACTCAAAACCCTTCTCCAGATATCTTTGTTATTGTGGGTATATATAATATTTATTCTTTTAATGTTATTTCAAAATGGTCTATTGAGGGGCGCCTGGGTGGCTCAGGGTCCTGGGATTGAGCCCTGCATCGGGCTCTCAGGGTCTCAGGGTCCTGGGATTGAGCCCTGCGTTGGGCTCTCTGCTCAGCACGGAGCCTGCTTCCTCCTCTCTCTCTCTCTCTGCCTGCCTCTCTGCCTACTTGTGATTTCTTGTCTGTCAAATAAATAAAATCTTTAAAAAAAAATGTTCTATTGAGGAGAGGGATAAATGTATTTTTGAACTCTTATTTTTCAACAAAAATTATAGGTTCTTCTGCATCTAATTTAAATAATTACTTAAAATATTAAATATTTTTATTATTATTTTTAAATTTCTATATAATTATAATTTTTCTACCCTGTCATGGAATTTTATGATTTCAGGTATTTGCCAAATAACTATGACTTAATTTTTATCCTACCAATTAGGTATTTAGGTATTGGCTACCAATTAGGTATTTAAATGTCTAATTTTCTGAACAATGTATACCAACACGCAGAAGGATGAAATTGGACCCTTCTCTCATACCATACATGAAAATTAACTCAAAATGAATTATAAACCTAACCATAAAATCTGGAACACTAAAACTAGTAGAAGAGGCACCTGTCTGGTTCACGGAGTAGAACGTGTGACTCTTGATCTTGGAATTTTAAGTTTGAGTCCCATATAAGGTATAGAGATTACTTAAAATAAATTCTTTTAAAAAAAAAGCTACTAGGAAAAAAATAGACAAAAATTTCTTGTCATTGGTCTGGACAATTATTTTTCTGTCATCACACCAAAAGCCCATGCAACAAAAGCAAAAACAGACAACTGGGGTTACACCAAAACCTCCTGCACAGCAAAGAAAATAATTATCAGATTTAAAGGTAACTTACAGAATGGGAGAAAATATTTACAAATCATACATATGGTAAGAGGTTAAAATCCAAAATATATAAAGAACTCCTACAACTCAACAGCAAAAAACAAGTAATCCAATTTAAAAAATAGGCAAAGGACCTGATTTCTCCAAAGAAGACACACAAATGGCCGTGTATTTTTTCATTTCCTTTTTGATTTCCCTGTTGACCCATTCATTGTTTAGCAGCATATTGTTTTACCTCCAAGTCTTTCCCAATTTTTTCTTATTGTTGACCTTTAGTTTCATAGCATTGTGGTCAGAAATGGTGCATAGTATGATTTCAATCTTTTTTGTACTTGTCGAGGCCTGTTTTGTAACCTAATATGTGATCTATTCTGGAGAATGTTCCATGTGCACTTGAAAAGAATGTGTATTCTGCTCTTTTAGGATGGAACATTCTGAATACATCTAAGTCCATCTGGTCCAGTGTGTCATTCAAAGCCAGTATTTCCTTGTTTGTTTTCTGTTGAGAAGATCTTCCCATTGATATAAGCGGCATATTAACGTCCCCTACTATGATTATATTAATACCAATAAATTCCTTTATGTTTTTTATGTTTTATATATTTGGGCCAATAGGTACATGGAAAGGTGCTTAGCATTACTAAATCATCAAAAAGTGAAAATTAAAACCACAGTGAGCTATCAATTCATACCTGTTAGGATGGCTGTTAGGAAAATAAAAAAGAAAGAAAGATAACATGCGTTGATGAAAATGTGGAGAAAAGGGAGCCCTTGTACACTGTTGACGAGAATGTACACTGGTAAAGCCATTATGGAAAACAGCATGAAGGTTTCTCAAAAATAAACTCTGATATAACTGGATATATATCCAGAGGGCATAAAATTTTGGTCTTGAAGAGGTATCTGCACTCTCAGGTCATTGCAGCATTATTCACATTAGTTAAGATGTGGAAACAACCTTAGTGTACATTGGTGGATGAATGAAAAAAGAAAATGTGATATCTATCTATATCTAGATCTATATCCACACATATACGCCAGGATTTTGATTCAGTCTTAAAAAGGAAGGAAATTCTACCATTTATGACAACATGGGTGAACCTTCAGACATTATGCTAAGTGAAATAAGGCAGACATAGAAAGACACATAATGCATGATCTATTTTATACATGGAATCTAAAATAGTCAAATTTATGGAAGCAGAATAGAATGGCGGTTACCAGGGGTGGACTTTAGGTGAAAAAGGAGACATGTTAGGTAAAAGGTATAAAGTTTCAGTTATGCAAGATGAATTAGTTCTGGAGATCTAATATACAGCATGGTTACTATGGTCTCTATTTTGTACTTGAAATTTGCTAAAAGGGTAGAACTTACAGATTCCTACTACACCCAATCACTAAGAAAGAAAATGGTAATTATGTCAGGCCGTGGTTATGTTAACGGGCTTGATTGTGGTAATTATTTCACAATATATACATATATCAAAACACCAAGTATATACCTTAAATGTCTATAATTCCTATTCATCATGTGCAACTCAATAAACTTGAAACATCAGTTTATTTAAAACAATACATTTAAAAAAATTATTCTATAGCTTCTTGATCCAGTAGAGGGGAAGAAAGTGAGTTGTGCAAAATTTGTACAGCCATGTGCAGCTAGATCTAAACAAGAATGCAGAGCTCCTATATACCCAGGCTACATGTACTCTACCACTCAATCTTTATTAAAGAGACTGTCACGACCAAACAGTATACATCAACCATAAGTATAGGCTATTACAACATATACACAGGGATCAATACTATAATCTGCTATATTGTAATTACCCTGTTAATTATCAAAATAAGCCTCAGTGCCACATTACCAGTTATTAAACACCTCAACCTGGTTATCCCTCAGGTCATCAAATTCAGTGTGCCAAAACTGATTTCCTCATTTTCCATCCTCTAGCATTCATTCCTTGTATTTGTTCATTACGAAACTATACTCTCAGTCACTCTGAAGTAAGCTTTACAGTTATCGTTAATGTTATCTCACACAAAGATAATATATTGTCAGATGTCATGTAGATATCTCACATTTAACTATAGCTCCCCTGGTCTGCCAATCCCACGCCCTCACTTTTTAGTAAGACTAACACTCTGTCTCCACTGATTCGCTCTCTCCAGATTGTTCTCTCTCCAAATCATCCCATATATCATAGAAGAGCTTACTGAAAACATATATGATCTCACTGTTTTCTGTCCTAGTTTCTATCTATTTGAATATTTCTGACTCTATGCACCTATTTTTGAAAAAGTGAAATGTGGAAAGGTGTTTTAATTTATCTGCTTGTTCTTATTAAAGAAAAAAGTTATCTATGCAAAACTGCAGCTGACATAAGAAAATAGTTAGTTTCCTATCTATTTAACTATAATTTAGCTACTTACTAAATTATGTGTGAACCTCATAAGATGACTTTCTTCATCTTCCATAATCTGCTTCTTACCCCATTTTCTAGATTTTTTTCTTCCAAAGTTTATTGTCTCAAAGTGGGTTGTACTTTAGGAAAACTATTTTTGTTCCCACATAACTCTCATTAATCTATCCTGTATCTTTGTCCAGACTCTAAACTCCCTCTAGATTTGCTTTAACCTCATCATGTTTAATTTTCTAAATTCCTCCCATAAATTAAAATTTGGCTCGCATGCTTTCCCATTTCTCAACCACAGAGCTAGCAGTGGTCTCTTACTGCTCTGAACTTCCATCACATCTATAGGATGCTTCATCACTTTTTAACTTGCATACTGCTAGTGTAGGAGCATGTCTTCTCTCCCTTATAGATTTCTTATCCATGAGGATACATTTTTACTCAGCTTTGACTTCCTTCTCAATACTTAGCACATTACTTTATACATAACAACAATTTGATGGACATAGAATATTAATAACAGGTATAAATATAAGTAAGATGGAATTAAAAATGACTTTAATACTCTATGTCGTCCTTTAATAGCTTTTCAAGGTAACGTTGCTCTACCTCGCCATGAACATACCTGCAAGATGGAATTTGTCTTTGGATTAGAATACTGCTGTTTAAATAAATAAGTTCCAGCACCTAATCCCATTCAAATGTTGAAATCTGTATACGTAGATTTTTGGGGGGTTTGGAGCATGATACCCTTTTTTTACTCTTTCCTGTCTTTGCTGACCTCCAATGCTCATTTGTATTATTGTCTCAGGCAGCAAGACTATGGTGCAAAGATTTAACTATAGTTTTACATTAATTGCATGACACACCGCATTTGAGAAACATTTCTCTCCTTTACAGTCTACGAAATTATCCTAATACTTTAATTCCTCAGTTACAAATATTTAAGTCAGAGTAACGGGTGGTCATAAATTTTATTTTTCTTATGTCAGCTGCAGTTTTGCATAGATAACTTTTTTCTTTAATAAGAACAAGCAGATAAATTAAAACACCTTTCCACATTTCACTTTTTTCAAAAATAGGTGCATAGAGTCAGAGATATTCAAAACATTACTTAGGGTAATGGCTTTAAGAAACAAAATTAATGATGGGATACACGATTTATGCTCATCATGATGCTAGCATACATTCAAAGGAAAAAAATAGGTAATTGGATTTTGTACACACACTAGTGAGATCAGTTCTGTATGTATTTAGGCAACCAATATCTACTTTTTTCACTGAATTTAGTGCAGTGTTGTCAATTTGTTTCCAGTTAAACCTGACAGTACCAAGCCGCTCGATGTGCAAACAAAACTTGTTAAATGTTAAATTTGTGATTTATTGGATCAAATGGCTTATTACCTGTGTTACTCTGAGATTAATGTCTCTAAACCTCTTTTTGTCATTCAAAAGGAAAAACAATGACTCAGAATTGTTTCAGGAATTGATCTATTTGAAATTATTCTAAACTATATAGTAATTTTCAAATTAATTAAATTTAATCACATTTATGATGTGTAAGTATGAGACCCTGTCAATACTGACCTTTAATTTTTCTGTGTCAGTTAATATATTTCTTGACCACAGTAACTCGTGTCTTCAAATGACGTCATGATGTATTTCGTCAATCCTCTACTAAATTTTGGGTTGTTTTCCTTTTTTCACTATTGTAAATAATACTATGATGTACATTTCTGTGGTCACATATTTTACTATGTAGTTATGTCAGTGCAAAATCTTGGAAATAAGATTGTTAGGTCAAATTTTATGCTCAGTATATATTTTTATTCTTATTGTCAAAGTACCCGTTAGAAACTTTTTACTAATTTGCATTTACACACATTTTTCAACTCACTTTTGAAGTGAGTTGAAGCATTTGCCATTTCTGATTGAATCAAGTGATAAAACGCCATAGCATAAGTAGTGAAACTGTTCTGTTTTGTTGAAATTCTTATCTGGAACTTGCAAATATATTTGATTTTAAAAAGAACTATAAAGACAAATTATTAATGGAGTTTATTAAGCACATTACCAGTAATAAAACCAACTAATTTCAGGTAAGTGATAATGATCCTGTTTAACATTTATTTTTAATTTCTATACCTCCAATCTAATAAATTAATAAATAGTATATTACATAATATGTATACATCATATGGAATCTGTTCATTTCAATAGGTCTACATTATTGTGTATGCCTTTATTTTAAAAATTGAGAATACTACATTTTTACTTTGCATATGAGATAACGACTTGAACTTTGCTAATTTAAGACAATCTTCATGGTTTTCATTTGATTAGGCAATCCAACTTAAAAATAATAAGCATTTCATAAGAAATTATAAATACTCTATTGCTACAGATGTTGAGGTCAGTCTCAATTTTCTGTCAAGGTATTTATTCTTCATTTCATCATTTAAGGATATAACTGATTTTCTATATTCCCCAAATGAACAGTTAATTATTTAAATTAAATAAACCTCTGGATTTTTATTTATTTTTCAGTTTCCTGCGTCCTAGAATTTATATGATCTGCATGCTGCTGAGAGAGTCAGTCTTCTAACCTTCTCTGTAAGGCTGTGTCATTTTCCCGGGCTCTGCTTATTTTATATTGCATTTAGTTTCTTTGCACACCTTGCTCTTTACCATTTAGTAATGCCCATCCACCTCCTTATTGAGGCTGCAGGCTTTTTGGCTGACTCTTAACAACTTCTTTTTTTTTTTTTAAAGATTTTATTTATTTATTTATTTGACAGAGAGAAATCACAAGTAGACGGAGAGGCAGGCAGAGAGAGAGAGAGGGAAGCAGGCTCCCTGCTGAGCAGAGAGCCCGATGCGGGCCTCGATCCCAGGACCCCGAGATCATGACCTGAGCTGAAGGCAGTGGCTTAACCCACTGAGCCACCCAGGCGCCCTCTTAACAACTTCTTAAGCCAGTTCTTTTACAATGTTTAACAGCATCTCTATGATTTGATGCAAATTGAAAAGGGATTTTATGCGTTGCCAGAGTTTCTCTTACTATTTTTTGAAGGAAATGCTTGAAAGAATCATTGTTAAAAAGAGTCATTGGAAAACTTTTCTGGAAAGATTTACTGTAAAAACCATTTCCTCAGAAGACAAAACAAGTTTTGATTATCCTACCATCCTTGAAAATACTCTAAAACAGAAGCCAGGGTTACTAGAGCCTTGTGTCTGCAAGAACTCTGTGAAGATGGGGTGCCTGGGTGGCTCAGTGGGTTAGACCTTTGCCTTTGGCTCAGGTCATGATCTCAGGGTCCGGGGATCGAGCCCCACATTGGGCTCTCTGCTCATCAGGGAGCCTGCTTTCCCCTCCCTCTCTCCTGCCTCTCTGCCTACTTGTGATCTCTGTCTGTCAAGTAAATGAATAAAATCTTAAAAAAAAAATGAACTCTGTGGAGAGCTCTTTTGACTTTACTGTCTTTCCTATTACTGTCTGTCATTATGCAGGGAAGTATATCTATTTATTGGCATCATTCACTTGCTCTGAGCCAGTGGCTGGCACACTTGATGTTCTTCTTGACTTAAATGTTGAATGATATATAGACATGTCCAGGTGTCATTTCTGAGCCTTAGGAGAAATACTGTTTTTGAAAAAGTAGTTGTTATGTATATTATACATATAAACTGCCTATGGTGTTAGTGTTAATTTCAACAGGACTACATCATTTTAGAAATTTTAGAATTTTAGAAAATGCCTTCATTTTCTAAAATGTGGAAGTTTGTATTTCATTTTGCATGTGGGAAAAAATTCACATTGCCAATTATTGAATTTTACTCATCAAAGTAGGGATGACATTTTTGGTTGATTTTGTTTGATTAGGAAATACAACTAAAAATAATAAGCATTCACACATATTTGGTATTTAAAGAATTATTTTTCTTACATAATTTCAAAAGTTACTAACAATAACTTTGAGGTATTTATTATTACTTATAATTTTTTAGGTCTGGAAAATGATTCACTTAGATCATAAAACTAGTAAGGTATAGAGTTAAAATTGAAAACCAGTTTCCCTTAAACATTTTTGGGGGGTCTAATGTGGTCTCTTCCTTTCCATATCCAATTTAGTAACTCTGGTTACAATGCCATTGCTTATCTCATAACCTTGTTAATGGATTTTAAAGTCACTTTTATACCATAAGGTGATATAAAATAAAGAGGACTATCATTATTATATCCTTTTTTTTAAAGATTTTATTTATTTATTTATTTGTCTCATGAGAGAAAGAGCCCACAAGCAAGGGGAATGGCAAACAGAGGAAGAAGCATGTTCCCCACTGAGCAAGGAGTCTGATATGGGACTCAATCCCAGGACTCTTGAGACATGACCTGAGGCAAGGTTAGATGTTTACTGACTGAGCCACCCAGGAGTCCCAGAATATCATTATTTTAAAGTCATGCTTAGCATTTTTCAAAATCCTGTCCTTTAAAGCCTATCCAGATTTGTCAGTCCATATAGACAACAGCCATTCCGTATTCATTGCACTTAAATTGTACTAATTACAGTGCACATACCCTTGAGTATTAATTATTAGTGATATAATAGTCATATTTTATCTCTATGATACAATAATTTCATTACAATCTTCCACATAGCATATTACTTCTTTTTCTACAAAATAACCTAAAAAGATCAATATCCTTCCTGCAGGATCTGTCTTCAGTTCATTAGAGCAAAATTCTTCTTGGTATTATAAGGTAATTTGAAACTAAAATAGGAAGAGAGTCAAGCCAGAATACCTACAGTCTCAGGGACAGTGCAAGTTAAAGGCAGAAGAGTCAAAATTCATCCCTGTCATCACAAACTGTTTTTAACTTTATTTTTTTAGAGCATTTTAGGTTTGTAACAAAACTGAAAAGAAGGAAGAGGCTTCTGGTGCACGTCCTGTCCCCACTCATGCATAGCCTCCCCCCTCATGAACAATCCCTACTACAGTGCTATATATGTTACACATGATAATTGATGAATCTACAGTGACACATCATAATCACTCAAAGTTCATAATTTACCTTAGGGTTCACTCTGGTGTTATACATTCCATGGGTTTGCACAAATGTGTAATGAAATGTGTCCACCATGATAGTATCATACAGAGTATTTTCACTGCCCTGGAAATCTGTGTTCTGACTGTTCATTCCTCACCACTCCCCTGCTTCCCACCAACCACTAATCTTTTCACTATCTTCATAATTTTGTCTTTCCAGAATGTCATGTAGTATAGTAGGTAGACTTTTCAAATTGGCTGTTTCCATTTAGTAATATGTATTTAAGTTTCCTACATGTTTTTGTATGACTTGATAGCTTCTTTCTTTTACAGTGCTGAAAAGTATTCCATGATGTGAATGTACCGCATTTTATCCATTGACTTACAGAAGGATATCATGGTTGTGTCAAAATTTTGGCAATTATAAAGAAAGCTGATATAAACAGCCATGCAGATTTTTGTGTGCATGTAAGTTTTCAACTCCTTTGGGTAAATATCAAAGAGTCCCATTTTTGGATTATATGGTAAGAATATGTTTAGTTTTATAAGAAACCACCAAAATGTGTTCCAAAGTAGCTTTACCATTTTGCATTCCTACCAGCAGTGAATGAGAATTTGTGCTGCTCCAGTCCTTCTCAGCTTTGATACTGTCAGTGTTCTGGATTTTGGCCCTTCTAAGAAGTGTGTAGTGGCATCTCATTGTTGTTTGACTTTGCATTTCCCTGGTGATGTATGATGTGGAACATCTTTTTATATGCTTAATTGCCATCTTTATATCTTCTTTGGTGAGGTATCTATTAAGACCTTTGGCCTATTTATTATAAGTCTTATTATTGACTTTTAAGAGTTCTTTGTATATTTTAGGCAATAATCCTTTTTCAGGTATGTCTTTTGCAAATATTTTCCCCCACTTTGCAGCTTGTTTCTTTATTCTCTTGGGAAATGGCTTTTCATAGCTTAAGGAGTCTCACTTTTCCAGTCTACTTTTAGAAATGCCCATTTTTTATTATTTCAATTCAGCTTCTGAATTGAAATTACATTGTGACTAAGACATTTGTTGGTATAGGATAAACTTTGTAGGGTTACTTTTGGTGAGATTCAATATAACTTACCTTTCAACATTTAAGTAGAAGAGATAAGTAGTGTTTAATAAATATACATAAAGCCAATATAATTTTTTTCTGTGGGTAGAGGTCTAAAATATATGTATATATATCCCTCTGTGAATACTTTTGTTTTTTTATGTGCAGATTTCCAAGTGCAATGCGATCATTATTTCCATTTTCCCAATGTGAAATTCTCATTAAAATGAAGTACTATTCCAAAGGGAACAACAAATCATGTTTTTGACTTTTAGTTCAATTTCACAACCAATGCAACATGAAATCTCTGTTAAGTGCAACTGCTAATGCTTTATGCTTCTGTGAAATAAATCTCTTTTATAGAGAAACCTAAATGAGGGGGGAATTATACCAACTGTAGACCAATAATTGCACTGCAGTGATAACTCTCCTTGCAAGAAAATTATTTAAATAGATAATTATAGAATTATTCTTGTAAAATTTGTCATCCTCTTAGCTTTTACCAACTTGATTTTAACCAAAATGTAACTATATATATATATTGCTGATCATAGAACTTACAGATCTTTTCATATTAAAGAAAACTCTCTATGCTGATTTTTTAACATTATGACTGCAGAGAAATAAATGTGTGTCTGTGAAAAACAGTTAATAAGTATTACATGTGTGACATTTCTATCTGTACTTATCTATCTGTATATTTAAATTTCTTTATCAATTATGGTATTTCTCAGGGATAAATAATGAAAATGCAATATAAACATTTACACGAGGCAAAATTAGTTTTTACAATCAGTTTTTTCTCTACTAGCTACTTTTTTTTTTTAATAAATTCCTTAGCATTCGGCTGTGTATCACCTTAATAAATAACCTGGTTAATAATCTCTAGGCTATGTACTTTTACGGCATGGCACTTGACTTTTTCTCTTCTAAACGTGCATCTGTTTGGCTTATCTCAAAAACTATTTGCATAATCTTCAATAAATTCATTCATGTCACCCTCAGGTTGATGATTTTCAAATCTTCATCTCAGCTCAGACCCTTCTCCTGAGTTTATCTTTTCATCCCTACTTAAAATTTCCACACCTTATAAGCATGTCCACTGGTATCATCTTTGCCTCCTTCTACCGAAATGGCTCCTTCTCCTGTAATTTCTTTTCCAGTCAGGTTTTGTTTGTTTGTTTGTTTGTTTTTGTTTTTTGTCATCTGTTCAGTGACCTAAGCAAAAAAAAAAAAATCTTGGAATCATTTTTGATTCTTCCCTTTCTCTCAGCATATCCAATGTAGTTTCCTTAATAGCTTTTGATTCAGCATTTCTCCTTCTCTTTGCGTGCTCTAGTCTGGGACAGCTTTTGCCTGACATTTCTGCAGCAACTCCTTAACTGTTCACCTGTGTCGTCTCTTGCCTTCGTAAAGGCCACACTCTATATGCAACAAGATTCATCTTTCTGAAAAACAAATCTGAGATTATGCCCTGGCCTGACCAGATGTCATGCAAATGAATGCAGTTTCCTTCACCGCCAACCCTTCTGCAAAGCCAGAAGAAGGCAGTTCCCTCTATGAGGTAAAGTGAGGAGTGACTGACCTTCATTTCTCTCTTTGCAACACCATCATTTTACCTGAAATTTCCATCTTCTTTATTCTTTATGTTTGTTCATCCACTGAAGTCTTATTTTATTTTATTTATTTTATTTTTATTTTTTTAAAGATTTTATTTATTTGCCAGAGATAGAGAGAGAGAGTACACACAAGCAGGCAGAGAGGCAGGCAGAGGCAGCGAGAGAAGCAGGCTCCCTGCCGAGCAAGGAGCCCGATGCGGAACTCGATCCCAGGACCCTGGGATCATGACCTGAGCCGAAGGCAGCGGCTTAACCCACTGAGCCACCCAGGCGTCCCTGAAGTCTTATTTTATTTTTTTATTTTTTTGTGGAGAAGTCTTATTTTAAAATGCAACATTTGTTTTTAAAATAAACTATTTATTTTGGCCTAATTTTAGTTTTACAGAGAAGTTGCAAAGTTAATACAGAGTTCATAGAGATTCCTTAACCCATTCTGCTCTTTCTCCTTTAACATATTAAACTGTCTTGGTATGTTTATCAAAACTAAGAAACCAACATTGGTGTATTACTGTTAACTGTACCCCAGTGTTTATTTAGATGTCATGTGGTTTCCCACTGCTTGCCCTTTGCTGATTCAGGATCCAGTCCACAATGCCACAATGCATTTACACAACACTTATTTTGATAGAGAAAATTAACTGCGGTTATGGAAAACTTAGTTTAAGACAATTTATTAGATTAACTAATCATTCCTTACATACTAATGGAGGGACAATAGGTATAGAAGAGGAAAAAGGAAGCGCAATAGGTAATGAAATTTCAAGAGTGTGCTGGGGGTCTGAGTGGGATGTTCTGCTGTGAGACCCCAGGCTGAGAGGGGTATTGGTGGGAGACCTTGGGAAACCAGGAACTGCCCTAAGGACACTTGATTTAGGAGATGTAAAATGGAGAGGGCAATGAATAAAGGAATAGAAAAAATCATGACAAACAAACATTTCAGTTGCAAGTTTGTTTGAAAATAAGATTTATTGGTTACATAGATAGTGGTTGAATCATTATGAATTCAAACTCAGAATAGGAAAATATTTGGAAAAAAATAAAAGCATATGTTCTATTAAAAGTATATGTACTAGAATAACCAATTTACCAATTTCTTTTAAAGAGATCATGTGTGTGGCATTAGAAGGAAATACTGGTTTAGAGATGGGAAAAGGTATTCCGAGGTTTGGATGAACTAGTTTGATTACTCTCTTGCCGTGAGAGAGTTTTCTTCAGCTGATAGAAAATTTATGATTGATCTAATGTATTTGAACGTTATGTTTCTATATTCAAATAAATCACCTGAGGTTTTAAAAGAAGCAAATATAATGTTATGGCCAAGTTACCTACATAGGAATCTGAGAATGTCTTCGTGATTGTCAACTGTCTTGGAAGCATCAGTTGTAGACCCCTGCAAGGGGCAGGATATTGGATTAGCTGTTCCACTTTTAATTTCCTGGGAACATATTGTGTGATTACAAAGACATTGTAATAAAAAAATCTGCATTAAATTCCTTTTCAAAAATGAGACATTACAAAAGATTTACTTGCTATAATCTGAATGTGTGGGTGCAGGTTTGTGTTTTGGTTGTTTTGGGAATCAGATTTTCCATTCTAAAGTAATATAATGTGCTACACAAAATGAAGGATTTGTTCCAAGTACTGAAAATGAAGAATTTACATTCAATAGCACATTATAATCCTCAGATTTGGGCTCTTGTTATTTTATCAGTGTGTGTAGGTAGGGTTTATGAGAAAATAGTTTGATTTATACTAATTGTACAGCTATACTGTTCATCTGTCAATTTATTATCATGTTTGTATTATATGACTATGCAAATAATTAATAAAAAAGCAGTAACAAGGCATAAAAATAAAATCAATAAGGATTTGTTCCTTTTGATAAAGAGTCAATAACTTCATTAATTATTTATATATTATATATATTATATTTTTATTGTTTAGTACCTAAAGTTCTAATTAGAAAATGGCAAAGATCAGGATGATTTTTTTTTATTAGACTTGGATTTCATCAATATGCTTGGCAGTTAGTAAAGCCTCAACTCATGAAACTTTCCACTAGTTCCAATGAAAATTCGGTCCTTATGTCAAATCATTATAAGTTTATTAGGCACTTGTCATAACAACACTAATTATAAATTAGATCATTTTATGTTCCTGAGCATGAGAAAAGTAATTAAATCGGTGGTTTCATTAGATGACAGACAGTTTTGAAGAGTTTATTTCTTTTGGAAAATCAAGGTGTATTGTTTCTTCTTCTTCTAAATAACTGCTTAGTAGAAAAATGGATTCAATAGAAATCTAAATCTAACAGAATACAATAATTTTGTTATGAATATTAACTTGATTTTATTAGTAAACTTTAATATACTTATTTTTAAAATGTGAATCCTTAGCTTAAAACTTAAATATTAGGATTTTTTCTTCATTATGTGAGACTTCAATTTAAAACTAGCTATTTAATCAAATGAATTAAAGACAGAGTCATGATAATATTACCTGCTATACAAGTCTATTCTTTGAAAATATGCTAATTACAGGCTTTATAAATGACATACAGATTAAAATCTTTGTAAATCCTTGAGCATTGTAATTAGCCTTTATGATTTTTTTGGCTAGCCAGATTTAAAAGCATACAAATAATTAATTTAAAATCAGCCAAGCTGAAAAAGATTTTTTCAGTACTTTAGTCAATTAGCTAATCCTAAATTTGTTTTCTTTCCTCTCATGCTATTTCCTGTTCTCATTTTTTTTTCCCTAAACTACTAATGTGGAAGTAGGAAATTAAATTAACAGTGTAGTAAATCATAAATATGTTCTGATGAAGTTTTTAGTCCTCTGTTTGTAGCCCTTGTTTTAAGTGGAAAATGTTTTACCTACCAGAAAGAGCTTTTATTACAAAACAGTCTCTTTCACTCACTTTTCTTTACTTTTTTATGGTTTGGGCTAAATAATTAGCATTTACTGAGTTTCTACTATATGCTCTCCTCTGATGCTCAGCTTCTCATTCAACCATGGTAATGTGAAACATTTCATGTGTATCTAGTCCAGCAAAATGCTATTTTGTATGCATGTATTTTAAATAGTGTTGTGCTTCTGCTTCTTAATGTCTTCCATTCAGCATTGTGCTTTTTTAAAAGATCCATCAAAGCCTACATGTTCTTTGCTTCTCTCTGCTGTGATAGACTTCATGGGTTGTCTACCCTGTCTTCCCTATACTCAAGGGCTTCCACCTCCCAGAAACCACAGGTACAGCTCAACTGAGCATCCTCCAACAGCTCCTCTTTATCACATTTTTTTAGATAAGAAAACTGAGGCTTGGAGAGTTGAGTAATCTTACCAGGATGGCATAGTTGGGATTACAACGCTCACAGACCGCTGCCTGATTCCCTAGCAAGCTTAGGTCCTTCAGCGCACTGTTTTCATTTAGTAGTAATTAGAGCAATGTACAGCTCTTTTATAGTTCACTCCAGATGGCTTTCTCCATAAGGACTACACTAGTCTCAACTTTGACCTTAGGACATAGCTTAAGCAGAATAATTCAGCAACTAATACATGAATATAAACCCTATTTGCATTATAATAAGGAATATATTGTGTAACAAAGAGTTAAACATACTACGTTATAAAGCTCTAGTAAAAATGGAAATGGAAAAGAAACTGCCAATTATTAACTGTCTACTGTGTGTGAGGCATTGTAGCAGAAATTTTATGCTCAAGAATCAGCTTTATGCATGTAGATGCCCTCTGAAATAGCTAAAATGACTTTTCCAACAGATCAGAAAAGTAGCCTCAATTCTTAAAACTGATCACTGGCAGAGTGAAAACTTTACTCAATAGTGATCAGCCCCCAAAGCTCATGCTTTTCTTACTGAACCACAATGTCTCATTTTAATGAATCCATTCTTAAAAATATAAAAATAAAAAGATTGAGGCAAATTTGCTAAATACCCAGGTGTTTATCTCATTTTCACAAATCATCTGCATAATCAACCTTAGCAAAGGTTCATGTGAAATTCTTTCCAAATACCAAATTCTGTATGCTGTCCTTTCTTATTTTTAAATAATCTATAGGAGGCAGCACAAGTAGAATATATATATTTTATATATGAAATTGAGATTCATTTTCCTAGAAAACAAACATTTGGAACTTAAATTGATAAAAATGTTGAAAATGAGATTAATCTTGGGAGAGGACAATGTTACAGAAGGACCAGAAGAGACTTGAGCTCAGCACAAAAGTTCTGACAGATTTTGCTGTTCTGGGAAGGTCAGAGTCTAGCCCCAAGAACGGGTAAAGTTAGAGGCAGGCTGATAGGGTGAAATTCCGTGATGTCCCTCAAATCAAACCACATAGAAGACTCTTTTAATCTTTCCCCACAAAGCATTTATTCGGCTCAGAGGTAATTAGCAAAAGTAATTAATAGTGTTACTTTGAGAATGCTGTGGCTGCTTGATTTATTTTCAAATCAAATGGAAAATTGTAGTGTCCCCTTAACAACCCAAACGCATACTTGACATTTTTAAGTTTAATGACTATGTTTTATAGATAATACTATATTTTGACAGTGCCTATAAATAGTAAGACATTGAATTCTTTTAAAAGCAGATATATGGTGGAGATATTAATATTTATTGACATTTTACAATATGGTAATATTAGAGACAAAGGAAACAAACAAAGGAAAAGAACTGTTGGCATTTAATGTCATAAATTTTAGAGCATGGTGCCAGCCACTAACATGCATATATATACTAGTATGAATCATACACTAGTAAATGTACAAATATAGTGTCACCACTTCTTGAGTTTAGAATGTGCACACTGACTACCAAAATCTTCCTAAATTCCAAATCAAAAATGTGTAAACTATCTTGAAAAAAGTGAAAAATTTTATAAGACATAATTTTATTCAAGATGGTATGAGCATGCATTTTTAAAAAGTATTGTTAAAATAAAGAGTTGAAGAATGGTGAAAATACTAATCTAAATATATCTTTAAGCTTCAAACATTGTAAAGGTAAGACTTGAAAGGATATTTCAAGTTCTGCCCAAGTTATTTCAATTCTCTATACATACAACTATAGGAGGGGTAATTTTATATTCAATATGCTTTTGTGTGCTATATATAACATCTTACATTTTCTTTATTTATATAATTATTACTTTAGAGCAGGGTAATCAGCCCTCAAGTAAAGTCTTATTATTACTCATTCTATTTGCTTTTCTAAAAAGATATAGGATATAGGAGAAGGATGAGATAGTTTTTTACATTCTGTCTGGCTTCAAAAATTCTATGGGTTCTATGATCTTATGTCTTGTCTCTTTTTTTTCTCCCTGTGGAGTTGGATATCCTTTGTTCCTCTCACTCTTTTACAAATTTGAATCAAAGGCTACTTGGCACAGTGTCAGTTCACTGACAATCTGTGACAATACATTATTTTGTGCAAATGTTACCAAATGAATAGCTTGTAAAAGTTTTTCTTTTTATGATGCGAAACTTGCTGAGTCTGATGAATAAGATCTAATATTTGGCATTTTTTTCTTTAAATGCCATCATTTTAATCTTTAACAAATTCATTTATATAACAAATGTTAAATCTCTTTATACTCACATAGATGAAATACAGAGGAAAATGCTTTCCTTCTTGCTCTCTTGATTTCTTCTTTGTTGACCGAATGGATGAAAGAATCTGTGCTTCTTTTAGATGAATATTTTTCTAGATGCTAACTTTTCTATATTGACATATTCCCTATCATATATATATTTTTTTTTTCTTCCCCTGAATAACCTTCATATAACTGCATTATTTTTGAAGTCAGGTTTATTATCTAAACACCACTGAATCCATTCCATACTCAAAGTATTTAGATTTTAGTTAGTTTTAGTGTGAAAGATTTGGGTGATATTTCTACCTAGGGTATAGTAAATCAAGTTCAATAATAACCTTGACTATCTGAGTGTCTTTTTTTAATAACCTGGTACCTAAACATGTCAGTGTCCTGAAATCTTCACATTGTGAGGTCACTTACCTTGTGATATGTAAATTATTTTTCAGTCAAAAATATGTAAAACTTTACTTTGCAATTGTACTCTGAGGAAACAAGGTAATTTGAGAAAACAAAACAAAAACAAGTCTTACTCTTCTTCTGAAAGCAGCATTTGCGTGACTTTCATATGGTATACATGTTTGCATGGAAAACTTATCTTTCATTCGACATCTGCCTGGCTCATCTGCTTTAGTGTCAATGATTCAAAGCTTACCTGAAAGTCATTTAAAATGCTTAAAAGTTACATATTCTTTTTATGGTTCCAGCTAATCAGGAAATAATTTTTAATGCATCAACACCATCTTTGTCAAGTCAAATAGAAGGGAAATTGTTACACCGTAGTATTTTTTTTTTTTAAAGAAATGAATGAATTGGAAGATGCACTTGAAGTGTAGAGAGAGGAAAAGATAGCCATTTCATCTGCCAAATCATTTGGATCCTTTTTTGTATCAACAAAATAGCTGTTGTAGTGAGATCATTTTTAATGCCCTCCTAGGCAAGGAATTAGAGGCATTGATGATTAATTTATGGAAGATGATACTGTAGTACTAGAAAATCTGCTATAACACTAACATTACATCAAAAAACTAAATAGAGGGACTCCTAGATGGCTCACTTAGTTAAGCACCCGACTCTTGATTACAGTTTAGGTTATGATCTCAAGGTCATGAACTCAGAGTGGTGAGATTGAGCCCTGCAATGGGCTCCACAATGGGAGTGGAACCTGCTTCAGATTCTCTCTCTCTCCCTCTGCCCCTGTCCTGCCCCATTCTCTCTCAAAAATAAATGAATAAATAATAAAATAAAAATAAATATAAACAGATTGGTTTGTCACATTTTTAGTCTTGATCTTTTGAGGGTTTAGTTCAAATAATTAGCTCTTTCTTTCCTTTCTCACATACTTCCAAGTTAAATAATATTATTTAAGAATTATACTGCTGAGGGAATATATTCATATTCCTTTCATTTGGCATTTTTCTTTACTCTGTTAAGTATGTCTTATGTGTGTAGAATTTGAAATATGATACATCTGTAAAAGAAAATACTTAGTACAACCATTAGCTTTTCCCAAACAATCCTTAAAGTTAGGTTAATTTTTGCTTTTGTCTCAAGGTCTGTATCCTTAACATGGTTCTTGTGTTCCTAAGGTGTCTGAAGAGAAATGAGCATGTAAAGAAACCAGTGCATATAAAATGCTGATTAAGTACTCAGATTTAAGACATCAAAGGGAAAAGCTGATATCATGTAATGCAGTAGGCCATTTGTAACAGACTAGCTTTAAGTAATATAAGTAAACCATCTCACTAAGAAAATCAAAACAAAACAAAACAGGGAACTGAATAGATCAGGACATGAAAATAGGAGACACACCTTCTATAGGCTATTTCTTTCTTCTTAAGTTCTCTCTAATGGTTTTATTCATTTAAAAATACATATCAAAAGCATTTAATTATTTTAAGCCTGATTAAAGATAATAGCTTATTTTAAGTTGAAAAAATGTTTACATTTGAGTACTAGCAACCTTATCTAGTAAAGAGATTTTAGGTTGGCTTTCTAAACCAGTTTGAGCCCAGCCTTGGTCCTCAAATACAGTGTTTTATAAATAATTGATGAAGTCTGAAAAAAGTGATATTGCTGTTTTCTTAAAACTTTCAACCTGAGATAGTTAACTGTACAGAGAAATGTAGAAGGATAATTAGTGATATGTTTTGGCTTCTTCAGTCCAAGTCCATGTTCAGCCACTTCAGGTATACATTCAGGGGCAAGTTATACATATACACACACGCGTATATCTATAAATCCTTAGTTTTTCTATCACTAATCTAGAGAAAATAGGATTGAGCTTTTATGTTTATTTTAAGGATTAAACAAGGTAATCCACCTGGGCATTAACCAAAGTGACTGCTTCACAGTAAACAATAACAAATTCTAACTCTTACTACCAAGGGACCAGCATTTTAAAACATGAATTCAGTATATACCTAAAAACCAAATAAAACTTGGATTTTGACTTATAATCATGCAAGAAGAGAAAACAAATTTAGGGGCACCTGGATGGCTCAGTCCATTAAGTGTATGCCTTTGGTTCAGGTCATGATCCCAGGGTCCTGGGATGGAGTCCCACATCGGGGTCCCTGCTGCGCGGGGAGCTGCTGCTTCTTCTCCCTCTGCCTGCTGCTCCCATTGCTTGTGCTCTCTCGTTCTGTCCAATAAATACAATCTTAAAAAAAAAATAAAAAAAAGAAAAGTAATTTGAAAGTGACACAATTGTAATTTAGAGCAAAGAGAAGTGACATAGTTGAGAAAAGAGCCGATGCAGCATGTTATCCACTCAGTGTATTTCACTTTCCTGAGGGCGGAGAGAAACTTCAGAGACAAGTAGGGAGACCTTAGTAGCCTAATGCCAACCAGAAAGACTGTGGTAAAGTTTTGAAATAAAGATGGTGAATCCTAAGAACAAGGTTAGAAAGAAAAGTCATTTGAGTGATGGAATTATGCTTATTTTCTACAGATGCAGGATTCTGAAAATGTGATTTACAGCGTTTATAGGAAAAGCAGTCAAGGAAGGAAGAACTAAAGATACGGATTGAGGTTTCAACCGAGACATAGTTTAGCCGGTGCTATGGGTGTTGTGAGAGAAATTTTAAGGATGAATGTGGTAATATATATGAAACACTCTCTGTTCCCTGGAAGAAAGGTTCTATAAAAACATAACATATTGCTGATTCTTAGAATGAATGGTGAAGGTTGAAAGATTTTCAGACATAAGGAAAGGGCACATTCACAATCCAGTGAGAAGCAAAGGATATTGAAAATGGAAGGTCAGAACCAAGAAAAGAAGAAAATTTTAAAGCTCCCGATAAGAATGCGGGTGCACATCCACACGTACAAGCACACCCAAAGAAGAGTTTTAAATGGAGCTACCTACATTTTGAGTTATGTTAGACAGTAACAGATTGTATTTTTAAAGGACCTTTATTTCCAAGGTAACTACACTTAGAATGGAATAATTTAAGTGCATGAAGTTACAATGAATGCAGTGATCAAAAATTACAAGGAGCAAACCTAAGAAACAATGTTGTGAAAGAAAACATACAAAGGGAATGGTGAAGAAATAGGTATTTGAATGCAAATTATTTTGCCAAAAACTTTAGGAAAATGTTTTGAAGGATGGAATTTTTTTTTTTTTTTAAGAACTTTCCTAAAAAGGTTTGCATAAAGTGGGTGGAGAGAGTAATAGCTTACAAGAGGATTTATGGCCACTTTTAGATAGACAAAATGAGTTGGAGGAAATACAAGGAAATTAGAATGTGCCACCCAGAGCGTGTTCATGTGGAGCTGCTGATTACATATCCGGATCTCGTAATTGATGCAGAGGTGGTATCAGGTAACTTGGCCAAGAGAATGTCTTTGAAACAAATCAAGTGTCCAAATTATAGGTATCGTTGAATTTAAAAATGTGTCACCATCGAATGTCTGTAGTCCTCTTGTAATCTGAATGTGGGTAGAGTATGGTTACTCTGATTAATCAGGCAGTCATGTTTTACTGGAAAGTATTATTAATTGTAATTTTATAATCAAATGGAACTGAAGTTCTAATAATAAATGTCTTGTGACTTGAGGAAGGGACTTTTGGAAAACAGATTTGGTAAGTGCCACAGGGAACAATTTAATACTCTAGAATTACCATACATTGAAATGATGTGTTTTGTTATGTGTCTGATATATACCTGGAAAGATAATAGATTTTCACTGGCAGCAACCATGGCCGAAGATATCTTATGAAAGAAGGAATTCAATGCCCATGATTTCAGAATGTTATCAGACCCTTTGTGTGAATCTATCACATATTTAAGCACAAATAAGAAAAGAACAATCCCTTGCTCTTTCATTAGGGCTTTTTTGTTGTACTTGCAGAGAAGGAATAACTTTGGCTTTGTAGACTTTCTTTTGGCTCCTTTTTTTTCTTTTTCGCATTCCTCTTCTATTCAGTTACCAAGTCCAAGATTCTACTTCCAAGATCTACTCACCGTCCCCCACCCCCATTTTTTACTCCCTCAGTTCCATCACCACCATCCTGTTAAGAAGCTCCCCACGGATTCACACAGTCTTCTCTGTGGGATCTCCTTTGCTTCTGCCCTCTATTCTCAATCTGGCATGCCACGTGACCTTTTGAAAAAGTAAGTCAGACCACATCACTCCTCTACTCAATCCTTCCCACGGCTTTCCATCTCCCTTAGACTGAAAACTACGCGCTACAATGAGCTGAAGGTCCCTACAGAATTTGTCCCCCATGACCTCTCTGCCATGGTCTCCTGTTGCACAAGTTTTTGCTCGCCCCTCCAAGTCACAGTCATCCCATCTTCGCTGCTTTTCCACTTCAGCATCTTCATATTTGCTTTTCCCTCTTGCTGGACATTCCTTTCCTAGCAATCTTCGTGATTTACTGCCTCACCTGGTTTGTTCAAATATCAAGAGAGGCTTTACCTGACAGCTACATGTAGCAGGTCAAGCAGGCTGAAACCTCTCTCGTACCTAATTACTATTATCTTCCTTCCCTGTATTATTTTCTCCATACGTGAAATAACACTGATCACTGCTTGGCTGACTATGACATGTATTTATATATTTGTTTGTTTAGTTATTTATTTATTTTCATGTTTCTTTTCTCTCACTACTAGAGTGGAAAACTCCAAGTAGACTTAGATTTTTGTCTGTATTTACTTTTGAATCAGAGAACCTAAAACAGTTTATAGTATGTAGAGACATTTAAAAGGCATTTGCTGAATGTATAAATCAATGATGTTATACCCAGACTCTTGCTAGTAAAATGGCATCTTGACAACACTTCATTGTCTTCAAGTTATAGAATATGGAGGACAAGTGTCTGAATAAGAGTCTTTGTGGGGGGAGGAGATTGAAGAATAAAGAATGGAGTAAAGACATGGAAAAACCCATGAAAATGTACAAAAGCTATGAAAGGTTCGACCTAATTTGCTTGAAAATTTAAGACACCTTTTCTTTTCTTCTTCTTTCTTTCTTTATTTTTTAAAGATTTTTTATTTATGTATTTGACAGAGAGAGAGAGAGATCACAAGAAGGCAGAGAGGCAGGCAGAGGGGGAGAGGGAAGCAGGCTCCCCTCTGAGTGGAGAGCCCAAGGTGGTCCTTGATCCCAGGACCCTAAGATCATGACCTGAGCTGAAGGCAGAGGCTTGACCCACTGAGCCACCTAGGCGCACCCCCCCCACCTTTTAAAGTTAAGAATACCATGTGTTTTCTGCGCTTCACTAACCTTTTGACAAATTAGAAAATAAATTTCTCCAAATCTAAAACCAGTTGTATTTCTTTATAACAACAACATGGCTTTCTCTCTTTTATAATCTTAAGAGGGGAAAAACATAAAAGTTGTTTAGGCCCCTACTAACTCTTAACTTTAGTTTTTCTGGCTAAAGATTTTAAAGTCTCCTGTGGCCTTAGATAACTTAACCAAACTATCCCTAACATTGGTTTCTAAATAAGTATTAATATTCAAATTGGAGCCATTAAAAAAATCATAAGTGCATTTATAAGTTAGCCAAACCTTGTCTGCTTATTTTCACCAATAGATGTCAGTGGTTGACCATATTAGTGAAATTATTGGAGATGTACTAGTTTTATGCCACTGTTAAAAGGTTCGTATTTAGAGGAATGGATCATTCCTTAAATGGCCTTTTTTATTATTTCACCTTGAAAAGCAATATATATTTATGACATGATAGAGTTGACAATAGAAAATGTTAATAGATTCCCTAATTGATTGCCAACTACTGAAATTTTTAAGAGCTATAGGAAGTATTCACAAAATTAAAAGGACTTTTTAAAATGCTGACTTTGTTTATACAGATTTATGTATATTTCTCCAAATGAGTAATTTTTAAAAAGTAAGAGAAACTGTTCTTATGTATAGTGCTCTATTCACTTCCATGTCTGCTATGGAGATTTTTATAGAAGTTTCAAGCAACTTATTTAAAAACAAATCCAGGAACACAGTCCGTGGAAGTTTGCAAATAAATCTTATATATTTTTCAATTATAAATGGTTGTATGGCAATGGAGTATTCACCATGTTATATCTATTAAACATAATTGTGAATGTTGAATTCAGCATGAAATTGTATCATTCTAAAGCCTTTAACACTTCCAATGGAAACAATTGTTTTAAAATTTTTTTCCTACTATTTATTATTTTTACACCGTCATTGTTTTTTCCCTTAAATACATTTTCTTGAGTTAGAAATAATATTAGAAGTAAAATGCTGCATGGTATATTTATCTGGACCAATAATTTTAAAAATTTGCTAATAGTTCTTTATAATTCTTGGGAAGGGTAGGTCATGCTTCTCTTCTTTGGTCAGTGGGAAATGCACAAAGTTCTGAGATAGTTAAAAATTCTTCTTAATCATGATTTTTTTTCCTTAGAAAATTGCCATGATTATGTTGAACAAAATTTTGAAGCAATATTTGGATAAAATTTTCATTGAATAGAACTGAAATGTATGCTGTCATCTCTTGACTAATTCAAAACATATTTATTGAACTCCTACTATATTCCAGGAACTTAACATGGTTTCTTTCTTACTTCTGGTTATCTGTTGTCATGCAGAGAACTTTTTTGCTCTTTCTCCTACATATGAAATGCTTGTCTGTGTATGAATGTGTTTTCATAAACTCGTTGAGTGAAAGAAAATACAAACCACAGGGTAAGAGAAAACATTTGCAATATATAACCTGACAAAAGATGTGCATGCAGAACATATAAGGAACTTGTACAGAGCAAGAAAAAAACATTTAGCTCAACTGAAAAAAAAACGGGGAGACAAAAGAAAAAATAGGCAAAAAAAAAAATAGGCAAGCACACTTCATAACAGAGAATATGTTAATGGCCAATAAACATGTGAAAAGATGAAAATCGATATTAGTCATCAGAGAAGTAACCATTGAAACCAGTATACACCCATGACAATGACTAGAATTAAAAAAAAAAAAATGGTAGGCACTATTGCAGAGCAACAGAATCTCTCCCACAGGTCTGGCGGAAGTTCAGTAGTTACAACCCTTTTGGAAAACTGGTCGGAAGTGTCTTGTAAAGCAGAACATATGCAAAACAAAGCCTATGATCTGATAATTCCAAGAGAATTGCATACACATGTGTACCCAAAGATATGTATCAGAATGTCATTAGCAGCATTGTTAACTCCCTGGAGAAGAATGTTTCTCTAAGGATTTTGCAAAAGATGTCACTCCCAACAGTGACATCTTTCTTTCCAACAGTGTTTTGGAAAGAATTATTACCTAGCTGCCCAAATACAGACTGTTTATATTTTCTGTAATAACACTTAAAAAAATAATGAGTAATAGAGTCTTTCTATTTAAAAATGAGGTTCTCATACTCTTTTTCCACATTTTCTTTTCATTTTCTTCTAGCATGATATTCACTCAATAACACACACAGCACTTAGGTTACATTCAGTTTATTGGCCAGTTTTGTTTTTTAAATATTCTATTTGCTTAAGTTCTACATCTAAGATAATGGGAGAAAAAAATACGTAATTTAGCCTTAGCCCCAAACCACATCTCTTTCATTTTTCATAATCGAAGGGATGTAAATAATTATCTGTAGCTGTCGTTCACAGATTTTCAGGACGTGAGCTTCAGGCTATTCCTCCTCAAACATGGTCCCCTGTCAGGAGCGTTAATAATGATGACTAGAGTTTCTCATCACGGTAGGTAACACTGGAGATGAATAGGTGTATAACTTATGTATTATAAGGATTGAATAGCTTCATAGCTCTCAAATTTTTCAATATTATGGTCTGAAAACATTGTTTAGAAGAAATGTTCTGAGTTGATGAATACAAAGAGGATAAAATGTTAATATTAGAAACATTTTCAGACACGGAGTTGTTACTGCATTTGGGAGCAGAGATTAAGTTCACATTCATTTTCTTATTTTCTCTGCTCAAAACCCGGACACACAATTATAGAGTTAGATTTTGTTCGTGTTGCTAAATGACATAAATGCAAGAAAGGGAGGTAGATACGCATATGTAGTATAAATTACATGTAAATAGTTTTATATATGCAAGTATATACATATAATTTACATTTATATATATACACTTTATGAATACTACACACATACACATGCACATGTACACATGTTTGAAAAATGGAAGTAAGGAAGATTATTAGAGAAACTCATACTTTATTTTAAAATTTCATTATCTTGTTCTCTCGGTTTATGTGATGTTTCTCTTAAGGTTTCTTACACAATAAAGGAAAAATAACTGTTTATAAGCATAAATCTTTCTCTTATATTTAGCCATAGTCCTTGGGCAACATCTTGAAACTTAATAAAGTTGAATTTTGTCAGAAGAAAAGTGAAGGTAATTTAATGGTCAAGACCCCGTCATAGAAAATATGCTTCTTGGATCTCTCTGAAATTTGAGTTGGTGAGCTTCTCTCTGCAAAAGGCAGTTGGGAGACCAAACAGAAGAGACACTCTTAAAACTAGGGAAGGCAGATACATTGTTTGAAAGCACTGTTTTTATGTAGGAGAAGCTAATGTAGTGGGAATTTCACTAGACTTAGAAGACATAAATTAACATCCTCATTGTGCTACTTCTCTCTGAATGATGTGAAATTGTACAGCCATTTCTGAGGCTTGGTTTACCCATTAGAAAAGCAGGCAAGGGACGCCTGAGTGGCTCAGTGGGTTAAAGCCTCTGCCTTCAGCACAGGTCATGATCCCAGAGTCCTGGGATCCATCCCCCACATCAGGCTCTCTGCTCAGCAGGGAGTCCGCTTCCTCCTCTCTCTCTACCTGCCTGCCTCTCTGCCTACTTGTGATCTCTCTCTCTCTCTGTCAAATAAATAAATAAAATCTTTAAAAAAAAAAAAGATGCAAAACTTGTCCTTGAACTTCACTGTAGGACTTCACTACTTCAGTGGAAATGTGATATGATTAATACATATATACACTTTCCTTTTTTCATTTAAGGGATAGGTTCTTAGAAATTTTGAGATAGTATTAATTTGCTTGTGTCAATATCATTGTTTAACTTGTATGGAGGTAGCATATCTCTAATAGAACACTAGGAATTTATTATATTAGATTAAGAAAAATCTAAGATTTGAGTTTCTAATTATATCCTTTACATTCATTTTGTCTGCAAAACACTGACTATAACAGAATTAATGATACAGGTGAGTGCTCGAGGGGACTGTGACTTACACACAAACTTTAGCAATATCTTTAAAACTTAAAATCAGAGTTTGGGTTCATGAAACTCAATATTTGTCTCTGACACAGGTACTAAGAAAATAATTTTGAAAGTATTCTTTCTGAGGAAGTCACCCATGACAGTCTCAAAATGCTAACAGTAGCTCCCCCCAAACACTTAATTTTCCTTTAACATAGTCTGTTCTAAGCATATCATCTATTACTATATAGACATTATTATAGAGCGTAATTTTTTTTTCAATTTTGGAATAACGAGCACTATCAATTTTCTCTCCTTCATGCAAATTACTTCTTTTATCTTTTCTATTTATCTCCCTTTCGCGATTCTAAGGTGCCTCACTATTTCTGGTACTTCAATTGTTCAGTATAAGAAGTTTTCTTTTAAAGGTAGAATTAAATTCTATTTCTCATTGCTCATGGTATTCTAAATCTCTTTAGTCAGAAAACCATACTGCACTGATATATTCAGAGAGCATGCTACAGTGACTTCTACTTTTTTCTCAGTAAAAATCAATAGCTTTGGAGTCCATCATCATATAACTATTATTCGGATTGTTTTTCTCTCAAATCCCCCATGCATTTATGTTGACCATCTATAGAACATCGCTGTATCTTCCTATATTTTTTTTTTTAATTTTTTTGAGATATCAATTTGTGTGCCAGAGTCTGCAAACTGCCTCACAGAACCACTATCCTTTCCTTTTCTTCGTTAATGCAATCCCAGAGGTTTAGCTAAGCACATTCCTAGCTATCTTTGCAGCTATAGGTGCAGCCATGTTAGTGGAAATAGGTCAAGACTATATAAATGGAAATAATAAGTAAGAATACTAGATCACAACCTTATGAGAAAATTTCTTGTCCTCCGATTTTTCCCTTTTCATCTAACTGGTTGGATTGCAAATGTGACAAGCCTGGGGAACAAGAGAAAATCGATCAGGATCTCAGGATGATGTGAAAAAGGATTCTGAATAGATTTTGAGCTGCCTGTCTCGGGACTGATAACGTGAGAGATAAGGGAGCCTCGTAGTTGGTTGTGCCATTGAATTTTGAAATAGCTTTGTTAGTCTAGTGTATCAATTGGGCAATTCATTCTATAAAACTAACATTTCATTGCAAATTCTTCCAGATGACGTATGCAGTGTCACAGGTATCACAGTCTTGATAATTTTCCATCTTCACATTCATCTTTAGTTTTTATCTTCCCCTTAAATTAGGGAAGCACCACTTTGGAAAGACAACTGAGGGAACACTACTGAAATATATCTTGTGGGACTTCTTAAATACCTTTTTGGAAGAAAGCAGGAATTCTAACAATACACCAAGCCACTCCTATTCTAAGAAATTCATACTAAACTTTTTGTTGTTATTGCTGCTCCCAAAGAGGTTATTGAGGATAAGTAATATGAGAATAAAAATGTATCAAAATACAAGTGAAAAATGACATCCTATTTTTGCACATGTACATTTTGAAAAGATGCAGTAATGGGTTAGTATGAGTAGCAGGAAAGAGACTTGAAATCGTTTTATTTATTTATTTATTTTTGTCTGGAAGAAAGAACTTTAATGTTTTATCATATTTCATTGGAGAGATGCTATGAAGAGTATGGGAACGTAAACTGGATGTGCATTTGTACGAACAAAGACACCAGCTCCTGCCCCCCCCTGCCCCCACCGATGTGTAGTTTACTTTTCTTTCCTCCCATAGACAAATACCAAGGTCTGCCAGTTCTGTGCCCTGGTATAATGTCACATTCTGTCATTCTCTTCTTTGCATTCTAAGGGGTGGCCAGTGGAAGTACTTCATTTCCAAAAACTCACTACCTTTCTTTCTCTCTCCAGATTTTTCAGATGCTATTCCTTCAGACTCTAGACATTTTTTCTACCATAGTTTTAACTGCATTAACTGCATGACTTTTCCTTATTATTCAGCCTTTATAGCCTTTCTTGACCATTCCGCTACTCTGCTTCTGTTTGTTCTCTGCTTCCAAATCCTGGGTTTATGTTAATCTCACATGGGGTGAGAAAGGTGAAGAACAACATCTCTGCTTATGTATTTATTAGAATATTATGATAATTAATTCTATATTAAAAATAAGATATTGTGTCTATCTCGATTTAAAATGTATATCGTTTAGTTGCTATCTTATGTTTGTGAGCAGAATCTAGAATCTTGCTTTGTGGCAGAATTAATTTCATTTCTTTCACCATTGTGATATAAATGGCAATTTAATGGACTTACTTCTCCTTCCTCTTTTTCCTTCTGCCTTTCTTTCTAGAAGCCAACAATTGTTTTGCTCCGTACTCTGTTCTCAAACATGCAGAGTTAACAAATGGGTGAATGAAAGAAAGCACATATAAGTTGTTCATTGCTATGAGGATTTGCAAAGAAATCACTTTGATTGTGTTAACTCATGTATGATATAACAGGTGATTATTTTAGAAGTTTAACCAAGTTCCATTTGATTTACATCTGGTCCATGATTTCATTCTGGGCACTTTGGAATATTTAAAAACAAATCAGCAAAAATAATTCTCTTTAAGAATTTTCTAATTCTGTGGGAGGAATAAGAAATGTTTAAATGACCATGATAAAAGGCTGAAAGTGGTATATTCTATAAACAATACACTGTAATTTCTAAGGAAAGATCTCATGGCATCAGGGAAAGCAACCCTTTCAGATGGCATTTGTTTGAGAATGGTCTTAAAGCATGGAGTAGTAATTACCTCATAAAAGAAGGTCACAAAAGAAATTCCAGGAGTATTGAATCCTATGAGCAAATGTATAAGATTTTTTAAATGTAAAGAAGTCAATCTGTTTACCCTGATCATAGTGAACGAGAAAACAATGGGAAACATGATGGGAAAGTCAGGATGTCCAAATGTAAATCTCTGCAAATGCAAGCCTGCAATTGTACATTTTTCTTCAGACAATGGGAAATTGCTCAAGGCTTTTGAATGGGAACATGACTTGAGTAAAATTGTGTTTCATAAGGAAAACATGGCAGCTGTGTAATATAAAATGGATTGAGATGGAATAGTCATGGAGGAAAGCAAGCAAAGATGCCCATTACAATAGCCTATGGGGAATCGTTTTATGGTAGTGAGTTTGGAAATGAGGTTATTAGTAAATAAAAAATAAAGTACCCAGACTTTACTAAGGAGAGGATTTAGCATATTACTTGTGGACAAAAAAAAAAAAGGAAGAGCATAGATGAGTTTTACATTTTAAACTTTCATGGCTGAGAATAATGTATAATTTACGTAAGAACATGATCATCCAAGATAAGATTAAATCTAGTACAGATTATGAAGGGACGGGGGGTGGGAGGTTGGGGGAACCAGGTGGTGGGTATTATAGAGGGCACGGATTGCATAGAGCACTGGGTGTGTTGCAAAAATAATGAATACTGTTATGCTGAAAATAAAAAATATAAAAGAAAAAGAAAAAAATCTAGTACAGATTATGAAGAAATAAATTTTTAAAAGAGACGCAGCCATGTGTCTTTCTTGGGGATACAATGGAAGACTAAATGCTTTTGTAGACATTTAAAAAAATTTTAGAAGGAATAAAAATCATATTTTAAGTTAATATGGAAAATATCCAGAAAGTTTAATTGTCCAGAGTATATGAACAGTATTAGTCCTTGACGAAACTGCAAAATTGACCCATGATAATTTTTTTTTCCCTGCTGCCACCTGTCACTCCTCTGTCTTGGACAAAATGTGCGGTATGGCTTCATCCTGGACAGGCCCGGAGAAGTCGCCCCTGTCTTCTCCCCCATGTTATTGAAAGTCTTCCTATCTCAGCTATTCAGGGTCTCAAGTTTCAAGGTGAAAGAAGATAACTACATGAGCCAACTTGTGTTAATATTAATGCTAGAAGACTGCATGAGGGCTTTCCTTCTTCACTCCACAAAAATTTTTTAGACATTTTTATGCCATAATTCTGCCTTCAGTTTTAGAACTGAGGAAATACAGAGACCAGCACGTGGTCGGTTTGGAGCATCTCAACCCTCACATTTTGACTATGTATCTTTCTAGTTTATCAGATGCTGGGCTGTTCTTTCAGATTAGGGAATTGAACCTACTGCATGGACAACTGCCAATTTGGCATTACAGCATTAATAAAAATGTTGATTCACATTTTGTAGAGAACGTAAGACAACGTGTCTTCAGGAGGCTTCCTGCCAGCGTTCTTATGAGTAAAGTAGTTGTAAGTTACCCACAACTTAACTTCTAAACTTGTTCTTTTATTTGGGTGAAAGAAATGAATCTAAGTTGTGAATCATAGTGTGCTATAAAATGTGCAGTATTATTGTTTGTGATTAAATACACTCAGAATGTATTTTTACTTGAAGCCTGGCATGATTTTCCTGGTATGACTTTCATTATGTTCTATTTCACAAAGTCTCATTCCTTGATTCCTGGTAATTACTGAGGATATAACTGAATTATATAAATTCCCAAATTCCATCCTTCGGACTTGCTATTTGGTGAGGTACTTGCATGATCACAAAACAAAAGGTATTGAAATGACAAAAAAAAAAAAGGTTAAAAATTCCATGTGGTATACTTTACAGCTGTCATCTAACTAAGAAATCCCAAATACAGATGCTAATTGGACTTTTAATGAATTATTAAAATAAAAGTAATGAATATTCAGACAAGTTGCAATCAATAGTTCAGTTAACTATTGTTGAGAAAATCTCTAAATCCTAGATGGATAATAATAGAAAAGCTTAAAAATATGTCAAAACATTTCAAGTTTCTTCTTAGATTGGTGCTAACTCTAAAAATAAGTTAATAAGTTTGTATATTTATGTGTGTGTGTGAGGGAGGGAGATTGGAGAATGAGTCTCTAGTCAAAAAATGAATGCTGTGTTATATGTAATTTATTACACTAGCTCCAGTTTTGCATAGTCCTATCGTTTTATAGACTTTTATGGCCAAATAGATATTTATCTCCTCACATGGTTTCTTTAGGCATTGTAATCAACATTCTAGAATTTGTAGTGCAGGTATGGTGAGGACCGAGGCCAGGGTGAGGAGAGTGAGGTCTCAGGTGTAAAATTTAAGGACACAGAAAAAAAAAAATCTCACCAATCAAAATAAATATTTCAATGCAATATTTTAAAAATAAAATTAATACAAAAAACAATAATGAACAAAATATGAAACTTTAAATAAAGACAGGATCAGTATTATTGATTCTGACCTGGTATACAGATATTTTCTGATGTCTAAAGCTATCAATTTCTAAATTATGTCTTCTAAATTGTATCCAAAGGCCAATAATTAGAGTACTTATTTTTATCAGAATTGACCAAATAATATATTTTTTAATAATCTGTTTAATTTTTTAAAAGTTCTATGGAGATTTATATTATTGTCTTTGGTATCTTGGTGGACTTTGTACATGAAATTTGATCAATATGAGAAGGCTTTCAATCAGCTAAGCTGCATATTATTCACTAACAATAAGGGGTGCCTGGGTGGCTCAGTGGGTTAAAGCCTCTGCCTTCAGCTCAGGTCATGATCCCAAGGTCTTGGGATCAAGCCCTGCATTAGGCTCTTTGCCCAGAGAGGAGCCTGCTTCCCCCTCTCTCTGCCTGCCTCTCTGTCTGCTTGTGATCCCTGTCTGTCAAATAAATAAATAAATAAAATCTAAAAAAAAAAAAAAAGAACTAACACTAAGACATATTGTTATATTTCACAGAGATCAATTTATGTTTTGTGACTTAAAAATAATATAAATATTTCTTTAATCAAATATGCTTTTAAAAATATATTGGACTACACAAGCATCACAATCAAGAAATTATTCAATCAGATTTCCAGTTATGGAATTGATGTCATGTGAATAAATGATAACAGCATAGGGAATGTAGTCAGTAGTGTTATAATAGCATTGCATAATGACAGATGGTAGCTAGAGTTGTGGCGAGCTCTAACATATAGAGTTGTTGAATCACCATGCTGTATAAGTGAAACTAATGTAGCATTGTGTGTTACAAAAAATTTGAAAAAAAGAGATTATTCAATAATTCTAAAGTAAAGTCACAAAAATAATAGGGGAAAATTTGGGCCACACAAAATGATGTGGACTAAATATTCAAAGACTTGTATGCATAATACAATAATTTAAGAATATTAGTTGATATTACAGTAGGTCTTTATTCAGTTCAGATCGGGTAAGAACTATACCAATAATTTACCTCTTGTATTATTACAAGAAATACCTTCATCAGACTATAATAACCTGCTCCAATTATTACTTAACAGTTTTATTTCTGTTATTCAGTTTTTCCTCAGGGCTTCCATTATGAGTTTGTTTTTAGCCTTGTGATGATAATTTAAAGAAGAAATAGTAGAACTAGGGGATAAAGGAATCTGGATGTGGCTTCAGAGAGATCTAGATGTGAAAAACACAAGTTGTATAAATACAAAAGCTTCTTAAATTTTCCAGTCTCTACATCATGTTCTACATCTAAAAATAGCAACCAAAACAACCCATACTGTGAATGCAACTCTTAGTAAATCAACCTAATATTGTCACAGCCATCACATTTCTTTATTTCCTTTAAATTAATTTATATTTAATAATGAGTGCCTCAATCCATGGTCTATTGAATAATTTAATTTCATTCATATCAAAGCTCTTTCAACCTGCACTCCACGTACCTAGGGTGGAGGAAGTCAGGGTATCTTAAATTGAATAACATAGCTGGGCGAGTGCCTATTGTCTATTGCCAGCCTTCTGTAGTGTGGCCACACTCTGTCACCATGCCATGGATCTGGGCATCTTTGCTGGTGCTAAGAGTCTTGCTTCCCCAGATTCTATCGTTCTCAGTTGTTTGAATTCACCGTCTTCCTTTCAGCATCTCCTGCCTCTCCAGGATGTTGTCAGAGTTTGGAACAGAGTCCCTCCTCTCCTTAACACAGCTTCAGTATTTCTGAAATTACCTGAGTCCTACAGCTTCTTTCCACTGGAAATGCCCTTGCTTCTCAACACCTGGAAAATGATAGCATGACTTCTCAGAAGGAGATACAAACTTAGAGGTCAGATATTTCTGTTATTTTGGACAAAGACAAACTATATACCTTTTAACCTATATATTTATGCACATAGAATCTGATTAATTAATATAAACTATTATTTATTGAATTATGATAACATTTCTATCATAATCAACAAATACAGTGTAGTGGATCAATTAGTATCCAACTCTCCTTTCTTCCTAGCGGAACCCTGATTTTTTTTTTTTAATTCCACTTTTTTCATGACAAGGATGACCTCATTCTTAATTTCACTTTTAGATAAATTGTTTAAGTTGCTTTAGACCTTAAACTAGTTATGGTAATACCAGTCTCCTTGCCAGTGATTGGTATAAGAGTGGACATTTAAACCCAGAGAGAAGGTTCTTTCATTGTAAGAAGGAAGTGCAACCATAAATGCTATTTCCTTTTTCTGGGCTTGGTATGTTTGATTATGAACTTGAACTATGCACCCCATCAATTTTGTTACCAGCTGTTCCTCAGCTAGTTCTTGGAAGAAAGTAGACCTAGAAAATGCTAGAGAAAGACAAACCAGAAGTCTGACTCTGGAGCTCATCCCACCTCTTTGGGAATTCCAGTATTTCTTACAGTTTAAGTCAGTTTGTGCTGATGTGTTCTGCTACTTACAGCAGAAAAGCTCCTAGCTGCTATCTTCAGGGTGTGATGATCAGGAGTTCATTTGTTTTGTTTATCCCAGAGGTAAAACGGAAGAATCCTTTGATCCTCCTGCAGCCGTCAATGGAACAATGGCAGGAATTAATTCAAGAAACCTTATCTTTGGCATTACTCCTGATATTGGTAACATGAAATGATACTTACTGATGACAGAAGATGAAAGGTGGGAGAACCAGGCAGATTTCTCATCACTTAATTTATTAATGAAATTGTGAACTCTTTAAAGATAAACAATTTCATATTGTGTCTGGTAAAATTTTTGGCACGGAGTACTTTCAAATTACATTCCTTCATAAACTCTTGTGCACATGGTATATGAACAAATAAATAAATCAACATTTGTTCTTTAGCACCCTAAAGAGATATTTTAAAGAACATTGCCAGTTTATATGAATTCAACTTTGCTTTGCTGAATTATCATACCAAGAGTTTACTAACAAGATTTATCAAGAAAATTAGAAATTGCAGGATTATTTCTTGTTCTAGGTATTATGCTGATATGCTACATCTAATTTTTTTTCCACTATGACTTGTCTGTAGAGCAAAATGACAATAGACAGGACCTACTTCCTTTTTTTTTTCTTTACTAATTAGATCAAATAACAAAGTAGAATAAATGGCAAAAGAAACGATAGAATTGCCATAACCTCTGGTTATATTTTTCGAATAAAAAAAGTGGGCCAATGTGTTCTTTGGCATGATATAACACTAACCTTTAAAATGTCCTTTTCCTTTGCTTTGACATTCTAAAGCCCATCAAAAAGTAAATTTGAGTTGATGACATGTAATGGCTAGTGGATGATTGGACAGTGGCAACCTTGCCATTGATTGACCTATCTCTGGTTTTACAAGCAGTAGCATTTACTTTTAGATGGCCGATAAGTCAAATAATCAGCAGGAGCTTTTAAAAGTCTAATTACAACTACGTCATAACTGAAAGTGATCTGTTTCCCAAATGTCTTGTCTGTGTTAGAGACATTCCTACCAGTTATCATCTCATACCAAATTTACCATATACATTGGCTACTTCTCAAATTCAAGTCAATTTGAGACTGGGTGGTAGACAAGGGTTACAAAGGAAAATTGCATATAAAATATTTCCATAATATAATTTGTTTTATTTAAAATTGCCATGTTGCTAAAAAGTATTAAAATATAACTAAATACATATGAGGCAAATCATTCTAGTCTTTGGACTTCTTAAATTTTTAGAAAAATTTCTTATTTCTTTATTCCTGTAAATTCCATCAATTGGTCTTTTTTTCTTTTTCTTTTTCCTTTTTCTCCTTTTTAGGGAAGAACATGAACCACAGGTCATTTTCTATTTCCAGTTATGCTCTTTTCAGCCAATAAGGTTTAAATTTTTTTAGATTTATTGAGATATAATTAACATATAACATTGTGTAAGCTTAAGGTACATTGTGATAATTTGGTACATTCATATACTGTGAAATGATTATTGCAATAGGATTAATTATCCACAAATAGAAAAGTTTATATCTGGACTCTCAATTTTATTCTTTTTTTTAAAGATTTATTAATTTATTTTAAAGAGAGGATAAGAGAGAGAGCAAGTGCGTGTTTGGCATCAGGGGCTGAGGGAGAGAATCCTTCATTGAGAATCTTAGCACGAAGCCTGCCATGAGGCTTGATCTCATGACCCATGAGGTCATGACCTGAGCAGAAATTGAGTCAGATGCTTAACCAACTGAGCCACACTGGTGTCCCTCAATTCTATTTTTTTTTTAATCTGTATGTCTGTCTTTAAGGCAAATACCACAATATCTGAATTACAGTAGTTTTGTCGGCAGTTTTGGAATTGAGAATTGTGAATTTGTCAAATTTGTTCTTCTTTTTCAAGAATGTTTGGGCTACTCTGAATCCCTTATATTTCCATATAGATTTTAGAATCAGCTTTTCAAATACCTCAAAAAATCCATCGGGCATTTTGATAAGGATTGCACTGAATCTGCAGATCCACTTAAGGAGTGTAATTTTCTTAACAATAATATCTTTACCAATTCATGAACTAGGGGAATCTTTCCATTTATGCCTTAATTCCTTTCAACAATGTTTTATAGTTGTAGGTGTACAAATCTTATGCTACTTTGTCAATTTTTACCTAAGTAGCTTATTCTTTTTGATGCTATTTTAAATAGAATTACATTCCTTTTTTTTTTTAAGATTTTATGAATTTATTTGATAGAAAGAGAGATCACAAGTAGGCAGAGAGGCAGGCAGAAAGAGAGGAAAAAGCGGGCTCCCTGCTGAGCTTAGAGCCCAATTGATCCCAGGACCCTGAGATCATGACCTGAGCCGAAGGCAGAGGCTTTAACCCACTGAGCCACCCAGGCGCCCCTAGAATTACATTCTTAAATGCATTTTCGGAATGTTCTTTGCTGGTGTATAGAAATACAGTTGATTTTTGGGTATTGCCACCTGTTTAATACTTGAAATGTTAAATCCTATTTCTCTATCTCTCTGTAGTCTCTCTCTAGGTCATCTTTGATTTAACCATTCACCTCCCCCTGATTTTCTCAAAAACTTCTGGTTGTTTTTTTTTTCTCTTTCTATTAGATGACAACAGAGCCATCCTTTTTCTTTATAGTATATAATCAACCTCTTCCCCTCAACTGGATGTTCTACAACAGTATTAGACCCTCATTTCTCCTTTTGTGGTTTCTTAACCTCCTCCAACTTTCCCTCTCTCAGCCGCCATGATATCTTCCAAATAACTTTTGATCATATCATTCTCTATTTAAAATCCTTGACAACTTCTAACTCCTCATACAATGAGGGAAACATTATGTTAATGTTTTAACTCTGTTATGCTTCTCGGGATCAAATCACACACTGAAAACGACTCTTCACCCTTCGATTTCCAGTCACACTTGCCCACTGTCAGTTCCTGGATCACGTTCTAGGGCGTCCTCTGACAGGCCCTGAACAGATGCTACCATACCCTTTGCCTGACATGATCACTTGGCAACTCTCACCTTAATAACCCCATATCACCCTTCAGATCTAAGAGAAGGCTCTTAATGACCGGAGTCTTCAGCAGGTTTTCTTTATATTTTTAACCTACATAATGCCACACACTTACCTTCATAACAATTACTCTTGTGTATAGTTGGACACCTGTTGGTTTCAGAACTTAAATAATGACTATCTTTTAAAGACAATAACACAGTATCAATAATTATGTCTACTTCTGTTCCATTGCATATTTAGTGCCTGATACTTAGAAATGTTTCAAGTAAAAGTTTTATTGAATAAATGAGTCCTTTTTATAGCTTCTGGTGTGTAGTTTAGGTCTGGAGCACATTGTTTTATTGTGATTGTTTGAGTCATGAAGGGAAGTGGATACTGTTTGGCTCGTTCCTGTTCTAAAGGTGATAGCATTGTTCTTTCTGATCAAAGGAATCTAATTGGGTGTTTTAAGGTTCAGGAACTTTCTATTGTGACTGTGGAATGTGCTCTCTCTTACCTCAAGGAAGGTACTTTATTATTTATATCAGTTTTGCATTCAGAAATCTCTATTCTTTTAACAGAAAGTCACTAATGAGGATCTCACCTCAAAAAGAACATATTCCTGAAGTTTAAAGTCTGAATGACTCTTTTAAAGTTATTTATAATCTTTGAGACTCCGGTTTCTAATCAGTGAAGTAGTTATCTCAGTGATTGTAAATGAAATGCCTAATCCATAAAAATGTAAGTTTCTTTCTCTTCTCTGTTTCTACCCTCCCTCCCACTATCCCTGCCCTAAGGATTTTCAACCTGCCAGTACATGTTAAAATATTTTATAATTTTTTGAACCAGTGATCTTCAAAATAGAATGCATGCATATGAGGAACTCTGAAGATGGCCCGTTGGAGTCCAAAAAGAAAATATTAAAATTTCAATTTATAGTTTTTTTATTTAAAAATAAAGACATACACAAAGTTTTATTATATAAATAACACATATTGATGCTGGTGGCCTCAGTATGCTTAGTAAAATTAACATTATATTATTTATTGTTTTTACTATTTAATCTCAGCAAACAGACTCCCACAAACTGGACAAGTTTCTTAAAAAGATTTTTCCACAGGAACCTCAGATTCAAGGAAACGGACATAGCTATTATTGTTGGCTTTTTGTCAGGCAGATGTTGGGTGGGTCAGTAAAAATGAAAACATTCTGATCTAATCAAACAATTGCATGCTACCTGAAATTTATTTTTAAGGATAAACATATTTTATTAGGCCCTTCTTAATAAATGCAGCTTTCCCCCCTCTCTGAGTGAATGAGAAAGAAACTCATGCCCAAGAGAAAGCATTTTGAAGTTGGATATTTGGGAATATTTTGTTGCAAACATGTCACTCATAAAAACTCATTGTTTTTCATATAAAAAAGGTCTAGAAATCATTTTGTAATCAAGTTGATAAGAACAACTGACTGAAGAAATACAGAAATTTAACATAAAACCAAATTTCAACAGAATGGTGGCCTAATTATATATGGGCTGAAAAATATGTGTCATGGTTATTAATGCAGCCAATGAGACATTTCCTTTATTTGCATTTCAGTGTTTTTAGGGTATATTTTTCAAGCTAAAATGATAAAGTCAACTCTTAAACTCAACATACTCTCTATTTAGAAAAGAACTTTGGATGGGATAACAAAGATATTGAGGTATTTACAAGAAAGGTTTTATGCACTTAGCCAATGAATGAATTATTAAAGTTTTTCTCTCATTTTTGAGGAATTATATTTTGTGTATTTTTTAAAAAAAATATATATATAATCTGCTAGTACAATAATGTATGAATATAACTTTAAATAAATAGATACACAGACAGTAAAAACTCAACTTATTTTTCCTTTTTCCTGATGAGAATGAGTGTTCAGAAATTTGGAGACCACCAGAAACAGCCCTCCCTAAAGAAATTCTTAATTACACAGTCCTTTTCAGCAACATATTCTGTAACTTATCAACATTTAGCTTCTGGTTTTACTTGTTTCTATTCTTTAAAAATTGTGTTCTATCCTTTTGACTTCCTTACTAGATTATTCCTTCCATCCTTTTTAGGAACACTTCATTATCACTCAAGTTTGAAAGGTGTTTTTAAACTCTTTTATCTTCTCTGGTTAGAGACCAGCTCATAGTCAGAGAGCACATAATTGGCAAATCCCTTAGGCAATGAGACAAACATAGCTCATACCTGCAGGTCACTGGAACAGGTCCCCTCGGATTCCATTCCCCTTGAGGATCTAGTGGAACTATTTTTTCTTCTTCACTTTCCTGTGAAGGCTTACCTTGAACTCCTCCAACTGATTTTCTCCCCCTCATCAGGTAATCTCTGCATTACTAAGTAACACTAATTCACACAAAGGTGTCAAACTCAAACCTCTTAGATAATTGTGGCAATACACGGAGCTCCGAGGGATACATAACAAATCTCTCACTCTTTGCTTGCTCTTTTTTTGAGAGGTTGTTTGCAGGTTGACTCTTAAGAGCTTGATACTTTTAAAAATATAAGTGTTGCAAGCAGATTTTACTGAGAAAAGCATGCACTTCACATTTTCCCTTTTATTTATGGTTTTAAAAGTTTGTATAGAAGAAGTATGAATTAAGACAAAGTAAAATCAAAATCAATTAAAAGTAACTATCAAAAATAAATATACACACACACACTACAGCTCTAGTTGAAATAAATTTAAAAAGAAGAAAAGAAGTAGTAGAGAAGGAAAAAATGCCTATTTTTTTCTTTTTTTTTTTTTCCCCCTCTCAGTGACAATACCACTCAGCAGAAATGCAGGACAGAGGTAAAAAAAAACTGGGGGACAGCCTCTGCCTATAAGTCCAAATCATGCAGATGAAGCCCCCACTCTCACTAATGCAGGATGACTGAAGGCTGGGACCTCATCAGGAAAATGCTGCAGCTTCTGTCCATAAAAGGGTCCAACATCAGGAATAGAAAAAAACACAGTTGAAATCTTGGGAGAAAAGAAGAGTATGTGAGTTGAAAAGACTAATTTTATTAATTATGCTGAATTTCTTTCTTCACTAGGGCTGCCTTTGAGAGGTTTTTCCGTATGTGCTACCCTTTCAAAGAGGTGACTAGGTTTCTGGCATATCTCCTATCTGCCTGAAAAGTTGGATGAAAATAAAAATTCAGGCTATTACTTGGTTTCTTTATTCTTATGGTGCCAAAACCCAGTTTCTTACTATTTTTTAAAAAACCCACGTTCCAATAGATTATATAATTGATTATTATCATGTTCACATAGGTTTTTATTAGCATATTTCCATAAACATTTATGGAAAATTTATTTCTATGTAGAATATTCCAAAGTCATCAAAATTCAGAAAAAGTATGTTCCATTCACCTTGCAAGTCATCAGATAATAGCCACTGCCAAAGGTAAGTTTTTTTCCCCCGAGAGTTAAGATTTTGACACAGAAAGACCAAAGGTCTGATCTCATAAAGCAACCTCTCTCTCTCTCTCTCTTTTCTATTCAGCTACCAACTTAAAAAATATGTTTGAGTTGTTGGCAGTTTATTATATCCAGAAGGAAACGACTTATTTTTTAGAGGTGAAAAAATCTGAAAGTGCAGAAAACTCAAAATAGCACTTACCTTTAAGATAAGTGAAATATATTCAAATTTAAAGCATAGTTACCCTTTTGATTAGTAACTTACGATCTATAAAACATGTGGTACTACTTAGAGAAAAGGTGCCACATAAAAAACAGCTACAACGATGAAGAAGTGTGGTGCGAACATTGTAACTTAGTTTTAAATGTCTTTTAATGCCAATTTAACCATTTGAGGAAAACAACTATGATATTTTCTCTACAGACGTTTATAAATCAACTAGAAAGCTTTTTTTTTTTTTCTTTACAATCATTGCCCAGGACTTAAATGACATTACTTTATTTTTTTTTAAATATTTTATTTATTTATTTGACAGAGAGAGACAGAGATCACAAGTAGCAGAGAGAGGGAGGGGAAGGTAGGCTCCCCTCTGAGCAGAGAGTCTGATGTGGGGCTTGATCCCAGGACCCTGGGATCATGACCGGAGCCGAAGGCAGGTGCTTAACCGACTGAGCCACCCAGGTGCCCCTTAAATGACATTACTTTAAATCAGTGGATTGATCGACACATCTGGGTGAGTAAACTAGAATTTTAAGTATTATTTTCCTACCATAAGCCTTTATGGTATCAAATTTAAGTGCACATATAAAATTATTCCCTAAACAGTTATGTTTAAAATTTTTATTTCTTTTATTTTTTTTTAAGACTTTATTTATTTATTTGACAAAGAGAGATCACAAGTAGGCAGAGAGGCAGACAGAGAGAAAGGAGGAAGCAGGCTCCCTGCTGACGGAGAGCCCAATGTGGGGTTCGATCCCAGGACCCTGGGATCATGACCTGAGCTAAAGGCAGAGGCTTTAAGCCACTGAGCCACCCAGGTGCCCCTATGTTTAAAATGTTTAAAAGGAAGGACCATGATTGGGATTTCTCCATTATTTGAGGACAAAAAAGAGAGCAGGTCTACATTTAGAGATGTGCCTATTTCTTTCCTTTTATATCCCAACCTACATAAATTGTCCCAAGAAATCATTTTCTTTTGAAGCACTGTCTCAGATGAAATGAGGAGAGAAGACTCTCAGCTGAGGTAAGGGAGATTTGGGGAGAAAATATTTAGACTTCCCCGTAAAAGCAGCAAATTCTAGGAACAACCGCAAGCAAACTGCACAATTGTCAAGAGAAAGCATAGACCTATGTTTAGAAGTTTTGGCGATATACATATGTGCCCAGACCCTGAGTTCCCACCGGTTATTTTTAAGTTGGTTAAGCATTTATTGAATGGATATGCACACATGCATCTGTAATGTGATGTAAGGTTCCAAGGGACAAGGAAGCCTTGATGAGGCTGAGGAGGATATAGCAGATACTGAGTCCCCCAAGTTAAAGAATCACCAGCATCAGCATAAGCTCTTTCATTAGTCATGTTGCCAACTGATGGATAAAGCTTCTTTGGTATTTCCAAAGGAGGTATAATTATCTAGAGAGCAAAATTCTCCTGCCTAATAAAGATAACTGGTTGCAGTCTGGATTGTAAAATATATTGCATTCTTTTCTGTTTAAGAAAATATGAATGGATTCCAATTTGAACTCGTTAACCAGATTTTATTTTGGGGGAAGAAAGCTGGCTACTTTTATAGTCAAATAAGTAAGATCTGAGTTCAAGTTGGCTTAAGTTCTGTGGAAATTATCTGATGACTGGCAAGCATTGCTATTATGGAAAATGGGGGAATGCTTAAGAAAATCTACAATGACTAGTGGAAATACATTAAGAACATTATATTATATTAAGAAGGGCTTTAGATGTGAAGAGATGCAACAGAGTCTGTTGGGAGCCAGTTTTCCCAGTAGAAGCTCTTGGTAATGGTGGGCATCTCTCTCTAATGTGTTTTCTAATTACAATGCTATATAAACATTATCAGAATGTGTGCCTCTTAGCAAGGTAATGTGGGGTTTATATCTATCCTTCATCCACAGACTTGCTGCCCTGGGGCTCAAATCACTCAACTCCTGCTGTCTTCTTTAGTGTTTCCCTTTACACCTAATTTATTTTTATTTTATATGATTATTCTGCTTTATGGTTCTGATTCTGTGTGCTATAAAAGATTTTTTTAAAACTAACATTTACTTTTTGTTTTGATTTCCTTATGGAAAAATAAAGTCAAGTGATCTATGTTCGGTAAATAAAAACTTAATATTTTTGAAATACAGGGAAAAACTCAAGTTGCAGCATTAGTTGGGTGGCATATGTGATAAAATGCAAATAAAGCAACGAGATGTAATTCAAGATGGTGGGGAAGGTAGATGAAAAAGTCAGTAATGAAGATTCGTGGGTACACTTTGACCAAATAAGGGCTCAATATGGGTCTCCACTCTGCTAGGTGCTAGTTTTAGATATGGATACGACATAAGAGATTTTTTTTTTTTTAATGAATGACAACTTTGCCCCCACTGTGAAGGCTGGCTTATTTATAAATGAGGCTAGAAACAACAGCCAGGTTAAACACAATCACAGTAGTGTAGGACACAGATGTAGAGGGCAAGAACTATGGTGGCAGGAGGAGAGAGTAGAGGCTGGATTCTGGAGAAACTGAGGAGATAGCATGTGGAGTGTTCGGTGATATTTGGGTATAAGGAAGGAGCAAGTATGGTAAATTATGCTACACTATTTTAACAGACCATTAGGTATTTATAAGTGCTAAATTAAAATGTGGGACATTTTTACAACAAGACAAGTTTAAACTAAAATAAAATAAATTATGCATATTATTAGAAATATGTGTGCATGTTGGCAAAGGTGGACCATAAATAAGAAAAGAGAAAAATGTAATAAGGATATTACAGATGATATTTTCTGGAATTTCTTTATTTCACTCTCATGTTGTTTTAAAAATAAGAATAGCTGCCAGGTGTCAAACACTTCCTGCTGAATTTAATCCACTTGAATTCAAATACTAGTTAATTTGCTTGAATTGTGAATATAACCAAGTAAAGTAAAAAGCAGAATCGACAAATAAATGAGATAAACATGTTGATAGATTTTAAAAACTTGAGCCAAAAGACCTTGTTTTGTATCTTTGACAGTTCAAATAAGATAAATATTACTTTATGTGAAGCAGTAATGAATTGTGTTGTTAGTTGAGTGTCTTCTTGTAATCTTGGACAAAAAAATTGAGCCCAAAGGGACTATGCTATTTTTATCTGTAAAATGGAGATAGGAAGTTATATATTTCAATGTCAAAGAAAGGTTTAAATGAGATAATATGTCCAAAGTATCATATAAATTTCCTGGAAAATATCAGTTAACCAACATAAGTTAGTAGCATTTTCCCTGCCCTTTTTTTTTTTTTTTTAAGAGAAACCTACATTAAGTAAAGAGATATTTGTACAGCTTGACTTTGCAGATAATACGTGAATCCATATAGCTTCATATTTGCTCGGGGAATTTACAAAGAAAGATTTTCTTAGACTTATGACAGAGAAGGGGAAGGTACAGCCAGCAAGCTAGATTACCTACTTGAAATTTACACAAATTCAGGATTGAAGTATATGCTCTAAGTCAGTTCTTGAAAAGGCTCCCTTCTTATGAATCTCCATTTCACTTTTGCGAATATCTTTCATAAAACTTGTCAATGTATAGGAGCTAGGATATTATTTGTGACGTAGATACGTTGCTCAGGCACAAATTAAAAAAAAAATGCAAAAAACGTTACAGACTTTGTAAAGCTAATTTCTTCTTGTGAGCTATCCTGGATCCTTTAAAGTAAGTAGGGGATACAGCCCATTGGTCATTGTTCTCATAGGTTACTTTTCAGATCTCTATTGACCAGGCAGCTTTGCCCTTCAAGTCAGGAGGCATTCTGCTCCTTCGAGAGTCTGGAGTTTTACCAAGAATGCCCATGGAGTCACCTATCCATGGCATACAGTCAGTCATTTCATATTTAGCTCTTTCTGCTGCTCCGGCATACTGTCTGAAGGTAAGGTTTTAGTGTTTCTTCTTTTGAGACCTCCAGCTTTGCCTGTCTTTCTCTTTGCAATCTAGTGGTGCGGAAGCAATGGCAATGGAGGAGGAAATGTGTGCCATGCATGCTATTTGAAAGGAAGAAGTGTCCCCTGCTTCTGGCTAAGATGAAATTTTTTTTTTTTTAATCTTGCTACATTTCCCTTTTATAGCAGTGAACATTAAGAGAAGGGGGGATAAAAAAAGCAGCACAAACCAAGCAGGCAAATATCTCCGAACACCCTGAAATTTGCCTGAGCCCACAAGTATCTTTGAGAGCAAGGTATATATATATTTTTATCATGTTTCAGTAACAGCCCTTAGTGAAATATCTAGAACATAGGATTGCTAAAGAAATATTTTATTTCTTAAAAGACAAAGTAGGGTCTGCCATTAAAAAAAAAAAATCTTTACAAAAGGATCATCACTAAAATCTCTAAAAATCTCATACTTCATTTTTTTAAATAAGACATTCTATTTATGAAAAAAATTATTAGCATGAAACTATTCCAATCAATACTAGTTTTGGATGCATAGAGAAATCATTTGACAAAAAAATTAAAAAGGAGGCAAGTAAATTTAACAGAGATTTTATATTCAGGCATATGATCCCAGGATTGCAAATGTAAAATGTCGTTGTAATATAACTGCTTAAAGGCCATTAAAAAAGAGACATTTCATTTGTTAGATTCTGAAGTTCATAACTATAAAAAAACAGGACAAATTAAAAAAAAACCCTATAGTTAAAAATGTTGGTCCTTGTGGTAAAATTTTCAGTGAGCTATTATAGATGGTATATTAATCAGCTAGTGTTGATTATGCTGCATAAAAATAAAGACCCTGATGGCAGATATCACCAAACATTTATTTTTTTTTTCTTTCTTTTGTTTTTAATTGAAGTCTAGTCGACACACAATGTTGCAGTAATTTCAGGTGTACAACATAGTGATTTGACACCGGGTATTTATTTTTCTCATTCACGTGTTGGTAGGTTGACAAGGGTGGCTCTGCTTTGGACTTCAGCTTGAGTTCAGATCTGTTGGTCCATTCATTCTCCTTGGACCAGCAGCCATCCAAGGAGAAACGCACAGCACAAACCAAATCCTGCAAAAGGATGACAATATCCTCTCACTTCAGGCTCCTTAACATTCCACTGATGTGGAGCCTAGAGCCAATGGAATGATGGGATGTTATCCTTCGAGAATATGTATCCATAATAACAGGAGAAGGGAGGGGAAGAAAAGGAATGATTATAAGCAGATAACATGAATTCAAAGTTTTTGTCTAAAACACTTCAGTTGGAAATTAAGATGACCCTCGTGTCAAAGAAATATGTGAACTTTCAGTATATCATTAACATATTTAGTTATACTGCTGTGATAGTAAACCTTCAAAACTTAGAAGATTATATGTAATTTACTTAATTATCATGTAACAGTCCAGAGTTGCTGTCACAAGTCAGCAAAAGCACTATTCCACATAGTTATTCGGGAACCTGGGATAATGCTGGCTCTGCCATCTTTAAGGTCATTGTGGTTTTCCCCCATTGATGTTAGTTCAAAGACCTGGAATGGCACACAGCTCTTACACTTATTTTCCATGGAAACTTATAACAGCCAAGGAAGCTATGTAATGTAGACTAGCTGTGCGTTGAGGAGACAAATAAGAGAACAGACTTCAGAGAGCAGTTTTGCAGTCTGCAAAAAACACCACAAGTCAATATATTTAAATTAGTTTTAAGAAGTTGGGAGTATGATAGAATAGATTTTTAGCATTCATTGCCTTATATTGTGTATGCCTAATATTTGTCAAATATTGAATAAAATATACTTATATTAAAGGAAAAAACCACCATCAATCAATTTCTTTGACAATAAACACCTAAAAGATGAGAGAGGAAAGTAGAAAATAAATACAGTTTCAGTAAATAAATTTATAATTTTATAATTTCAGTAAGTAAATTTTAAAGTATTTTGCCTTGAATATGATACATGATAATCAGTATTTGTTGAATGGATTAGATTTCAGTAATAACACAGTGAAACACATACCCCATTATGTATTTTTTTAAAAAGGGAGAATTTTTTTAAAAAGGAGAAATTTAACTTGATGGAGTTTCAAACTATAGATTGCTATACTAAAAGTAAACATTTTAACATGAAAAGAAACTTACATCACTAGACAATATCTTTAACTTTTCCCTTCCTTTTCTTTTTAATTTCTTATTCCTTTTTTTCTTTTTTTAAATGACTATCAATGGCACTTTATCTCATGGAGTTGCAAAATTATACTTTTTTACCTCTCAACTATGATTAACTGGCTCTTTTTTCTTCACAAAATCTAGAAGTTTATACTTACTGTCTGTTTTGTGTAGGTTTAAAATTTGGTACAGTATGATATTTTGTAATGACAATCTTTTGAACACCACCCTAGTTTTAAACAAATTGAAGTAAAGAAAGTTTTATGTTCCAAACACACTTTGAAATTTGTGTCCAGATTTTAACTGATATAAATAAAATGTTGTATTTCCTAAACATGTATAATTTATATCAACCTCTGATTCCAGTGAAGAAGCAGTACTCAAATTTCCAATATCAGAGGGCAAACACCTTTTTTTCTAAATTAGTTGTTTTAATTTCACTGTGAAATAACAAGGTTTAAAACTATTTTTTTCCAAATGTAGTCATTCTAACATATTCAGCGTGAGCTATGCGTTTTCTCCTCTATTTTAAAATATTGCCTCATGTAAATCTTTTCAGAAATGGAAAATCCACCCAAAGATACAAAAAAAGAGCAAAACAAATCATGTTTTACATAGAAGGATTACAAATTTAAGCTTTAAATCAGATATAAAATTGACATATAAATTTAATTATGTATTTTAATTCATATATTCTGTATAGAATTAACTTTGAATTAACTTTCAATATATTAAGTATAAACTGAGAAAAAAAACAACTTTTAAAGCAACAAATATCCTGGTATGTTAGAAAATACTCAAACAGGATAATTATTATTTTCAGATAATCTTTGCTTTCTAAATATTTCATATTTTATGCATGTTTTACATAGAGGGGTAGAAAGAGGCATTATCTAGAACGATGAAGTGGTTATCCCAAAGTGCAGTTTTCTTTTTTTTTTTTCTGATCTCATATGCATTTTTTTAAATAAACATATAATATATTTTTATCCCCGGGGTACAGGTCTGTGAATCGCCAGATTTACACACTTCGCAGCACTCACCAAAGCACATACTCTCCCCAATGTCCATAATCCCATCCCCCTTCTCCCAACCCCCCTCCCCCCAGCAGCCCTCAGTTTGTTTTGTGAGATTGAGTCACTTATGGTTTGTCTCCCTCCCAATCCCATCTTGTTTCATTTATTCTTCTCCAATCCCCTTAACCCCCCATGTTGCATCACCACTTCCTCATATCAGGGAGATCATAAGATAGTTGTCTTTCTCCGCTTGACTTATTTCGCTAAGCATGATACACTCTAGTTCCATCCACGTTGTCGCAAATGGCAAGATTTCACTTCTTTTGATGACTGCATAGTATTCCACTGTGTATATATACCACATCTTCTTTACCCATTCATCTGTTGATGGACATCTAGGTTCTTTCCATAGTTTGGCTATTGTGGACACTGCTGCTATAAACATTCAGGTGCATGTGCCCCTTCGGATCACTACGTTTCTATCTTTAGGGTAAATATCCAGTAGTGCTATTGCTGGGTCATAGGGTAGCTCTATTTTCAACATTTTGAGGAACCTCCATGTTGTTTTGCAGACAAAAGTGCAGTTTTCTCCTGGAAAGACACGAATATTCCCTGAAAATTGTGAGGCTGTGATGAACCAAAGACTTCATATATTCTGGTTGCCACCCTCTTTCCCCTCTTGTCCGGAGTGAATCATATTGAATTTCTCTTTCATTAAACTGTGTATGCCTTCTGCCATCATCAGACAACTCTTACTGAGTCATCTCAGCATGTCCTACTGTATAATAATATTGTACAATACATTAATATATTCCAGTATATAATAGATTTTTACTCATCTCAATTGGTCATGCGGTTCAAGAATTGCATATAAGCAGAACCAAACTTACTCTTCAAACTTACTTTATTTAACTTAGGAATGCCATTTTTAGCCACTTTCTTATTCACTTGGTACATACTTAACTACACTCTGTTGAAGACATTCATTTCTCTGTTCCATCAATAAACTATGCCTCTTCAAGTAGAAACCCACATATACACAAAAACTTACCTTGGTCTTCTTCATATCTTTATTAATAAAACTTTCTGTAAGTTTTATCTTACTCATCTGTAAGATGAAACTAATAGTGTATATATCACAAGATCAATGTGAAGACTAAATGAATTCATGTATCTAGTGTTCTCTTCCACACACATTTCCAGAGAATCTTACTTACAGTACAAAAGTTTCTTGATACATTTATTCCAAAAAGTCACTGAGACACTGTTACCTAAAAGGCAATAAATAAAGATTTTTTGAATATACAAAACTAGGGGCGCCTGGGTGGCTCAGTGGGTTAAGCCGCTGCCTTCGGCTCAGGTCATGATCTCAGGGTCCTGGGATCGAGTCCCGCATCAGGGACTGCTGAGCAGAGAGCCTGCTTCCTCCTCTCTCTCTGCCTGACTCTCTGCCTACTTGTGATCTCTCTCTGTCAAATAAATAAATAAATCTTTAAAAAAAAAAAAAAAAGAATATACAAAACTAAATAAGACATAGTTCCTGGCCCGGAGGAAATTTCAATCAATTAGGGAGTGTACTGATTATTTATTATTGCAAAATAAACTACCCCTAGGGTAACCAATGTCCAGATTGCCTGGGACTGTTCGGATTCTTGGCACACACATTCAGTATTAAAACAGAAATAGTCCTTAGTAAACCAAGTCAAAAGAGTCACCATAGATACATTCCAGATCTTAGTGCCTTAAAGCAAAAATTGCTAATTGTTTCTCATGAGGCTGGCCAACTTTTTTGCAGGTTCTTCCTGGGCTTATGCAGCTACATCCAACTAGAGAAGCAGCTGGGCCTCCCTGACCACATGGTTTCTGATCCAACCAACTTCTTCACAGTGGTGGGTGGTCTCAGTTGTAGAACTATAGACCACCATAAGACTCAATGCCCAGCAACATATTAAGCCTTTGTTTTCTTCACAGTTGCTCTCCTGTCCCACTGGCCCAAGCAAGTTGCAAGGCCAGTCTTAAGTAAGTGTGGGAGGAGCCTAAAAACTGCACTGATCCCTGGAGGCAGGGCTCTCTTGGAGCCTTTACTACAAAGCTCTACACTTATACAGCAAATTAGAATATCATGGTCTTCTTGTAAGTGATGCAAGTAAAACAACAAAAGTGGTATAGAAAAAAACATAAGTGGGAGGGAAGAGCAGTAGGCTTGGATTTAGAAACGTGGGCCAGGGACTGAGCTATACAATATTTGCTTTTTATACATTAGTGATCAAATTTCTAGGAATTTCATTTTGTCATCAATAATACCACCCATGCCAATTTCACAAGGTCACTATGCTATAAAAATGTAAGCTTAAGGTATAAAAATACAAAATATTTTAAAGGTCAACTAAATTATTTTAGGATATTTCTCTTCTGCTATTTAAATCTTCTGACAAGGTTTAAAAATTCTGGTAAATAAGCAGTTTATAATAATTCTTTCTAGAAATTAATGAATGCATTTACTTGTCAGTGTAGTTACTTACTTTAGTCATTTTGCTTAGAGTATCTTCAAATATTATTTAATTCTTACTCTTTCAAGTTCTCAGTTGTTTTTATTGATCAAGAGTTGGAAATGAATTAAAACAGAAACTGATATATACCCACACTTGAAATAAAAACAATTACCAAGCACACAGAAATAATTACATCCCAGTGTTTGAATATCATATTCTCTAATCCATTGTAGCATCATGTTAAGCTATGAATATTGTGATTTCTACACTGTTCACTCATGCTATTGATTTCTTTTTAAAAAACAACTATTGTACTTTGAATTTAGTAGGCTGTATCCAGATGGTCATTTTAGTCCTGGGCCATTGTCTTTTCCATATCACTTGTTCTAAAGCTTGTGTTGATTCAAGTGTTAGCTCCCCTAATTAATAGCTGTGTGTCCTTGAACAAGTTACTTAAACTTTCTGTGCCTGTTCTGTAAAATAGTAATGATAATAATATATATCTCATGGTATTGCCATGGATGCTTAATAATTTAAGAAAAGTTAAATGCGTATAATAATTTATGGTGCGAAAGAATGGCTAAGTCAATGTTACCTGTATTACTACTACTATTATGTTTTACCATAAAACTAGATTTTTCCTCCACCTTTTATTCACTTACATGTTCATTCAACAAATATATTTAAGTGCTTGCTCCGTGCCATCCACAGTTCTAGTAAAGGAAATCAGGAGTGCTAGGATGGAGCAACAGAGTAGGTTACAATACTCAAGATAGTTCTCATTGAGTAGATGATATTTATACAATAATATGAAGGAGCTGCTGAAATAAGCAAGGATGACACCTGGGGGAATAATGTTCCAGGTAGAGGAACAGCCAGGCACTAATCTTAACATGGAAGCAGATGGAAGTGTGCCTGGGGTGTTCAAAGCACAAGGCCAGTAGGATCGGAGCTGAATGAAGGAAGGAAGAATAGTAGGGGTCAAAGACACAGCTGCAACAGAGGCTAGATCACACAGAGGCTTCTTAACTTTTGTAAGGACTTGACTTTCCTGCTGAGGGAAAGGAGGAGTCATTCCAGGATTTCAACTGAATGTTTTAAAAGGCTGCTGTGTTGAGTAAAGAGGTAAAGAAACAGAGACCAGACTCCACTGTTAATGATCTTGCCAAGGTCAGTCATCAAATACCTCCTTGCTCCTATACCCAAAGGGCACTCTCAGTCCTTATGTCAACCCAAATTTCCAGCAGTTGGTATCATTAGATCATTCATTCCTTTTTGTAAAGCTCTCATTCCCTGCCTATTTTGAAGGAATGCTTCTTAATGTTCTTCCTACTTCCCAGCTTTTTCTTCTTTGTCTCCTTTATTAGCTGTACCTTCTGTTCCTTTTAAATATTAGTATTACTCAGGGTTCTCACCGTATACACTATACAGTGGCATAAGGGATATTGAAATGAAATTAATTTGACCTGGTTCACCTGCCTCAAGTAATTACTCTATATGTGTTCTTGTGTAGATTAGTGACTTCTTAGGTTCTGTAGAATGGGAAAATAGAGTTACACATTTCTTATTGGTATGAAAACCAAATCATATGTTTGGAGGTCTGAACTAAATGTGTTTAATGGTGAGTGCTGTGAAGTGTGTAAACCTGGTGATATACAGATCTGTACCCCTGGGGATAAAAATATATGTTTATAAAAATAAAAAATCAAAATAAAAAAGAAAATAAATAAATAAATAAATAAATAAATAAATAAATGTGTTTAATCCAGTGTGTGGAACATAGTAAGTGCATATAAAGAGGGACTTCACCACCTGGGCAATGTAAAACATGCCCAAGCCTGTAAATTCCTGTAAGAAGCTGTTGATTCCAAATGTATGCTTTAAAACATGTTATGTCACATACCCCTTTGTAATATCAGATATATATATACTTAATTTCCTACTTCATATTTCCAATTTAGTTATTCATAATCATCTTGCACTCAGTATATGGAAAGTAGACCTAATAACCTGCACTCCCTCCTTTGTTCTCAAACAGCCTAGAAGTTGCTGACATCCACTCTGGTTTCCAAGCCAGCATCTTTGACTTCTCTTCTCACCAGAGAAACATTATTGATTCTCATTAATTCTAGTCCATAAATATCTTCTCAACTTGTACACATTTTGCCATCCATCATAGCAACTGCCTCAGTCCAGGACATACAACTCTCTCTCACTTGGGTTATTGAGAGCATTGTTTAAGTTGGCTCCCTGTATCCAGAATTAACCACCCCAATTCATTCTGCACCTTGAAGCCATTTTTTTCAAATGCAAATATCATTACATTGTTCACTCACTTTAAGTTTTAGTCATAACCATAATTTGACAAGAAACTAAAGTAACATTCTTTTTTTTAAAGTAACATTCTATAACATAGAGACCAACCCTTTCCTTGAGTTAGCTGACATGTTCTTTTTTCATACCTTATCCAATATCCACTTCATACCATGTGTTCTTGTCGTACTAAATTACTTTGAAATGTTGACTAATGTTTTCCTTCTACCTAGAAACTTCTGCCACTACAGTCTTTGCATCTGGAAAGTTTTCTCCAGCCTCTCCTCTGAAGTCGATTTTGGGCACTTTTCACGTGTTCTGCACTCTATAATTTTTCTGTCATTATCTGTATCCCATGAAATAAAATTTTAATTTATTTTCTCTTTGTAGACTTTACTCGTTACAAAAGAGTCAACTCATGTCTGTCTTGCTCCAGTTCACAGTATACTTTTATTTTCCAAAACTTATTTTTTTTTACTCCACATTCCTTCTTAGTGTCATCTGTTATAATTGTGCTAGTTTAATACTTCATTCACTTTCTTTCTCTTCTTTATGGGTTTAAAATAGAGAATTCAGGGTCCCTAATGGTTTATAGTATATTTTTTCTAGATAATGGTTCTGAAGAACACAGCCATACACTGTTTTTTTTTTTTTTTTTAATTTTTTATTTTTTATAAACATATATTTTTATCCCCAGGGGTACAGGTCTGTGAATCACCAGGTTTACACACTTCACAGCACTCACCAAAGCACATACCCTCCCCAATGTCCATAATCCCACCCCCTTCTCCCAAACCCCCTCCCCCCGGCAACCCTCAGTTTGTTTTGTGAGATTAAGAGTCACTTACAACTATCATATGATCTCCCTGATATGAGGAAGTGGCCATACACTGTTTTGAGGGTTGAACCCAATTATCTATATGATCATTTCTAACACTCTTAATTCTGAGATTCTGTGGATCACACCATATGGGAACATGGGTTTGATCATTGACATTTAGTACTGTTTCAGGTTGTTTCATAATGTTAAGGCGCTAAAAATCACTTTGAAAATTAAATCCTAAAATGGGGATTCTGTAAGTTTTACAACCCAAACTCCTAGCTTACTCTATCTTTCTCAAATATCCCATGCATTCACTTATAATGTATTGATGGAATATCCATTTAGTTAGGCTGAACATATGGGAAGGAAGAAAGATAAACAAATGTACCAACAGAAACTCAGAAAGAGAAAAAAAAAACTGCTTGAGCATGGTTTAGAATTAGCATATTTTCATCATTAATTTTTCAAATATTTGTCTATTTATGAAAAGCCTATGTTTCCCTCTTCTTCTTCTTCTTCTCCTCCTCCTTCTATTCCTCCTTTCTCCTCCACATCTTCCTCCTCTTCTTTCTTCTTCTTTAACAAAACTTTTGCTCCTGGTTAATTACATCGTAAGAAAGTTAGCTCTAGTTAAAACATCTAGAATTATTCTAGACTTCTCTTTCTCTTTACCTTTCCTGTATAGTCAGTCTTCAATTAAAACGTGTTTCTCTTCTTTGGTATTTTTTCCTCCATATCTATTACATTGTCCTCATTATTTATAGTGTCTCAGTTGGACTATCAACCAATTTCCTAACTGGTTTCCTTATCACCAGACTGTTTCAAAAAATATGAGCAGACCCTACCTTTCCTCTTAAATATCTGTTTGCGTCTCCTTGACTCCATGAGAAAGTAGATCCTCTTTATCATAACATACAGACCCTAACATGGTCCCAATCTGATTCTAGCCTACGTTTATAATCATAGCCCTTGCCATTTCCTCTGCTCACTAATCTTCCTCTCAACCCTCATGCTACTGTGCATCATAAGGTTCCAAATCTTTAATTTTTTTGGAATCACCTCAACCTTTTCCTACAGAGTATTTATACTTAACTTAAATTTTACTATTTCTGTTAAGCCGTCTATGGTGGTTGATATTATTTCTAAATGTGTCTGAGGATGTTTTTGGATGAGATTAGCTTTTGAATCAGTGGACTTAGTAAAGTCAATGGCCCTTCTCAGTGTGGATAGACATCACCTAATCCACTGAGGGCCTGAATAGAACAAAAGATGGAAGCAAGAACTTACTCCCCCTTTTTTCCTTCTTGCTATTCAAACTGAGACAACAGTCTTTCTACTTCTTGATCTGAGACTTCCATCATCTGCTTCCTGATTCTTAGGCCTTTGGACTGGGACTGAATTATACTATGGCTTTCCTGGGTCTCCAGCTTGCACATAGCAAACTGTTAGACTTCACAGCCTCCATAATTGCATGACCTGATTTCTCCTAATAAATATCTATATCTATATCTATCCCCTATTGGTTTCCTTACTCTGGAAAACCTGAACTAATACATGATTTCTGATAACTCTGAGGACTCAGCCATTAAAAAATCTGTGTTCTGTAGCAGTTTATCTAGTATAGTGCATTAATTAAGTACTTGGATTCTAAAGTTAAATTATTTTAGTTTCCGTACTACCTCTAGCACTTAACAGCTGTGATAACTTGTTAACCTCTCAGCATTTCTGTTTTTTCATGTGTAAATTGAGGATCATACTATAATATTGAAGATTTTTTTTGAGGAATAAATGAAGTATTTTAGTAGAAGCTTAAGATAGTAGATTTTCATTACAAGTGGTAAGAGTTTATTAGTACTGACTTTTTTGTAATTTGTCTAGTTTGATCTACATTTTCCCACTAAATTTTGAATAGCTCAATTTATGAAAGAGTGTATTTGTTTTTTTCCTATCTCCCTTGTTGAGCATAGGTTCTATAATATAATAGGCATTCAAATACTTATCGAAAGCTGTAATAAAATAATATATACACATAGTTAAGATATTAAAAAATCACTATTGGATATCAAATGAAGGAGCATAGAAATATTCATGGAAAGGTAACATTTGATGTAGGGTTTAAATAATGCAACTGGGGCAGGAGAATCCAAGTGAAGAGGTCACCATGATCAATGACAAAGCTGAACAAGATGTGGTCCAATTTTCTTGGCACATAAAATATAATTATGAAGTGAGTGTACATTATAAGGACTTTGGTCGGGAGAAGGAAGTTTATTTTCAATGCAACTGATGGATTTTGAACAGGAAGTAGACATGACTCTAAAGGTGTTTGTGAATTTAAATGAACTTGATAATGGAATTGAATTGGAAGAGCTCGAGAGAAGTGATTTCAGGATGACTTGAAGCTTTGAGCTGGGGGAATTTAGAGTTGTTATGTTTAATATTCAGGAATGCTAGGGACAGATAATTTGTGTTTGGATGAAATAACCTGAATTTTGGATTTGTTCTTTTTGAAATACATTATTAAGGTGAGTGTCTTAATTCAGGCTTTTATAACTAAAACACCAGAGCCTGAATAAACAACAAACAGGAAACATTTATTTCTTACAGTTATGGAGGCTGGAAGTCCAAGATCAGGGTGTCAAGCCTGGGTTCTTGCTGAAGGCCCTCTGCATGGTCTTCTTGCTATCTCCCCATGTTGGAAAGAGAGGGTTCTAGTCTCTTCATCCATTTTATTAGGGCATCAAATGCATGAGGGGACTCTACTTTCATGACCTAATAACCTTACCTAATAACCCCACCTCTAAATACTATCACATTGGTGATCAGGCTTCAACATATGAATTTGGAGAGGATACAAACAAATGAGTATATTGGAAGTTAGAAACACATATCCAGAATTCAAAAGAAAGATATGGGAGTCAAACATACAGAGGAAAGAGTTGATATTGTGAACATTGAAGAAATCGAGAGAGAAAAATGAGGCTGAGGCTTAGGACATTAGAGATTTTTGATATTTTGGGATGAGAAAATGAGCAATGAGTAGAAGATTGAGAAAAAGAGTGATCAGAGACAATAGGAGAACAAGAAAACTGTGGAGGCAAAGGCAGGGCAGTTTTAGGAAATAAGAGTTCAACTATGTGATGGATGCTGTGGGGATATGAAGCTATATGGAACCCTGTAAGGAATTTATGGACTAGAGTCACACAGACTCTGGGTTTATTTTCTGGCTCTGCCTCTTCCTAGTTATGATTCCTTAGACAATTTACTTCCCTAAGTCTCAATTACTTAACAGATAGAATAAAGTCAATATTAGTACCCATCTTGTAGGTTGTGAGGATTCAATGCAATAGCACACAGAAGCTCTCAGCAGAGTCCTCAGCATATAGCTGAGTTCTTGTATCGTTGTCTGGTGTGGCTCGTACAACCAACAAACTGAATTTCTACTCTAGCTTAATTTTAATTTACATTTTAATAGCCACTTATAACTACTCTGGTCTAGAGTGAAGACCGGGCTGCTTATAAGTAGGTAGAACACCATTTCTTGTATGACATTCTGGAGGTGAGAGGTCTAGGTTGGTGAGGGTGCTCAGTTCCATGTGGTCTTTCAGGTGTTCAGGTTCCTTCGGCTAAAGTCTCAGCTTCATTGGCTTGTTTGACACTTTCTTAGAACCAGGACAATGTCCCTACACTCAAAAGGTGATTTCTTTTTAAGTGGACACACAACTTTTGCTCAATTTCCATGGGTGCAAAATTGGCTACATGGTCCTGAAAGTCTCCAGGAAGATACTTTTGCAGATCCTTACAGTGATATAATTTTGGAGGTGGGGAAGGTCAGGATGTATGCATAGTATAATGCCTTTTATTTCCTGACCAGCATTTTTTCCTCTTCTTCCTTAGTCAATGTGCCTCACTTTTTTTTTTTAATAAATTTTCCTCTACTACAAATATTCTACTTTTGGGGTGAGATTAGCTCCTATATAAGCTATTGGGATGCACCTCCTACAAGTATAACATTTTGGGGAGGAATTACCTTCTACTTGAGTTTCAAGAGTGAGACCCCACTGCCTAAAATAATCAATACATCACTTTGTGTGCTAACAGTGGTTGATACAGAAGTGGACATGTGGACTAGACATGTGCCATACATGGGGGTATTTGGAATTTTGTTTGGGGTAATGGAGGATATAAGGCTTCGGACTCCTGCAGTGAGTCTGGGTTTACAGAAGGCCATGCTGGAGAGCAAGGATTGGATGTTGGGAGCTCTGGTTTTGATTGCTAAAGTCATACTCACTGTCTGTGTACTGGAATTTTCAGTTAATGAGCCAAAAATTCCTTTTTAAATTCAACTTGAGTTGGGCTCTCTTGATGTTTGAAATGAAAAATTCTGAAAAATTCACAAAGGAATTGATAGGAAAATATCATCCTCTGCTATTATCATCCTAGGCTCCAGATTTTTGAAATGCTGAAAAATTACATTTCATAATTGACTGAAAAGTTACTTGAGTCATCAGTTTTCAGTCAGAAAATAGAAATAACTAGGAATTTCAAACAGAGGCAACTATTTTAGTTGTTGGTTGCAAACTGATGAAAGGGTTAAAGGGAAATAAAAAGGGGCAAGACAGGTTATACTGATATTAAAATGTGCAGAATGCTTCTACTCTACTTGGATTTGAGGAATAAAAGGGAAAATAGCATCACCAGAGACACAGTCACTGGGCAGTTGGATTGTCTTGATTACCGGAAGCCTGGAGAATACACTTCCTCTGATATGGTGGGAGCTCTGAATTTCACCCTGCCTGCTAGAGGCAGAGAATGTTTCCAATTAGATCATATTTGTTTTGCAAACTATTAATCTCCAAGATTAAGTATGACTTTCTGGAGAAGATTTTTCAAAAGAATATTTAAAAAATATATATTTCCTAACACCGCATCCATGGCAACTGTTCAAGAACACATTTTAGTTGCCCTTTTCTGTTATTAGGGGTGCACAGCGGATAGACAAATACTGTCCTAAAGGAGCAGTCACTGGGAAACCAAACCAAACTAAACAAACAAAAAGAAAACACCTGAGAAAGAGCTGAGATGTATTTGGATTCAGATATATTGCATAATGATGCTATTTGGTGTAATTTTTCTGAGCTTGCCTTTGAAAAGGCTATTTTGACAGAGAAATTAAGTCATCATTTACCACAGAGTGATCCAAAGAAAAATGAACACTGCATTTCTCTGAAAATGCAGGTTGTTGCAGGAGAGGCTGACGGAATCAGTGAATCACTTCCCTAATACATTTTTGCCACCTCAGCAGAGACTATTAACCTAATGGATTATGTTTTGTAGTAGATGCATTTTTTTGTCTGTGTACTAACATAACATATGGAACCTTCCCATTTTAATAGTCACTTAACCTTCACTGTGTAAAAGGCTTAAGTGGATTTAAACATTTGTTTTTAAAATCCATACTATCTGTCTGAGACACTAAGTAGCTGGAAGCTTCACTTGGCTCCCTGATACAAGCAGCAGCCATTGTTGGCTGGCATGATAATATTGGAAACTCCTTCGCTTTAGATCTGGAGCACTTTTGTTTTTGGAAAATTTGGGAAGTAGAAAAGTTTGCCCACAGAGTCTTATCAAGATTTTCTCATTCATTCTCCATCTTTCAGCCCCACCTACTGCATCCTTAGAAGAAGGTTACATAAAGGGATTTATAGCTATATTAAAGACTTGGGCTACTTATAAAAACTATTCATATTTTTTAAAATGACAATACTTTTTAACAAATAAATAAATTATTAATATTAACATTTTATGTAGCACACAAATTATTTTGGAAAAAAAAAACCAGGTCATTCATTCATTAGTCAAAAAACATTTATCAAACACCTATGTCACACCAGACATTTTTCCCCCCCTGGAGTTTGGGGTGATAAAGATAAAGAAATGAAGATTCTTCACATCCCAGAATTCACAAGCCAGTAAAGAAAATCTATAATTAATAAATAAATAATACAATAAGTAATTATACAGTGATAATCTCTATGATAGGGGAAAGTATAGGGAGAGGATAAAGTATAGGGAACACAAAGCATTCTAAAACACAAGCCTTGTTCAGAATGAATCTAGATAGAAGCCTATGCTGAATTGTAACTGATAAGAAAAGTCAGTAATAGTGAATAATGCCAGGGAGTAATTGAGTGTGAGTTCAGAGGTAATCAAAATCAGATTTCATATGCAGATAGGAATATTACTGGGCTCCCTCTAAGCCTTATTACATAACTGTGGCTATGAGTAGAGAACTCAGTCTGGGATGGTGGGTGCACAAGCAAAGCAGGAAGAGCCTAAGCCTGTCTTACAGAAAGCCACCAAGACCTCTGCCAGGACAGCAGGTTTTTGGAAAATGCTGATCCCAAATCCAACTCAGCACCGTGAATGTTTGTTAAGAGTTGACCCCAGTCTAGAAACAAGAGAGCAGGTAGGATAGTTATGGGGGTAGAGAGTGCACCAGATGCCCAACATCAAATCACATAGATGACTGCGTGCGTTAAGACCTACCCACCCCAGAGGGACTTAGATCTACCCAGCGGGATTTTTCATAAGGATGCACCATGTGTCTTTCCTTAATTCACACGCTTTTTGCTTTGACAAATGCGTGCTCACTGGCAAGGCTCTCAAAGAGCAGGAAGCAGGTCACAGTCAGCCCAGAATCCTGCAAAAAGCAGTATCGAAATCATTAGCCAGCTTGACGAGGCCCAGTTCTGCCAAGAGAAAGCTTCAGTCAGACTTCCTAATAAATGCTGAAGTTCAGTTTCAGTCAGCACGTCCACCAGAAACCTGGTGTTTTAGGAACCCTTACTTAGCAAAAAGTCTGTGATTTGACCAGAATTTTGACTGTCTGTTTGACTCAAAGAAGTTGTTAATTTCTCATTAACGGTGGGATTTTAACAAAGAAAAATAGGAAAATTGAGCAAAGGGAGTGAAGCACAATGATTTCCAATCATTTTCTCATTTGTTTCAGTACCACCATTTCAAAGAAAATGAATCAATTAATCGAGTGAAGATGTTTATTTTTAAATATACTTTCCAGGCTTATAAGACTATATGATATTTTCTGAATGTATCATGTATCATTATCATACAAATGAAAATGTATCATTTTCAAGACTCCATGCTTTTTTATTCCCTTCCCGGAGTCCCTTGTCTCATACCTATTTTTTGGAAACATACTCATCTTCAGTGCTCAACTGAAGTGTCCCTGATCCATTGATTCTTCCCTAAGACTGCTTCAGGAAGAATTTAATGCATCAGGATGCCTGGGTGGTTCAGTGGGTTAAGCCTCTGCTTTGGCTCAGGTCATGATCTCAGGGTCCTGGATCAAGCCCCGCATTAGGGCTCTCTGCTCAGCAGGGAGCCTGCTTTTCTCTCTCTCTCTGCCTGACTCTCTGCTTACTTGTGATCTCTCTCTCTATCAAATAAATAAATAAAATCTTAAAAAAAAAAGAATTAGATACACCATAACATATTTGCCAATAAATTTCTTATACCACTCATTTTTATTCTTCTTGTTATTTTGATTAGCTCTCTCCATGTCTTTTTCCTAATCTAGCTGAAGCAACTTTAGTAATAGTTTACATTTATTGAATCCTAACCAGATGCAATCATTTAATCCTTAAAAGACTCCTACATGGTGGATACTATTGTTAGCCCCTTTTTACAGATAAAGAAACTAAGATACAACAGGGCCTTTCTAAAGGTGAATCTGGCAAGTTGCCGAGCAGCCTTCTAAACCCAGAAAATCTGACTATAGAAACTTTCTTAACCACTAATCTCTAAATGGCAGATTTCATATATATGAAAACTTTATATAAGTACACAGAAATGGAAGGCCACATTTTAAGGGGTAGAAAAGTAAAAGAGGACAATCCATTTACAGCGAAATATAATCAAGTGTTTCCTCTTATGTTATCAAAATGTACCAGCATGGTTAACTTGGCATCTATATAAATAAATGATTCTTAGACACAGAACATGCTTTGTGGTGATTTTTCTTCTTTAACTTGTATTTTGTCACTTTCCTTGGAATTAGGTCACAAACATATTTTAAAAACAGGCTTGAAGCAAGGGATTAAACTTTCTGAAAATTAATTTCTTTTTTCAAGATTTTATTTATTTATTTATTTATTTATTTGAATGAGAGAGAGAACACACAAAAGGCAGGAGAAGAAAGCAGAGGGAGAGAGAATCTCAAGCAGACTCTGGGCTGAGTTTAGAGCTCTAGACCCTGACATCATGGCCTGAGCTGAAATAAAGAGTCTGACCCTTAAACAACTGAACCACCCACGTGCCCCTGAAAATTAATATCTTGATCAAAATGTTTTTGAGGACTTACATTAAATTCTAGGCAATTTTTTATAAGGAAAAATCCCAACATTTGTGTCCTAAGACTTCATATCTGAGATTTTCTTTTCACTATCTCCTTGTTGATGTGAAGGAAGTTAATATTCAGTTATTTTTAGTTGCACTGCTTTAATTTTTAATATATTAATTTTGCAGTGTAGCTTTTTACTGGATTTATGTGTGCTGTTTCTGAGGAATTAATTTATTCTATTTTACTCCTTTTTTAATTTGTGCTCCTGGAAGAAACAAGACTTAAAAGTGCTAGATATTTTACAAGACATTTAAACTGAATATGAATGTTAGTACTAAAAATTAGGTGAGATTAAAGACTCAAAAATCTGTTTAATTCTATAGCAGAAGCATCTGCTTTCCTTTGAAAGAAAGAAAATGTTTCTAAGTAAGAACTACTTGCCAAATAATGATGTCACCTTTGGTTATTGCTGAGTGTTCTACTTCCTACTTTGTTTTATCTTGATGTTGAGTAATGTTTTTTCCATGACATTAAGATTGTCATGTTCACAAGTATGTTTAGCAAGTATCTTTAAGAAATACACTTGCAAAAATGGATTACATTAACTCAAAAGTTACTTCTCTTTCCAAAGTTTTCCACTGTTGTTAGAGTTGTTGTAATAAAAAATAATAGCAGTGGGCAAAGTACCTCCACTTCTGATCAGAATAATTGAAAGGAAATATATATATATCATGAAATATAATGACAAATATATATCGTACATAGTATACATATATATTTTTATGTAATATTAATATATATTATTATTTACTATTAGTGGTGTTATAGATCCATTTATTTGTGGAAGAGAGAAATATGGAAAAAGATATTTAATGATAATGTACAAATATCTAGAGACTATTAGTTAGATATAGGATAAGAAACATATTGATTGAAATGAAGATTAAAAGGAAATGATATGGGGGTGCCTGGGTGGGCTCAGGGGTTAAAACCTCTGATCGAGCCCTGCATTGGGCTCTCTGCTCAGCAGGGAGCCTGCTTCCTCCTCTCACTCTGCCTGCCTCTCTGTCTACTTGTGATCTTGTCAAATAAATAAATATAAACTTTAAAAAAAAAAAAAAAGAACTGATATCGAACAGAGACATATCAGGTAAGTATAATCTTCATTCCAGAATTCTGATACTAAGTTAAAGTCTGTATGTTTATTTACTTCTTATTTTTCATTTTTATTGTTGAATCATAGTAACTGCCATGTATTGATTATTATTATTTTCTCTTTTTTCAAGTTTTTATTTAAATTCCAATTAGTTAACATAGAGTGCAATATTGGTTTCAGAGTAGAATTTAGGGATTCATCACTTCCATATAATACCCAGATCATCACAACAGGTGCCCTCCTTAATTCCCGTTAAAGTCTGTATGTTGCAGTTAATGTTGAACAAGACACAAGTAAGAAAGTGCTTTTATAGGAAGATATGAATGAGTATGAGTTTTCTCACTAGCATTGCTTATAGGAAAGGAGTATATAACAAGTTAGAGAAAAGCAGATTATTAATGTGTTATTAAAACTTGAAATAAGCAATTCAAGACATGAAGTGATAATTGCAGAGTTTGTATTTCAAGTTAAATTTCTACATTGTCTGTGGTATTTTAAGTATAGAATCTATTCTGTTTTCAGAACAATTAAAAATGTTCTGTGACACCAGTAAGTTTTCTTGTTCCCCAAATTTAAAGGTTTCATTGTGTGTTACTAATACCTCTATTCTCTTATTCCTCATGGTGAATCCCGTATTTTTACTTTGATATAAAATATATTCTGTTAAATATTAAACTTTGGTTGGTTCCTCTTGAAAGTGTTGCTTACTTTTTCTTCTATGACACAAAATTGACCAGCAATATCCTGTGAAATAGTCACTCCGTGAACAGTTACCCGAATGGCAATTCTGAACCATTGCCACTTACATTCATTCATTTTTTTTCTAGACCTCCTACACAAGAAAGTCATACTTTTTCCTCAGAATTGGCAATTTTTCCTCAAGTCTACTGGTCTCAGAGGCACTGACCACATGAAACATGAATCAATCCCACTAGACCCTCTCTGGTTTCTTGATGTCCATTCAATTCACATTTTTCTAAATGCAGTTGGTACAACATGTCAGACTTAATTTAACACTCTATTTCCTGGAGTAATGGATCATTAAGAGACACATACAAACACACAGACACACACACACACAGACACACACACACACACAGACACACACACACACAGACACACACACATTAACACACAAAAATCTCTTTTATCCTGACAGCCTGCATAGGTGTATCTTGGAGGTCCTACATCATTTCTTCCTGCCTTTGTTAATGGAATTGTTAGTAAATGCTATAGGTGTTAATATCTCTCTGTGCACTTTACAACCATGTAGTAAGCTTTCAAAGTCACAATTATTTTTCACATTTCAATTGCATATACCTGTCATTTGTAACACCAAGAATAAGGATCTGTTTTCTATTAGAACAGATGACCCAAAATATCAGAAATGTCCAGAACAGGCAGATAACAGTGGGAAAAAGAAGGAATTAAATCTGAGAGTGGGCACATCAAAGTATTAACTTTAAATACGAAAAAAATAACAAAGGGCACCTGGGTGGCTCAGTGGGTTAAAGCCTCTGCCTTCAGCTCAGGTCATGATCCCAGCATCCTGGGATCGAGCCCCACATCGGGTTCTCTGCTCAGCGGGGAACCTGCTTCCCTTCCTCTCTCTCTGCCTGCCTCTCTGCCTACCTGTGATTTGTCTGTCAAATAAAAAAATCTTAAAAAAAAAAAAAGAAAAATTAACAAGAGACTACTTTACAATGCAGAGATAAGTTTGAGTTGTCTCGTGACAGTACATACTGACTCACAGAAGCACGTTGGAATCCATGCTTTTGCAAATTACTCCTGAATCAAACTGGTTTACCCCTAACAATTGCAATGGTCATATATTATCACAATGTATTTTTATTTCTCTATCTTAGATAATTTATATGGATGATTATAATTAGTCTCCAAATGTTAACCCAAATGATAAACATTTCTTATCCTATGTAATACCTTGTTCTCAATTTGCAAGATACTCAGCATTTGAAATGTAGAACCTTTTCTTTTCTATTTGTTGTTCATTTCTTCTATGTGCTTGCTTGTTCTTTCTTATCCTTCTATCCTTTATTCTACACCCCCACTCAACATAGGCAACAATATTAAGGTGCTTAATTGTGTTTATTATCTTGAGCTTTCTTTTCAAATGATCATTTTGTCCTTAGACACTGAAGATGCTCAAACAGGATTATGTGACATAATTTAGTTTTTTGTTTTTTTTTTTTTTTTAAGTAATCAGGGGACGCCTGGGTGGCTCAGTGGGTTAAAGCCTCTGGTTCCGCTCAAGTCATGATCCCAGGGTCCTGGGATCGAGCCCCACATCGGACTCTCTGCTCAGCAGGGAGCCTGCTTCCCCCGCCCCCCCTCTCTGCCTGCTTGTAATCTCTGCCTGTCAAATAAAATAAATAAAATCTTTTTTAAAAATTTTTAAAAAAAGGAATCAGTACATTTCTAAAATTGTTTATATTCCTAGATTTACCTCCAATGTGTTGCTTCCAATTGCCTCATGAAGAACTGCCACTACATTCTACCCATTTATTCTCCCCATCTCCATAAACATCCTTCACTGAGCATCTGTTTACATATCTTTGTGAAAATCTTGCCAGGATGTGTGATCAGGAGCAAGTTATAAATATTTTATATTTAGTTAGGTAATTCAAGACTGTTTTCCATCAAGGTCTCACCAGTATAACTTTCCACAGCAGAGAATGAGGATTTACATTTACCCAACACTTGGTATTAGACAGCTTTCTAATAGGAATAAAGTGATATGTCTTTATTGCTTTAATTTGCATTTCCCTAATAAGTATTATTTTGAGCATCACATCTTCTAATTGTCATTTTGTTTGTTTTTCTCTGCTGGAAAGGTTTTGTGTGCCTCTGTTTATTTTTGTTTTTGGATTGCAGGTTTTTTTCTTGTTGATTTTCAGATTTATTTCTATAGCTCTTCCTTACTGGATTGTGTTTTGAACATTTTGCTTAGAAGTTATTTTTTGGTTTTGATTGTAGTAATTTTCCAACATTTCTTCTACTGAACACTTATTCTAGATTTAAATCTTTAGGCCATCTAGATTTTCCATTTTAGTGTGGTCTTAGGTAGGGGTCCAGTTTTATATTCATCTAGTTAGTGAGATAATTTTTCTATACCAAACAATCTTTCATTTTCTCATTGATTTGTGGGGTACACTATTCATAGTAGATCTGTATGCATGTCTGCCTGTGAGCTCTTCATCTTGGTTTATTGGTTCATTAGGGTGATTTTTGCACCACTGTTTTTTGAATCAGTCAGAGCAGGCTATATTATGCTGTGGTAATAACTCGAATTAAACACGGCTTAGAACTTAGAACAACAGAAGTTTATTTCTCACTCCTGCTACAGATAATTGCAGGTCCACAAGGCGCTCCAGTTATCTTAGTCTCTCAGGAGCACAGGCTGTTGGAGCAAAGTGCAACTGTGCATTGCTGTTCAGTGGCTATAGGGAAGGAAGGACTAAAGTGTTTTATGTTGACAATTAAAAAAATGCTCCAGTGCAAAAGCAAAATACCTTTGGCTTACCATCCAAAACAAGGGTCCAGAACATAACATTGTTCCATGTGATCACATAATGGAGACCCAGACATGTTCAGTGAACAGTATTAGTGACTGCTATGGCTTAGTAATAATTTTTGAATTTTTGAATATCATATTCTCTTATTTACAGACTTAATAAACCTTCCTCTCCAAACACAGAGCTACTTAGTCCAGTTTTCACTAATCTCTTAATGGGATCACTTAATAACCCCCAACATCTCCAAATTGCACTCCAACTTGGCTTTCCTGCTTACAGGGTTACTTTTAACCACCTCTGTCTCCAATTCCAATTTATCATTTCCACTGCTATTAATGTATATCCTAAATTCAATACTGGTGTTTTTAACAACAAACTCAAAGTTGATCACTTTCTCTCATTGCTGCTGGGAGTGGCATGATATAAAAGGCCTTTCTTCTACTTGCTCTGCTTTCTCAAACTATTCTACAACCACACTGTAGTCCTTGTGTTTACCCAAACGTACAAGATCATTTTATGTCTTAGTGCCTAATGTTCAGTAGGTTTTTCCCCTTCATTTTCTTATCTCGTTTGCTATTTCATACACTAATACTTTAATCATATTTTTTTTGGTCGAAGCAATCACAATGTCTTTTACCTTTATTAGCATATACAAACCTAATGTAAGTATCTTGAAGAAATATGTTACATAAGAATTCCCTTTATATGACCTCTGTTTAAAATGCACTTAGCATTCAACAAATATTTCATTAAATTCAAGAGCGCATGAAGAATGAGCAGGTAAAATATATTAATGCACCTCATTTATGAATTCCTAGAAGATTCGCTTCTGGGGTTTTAGAACTTCCAGGACTTAACCAGAGTTATTCTAAGCCCCACTGAAACTTTAGGAAATGTTGAGAGGTTTTTGCCCTGACTGTGTAGAAGAAAAGATTTTAGCAAAGACTTGGTGGAAAGGGTCACTGGCTCAGTTCAATGGTTAGAACTTCTCAGTTAGGTATCAAGTATCAGCAGTTCTTCCTGTAAATCACTTGAAAGTTCACATATAGAAATTCAGAAATTCCACATCTAGCATAAATACACATAAAAATAGTATGATATACATACACACAAACACACATTATATTTCACATAATATAGTTAGAAAATAAACTTTCCTAATGATGTGTTTATAATGAATTTAATTAGATGACCCTAAAGCCAGGTGTTCTAACAGTGCTGAAGATATTTTACATTTAGGAAAATACATTATAAATAAACTTAAATATAGCTTCTTCCAAAGGATACAAGATCCCAAGGAGCCATTGATTTGCACATTGCTTAGCAACATAATCATAACATTTCTAAAATTTAGAAACTGAGGATGCAAAAAATACAACCCTATAGTTGTTTCCATGTCCTGTTGTGTAGTATGGAGACAATTTTTTCTATTGTATGCATTGAACAACTTAAGAAAATACAGTCCAAGCAACCCATTTGCATGTAGTTTTGTTAAAAGGCATACTTTTGAATATTTTTGAGAGTTTTGTGAATTCTATATCTCTTATTAGATTTGCTATAACCCCATGTGGGAGGAATGGATAAAATATGGGAAGACAGAATTAGAATTTAAAGTGACTTGGATGTACTTGAGAAATGGTTAGTAGTAATGCTTTATGTTACCTTCATTCTCCCATGTAGTGCTTGATCTGACTGCTAAAAAAAGAACAAAGAAAATTCATTTAAATTTGAGCAAGAGTAATTTGGATCAAGCACAAGAAAAGTCTTTTTGGCTCAAAGAGAAGTTAGACATGAAAGTGGATTACTGATGAAAGCGGCATTTTTCCATTCACTGAGTTAAATATGGATAAACCATGATTTGGACCAAAAAGTTAAGATATAATAATAGAGTAAAATCAATGGACAAACTCTAAATGACTATTTCTTCTTTTGCCTGCTTTATATATTAATGTTTTCTAAGTAGTACATAAAATAATTAACTTTAGGCAAATAGGTAAATACATATTATGTATGCATGCAATGATTATTTTAATAAATTTTATTGTAAACTAGAAATCTTTGGAGAAGTGGTTTAGGTGAAATCTCTACATGACCTATATGATAGTGACAAAACAAACAGTCAGGTTTCTCTCCCGGGAAGTTTGGATGTAAAACATAGAATCAGATGTTTCAGGGGCAAAAGTTGACATAAACACAGACTATCAGCAGTCTTTTGAAGGTGACACTGCATAGTAAAGAATTTGGCCTTGTCCAAGGAGAGGTTGACCTTTTGTCCTTTCTAAGAGGTAAACTATGTTACATAAGAGGGAAGTACTTTTGTTTCAGTTGGAGACTGACCACACCCAATGGTCATAGAATGAGGGCTGGCCATGCCAGCAAGACCAACTGTGATTTGGGGTTGGAACTCTGGTTCACGCACTAATCAGTGAGCCTGGAGACTGAGTTCAACCACGTGGGTAATCCATTAACCCATTATGTGTACGTGATCAATCTCCAATAAAAACTCTGAACATTGAGACTCAGGTGAACTTTCCTGGTTGGCAATACTCTGTGTACATTGTCACTTACTGGTCTGGGATGGTAATGCTTCCTGGGGACAACACAAGCTTCAGACTTGGACACTTCCAGATTCTGCCTCTCCCTGTGACTAATTTTTATTTGTATATTTTCCCTGTCATAAACCATACCCATGGCTATAATGCCCTTGAATGAGTTTTGTAAGTTTTTCTAGTGAATCAGTGCAACCTTGGGTAGTTTCGGGAAACCCCCAAATTTATACTTGATGTTAGAAATGAAAGCAGTTTTAGTATGTTGCCCTCCAACTGCATTTTGACTAGCTCTGGGTGGACAAAGTGATGAGCTTTATGAGGGATAGATGAATTATAGATTTGGAGGAGAAAAAAATTTGCCCTTTAATCAGTTCATAACTGTAAGGGATTCAAAGTCCTAGCAGCTTCCATTCATTATGGGGTAATGTCATTTTTGCAACTTTTCTACCTGAAAACAAAACAAAATAAAATTCTTCATCACCATTATTAGTATTGTTAATGTAGCTTAGGATGTAGGAGAAAATTAATTAATATAAAACAAGTTGCTACAATTTCCCCTCCTATAGATGGTTATGAAATTGAAGTTGGATTACTCAGTAAAAGGGCTCTAGCACTTCCCACAGAAGTACAGTATGATAGTACTATAAATAAATAAGCCCAGCAAACATTGTGTGTCATTTTAAATGGTGGACTACACAAAGTACTAAGCACTCTGTTGTTTCACACAGACTATGAATTTATCATTTAAATAACTATAAGATCGAAGCCATTATTATTATTCCCCCTTAGAGAGGATAAAATTGAGGGGGGAAAAAAGTTAATTTACCTGTTTATTGATCCAGCATGCCATACTGAAAACTAATAAGCACTTAACACATTTTTGGGTGGTGTTAGAGGGAAGTGAAACATCATTACTCCTGTAAATTAACCATAGAATAAAAAGTGAACATTGAACACATTCTTGAGTAGAGAAAAGAACTGAAGGACTGGTATAAAGATATGTCACACTGGAGTGTCCTGGTGCCTAAGGACCATGGTACTCACCAGTGACAATAACACAGAACCTGCAAAAGAAATCAGAAGTGCTCAAGAACCAAAATTCTTCTCTTTTCTGAAAATTTTCTTTTATAAACTTACCTTTCAAATGTATTTATCCTTAAACATGCAGTTGCATATGTTGCTATAGATGTTTTAATATATTTTTATTTCTCCTGTATGTATTCTGAATGGAACTTTATTTCATCATTTAAAGAAACCAGGACAAATGAGAAATAAAATGAAGAAAAATAGTATAAAGAAAATGATGATGTTAATGCAATAAATCATGCTTTTGAGGCCTTTCCTATGGAAGCATTAAGTTTGCCAGATGTTATCTGTAAGTGTCTCTGTGTATGCTCCTGTAACAAGATAATATAGTAAATTTGGGATTCTACATATCAACTTCATTTATAAGCTTGACAAAGAAAATACAAAGATATAACTAAAAAGCATATAATCATAAAAAATAATGCTGGAGAGATTTCCAGGATTTAAGATATTCATGAGTATCCCATTGTACAAAGTTGTGGCTGGAAGCAGCTTCATCCACCTTTGTGTCTAATTGTTAATGTATGAGGAATTTTCACAGTGAAGCTTGTCAGCACTGGATCAAGGTAAAGGTCCAGTTTCTCCACGTGTTCCTTTTTCTTCCACTGACTTGATATAGAAAAGCCTGATAATCTTGGAAGTCACGTATTCTTAAGATGGAGGGATTCTAGATCTCTGAAGATCTCTTTAGATCACTTGGATTAGAACCGGTCAGGAATATTTGGTTGGCAATTAATGTGGACAAAAAACAAACTTCTATTATGTTCAAATAATTATATATTATAAGGTAGCATAATCCTAGTTAATATGACTTTTTAAAGACATTTCTCAACATGAAGTTTGTAGAACATTATTTCATTAACACATTTATTCAATCACTCATTTACTTATTTTAAAATTTGTATTTTTAAATGCCTTATTACTATCTAGGAAGATGAGGCAACCAGTAAATAGGATTATTTAAGATAGATTTAAGTGTATTGAAAGAGAATATCAAGAATATATGAAGAAGTAATTTTTTTAAATATAAATAGTATTGGGGGTATACATCACATTAACTGGTCTCATAAAACCTCTGTGGGAATTGGAATAAGAACTGGGGATCAAGGAAGAGTCAACCAGAAATATACTAGTCAAGACTTTTCCAGGAAATTAATGTGTGATATAGCCCCATGGGATTATAAATTTGAAGTACTTGAGAAATAAGAAGAGGATTGACATGCAAACAAGCAGAACTTGGTAAAAAGCAAAACTGAAAAGGTGGGTAAAGACTAAATAGTAAAGGGCCTTATCCATCAAGAAAGGGACCTTGAGTTTTCTACAGATGCAATAGAATACCATTGGAAGAGAGTTATAACACCCAATTTGTTTTTTTTTGTTTTGTTTTGTTTTTTAAAAGTATCTCAGTTGCTGTTGGAAAATGGATTGTATGTTCCAAAAAGTGAAAGGAATGGAACCAGTTAGGAAGCCATCATGGTGTAAGAAGAGATACTTGACTGGGGAACTGCCGGGGAAGAAGGGAATTGAGTGCACTTTTTTTGTGCATTGAATTGGGCAATAACTGAATGTATTTTGCAGTTAAAAACTCTTATGTAGCTTCTTAAGAATTGAAATTGTTAGGGGCTCTGGAAAGGGGTGAACCAAAATGACCCCTTTTCCATGGCTTGAGAATCCAGGAAGTGAGTTATTGTATTTATTAATATGAAGAAATTAGTGTAGAAAGAGATTGGGGAAAGCAATGTTTGATAATAGAATTGGGGACATGGTAAATTTGAGCTATCCACTGGACATTGAAGTAGGGTTCTTGCATAGTCACTAAATATACTCACAACAAAATCTAGCTTAGCAAAAGGTAAATAGATATTCCTTCAATAATCGATCTTACTATAGCATAAGGTACATGGAGATATTGCTCATCTTAATAGTTATTATTTCCAGGACCTGGGCTGGCACATAGATGATACTAACTCATGACTTGCGGGGTAAATGAATATTAAATAAAGGGAACAATGTTATTCTTCATTTATTAAGGTCACACACACACATACACACACACGCATGCCTTGCCTCAGTAGTCAACATGATGCAGTGATGCACTGCAGAAGGCTTAGATTCATATTTCAGTTTTGCCACTCACTAGGTAAGTGGACTTAGGAAGTTATAAAATACACAGTTTCTACATTTTTAATATAGAAATGAAAATACTGCCTTTGGTTCCACTTCCACAATGGTGACAGGAGCTCTATGGAAAGCTGATGAAAATTGTAAGAACAAAAACAAAAAATTATCTTCTCTGGAAATTTCCCTGTGTGCATAGAGCAAATTAAAAAACATTTATTCAAGAAAATCTACTCAACCTCAATAAAAATGGCAAAAATTTTGTGGCTTCGAGTCAAAGCTCATTCCCTCTTCTTCTAGTCTCAATGCAGCTTGATGGAAGCTCAACTCTGGGAGGGTATAGTTGAGAAATAGGGCTCCCTCTCCCCTCAGCTCCCAATCAGGTGTTAGGGAGGGGCAAGTCACAGCATTTCTTACTTCCTCCAAGTTGAAGATCGTAAATTCCTGGTGAATGTGGTCAAAAGGCCACAGGGACTCCCTTCCTTCACACGTAACACCCCCTGCCTCCATAGGATGGAGGCTACACTCCATCCTATGCAAGAGAAGAATTCTGAGGCCTTGATAGCCTTCATTCCAATTTACTCATAGGACAGAGGCTCCACTGTAGAAGAGACAAGCTACTGCCTCATTCAGTGTCCAGAGTAGTGACTCACTGTGGAATAATCCATAAGAACACATATGTCTGAAGTTTTCCCCAAGGAACTGATTTTGTTATTTTAGAGTATGTGGAAGTACAAAGCTAATGGTGCTCTAGGAAAACAACACTTACTTGTAAATAAATAAAACCTCAGGTCAGGTATTTAAACAGGGAAATAGGAAATGAGATAGCCTGCTAGGGTCAGAACAAATCTCAGACTGGCCTCAAAAATTACCCCTTCCTGAAGTAAACGGAAGCAGATTGTTGATAAATATGTGTACAGGGCATTGCTGAAAATAATAGCCAGCCATTAGTTAATGGGGTCTAACTTGTAGGTGTAATATGAAATGAAGCAGACAACTTAACAGAGAAATTATGAAAAGAGAGTGAAAGACAACCCTACTAATACTGTTCTCTCAGGAGACATGCCTGAAGATCCACTCTCTGAAAAGTGACATGAAGGCTGTAGGTTGTGTGAGAAATAAATTTTACTGAAAGCTTAACTAAATAACAAAACAAATACAGGTAGACAACAAATACAAGCTCCCTGGAGGGGTGGGAGGCAAACAGGATGCAGAACTGCTACCATATATTATCTAAATTGTCCAGTTTTTGGCAAAAAAATTATGAGACAGGCAGAGAGACAGGAAATTGTGACCCACATACAGGAAAACAAGCTAGCAACAAAAACTGCTTATGAGAGGGACTAAATGTCAGATTTAACAAAAAAAGACTTCCAAATAGCCGTTACAAGCCATGATAAATGTTCAGAGAACTAATGGCTATGGTGCTGAAAGAAATAAAGGAATGATGTGGATAGAGCAAGAGTGTGTTATGCTATGCAAAACAAATCAGTCAGAGAAAGATAAATACCATATGATTTCACTCATGTGGAATTTAAGAAATAAAACAAATGAACATAAAAGGAAGAAAAATTAAAAAGGGAGGGAGGTAAACCATAAGAGACTCTTTTTTTAAATTTCATTTTTTTATTTGACACACACACACACACAGATAGCACAAGCAGGGGGAGTGGGAGACAGAGAAGCAGGCTCCCCGCTGAGCAGGGAGCCCAACGCGGGACTCGATTCCAGGACCCCGGGATCATGACCTGAGCCGAAGGCAGACCCAAGCACCCCCATAAGAGAATCTTAATATAAAGAACAAGCTGATGTTTGCTGGAGGTGGGGTGGATGGAGATGGTCTAATGGGTGATTTGAAAAGCACAATAGAATTGAAAAGCACAATAATGGGAAATGTAAAGTGAAACTGAACAGTATATTTGAACTGTTAGAAGACTCAGTAAACCTAGAGATAGATTGATAGAGATTGCGCAATCTAAAGAAAAGAAGGAAAATAGAATGAAGAAAAATTAAAAGAGCCTGAGAAGTGGAGGAAGCTACCCTTGACATTTTTTATAATATTGAGCTCCATTAAAAAGAGATAACAAATTAATTCTTATATGTCAAGTTTATCACCTCATTATTTAGTTTCAGGATGTCTCAAACTTTACATAAATGAGGAAAGAGTATTTCTGCAATATATCAGCAAATACTTTTGGACTTTTACTGTTTCAGTACGCATTAAGGGATACAAAGATAGAAAGCACAACATTTGTCTTAAAATTACTTATATTGCTTTCAAGGAGACAAATGAGACACAAATGGGAGAATCAGGTAGTGATAAAATAGTCTAACATTAAAAGCTCACATGTGCAGTACAGACATTAATGTAATAAAAATTTCAAGAAGAAATTTTTATTGAGGAAAAGTTAGAATGCTCCCTACGATGGGGATTTTTCAAAAGGCTTTGAAGATTGGATGTGATTGGAGATATGAGAAAAGCGGAGGAGCCCATGTAGTCTACAAAGTATCAGTGATTTGTACACCTGGATGGTGAACTTGGTACTTTCCTCCCAAAAGTCTGAAATCCATGAGGCAGTGTGTCAATAGAGACATGACGGATATGTCTGTGTCTTTGAGAGGGTAACTGATATTCCGCGTGACTTATTATAAATTCTGGGAGAATGACATGGAAGTAAACTTGCTCTGAATACTGCAGAAAATTCTTAAATCAATTTGTTAGATTTATTTTCATTAAAATTCTTTTCATAAACCTACGTACACGTAGTCAAATCATAATCTGTGGGCAGAGCATTCAAGCTCTTGGTTTCTTTTACTGAAGATAACTTCCCTAGTTTTCTGTAACATCACAATAGTTTGGGCACAGCTTAATCACACTAAACTTCAGCATTTAAAGCACTTTACATAATATAATTTTACTACAGCACAAATTAATGTTTAAAAGTCTTTTCCAACAAGTATATAAAACAAACAAGTCTGCAGCACCATTTAGAAGGAGCAGGAGTAATGTGACCATCAAGACTCATTTCTTTTAATGTTCTGGTTCTCCCCAAATAACGTCTACTTACTATTTGAATTACCTTGGTTGTTTTCCTGAGCTACTTGAACTAGTAAACTATTAAACAAATTTTCTTCTGTTCAAAAACAAACACTTCTTTCTAATTTCTGTTCTGCGGTTTCCAGATTTTTTAAATATTCCCCTTCTTTGGAATTGTCATAAACAATATATTAAGCTAATGATACTAATGATTTGTTCTCTCTTCTGCTTTTCAGAGCTGTGGCAGGCTAGTTAATCTTCAGTGCAATATGCAAATAGAGCTTCTGAATCTGGCATGCAAATGCATTGGAGAGGTAAGCATAAAAGTTAACTTCACTAACAAAATCAGTGCCTGCACGAGCTTTCATACTTGTGGGGTTAGTGTGTTGAATCTGTATTAGTTATATGCAAGAAATATTATTTAATTTAGACATTATTTATTTATTTATTTATTTATTTATTTATTTATTTATTGTGTTTAAATGTTTGAGTCTAGGTCTCTAAAAAGACACATATTTACAAAGACCCATCAAAATGCTTCCAATAGTGATATCAGTAAATCTATGAGTTTTGCCTTAGTGAGGAGAACTGCATGAAAGAAAAAAATCTTGGATTAATATTTGCTCTTTATTTTCCTAACTTTCAAGGAAAATGGTCCTTTTTAGCACCTCAGTTCCAGGTATTCAAATTACTATTAGTTCAACCTTTTTGGAAATCAAAATATATTTATTAATGAATTGGATCCCACAGGTACTAAAAGTAAAGGAGAAAACATTCCATGCAATAATAATTGTAATATTGTTTGATGTTTAAAGCTGTCAGACTATTTTAAAAGTCAATTTCACAGATAATAAGCACTTAAATTGTAGTTATTCTGCCACTGGAATGCAATTACATATAAAACTTAAATTTTTCTTTGATTTTACAGAGATAAAATTGGGTATGGCTTGAGCCTTCGATGACATGGTAACAAATGCAGCTAACAAAACCACTTTTATTGATTCACTTTTTATTTATTTATTTAATAAATTTTTTATTTATTGATTGATTCACAAAAACCACTTTTATTGATACCTTTACATAGGATGGAATCCCTGGGAAGTAAAGTCTGAGGTCGAGATTAGTATGTAGGATGTTTATTACGGAGTGTTTTGGGGATCAACGCTGCGGAAGGAAGAAAGGAAGCTGAACTAGGCAGATGTTCAACTGTGAAATCTTTCCAATAAAGGCCTCCATGAATCCTCACAGGGACATTAGAAGTGGGAAATGGGATTCTTGTGTTAATGGCAAGAGATCTAGGTATTTTCCTCTCTGTTTATCAGTTATTAAATGAAGAATGCCAGAGAGGACCAACAGTGACAGTTGTCCTTTGGCAGGACTCCCAGCAAACAGGAAATATTTACTTCATCCTGGAGAAGGTTCTGGGAGGTATATGCTGTGTAGGGCTTATGCAATGACCAATTAGGGAATTATAATCCAGATCCCCAGTGTTCTGAGTAAGTCATACCAACTAAAATGGAGAATTATATACTTTTGAAAATCAACTTCTGTGTTATTGGGTCCAGGCATGGAGAGAGTATCTGAACAAGAAACACTTAATAACCAAGAAGCCAGAACTCCAAGGCATGGGGTATATTCTATTGGATTTACCAAGTCACAAATTTGGGCAGGATCTACAGGTGCACTCCACCCCTACCTTCTGGCCTAGAGAGGTTCCACCACCCCTGCACAGCATCTTAACCCAACCACTGATCCCTCCCAAACAGTAGACTCTGATACGTCAGACAGAGATGCTTGTACTATAATCTGGATCTGCTGCAGAGCTCATTCTTCCTTTGTATTTTATACATGTATCATAGCGATTCCTATAACCTAGTTCATGGGTATATTAGTGTGCTAGAACTGTCTAACTTAATACAACAGACTGGGTAACTTAAGCAATAGAAATTTACAGCCCAATAGTTACAGGGGCTAACAGTCCAAGATCAAGGCACCAGGAAGGTAAATTTCATTATGAGGTCCCTGGGCTTATAGGTGGCTACCCTCTCTCTGTGTGATCACTTCTTTGTACATATACAGGGAAAGAAAGTTTGAGTGGGCTTTCAAGTGTCTCCTCTTATAAGAACACTTTTCCTATCAAATCAGGATCCCATTGTATGGCCTCATTTAACCTTAATTTCCTTCTTATAAGGCCCTCTATCGAAATACAGGCATATTGCATATTAAGGTTTAAACACATGAATTTGGGAAGAAACACAATTTATATATTTTAAATATTTATTTTCATATTTTATATATTTGTAATTTATATTTTACCCATTACCTTCAGGCTGTGATCTCAGAATGTACTCTCCCAGACTCTGCTAACTGTATTTTCAAGGTCCTTTGCCATTCGTTGATGGTATATTCTTTTTACTCACTTTGATTGGGATGTTCTTCTTTGGCTCTTACCACCAGTTATTGGTCTAATAGCCACGGCTGGAAGAAATTCATGATGGAAGCACTTGTCTTCTCTAATAAGTTCATGAAAATGGGAATCCCAGCTTTTAACATGGAGAAGTGGGCCCATTTTTTGTGTTCAAATAATTCAGGAGGATTTGGAAATTAAAAATTAGGGGGAGGAGGTCAAACCAGAGATTCTTATGCACATTTCAAGGATGTACATTTTCCTAACCAGGGCTCTGAACTTAGTGTGGCAAACCTCCCTTGTTTGGGTATTTCACATCTTTAGAGTTGACTGTATAAGTGTCCTGTAAGAATGACAAAAGATAATTCAAGGATGGTTCTTAGAGGAATATGCTGAACAATATTATCATCTCTCAATATCCAGCTCACCTTCTCTATGTTGTTTCTTGGATTCACTCCTTCTGCAGGGGAAGGACATAACTTGTTCAAACCAATCAAGTGATACGCACTTCCTTTCCCTTGTTGATTTCTCCTGAAAAAGTAATTTCTTAGCACAAATTAGTACAAAATATTTCAAAACCACAAGGATTTATTCAAGAATAAGCATGCAATCCGATTTTGACCAATAAGATGTAAAGTCAGGCTAGTATAGGGATTTCTAGGAAAGGAGATTCTATGATTTTCTTAGAGAGTTTCCAGAAGTGACTCTCTTCTCTTTCTTTGGACATTGAAGTTTGTAGATATAAAATGCAAATTTTTCAGTTCCCACACTCTTAGAAAAGACTGAATATTTTGCAGCTTGTAACAAGGAATGTCCCATCATTAGTTATAATTTATTAAGTTAATCAAAGACAATACTCCTCACTCACGATATTTCTGAAAACTAATCAAAGACAAACACCCACTTCCAGAACACTGGCAAATCAGGAAGAACCAAACTCCAGGAGACATATTCCCAAAGTCAAGTCTTAACTAATGGCCAACAAATAATCTCACCTCTGAAAATCCACCAATCTCTGAATTCAATGTTTCCTAAAACACTATATAGAATCAACTTTTCTCAGGAAGCATCTGCCTAAAAAGACAGTTCTTCCTTGCTTACTTGCATAATAATTTTATCTCAGATATTGAATGCCAGTCTCTACCTTCAGTGGGATCCAGGAAATGCTATAGCCATTTTGTGTCTATAAAGACTGAGAATTAGAGCAACTCACAGAGCTATTTAGAGCCAAGAGAAATAAGAAGAAATTGATTGAGCTGGAGCTACTGGAGTAAACTCATTTAGAAATATCTCCTTCCTTTGGATTTCCAGCTTTGTGAGCTGATAAATTTCTGTCATTATTTAAGCCAGTAAAGTAGTGTTTCCTGTTACTTGAATGCTGATAAAAGAAGTAATGTTTAGCTAATTCCTGAAAGATATATTGGAGCTAATATTTAAAACAGATGGGGAGGGTGTTAGAAACAGAAGGAACAGCAACTAGAAAGGTAAAGGAAGGAATGAAAATGACTGTGTTAGGGAACTTTAAGTATGATTACTCAATATAGTTGGAACTACAAATATATGTAGAGAACTGGGAGAAAAGAAATTATAAAAATTTGAAATAAAAATATAATTTAAGAAAAAGATAGCGCATTCAACAATTCTGTGTTCTCTCTGTCTCATACTAGATAGCCTCCTTTTAAATCTCCCTCATTTTTCCTCTGTCTCTCTCTCCCTCTTCAATTTTTTAAAAGATTTATTTGTTTATTTGAGAGAGAGAGGTGGGAGAGAGAGAGTGTGTGAGTTAGTGGATGGGCAGAGGGAGAGAATCTCAAGTAGACTCCCATGGAGCACAAAGCTCCACACGGGGTTCCATCTCATGACCCATGAGATTATGACCTGAGCCAAAAGCAAGAGTTGAATATATAATGGACTGAGCCACCCAGACACCCTCTTCCTCTTTGTTTCAACCTATTCTTCTCACCCATGAATTATTTTAAAGTCATATTATCTTTGTAATACAGTTTCACCTGACATAGAAATGAAAGAATGAAGACTTAAGCAAAACCGAAGACAATTCTGTTCCTTCTGTTCCTGTAATTTGAAGCTGTGGTTCTCAAATTCTACTCAGCCTAGATTGATTATTTGACTTTCATTAACATCAACTTGGAAGTTGAGGTTGTCAACTTTGGGAAGGAGGTGCTTTGTTAGACAATGTGTATGAAGAAGCCTTAAAATTAATTTGCAGAAGGAAATCAAAATAAAATTAAAATGAAGTATATTTTCAGAGAAATAAAGATGGGGGACCAATATGAAAGTAAGAGAGAAGGACAAACGCGATTTCTAATGGTGTTACAGGTTGAGTTCTAGTTCTTTGGGAAGTCTAGTTCAGCCCTACAGAAGGGAAACAATGTGGTTGATTAAAAACATCAGTTAAGAAGCAGAAATGGAATGACCACTCCTCCCAGATCTGACTGACTATGAGAGAAAGAGCCTGAAAGTGGGGAAAACATCATGGTACACCTATGTCTTCACTTGCTCTTTGTTAAGTCCCAGAAGTAGGATGTGTGTTATATTGCTTGTTCAAATAAAATATGAAACCAAGGAGCTTTTTGTCCCATTCACATTTTGGTTTCTGCTAGGAGACTTTCTCGAAGAATGACCCTACTGTGTCATTGATGGCTACATCAAAAACAAAAACAAAAACAAACAAACAAAAACAACAACAACAACAGAAAACAAAAAAACGGTGGTATGGAGTGCTTCTTGAAAGGATTGCCCAGAATCTCTTATCTATCTCAAGTAATATGAAATGTACCAAAGTCAGTGAAGCTAGCTGTCCAGTTTGGGAGAAGGGGGAGGTTGTTCTTACTGAGGGCAACTGATCCTTAAATTGGAGGGTGGAGGGAGACTTGGCAAGGATTAAATCTGAATTATACCCAAACTTAGGAAAATATACAGAGAAGGCCTGAGGAAGAAGAGTTCAGCTCTCCAGAGGTTGTTGCTCCCATGAGCTGAGCTTGCTTATGAGGTGGTTTTCTGCTCACAGAGGAATCACTAAGCAAGTCAGCATGAAATATCATCTGGCCAGCAAGGACCAGAGGGTACCATTAGCTACTGAGGGTAGATCTGGGACCTATAACCTCTCATCACCACGTCCCAGAGAAAATTCCCCAGTCTGCAAATCTACCTGAAAGAAACAGTTTAAAAAGGAAAAAAAAAAAAAAATTAAATTTGAAGGTACTAGATATCACTAGTAGTCAGATGGAGTTGGGTTTTTGTTTTTTGTTTTTTGTTTTTGTTTTTTTTCTTCTGCTTCCTATCCTGTGAGGGCTTTAAGGAAGGTCAAATTCTTTCCAGACACCAAGGGAATTACATTTTCTTTGTATATGTGCATAGTAATAGCAAGTAAAGTCAGAATAGATTATTTTTGTTGTGATAGCAAAGAGTACAGACAAAAATGGGTTATTTCTTACTTATACAGTGTGTCTACCATGGGTCAGCAGAAGTGTTTCCTTCTCATAGCCACTCAGGTACACTGAGGCAGCCCTCTCACAAGCAGTGTTGGTAGCATGCCAGGGGGAAGAAAGAGGGTTTTGCAATGGCATTTAAATGGCTCTGCTCGGAAGTGTCATTCACCACTCACTACTCATTGCTCAGCACTAGTCAGATTGCTTCACCTAATCACAGAGGGTCCAGGAAGTACATCTCTACCACATGCCTGGAATGGAGATGAATCAGAAATATTTCAGAGAAAGCACCAATGACTATAATGAGTAACACTGATATCAAAGAAAAAACATCAATTATCTTGTTGCTCTTTTCCATTTAAGAAACTGAGGTGGAAGGAAATCAGACGGATGTGCTTTATCAGGGTGCATTTATACAACGGTAAGCCCCAGAGCTGAGTGGAAAGAACTGAGCTCAATTATTCTGCTTAATGAAGTAAGGGAAATACAAAGGTGAGAAAGTCTTGAGGGAGAGACCTGAGTTTCATGCCTGTGCGACTAAATGGCTTCTACGAACAGAGGCATCTAATATTTATAACCATTAGTGCTACTGTGAGCTTATCCCTAATGTAACCCAGAACTCTGTCAAGTCTGTACCACCATAACATGCCTTTTATGAAGGTTTGTTGTTATATGTTTGTTTTAAGAAAATTAAAGGGTTAATTAAACATCTGTGTAGTGGTGAGTGGGGGTTGTGGAGGGAGGGAGGGAAAATGGGCAGAAACTAAGTTAAACTGAGAATTAAATACGTACCAGGACATGAAGATGGTGTAAAATCTGCACATTTTCACATAGAGCTGAGGCTATTGAATTGCCCGCAGAATATGGGATAGAGCACTCAGAACAATTCTATTTAAAATTCAAAACCAGGATCTGGATAATATTCCAATATTTTTTCTCTTTGTGCTAGCCCAAATTGTATGCCTGTTAACCAAAACCGAAGTAAATGTTAATGAGACACTTTATAGAATACATGGGAACCAAGAGAAACTGCATAGATTTCCTATGTCCATAACAAAAGAAGCATGACAATAATATGAGAAAAATTTTCTAGTGTATTTTACACACTTAACATTTATCCAGACTAATTTTGCTCCATGACCAAGGTAATGATATTTGTTATTTATGGTCTACCTGTACTTTGGATGAGAGGAAACTGGATCATTTCAGTTTCAAATACTTTTTAGTTTTGGACACAAGCCTTTAAATTCACAATACTCTGAATTGCCAAGTAAAAGCTACTATCAGCCTGGAAAATTATGCTCTATAAGAAGAGAATGATATTCTTTAGTTAAATTCTTTCACACATGGAGGATTTTAATCCTTCTATTTCTCAAAAATGTTGTATGAAGCTTAAAGGAGGTATTTTTTAAGAACATCAAGATGTATTATTTAATTTTCCAGATAACTCACATAAACAAACAAACTAAAAATTATTTTTAAGGAGATGTTTATAAGAAGAAATAAATGTGGCTGTTTTGAAAATGTTCAGTGAGGAATGTAATTCCATTAGCCAGGCTTCTGACATGTGGAAGGGCCAGATGCTCACACAAATTAAACAGTCAGACAGTCTGCTTTTAACTTGCTCCCTTGGCCAACCTCTCCCCCCCGCCCCCCAGTCCTTATGATGAAGGTACAAATGTATGTGTGGCCGCTGTGTATCACAGGCATGTGCCTCCATGTGGCTTGTCTATTTACTCAAGGTATATCGTCTCCTTTTTCCTGCAAATGCAGTGTGGAGGGAGGTAGCCCCTACGCCTCATGTCAGTGCGATGCACTCAGGCTTCACACTTGAGAAAGTGAAGCTTGTAATGTCTAAATAAGTATTCTAAGTGGGCAATTTCAGTAAATTGAATGGCAGTCAATGGACCTTTCTACTACCCCTTCCCTTCGTCTATTACCATCACTTCTATGTGGGAGGTTTTCGCTCAGGGCAGATGTTACCGAAGAGCTCATGAATGACAGAAATTTTGAACTCTCTTCCTCCTACAGCCCCAAACGATTCCAGGCACCATACTTTCCGAAAGAATCTAACAAGGAAACAGTGTTTTACTATGTGCCACTTTTGTAAGGAGATTTAAAGTTTTAAAATGTGGGACGCCTGGGTGGCTCAGTTGGTTAAGCAGCTGCCTTCGGCTCAGGTCATGATCCCGGCGTCCTGGGATCGAGTCCCACATCGGGCTCCTTGCTCCACGGGGAGCCTGCTTCTCCCTCTGACTCTGCCTGCCACTCTGTCTGCCTGTGCTCGCTCTCGCTCTCTCTCTCTGACTAAATAAATTAAAAAAAAAAAAATAATAAAGTTTTAAAATGTTTTCAAAAGTAACATGTAGATCAGACATTACACTAATTTTTTTTTTTTTTTTTACTTGAAGGAGTTCTTTTTTTTTCTTTTTTTAAGTTTTCATTCAAATTCCAGCTAGTTAACGTAGTTTCAGGTGTACAATAGTGATTCGACACTTCTGTACATCACCTTGTGCTCATCTCGACAAGGGCTCTCTTTTATCTCCATCACCTATTTCAACCCCTCACGCACCAACACTAAATCTTTAATAGCAAATATATTTAAGACCTATGATGCTTTTGTTCAGCTGTGTAGGACTCATGATTGTGCTGAAATGTGTAGATGTGAATGAAAATTACATAGACTTGCAAGCATTGTAAAGCTGATTACTAGATTTTATTCCTAGCTCAGTATCTCTCAATTTCTATTTAATTAAAACCATGAATAGTCTTAATTTTTCTAATTGTATATCAAACACTTCACATCACCCAGTTATTTTACTGTGACGATTTGATAAAGTGTGTATTAGGGTTTTGAGATTCATAGGAAACAAGATATTTCTAAAAATCAAAAGAGGCCAATTTATTTGATATGGTTAATAACATTTTTCTTCTCAAATAGGCCATAAACAAATTTAATAAGGCTTTAAGGAAATCATCTTAGACCTTTCACTGCACCTTTATTATGTATCTATTTTTTAAATTGCCTTATAAAGTCTGAGACCACTTTGCACCTTCAACTCCTAATGAGACACTGAAATCGGAAATATCAATGTATCTAAGTAATAGGACTAGCATTTTATATGCTTCCATGTTTGTTTCAGAACATTTTGAAATTTTTTGTATTTTTATTATATATATAGACATAATTGGATTAAATCCAACATAACTTGGCTTTGGTTACAATAATGAAACAGGGAAAATGTTATTGTGTTTCTCTTTCTAAAGTTTCTTCCCGCTTTAATATTATATATTTATATATCCACACATATATACAAGTATAAACATATACATATATACACATGCTTACATAAATACATACACATACATAGCCACTTTTTAAGTTTATAATTCCTTATTGTTCAATCGTCCCTTGGTTCTAGCCTGTCCCCTGCTAGGTCCTTTTTTCTGAGGATATGGAAAAGCAAACAAAAGCAAACAGAAGTAATGCCTTTTCTAATTTGTTTTTGGTTGTGGTTTAAAAAAATATATTCTTTCACTTGCTGGGAGGCAAGTAAAGGTTCTTTTCAATTTTTGCTTAACTGTTTCCAGTTAGGAAGTCATCCAAATTGTTAGAAGAGTAGGATGTGGAAGTTCTTGTCTCCATCAGCTGCACCAGAAACAGTTTGAAGAAAGTAATGTTGGATGGGTTTTGAAGTAAGGGCTTCCAAATGAAGTAGAGAGGCTCTGCTCTGCCCTAAGAGAGGAGGCTGTTTAAATAACTCTCACTTTGGAACAATCTTTATTGGAACCAAGAGAAAAGATAGATGGAAATTTGGTAAACCAATTTGCCCCTTAAAAAATTACCTAAGTTTAGGTTTCAAATGAGACTCTTAAAGAAAATTGCCTCTATTCTTTGTGAAATTTAGGGTTTGCAGATAACAGCAGTCTTTGTGTCAATTGTGACATCATCTACCCTACTTTTTCTAGGTCACATTATAAAAAGTATCACATTCTGTTTCTCAATTAAATATCACCTTCTTTTGAGAACCAAATAATGGAACAAGTTAAGGTAAAGTCGTTGGAAGTTTTAAGCCAAAAAGAGTCACATCAGTACGGGTGATTAACAGTATTTACTGTAGATATGGCTTTTTTCTTTCATATCTGTCGATTCACACTTGTAGACCTCTACATTTTTATTTAGAAATGGTAATATTGTTCCATATTTTATAATTCATTCTCATCATTTAATTTTTTCAAAGATTGCTGTTTTCTTTATTTTATTTTTTTTCAGTGTTCCAGAATTCATTGTTTATGCACCACACGTGGTGTTCCATGAAACACGTGCCTTCCATAATACCCCCCACCAGGCTCACCCAACCACCCATCTCCCTCCCCTCCAAAACCCTCAGTTTGTTTTTCAGAGTCCACAGTCTCTCATGGTTTGTCTCTTCTTCTGATTTCCCCCAACTCATTTCTACTCTCCCATCTCCCAATATCCTCCTTGTTATTCCTTATGCTTCACAAGTAAGTGAAACTTGACTTATTTCACTCAGCATAATCTCCTCCAGTCCCATCGCTGTTGATACAAAAGTTGGGTATTCATCTTCTCTGACAGAGGCATAATACTCTATTGTATATATGGACCATATCTTCTTTATCTGTTCATCTCTTGAAGGGCATCTTGGCTCTTTCGATAGTTTGGTGACTAAAATGGCCATTGTACTAATTTTAAACAAAGTGGTATTTTTCAAATTTCACCACCAATGGTTTAAAAAATCCATAAGTATTTTTAGTAAAACACATAAATCTCTCCTTATTTCTATTCTGCTTTTTTAAATTGCTCTACCTAAAAATAACTATAATAACAGTTGTGTGTATTCTTTCCATTCAAGGTATAGTTTAAGCAGCTAACAATGAACCCAAATTCTTTTTCTTCTTTTTCCTGTTCCTTGTGGTTTTTTTAAACTTTATTATTTTAGTGTTCCAAGATTCATTGTTTATACACCACGTTCAGTGCTCCATGCAATACATGCCCTCCTTAATACCCACCACCAGGCTCACCCAACCACCCATTCCCTCCTCTCCAAAACCCTCAGTTTGTTTCTCGGAGTCCACAGTCTCTCATGGTTCATCTCCTCCTCTGATTTCCCCCAACTCCATTTTCCTCTCCTCCCAATGTCCTCTATGTTATTCCTTATGCTCCACAAGTAAGTGAAACCACATGAGAATTGACTCTCTCTGCTTGACTTATTTCACTCAGCATAATCTCTTCCAGTCCCATCCATGTTGATACAAAAGTTGGGTATTCATCCTTTCTGATGGAGGCATAATACTCCATTGTATATATGGACCACATCTTCTTTATCCATCTATCTGTTGAAGGGTATCTTGACTCTTTCCATAGTTTGGCAACTGTGGCCTTTGCTGCAATATTGGGGTACAGGTGGCCCTTCTTTTCACTACATCTATATCTTTAGGGTAAATAGCCAGAAGTGCAATTGCAGGGTCATAGGGTGGCTCTATTTTTAATTTCTTAAGGAATCTCCACACTGTTTTCCAAAGTGGCTGCACTGACTTGCATTCTCACCAACAGTGTCAGAGGGTTCTCCTTTCTCCACATCCTCTCCAACACTTATTGTTTACTGTCTTGTTGATTTTGGCCATTCTAACTGGTGTGAGGTGGTATCTCAAAAAAGATTGCCTTTAAAAAAAAAAAAAGGATTTATTTATTTATTTATTTATTTTAGAGAGAGCAAATGAGCAAGGAGGGACAGGAGGGGAAGGAGAGGGAGAAAGAATCTGAAGCAGACTCCCACACTGAGCACAGAACCTTCGGCTGGACTCCATCCCATGACCACAGGCCACGACCTAGCAAAACCAAGAGTGGGATGCTTAATAGCCTGAGCCACCATAGGCCCCTCAGGATTGAAGATCACTTAAAAAGTCATGTTTGGAAAACTAAATACTTTATGATTGCTTATCAAATTTGGATGGGTCTCGCCTCTCAGAGTTGTCATTCCATCTGAGTAGAGCTTGCTGAGACAGACCCGTATGTCCAGGGATATGTTTCTCCTCATTCTACCTTTGATCGCCCGATTTCCTTTCTCTGGAATCAGTTTCCTTCTCCGTGAAACAGAATCCTGGACACGTTCCTTCTCTGAGAGTGTGCTCACGGGAAACCATTGTAGCCCCACGAGACACATGAGCTTTGGAGAATTCTTTCTGGCTCTTGGACTTCAGCATCGGCTCTACCGGGGGTGTGAGAGGTATTTCCGTCATGGGGGTTCAGGCGAGGGTTGACCTCGCTGGCGTGTGTGAACTCTCAGAACAACGTCTCCACAGGCTAAGTACTTTAAGTATTTTTTTAAGTACTTTTTCAGAAATAAGAAGTTATGTCCTATACCTAAAGAAGGATATTTTCCTTCCCATCAGGTTTCTCCCTATTTGTTTGGGATTTGATCCAAAATCTGATCCAAAACTGTGATCATTCCTTACATTTATGGCAATATGGTAGAAAGAATTCAGGAGCTACTTTGTCTAATATTCAATTTCTATCACTTAGTTAGGATTAAACCATTAATGTCATGAAATGTCCCAAACACAGATTTTTTTTTTTCTTTTGCAAAACAAGGATTGGTCCTGACCATCTCTGGGGCATTCTATTTAGGACATCATAGTTGTTATGAGTAAGGATTGTTTCATTTATAGATACTTTGCTCTTAATAATAAAAAGTTTTAAGTTTTTATGAAATTTAATATTCAACAATAATTCTATACTTCTCTTCTGATATTGTCTAATCCTTCTACAGTATGAAAGACAAAATAATATGAATTACATGATACATTTATGGAAATGGATATTAATTAAAAATTTTAGCTCTGGACAAAGCTTCAAATGAAATTTCGATTATTTAAAAAATTATTCCATAAAAATTGAATAAAAAACAAAAATGGTAGCTTTTTCCCAGAAAAATCTATTTAGTGCAAACTATTGAGTTTTAATAAAAATATTCACTGCCCTTTATCATATCAGGAGATTATGTTGTAATGATTTTTTGCAAGTTTATATTTTTCCTATTGACAATTTAGTTTCATATTCTAAATTCTCATAAAATGTAAATTAAATCAAAGAGTAGGTCAGAAAAGGTACAGGTTTCAGTACTTCTTTCATTTTCCTCCCTTTGTGTTTTTCCTGCAGTGTTTGTACTCACATAGAGTTCTTCATCTACATCCCTGCCCACTCACACCTCCAGGCACCCAGCGCCTGCCACCCGATGAAAGTACTTAGGGCCAAATGACAACAATAATTTTAAAGAAGCTTAAATTAATTTAAAAATGTAATAGAACAGATTATTTATTTATTTAACATAATGTTTGTAGCAAAGGGAACGGAAAGAAAAAAAAAACCTCTGGATTGAGCAAAGTAAAACAAAACAGTTAATTAAATTCCAAATTAAACTGGGCTAAAACAACTTGAAAATATTACATATTTAAGTCATTTTTCTTGACTTTTCTAAACACTTTATTTCCCTCAACATTTATTTTACCTCTATTTTGAGTATATTTTTCAGCATTTGATTTATTAAGAATTATTTGTAACTAATTTTAAAGGAGAATTTGATAACCAAGATTTCAGGCTTCAGCTGTGACCCTTGACATGCATATGAGTAAAGGGAAATTTAAGATGATGGTGTCTTTTGTTTTGTACATTATTTCAGGCATCTAGATTATTCCTGGTGCCTAATAAACCTTCCCGATATGTTTCTAAATATATAAACAAATAAATTTCTTGTTTCAACAGAAGGAACCCATTTTCCACTGTTTAATTCTTCTCTCTTAAAAGCTCTTCCAACAACATGTTAGGGAATGTGCTTTTGGTCAGACTGTGCAGGCTGTTTGCCCTTTTATCTCATAATAATTCTTGCAATGTGTGTGCTGTCCAAGATCAGTTTCTCAGCATGAATAATGGGGACCATTTTAATTGTCTTCTATTTAGACCTTGAATTCTCTGCTTGATTTGCTGATCTAATTATATTATGTCTATATTCATTATGAGTTAGAGCAGTTTTAGTATGTTTCCTATTGCTAGGATCAGAGGATGACTCACATATTCCCTTAGCCCACATGACTGCTGGGCAAGATCTGTGTCTGAGAAGAGACAGTATTCTCAGTCTCCATATAAAGTGATATAACTGGTTTTGTGTTATGTGCATAAAACATATACATATTTATATTACTATATGTACTCATATATACTGTATGCATATTATATATATACATGAACATATATTCATATTATTATATGTATTTACCTGTACATTGCATATTTTGAAATATATGACTTATGCTGGGTTTTCCCAAAAGGAGACCTTGAAACAAAAATTCAAATATGGATAATTCATTTAGGAGATTATCTTAGGAACTCTGAAAGAAGAAGAGGGAAAACAGAAATAGGAGCAAGAGAAAAACCAAATAGATGTACATTTATTAATGGTTTATTACTGTGGTCAGCTGGGACTTAATCCCATTGAGGGAATTTCTGAGAACCTTGCCTCTAAATTATCTTACCAGGTAATGAGAGCCAAAGGTTTTATGCACAGATTTCCACCCTCAGCAGAAGATTGCTCTTCACACATTTTCTCCATCCCTGACACCTTCTTGTCAGAAACTGCAATTTTAGATGAACTCAGGTGTATCAAGGGGACGTGAGATAAGATATCAGCCCTACTGCTACTGTTCGTCCCTTGCATTTCTTACTTTCTGAAAATACTTAATGGCTGTCATTCCAGGATGATGACTAGCTACAAGTTCTTAAAAAGCTTTAATTAAGAATTAGTGAAGCAAACTACAGTTCTATTAATGAAACTAATCTGATATTATCTGACAACCTAGAGACTAAAGTTCAATGGGAATAATTCCTCAAAGAGATCACTGAGAGTGGCGATAAGAGCCATTCCTACCTTCGTCCCATGGTTCTTCGTTGTATGCATTCTAGCTCCTGGACACGCAATGCCTATCTATTTGTCACTGACTCAACATTTATATCATGTTATGGAAGAGATTGCTCCAAGCTAGCAATCTCTTCCTAGTTTTTACCTTAGATAAACCTTTGAGTGTTCATTCCAAAATTTAGGGTGTGACATTCTGGGTGATGTAGTATAATGATAAGACTAGTGAGCCTTACAAACACCGTCATTGTTAAATCTCTATTGCTATAAGATGACTTCCATGGGTCTAAGGCAATATTTTTTTAGTATACCACATCACGGAATCTGTCAAGATTGGATAGTAGTATTGGTGCAAGAAAGAAAAACATTGTTCTGGGCCACCTGGGTGGCTCAGTCATTAAACATCTGCCTTCAGCTCAGGTCATGATCCCAGGGTCCTGGGATCAAGGCCCACATCGGGCTCTCTGCTCAGTGGGAAGCCTGCTTCTCCCTCTCCCACTCCCCCGGCTTTTATTCCCTCTCTCTCTGGCTGTTTCTCTCTCTGTCAAATAAATAAATAAAAATCTAAACAAACAAACAAAAACCAACATTGGTCCAGAGTGAGTGTCAGTTGCAGTAAAGATGAACCATTGCTCCCTTCATGATATTAGAGGTTTGGTGTATACAACATGCTACCTACTGGTTCTGTGCTGTTAAAAGTTCAGATGTCCAGCAATATCTGTAACTTTTATAGTTACAATGTCTGTAACTTTTATAGCCTTGGTAAAATTGTATCATGCCTTTATGCTCATGCATAGTCTTGTCCCTGTCACTATAGCTACTCTGCTGGTTGACTAATCAGGCAAGCAATGGGATAGCAATGGATAGAGGCTGACTGACATCTACTGGATGAATCATCTTATCTGTCTTGTTCTTCAGTATCTCCTCTGCAGTAGATGTTCCTTTATGGACATTGACATGGTACACAAAGACCTTCATACTTTATGTCCATTCACATGGACCCATCCACATTTATCTTCCCTACAACTCTTTTATTAAATCTTTCAGTCTTGTTCCTTCTTTTCCCCTAACCATCTAACCAAGCCATTTGCCATTGCTGAGCAACTTGTATGTGTCTTTATCTCAACCACTTCTTCCTCCCTAAAAGAATTATGATTGAATGCATTGCTCAAAGTTCTTATTACTGGGACAATTTTCCTCATGTCTTTGAGTGGAGCTATGTGTGAGAGTGCCCGTTTCTGGCTTTCCCTCAGATATCAAGGTAGTCCATTTGTAACTAGATCTTGGACTTTCTTTCTTTCTTTTTTTTTTTCCTTCAGTTGAATAGGGAACATCAACAAGACCATTCTTGTGAGCTGAGGGAGAGCCCATTTTGTAACAGAGATAGGTGACAGGTCCATGTAATCACCTGTTCAGGTAACATATTTGTGTTCTTTGGATCAAATTGGGCTTCCATTCCCATCATACAGTGGAATTCCCACTATGTACAACCAAATTATGTCTTAGTGGATGTGATAAAATCTAGCTTATATTGACAGCTCTTGTTTAATTGCAACTTGGCATTCCATAGTCAGTCACTCAGTCTCTAATAAAAAGAAGGAGCATACCAGGAGCTCCTTTTCATATGATGAATAGTTGTGTTTTTTTTTTTCCTTGAGCTCTGCACTTCAATTTTTTTTTGAAGCATATGACAAATTCCACATAGCATGCTTATGTACCATGAAAACCTCTTATATAATTGGGTTTCTGAATCACATAGTCCCAAAATCAGAGTGTGTGTACTTCATCCTAAATCTGATAAAGAACCCTCTGCCTTGGGAGTTTCATGATATGTAACTTGAAGAAGTATTAGAAACAATGTTTTATGCCACCTCCAAAACTCAAAAAGAACCACCAGATATCTTTTTCATTGTGGTAAATATGTGGTAACTTTTCTTTTACCATAGAGTGAATGTCTCCTCATTCCTAAGATCATTGGACATCTAAAAATTACACTAATGGGGCAGGACTCTGATTATTGTAGGGTTTCTCTCTCACCCTCTGGCATGTGTGTGTTTTACCAGGGAATCCATTCTGTTCTTGAGAATTCCTGCTGACCAGGTCCAATTAGTATAAAGTCATCAATATGGTGTACCAGTGAGATGTACTACAAAGATTCAAGACGGTTATTATTTTTTATAGAGAATAGGGGAGTTAAAATAGCCCTAGAAAAGTTAGTGAACATGGTTTGATTTCTTTTTCAATTGAAGATGGTCAACTTTCCTGATAGAAAAATAATATTCTCTAGATCAGGGTTTGGCAAATTATGGCCCATGGACCAACTCTGACCCCAAATCTATTTTTATGAATTATGTTTTATTAGAACATAGTCAGAGCCATTTATTTACATGTTGTGCATGGCTGCTTTTGCTGCAATGACAGAATTGAGTAATTGTGACACAGAACATATGGCCTGTAAGTCTAAAATTTTTACCGATTTGCCCTTTATGAAGAAATATTGCTGATTCCAGTTCTAGATCAAGAGCTGCATGACCAGTGCCAGAAGCAGTGTTGACCTCTGGCAGAGGATACCACCATATATAGCACAGCAGCTGCAACCTGTCTACTGTTTGCTTAAATTAACGACAATTTATTATCATCTCCATGATCCATTTTTTTTTAACCATCTTGGTGTGATGAATGGGGATAGAATGGGAACTTTAATCTTACTACTTGGAACCAATTCCACCCAAGGTACACTATTGTCTCTGACTTACTATTAAAGCCAGTGGGGATAGTTGTAGGGATTTTGATTTGACCTTTTGTACCATAATGACTCCTTTTTCACTGGTCAGAAAGGTTTTGCTAAGCATATCCATCTGAATTATATGCACTGAGACAGGGAAGCAGATACAGAATGGGTTTACCCACTCATGGGACCCTTTGTCAAATGAAAAGGAACTAGGATCTCCCTTGTCACTGTCACCTCTAAATCCCCACACTGAAGGAGAATAGTGATAACATTTGTTTTAGCTAAAAGTCTATCAAAACACTAGGTAATTTCCTTTTCCATTCTTATTTGCCCTGATAAATAGGCAGGTTAGGGATATATTTACTCTATATTCTTATGGAATTTTCATGGATCTTCCTCAGTGGAACTTGATTTTCTAACTTAATTGCAGACTCTGGATCTGCAGTTGGAATGAGTTCTGAAAATTGGTAAAAAAATAAATTGTGTTTTTCTGTTGTGGCGTCTGACTTTACCCATCTCTGCTCACACATTCTTGATTTATTTTTGTTGTTGTTAAAAGCCAAGCCGAATTTTTATTGAATGTAACCATGCAACCATGTTGCATGTTGCATGTTCAGGAGCTTCATAAACCCCTCTTATAAATTCTTTAAAGTTAAGATTCTGATTACTACCTAGACACTGTTGCTTATTACAAAATAAAGCCAACCTTACCTCTGACATCACCTGGTCCCTGCTATTCTAGAATACTATTATCCACACGATGGATGGAGCCCATCGTACGGATCCCAGTTTTATGACATCTCATAGCATTAAGACTTCTACACAGAACAGCCACCACTTTCTCAGTTATGTAACTGTCTACCTCTTTAATGTATTCTCTGCTGCCTTAGTGAAGGGAGAGTCTGCTGGGTCTTCTCACAGAACATAGCCAGCTAGTGGGATGTCTTATATCAGGTATTAAATCCATTAAAACACACTTAACTCTCAGCCATCAGATCTCTATCTCAGTAATCTCTCAAAACTGTTCCAGCATCTCCAACTAATTTATCACCATCATCATGTCCAAGATTCTGAAAGCATCTCAGCAAACTGACAAAACTAGCTCCAAATTATCTTTGGCAGTAAATTTAATAGTGAATCATTAGAGATTCAGAAGAATATCCCTGTATCAGTAATTCTTCCTGTAACCACCCTGCTGGTCTTAATACCCTCAAGATTCTCCCCCATATAGACTCTTCTTATTCCTGCTAACACAAATTTACCAGGTTTTGCAGCTCCCTTAGAATAAACTGCTTCCTCCAATAGATGAGAGACAAAGAGACAAAGAAGAGAGGAAGGGACAAAATGGATAAGGACAGACATTGTCACGAGGCATGTACCTCAGGTGAAGCCTTTGCTTAACCTCTAACCAGGGGCAAAATGGCAGACTGCCATGCACCAAGATCAGAGAATCAGGACACTCAGGCAGCCTAGAGAGTTCAAGAAAACAGGATTCAAACTTCTTAAGAATTCAACTAAATGTTCACATCACAGTCTCAGTGTCTCACTTCTCTGTCCGGGTCCTGACGTTAGCATAGGTGACCTGCTAAAGGTGCGTATGCAGTCTTCTTTGTATCTCCAAGACCTGTATGATCAAATTATGGACAAAATGATCAGTTCCATGTGTCCTCAAACTGCTTAAGGGAAATGTCTCATCAAATGATGCTAGTTGATAATTGGTTGTCCCAAGCTTATCATTCTATAGAAAGGATTCTAGGGCAGATAACTCCACAAACCTCATAGTTACTTTTGCCCTCACATCATTAAGTGCTAGAGCTCTTGCTTAAACTAGTCCTTCTTCTTCTTCCTTTATCTCATCCCAATCCAGAGGAAATGAGAGTTTTAATAATTATGATGATACAGCATTACTAGGTAGCTCCCAAAAGCGCGCTCCCTGTTGTCCTCTGACTGGCAAATGAACCAATTCCTGAATCTTATCTTCAGAAACTATTTTTGGTACAACTCTCAGTTTTGTTCCTTCAAAAGCAGACCTAAGATAAAGACTTGATTTTAAGTATTTTCTACGGGAGATGTTTTCAGAAAGCACAAGTGGAGAAGTGTGGACAGTGAGTTAAGGAAAGGTGAAAAGGTGAAAAGTGTGGACAGTGAGTTAAGTAAATGGGTTACCATTGTGGGAAGCTGGGGTTGATTATCATAGGGAACATTCTGAGAAACATATATCACATTTTTCTATTAATGCGGAGCCTGGAGCATTTATCCATTGTCCCTCTTCTACCATTGTTCAAAGAGCACTCCCAGGAGATGAATTCCTGAATGAAGTGGAACAATCTTTTGTGATGCCAAAGAAAGCCTAAGGCAGAGAAGCAGTAGGGGGAGGCATTTAAGGTGAGAAACTGTTGTTCTGGGAGTTACAGCAGCAGATAAGCATAAAAGGATGTTGTAATATGAGGTGAGGCATCAACAATGTCTGCTCTATCTATTCACTGAAATGATGGTACCACCCCTCAAAGCTTTTTTGCAAATTTTCAATTGCAGTTGCCTTTATTGTGTTCAGTCTTTGGAACAGCTGTGCTCAGGGGACCAGAAAATGACTCACACCAGACTGGGAGGAATGAATCTCACTATACCAGAGTTAAGAACTGACAATGGTAATTGATAAGCCCCTTCAACTGGTATGCAGGTTTTTCCACAAAGGCTTTTCTTAAGACCATTTGTTTAAAGTGACCAAGTGGGGTGCTTGGGTGGCTCAATGGGTTAAAGCCTCTGCCTTCAGCTCAGGTCATGATCCCAGGGTCTGGGATCAAGCCCCACATAGGGCTCTCTGCTCAGCAGGGAGACTTCTTCCCCCTTTCTCTGCCTACTTATGATCTCTTTCTCTCTGTCAAATAAATAAATAAAATCTTTAAAACATAAATAAATAAAGTGACCAGGTGACTAGTATTGCTGTTTTTTGATGTCAGGGATAGTTGACCCACTTTTACTCTGGTGAGCACTTATGTTCTTCATTGCGGAAGCTCTTAAGTGGAAAGTTTACTAGTGAAGGAATTTATCTACCTACCTTTTTTGCATGCTTTTCCCATGTGCAGTGGGCCTGCAGGACTTATGGTGAATTAAAAAAAAAAGGAGCGGGGGGTGGCGGGGGGAGGACCTAAAATCCCTGGAGTATTTCTTAAAAGAAGGACTGACTGAGAAAAGTAAGAAAAAATACAAACCACAAATATTGATAAATACTCTATGCAAAAGTTAAAATAGATAAGGGTGCCTGGGTGGCTCAGTTGGTTAATGTCTGCCTTTGGTCAGGTCTTGGTCCCGGGGTCCTGGGGTGGAGTCCAGTGTTGAGCTCCTTGCCCAGCTAGGAGTCTGCTTCTCCCTCTCCCTCTTGCTATGCTTTCTTTCTCGCTTGCTCTCTCTCTCAAGTAAATAAAGACCTTTTTTTAAAAAAAGGTAAAATAGATAATAAACCAGTTAAAATAAATATAAAGCTTATATATTTTCTGATTCTCCTGATTTCCTCCTACCATTTTGTATGAAAATGAAGTTTTGTCAACCTTATTTTAAACTCACACCACTGCGATTATCAATGAAATGTTCAGTATAGGTGGAGAAGACTGCATTTGAAAACTTTTTCTTGTTTCTTAAAATGTAACTTCCTAGAAATGCGGTTTCCAGAGTTGCTTTGACTAGGGAATACTGTGCAAGATCATCACTGACCCAAGCATTTACTGTCATGGTGTTCACAATAATTTCCAGACTAAATGCTCTGTTATGATTTCCCCTGAATTAAATATAACCTCTTCAGAGCAGCAGAAATTATATTCCTCAGATAACTCCCAGGTTGGGATACTCCTTTAACTTCTAGTTGCTTCTTCCTCCAATATAAACTTATAATGTGTGCACATTAGTATCTTCTATTACAAATGCATCTTTCCAAATCTGATTTCATTGTGAGTTTTAAATTAATGAACCATTAAAATCCATACTTCTCTACTTTAGATTTCTTTCTTTCTTTTTTTAAGAGAGTGAAAGCAAGAAATAGAGGTCTAGCAAGCAGAGGGATGGAGAGAGACTCTGCATTGAGCATGGAGCTGGACGTGGAGCTCAGTCATAAGACTCCACATGACCTGAACTGAAATCAAGAGTCAGAGGCTCAACCCACTGAGCCACCTATGTGCACATTCCATAAACTTTTTGAAGTAATGAACTTTATCTTCCATAAGAGTTCATAATGATATCTCCATTCTAGGTTAAGTTGGTTTTCCTAATTTTTTCTTATGACTCTTAGACAAAATCTTCCTCCACTTTCCAATGTCTTTTTTCCTTCTCTCTGTTTATATGAATTACATAATCTCTAAAATCCAAATAAAGCTGATTTTTTTTAAAGAAAGTCTTCCCAAATGAAGTCATTTTGTGGTGATATTGCCTAAACTCAAAGCTTTTGGAAATGCCCTTCTGACATCAAATCTGTGGCTGTCTTGAGTTGCTCTTAAACTCTTGTTTTTTAATTTTCATGTCTTAATGCCAAGTACAACAATATTAAATCACTGATATGAGCCAGGTAACTTCACATATACTTTTATTTAATCCTCACAAAATACACATGAGATATGTGTAATTATTTTTATCTTACAAGGAAATAAACTTTGACTGACAATAATTTCCTCAAGCCACGTATCTGATTAATTTCAGAAAGTATAAGTGATTCTCAGACCTCTGACTCTAACTATAGCATGCCCTTTCTACATGATGGCTACCATTTCTTTCTCAATAGATTTTAAGTTACTAAAAAATGAGTCTACATCTGATGCATTTTTATGATCCACTGCACTTTGTCAAGTATCTTGCAAATAACAGAAACAAAATACAGGCTTGTTGGTTTGTAAATTGATCATGTGGCTCTCCTTTCTAGAATAACCACATTTGACCAACCCCTAACTAAAATCCGATGCATAAGCCAAAGGAAATATTATATTTTATATGGTTTATTAGACTGTGGCACTATACTATATTTCTCTAAGTCTCTGTTCTCCTAATGTACTCTTGGGTACTTGATCATATGACATCTTATTACCTGTTTCATATTTTATATGTCAAATATTTTATGTTTATTATTTAATCATGTTTTACAATGTCCTGTCAAAAATAGTTAATATCTAAAAGAATCAGTGACATAATTTTTTGTTCTTCAAGAACAAAAGTCTTTGATTTTCTGCAGCTTGACTAGGATAACCCTTGAAGGTTTTAGTTTGTTTTTGTTTGTTTGTTTGTTTTGTTATTGTTTTTTTTGTTGTTGTTATTTTTGTATTTATTGTGTTAGATGTGCTCTGAGCTTCCTGGATCTGTGGTTTAGTGGCTTAATTAATTAGATCATTAATTTTAGAAAATTCTGTCATTATTTCTTCAAATTTTTCTGTGTTCCTTTCTGTTTCTTTCTCCTGGGATTTCCATTACAATTTTTAGAAATTCTTTTTTTTTTTTTAATTTTTTTATTTTTTATAAACATATATTTTTATCCCCAGGGGTACAGGTCTGTGAATCACCAAGTTTACACACTTCACAGCACTCACCAAAGCACATACCCTCCCCAATGTCCATAACCCCACCCCCTTCTCCCAAACCCCCTCCCCCCAGCAACCCTCAGTTTGTTTTGTGAGATTAAGAGTCACTTATGGTTTGTCTCCCTCCCAATCCCATCTTGTTTCATTTATTCTTCTCCTACCCACTTAAGCCCCCATAAATTCTATTCCATCTTTTTCATTCTTTTTTCTCTCTTTACATTTCAGGTTTGGAACTTTCTACTGACATGTCTTCAAGTTCTTTGATTCTTTCCTTGGCCATGTCCAGTCTACTCTTCAACTATACTTTTTTACTTTTATTTTTATTTTTTAAAATGTGTTTGATTTGTAACATTTCCTTTGGTTCTTGGAGATTCCATCCCTCTGTTTCTATTCCAGTCTGTTCTTACATGTAGTCTACACATTCCCTTTAAATCCTTAACCTATTAATCATAGTTATTTTAAATTATTTGTCTTGATAATTCTAAAAACTCTACCATTTATGAATCTGATTCTCGAGCTTAATTTATCTCATCACATTTTGAATTTTGCCTTTTAGCATGCCTTGCAATTTTTTGTGGAAGCCAGGCATGATGTGCCAGGTAAAAAGAACTGAGGCAGATAGACTTTCAGTGTGAAAGTTTGATGGTTTTCTGACTAGAAGTTAGGTTATGTTTACTGTTGGCTGTAGCTTTGCTGTAAGAAGCTTAGCTTTTCTCTTGCATCATCCTTTTTGTCTCTCCTGTTGTTTTCAGGTGTCCCTGGAGACTTAAGTTAAATCTGAAGCTTGCTGTTCTTTTATCTATAACTCCCTATTATTTTACAGGAACTCTTTGGAGTTATTAGCACAAATGTGGAAGCTCCTCTAAGTCTGGACCCCTTTGGAGTTTTTTAAACTCTCAAGCTAGTCTACACTGAACTTTAAACAAACCATTAAACCAATTATAGTTTAATACATTCCTACTAATATTGGCTCAGCTATGGGCCTCTGCTTCTAGGCTGATGCTCCTGGTAAGTTGTCATTCTCCATATCCCTCTGTCTAGTTTTCAAGGTAATAGTTTGTCCTGTGACTTCATTTCTGCTGACTCTAAAAAGAGTTGTGATTTTCAGTTTATTCAGCTGGTTTCTTGTTGTAAGAATGAAAGTGAAACTTCTAAGCTTTATACATGTCAGAGTGGGAAGCAGATGTCTTATTTATAAGTATTCTTCCAGGTTATTGGATCTTTATTGCTTTCTCATTCACCTGTGATGTCTCTAGAGCAACCAAGACTGAAATAATACCTGTATCAAATAGTCTCACAAAAATGAGAACTGTTGAAAAAGAAAAAGAGGTAAAGCTTAGAAAACAACAACCCCAACAATAACAAACTGAACATTCTCATTCTATTTAATTTGTTAAATTCTATTTTCAGGTTAATAAGCTTATGATAAGACATCTAAAATCTTCATTAAATTTTACAAGTACAACCAAAACCCTAGAGGCTCTGCTTTAAAGAACTTTGTTTAAAGTTAATTTCCAGAGTAAAACAATAAATACCCTTTTGCCCATTGAATAAAGGCAGTCCACAGTTTTTATTTCATAGTGTCATATGCTCTGCTTAATTACACAATTACTTCCATAAAAATAGCCTTCAATTTATTGCACTTTTCCATATTTTGTATACTTTTTGGAGTAACAATAGCAAGTAGATAAATAAATTGAATTGGTATTTTTGAGCAAAATAAGAGAAAAATATGTGTTTTGATTTTGTATTTTCTAGATGTAAAATAAAATGTCAAAAAATTGTAAATTTTATCATGCTTGATGCTAGCATTTCTTTCACTTACATCATCTTTAAGGATGACAGTCTGCTTCCAATGAATTCCCCTCTGCATCTGTAAATATGATCACTGTTTTAGAAATTGAAAGAGGAGCATAAAATCAACCAGGGAACTTGCACATAACCGTCTAATAGGGAGAAGCTCATAGCTATATATGGGAAATTTTTCTTTAGAAAAAAATAATAACACAGATAATTTATATAACTATAAATAAAATTTTTAAAATATATGCCATAATGAAAAGAAACATGTAAAAATATCTGAACAAGAAAAAATAAGTTTATTCAGCCCAGGTTGTTTGGGGAATTTTCTGAACCAATTGCGAAGATCCTATAAGCAGTTTAGTCTTTCTCAGAACATGTTTCATGCATCGCCCTGCTGTTCGTATTCTCAAAACACACCCTGACTCTATTCTTTTGTCTTAAATGCCATTCATTGTAGTTGCAGTGTTTGGCACTGTGAACGTTTTTCTCCTCTTTGCTTCAGTCCCTTGAGGACCAGGCACAGACTTCGCTATTTCTATATATCACATTCTTTTCACTTCCATCTGACAACTGAGTATTGTTCCACACATATCCTACCAAAAGGGAAGGTCAATAAAGTTAAAAAAGTTGCAATTTTAATTTAAAGGCTATTTCTACAATGTAAAAACACTACCTACTTAGTTTTCCAATAGATTTTTTTTCATTTATCATATTTTTTTGGCTTAGACAGAATTTATGTCTCTATAAATGAAGTTAAAAATGTTCTCAAAAGAATAATTATTTTAACCTGTTAAAAGGAACATGTGATGTTAGTTAGATACCACTCTAAACTTTTCGACCTAAAGAGAAATAATCAGGAATGAAATACAACTAATTATACTTACCTACTGGTATGATTAGTGTGCATGGCCATTATTTTGATAAAGTCAAACTTTTTTTTTTTAATCTAAGCAGCTTCCTAACAAGTGGGAAAATATAGTATGTGCAGTACATGAAGCAGTCCCAGCTTTCACTACTGAAGGAAAGTACACCAGAGATGTTATCTCTCCACTTCGTTTTTCATGGGTTTCAAGGAATTTTAAAACATAATAAAATATGGTTTTTTGAAATGTGTTTTGGTAACCTATGTGTTAAGCTATTGTGAACAAACTAAGGCAACTTGAGGACTTTTTTCCAAATAGTATATGATGCACAAAAGGAGTTTTATAATGGGAGAAAAAGAAACTTACAAAAGGAAAGATAAAGGAAAGAAGACTTTCAAATATACTGAAAACAAAGAATAAAATATCAATGAAGTAGAAACCAGGAACAACTATTCCTAGAGCCAAGCTCTCTGGCATAGAAGTAGGAATATAAATGGTAGTCATTATGTTTTCTGCCCGTCTGAAATAAAACATCCTAATGGAACATCCACCATTGGAGACCAACATCCAGCCCTCTAGGATCTGGCCTGGTTGAAATGAATGCTACACTAAACAACATTTAATAAGCCATATCAATTTTTCCATGAAAACTTCTTCCTGAAATAGTGCTTTTCTATCCAAGAGCACCTCTCTTTCAGCATTTGTTAAAAGACTATATTTAAAAATTTATACTTAGGAAAAAAACTATACTTTTATCACCACCATGTGAAGGCTTCCATTGTTTTTTACCTATCTATTTTCACCAGTTTTCATTTTTAGCCATCTTTCTCATGGATGAACACATGCATGGACACACACACACACACACACACACACACATGTGTTGTACATATATGCCATTTTATTCTAAATTTTCATTTTGCTGTTGACCAATGATCTTGAACATGTTTTTACATCTATTTCTATTTGGCTACTATCTATTGTGTTTGTATCTTCATGATGATTTCCCTTTTTTGTATTGGGTTTTCAGTCTTAAGAAGTGATAGACTTTCTTTTCTTTTAAAGAACATACATTCTAGATGTTGCTCTTTATCCTTTATGTATCAAAAGACTTTTCCGTTTCCTTCGACTTGCCTTTTCACTCTCTTAGGAGTATTCCGAGTAACAAGATCTTAATTTTAATGTTCACAAATACACCAATATTTATTACAGTTAATCTTTTTTGCCATATTTAAAAAATATTTTCCTAACCCAAGGTCATGAGGATATTCTACTGCATTTTTGTTTAGTAGCTCTATTGTTTGATTATTATTATTCAAATAAATAAGGATAACTATTATTTATAAGTAAATTATTCATTTATTTATTTATTTATTTTAAAGATTTTATTTATTTGACAGACAGAGATCACATGTAGGCAGAGAGGCAGGCAGAGAGAGAAACAGGCTCCCCACGGAGCCAGATGTGAGGCTTGATCCCAAGACCCTGGGATCATGACCTGAGCCAAAGGCAGAGGCTTTAACCCACTGAGTCACCAGCCACCCCTATAAGTGAATTATTTAGAAGTGAAAGTTTTTGATACAGTTTCAATAGAAGAGACAATATACTCTTGAAGAAAACCAGTTGGATGGACATCTTACCAGATATTAACTTATTAAAAAATGTAAGTGAAATATTATAGTTTTAAAGGAAGTAGATATAAGCAGCCCAACAGTAAAGACCAAAAAGACTTTAAGTGGTCTTTTTATTGAATATCCATTATTTATTTATTTATTAAAATTTAATTACTTATTTATTTGACAGAGAGAGGGAGAGATCATAAGTAGGCAGAGCAACAGGCAGAGAGAGAGGGGGAAGCAGGCTCCCTGCTGAGCAGAGAGGTTGATACGGGGCTCAGTTCCAGGCCCCTGAGATCATGACCTGAGCTGAAGACAGAGGCTTAATCTACTGAGCCACCCAGGAGCCTCGAATATCCATTATTTAAAAAGTTTGGCCCAACATTCAACCTTAAACAAACTTCAATTTCAGAGGTAGAATAATAAAACAAATAATAGAGGTAAAATAATAACGTTACCATGTTACTATGTGCTTTTTATTTTTACTGCCTTGTTTTGCATATTATTTTAGCTTTCAGCTTTTTTTTTTGAAATATATATCTATTTTAACAATTTTGTTTCTCCTTCTGTTACCACAGTTATTAGATATTCCTTTACCATTTTAAAGATTTTATGTATTTATTTTAGAGAAAGATAGAGAGCAGGAGCAGGGCGAGGGGCAGAAGGAGAGGGAGAGAAAGAATCCCGCACAGACTCATGACCCTTTACTTCTCAGCCAGTTCTTCATTGCCCCAATCCCCTGTTATAGTTAATTATTATTTAGATTAAGTGTTCTCTACTCAAATGATGGTATAGTTTCTGTATCTTAGAACTGGTTATACACTGACTTTCTATCTGGGATCTTTTTTTTTTTTTTTTTTAACAGGGTTTGTTTTTTATAGCAGTTGTAGGCTCACGGAAAAATTGAGCAGAAAAGTATGGCCTCTTTGGAGAACAGTGTGGAGATTCCTCAAGAAATTAAAAATAGAACTTCCCTATGACCCTGCCATTGCACTACTGGGTATTTACCCCAAAGATACAGATGTAGTGAAAAGAAGGGCCATCTGTACCCCAATGTTTATAGCAGTAAAGGCCACGGTTGCCAAACTGTGGAAAGAACCAAGATGCCCTTCAATGGACGAATGGATAAGGAAGATGTGGTCCATATACACTATGGAGTATTATGCCTCCATCAGAAAGGACGAATACCCAACTTTTGTAGCAACATGGACAGAACTGGAAGAGATTATGCTGAATGAAATAAGTCAAGCAGAGAGAGTCAATTATCATATGGTTTCACTTATTCGTGGAGCATAACAAATAGCATGGAGGACATGGGGAGTTAGGAGAAGGGAGTTGGGGGAAATTGGAAGGGGAGGTGAACCGTGAGATACTATGGACTCTGAAAAACAATCTGAGGGGTTTGCAGGGGCGGGGGGGTGGTGGGTATTGGAGAGGGCACGGATTGCATGGAGCACTGGGTGTGGTGCAAAAATAATGAATACTGTTATGCTGAAAATAAATTAAAAAAATAATTAAAAAAAAAGAAAGTACAGGGAGTTAACATATACTGCCCAATCCCACATGCACACCCCCCTCAATTAACATCCCACATGAGTATGTTTGTTAAAATGGGTGAACCAACATTGATACATCATTATAACTTGAAGTCAATAATTTACATTAGGATTGGCCCTTGTTGTTTGGTCTATTAGTTTTGATAAATATATAATGACATGTATCCACCTATACAGTATCATACAAAATAGTTTAACTGCCCTAAAATTTCCCAAACCCCTTGCAACCATTGATTTTTTTACTCTCTCCATAGTTTTACCTTTTCCAGAATGTCATACTGTTGAAATCCAATAGCATACAGCCTTTTCGGACTGGCTTCTTTCACTTAACAATATGTATTTAAGTTCTTCCATGCATGTTTGTGCTTTGAAAGTTCATACCTTTGTAGTACTGAATACAGTTCCATCATTTCCATTGTCTGGATGTACCACAGTATATTTATTCATTTACCTACTGTTATATAAACATATGTGCACAGGTTTATGTGTGGACATAAGTTTTCAGTTCCTTTTGGTAAATACCAAGGAGTATGATTGCTAGAGAGTAGGTAAGAACACATCTAGTTTTGTAAGAAAATGCAAAATCTCTGTCTTCCAAAGAGATTGTACCATTTTTCATTCCCACCAACAATGATGTTTCTGCTTTGTGGTTGAAGTTGTTAAGATTTATTTTCTTTGTTTTTGATTTTCAGCAGTTCTACTATGGCATGATTAGGTGAATTTTGTAATAATCGTGGCTTAAGATATGAGGACCATTTACTTTTCATTAGCTTGGAAAATTCTCAGTTGTTATCTCTTCAAATATTTTGTCTTTCCTATTTAGTCTGTCCTTTTTTCCTAGTATTTTAATTAAAGTAGACATTACAACATTTTACTCTATTCTTTAGTTTCTTAATTGTTTTCTGAAAGTGCTATTATTTTTGTCTCGTCAACTTTCAATCTGGATATTTTCTTGTGACTCACCTTTCAGGTTAATAATTTTGTCTTTATCTGTGTTTAATTTGCTGTTAAATCTACCCATTAATATTCACTTTTTTCTCCACTTTTTTCAGTCCTAGAATTCCTTTTTGATATTTTTGTAATTCTCAATTTTCTTCCCATATATATGTGTATAATTTTAATCTTTTGGAGAGTGTTGAAGATAGTCACTAAATCATTGTATATAGTATCTCAATTTTTGGTGTCTTTTCTTGACCTATTACTATGGCCTTTTTTCCTATTTATTCATCCTTTTATTATCTTAACAATATCCTCTTATTTGGAATTGCATTATGGAAAGTTTATGTCAAAATTTGTCAAGATAAGTTGAGAGTTAAGATGAGGTTATCTGTCCCTAGCGAAGATTCATTTTTCCTTCTGATCTGAAGCTAACGACTAGTCATATCAGTTATTCTTAATTCAGTTTTTAGGATTGAGGCCGTTAGAAACTAGTGTTCACTTTTTTCCGAGTTCAACCTTCACCCTTACCATTGGGTATAAGACTTCAGGAGGCAAACTCTGCGAGACTGGTTTTATCAAGCATTCCCTCCTTCAGTGCCCTAGATTCCATTTCTGTCTGTATATCTTTTTAAAAATGCCTCTTACTGGGCACCTGGGTGGCTCAGTGGGTTAAGCCGCTGCCTTCGGCTCAGGTCATGATCTCAGGGTCCTGGGATCGAGTCCCGCATCGGGCTCTCTGCTCAGCGGGGAGCCTGCTTCCTCCTCCTCTCTCTCTCTCTCTCTCTCTGCCTGCCTCTATGCCTACTTGTGATCTCTCTCTGTCAAATAAATAAATAAATAAAAATCTAAAAAAAAAAAAATGCCTCTTACTGGGGCGCCTGGGTGGCTCAGTGGGTTAAAGCTCCTGCCTCCGGATCAGGTCAAATAAATAAATAAAATCTTCAAAAAAAAAAAATGCCTCTTACTATCTGAGCATCATAGCAGGCTTGAAGTTCATACAGGAAAAGACCCTAAAATATTGAATTAATCCTCTTTGGAATTTCTTCTTTTCATGGGTCTTAGTCATTTAATTTTTTACTGCTTTGTGAGGATTTCCCCTGACTTAAGGGGGAAATGTTTTCTATACTTCTATATTTTTTAAATATTTTCAGAAGTTTTCTGAATTGTCTAGTCCACCATTTATTGTACAGTGGACATATCCCAGTTTCTAAGAATAATTTTTAAAAATTCTAGAGGTAAAAAAGCAAAAAGGAAAAAAAAATTGAAAAAGTAAAAATGAGGGTGCCTGGATGGCTCAGTTGGTTAAGCAACTGCCTTTGGCTCAGGTCATGATCCTGGAGTCCTGGGATCCAGTCCTGCATCGGGCTCCCAGCTCCACGGGGAGGCTGCTTCTCCCTCTGAGACTTCTCTCCTCTCATGCTTTCTCTCTCTCAAGTAAATAAATAAAATCTTTAAAGAAAAAAAAAAAGTAAAAATGAGATTGGCCTCAGAGTTCTCTTTCACAAAATTAAAGCCTAGCAGTTTTTAACATCTCCATAGAATTTAATACAAGATCAAATAAATGTAAATATGCTTATATAATTTTAGAAGAAAAAAATTTTGAACCTTAAAGTACAATTATTTGAAAGGAAAAAAATGAGAAATTAAATGATATCTACTTCTCCAATTATTTTTGCATAGAAAATAGATCACTTTCCATATTATAGAAGACTTGTATAATAGGTAAAACACAAACAGAATGTAGAAAGAATTGAAATGGAACTAATTCAAATAGTAATCAGGATAAAAAATATTATTTTACTTTATACTTTACTATTATAAAACAAAGATTCTCGAGATTGGTTTGGATAGAAAACCATATTTACACCTGTGCTTACACATACACATATATACCCAAAACCAAATACAAAGAGATTTTAACAGTTAAAAGATAGACAAAATGTACATTAGGTTTGTTAAGTCTGCAATTTAAATGTGAACACTAAGCATCACTTAAGATCTTAAAATTACTATAATTTAAAACTCTAAAAGACTTTGATTGAAGAAAGTACATGATTTTAATTTTATAGTAAATAAATTCAACAACAGAGATATAACTGTGTTCACTAATTTACATTAAATAAACAAGAATCCACTCCACTTTTTTCTAGAAACATTATCATGCAATGTAAGGAGATGTGGTCTTCTAGAATTTGAGATAAGGAGGAAAGAGTAAATATTGATATTGTGACCCAATTAGTTTTCTTAGACATCTGAGTCTTCTGCTGTTCTCTCCCAGCGCAGCTTTCTCAAATGTAAAATGGACATTTTTTTAGAGTTCTTCGGAGGTCAGGAATATATATACATAAATTGGATAGTTGAATTCCTGGTACAAAATAGAGGCTCAAATGATCATGTTATATTATCATTATTACTAGGATTGTAGTAGTACTTACTTAGCATTTAATTTCATATTGCTTTTAGGCAAATCACTATTATCTAATATTTATAATTATTCTTATTTTTAAGAGATAGTCATGTTTATAATTTTATTTGTATGTCAATCATCAAAGAGAAGAGGCTCATTCTAAAACTTTGTATTTATTTAAACATTCTTTTCTGAGAAACCATATTATGTAGCGATTATCCATATTTATCAGGAGAGTAGAATCAATATTTTTAATATCAAATACATTGGATCAGAGATTAAGTACAATTTACTGATTTAAATTTAAACTTGGAAAACATCTTCCACTATTATTTTGTTATTTATGAAATTGACCAAGATCTTAATGTGACTGAATTCTGTCATTATGCCTCAGTAAAATCCTCTACTCGATATTTTATTTAAATAAGTAAAAATAGGGGAGGTTTTTATATTGTTTCAGACTGCTAAAAGCTTGATAGATATATGTTAGGTTTATAGAAAAAAAATGGTATTATAAATGCATAGAGATTTCAAATACTGAATATTTAATTTACTGCCTTGTTTGTACATGTTGATGTCCACTTGTGATAAGATTTACAGAGTATAGTAGACCTAAAAAAATTACATTTACAATATGCTTTCAAAATGGAAGGAAAAGTTTTACAGATTCTATGACTTATTTGTAAAGAATACTACAAAATGCTATTGAGAAATATAAAAGAAAAATTTAATGCAAGTGTTCTTGTGAAGAGTAAAATCGTAAAGACGTAATTTTTTGTAAGTATTCTATAGGTGCAATGCATCTCTAATCAATGGGCTCTGGAGCCATCTGAATTTTTCTTATTTCACCTATATGCTTTGTTATTTACTGGGTGTTTGATAGTTAGTATGTGTAATAGTGTAGCCTTCTATTATGTAACATCACAAGACCTAATCTCTTTAATTTTTAATTTCCTTGATTTATATTAATATCTACCCAAATAGTCAAGCCAGCAACCAAGGCATAGTCTGTAGCTGTTTTGTGTTCCTCTCTGTACCCTCTAAGGAATTACCAAGTCTCATTATACGTGAGTCTAAATTGCTCTTCAACCTATCCATGTCCTTATGTCTCCACTGCCAATATATTTCGACCACTTCGCCATCATTTTTCCTGGATTATTGCTACAACATTTTAATGATGTCTTTGCCTCTTGTCATATTTTTTTCCAATCTATTTTTCTTAATGGTAGCCCTAATGACCTCTCTAAAATTTTTTTTTCGATTATATCATTCTTCTAGTTCATAAAACTTAATTGTTTTCTTTGAGCTTTAGAATAAAATCCAAACTTCTTAACATGCCTCATAAGTCCAGAAATATCTGACCTTTGCTCACATCTCTAGTATTACTACCTAGCATATACTCTAGTTTTAACTATACTGGAATTTTCTGTTTCTCAAAGGACTTATGCTTTTCCCTCATCCTGAGCTTTGCAATAGTTTCAGTAGCTGTATTGAGATAATATTCACATACCATGCAAGTCACCCACTTAAAGTGTACAATTCATGGCTTTTTAATGTATTCACAGAATTGTACGATCATCGACACAACCAGTTTAAAAACATTTGCCTCACTTCCAAAAGCAACCCCAGACCCATTAGCAATCATTCCTTATCTCCTTTGACTCCCGTCCTCTTTATACTACCCGACGCAACACAAACAACCACTAATTTACTTTCTGTCTATTTAGACTTGCAAATTGTGGACATGTCACATATAGAATCATGCAACTATGATTTGTGTCAGTGTTCCTTCACTTAACATAATGGTTTCAAATGCATCTATATTGTAGCATGAATAAGTAATTTCATTCCTTTTTGTTGTCAAATAACATGCCATTGTATGGATATTACTACACTTTATTTGTTTCTCAGTTGATGGGTTTGGGGTTGTTTCCACTTTTTGCTGTTATAAATAGTGCTGCTATGAACATTTGTGCATATGTTTTTGTGTGGACATATGTTTTCAGTTTTCTTGGATGTATCATTTTCATAAAACTGTTGAGTCATGTGGTAACTTTTATGTTTCACCTTTTAAGAAACTACCAGGCAGTTTTCCAAAGCCACTCTTCCATTTTACATTTCCACCAGCAGTGTTTAAGGATTCCAGTTACTCCACATCTTCACCAATACTTATTATTTTTGTCTTTACAATAGGTTCTTTTCCCCCCCCTGGATTCCCACCTCCTTTTATGCTAGCCTACTTCTTCCTTTTCCAGAGGACCAGGATTCATCCTTCAATTCTTTTTTTTTTTTTTGAGATTTTATTTATTTATTTGACAGACAGAGATCACAAGTAGCAGAGAGGCAGACAGAGGGAGAGGGAGGAAGCAGGCTCCCTACTGAGCAGAGAGCCCTGATATGGGACTCGATTCCAGGACCCTGAGATCATGACCTGAGCCGAAGGCAGAGGCTTTAACTCACTGAGCCACCCAGGCGCCCTTATCCTTCAATTCTTAGTTTAAATGTTAAATGTCAAGGCTTTGTTCCTGACACCCTCAAATGTGAGGTGTCTTCATATTGCTAACTGGATGGCACAAAATTTATTATAATTAATAGCCTAATTGTTGTCATTACAATCACATTCTAGCTTCTGAGAAACACTAGGGTTTTTTGTTTTTGTTTTTGTTTTTTAATTGCTGGGTCTGAACATCTGAAACAGTATTTAACATTTAAGAGATGCCCAAAAGATTTTCTAAATGACCGAGAGAATAAAAATCAGACTCTAATATCTTTCATGTTTTCTAAAACTCAACAACCATTGAATCCCTTGATAAAAGAGACAGTCTCTGTCTCTTTGCAGCTGTTACCATCCACAAAACTCCTCTCCTTCTGCTTCATGTACCATTATGATCCAGTTGTAGGCATTCTTAGAAAATGATAAGCACTTGCAAATGTCTGGAGTTGGGCTATCTTTTACTCACACACCTGAAATCCCCCCTTTTCATGTTTGGCATCTATTCAATTCCACCCATTATCCAAGATGTGTCCAAATACCACTTTGGTTTTGAAACAGTCTTGAAAATTTCTTATCCTTCCAGTATTCGAGGAATGATGACATTGATGTCTGTACTGTAATATGGACAGACTGCTCAAGATAAGTGCAAAAGCACACTTTTTACAAGCATCTTACAGAGGATTTTTGTGTTACTGTGCCAAAGGATTCGTTGTGATTACCGTACTAAAGAGAGACTCTGACTGCAGGTATTGTGAATTTAGAATAAAGAAGAGAGGCAATTTAACAATAATCTACATCTGTCCAGTGACAACTTGTACCTTTATTTTTTGTTGTGATTACAAAACCTTACATCCATAATAACCAGCTAAAACAGAAGGAGGTCACCTGTTTTCATCAGTTTTCCTTGAGTTTCTTCTGTTGTGCGTCCTGCTATCTCCTTGATAGCTTTAATTTAATGGTTTTCCACTTTCACCTGGTTTTGAATTATTGACACTTTTATAGCAGAAATAAAATGTATTTCTTCTGAATGCCCATAATAAGCAGTAAGAACAAAGAATGATACAGTCCATAGATAAAAGATAGTCCACAGATAAAAGAAAGCAGAAGCAAGGCATAAAATGTCACCTCGCAAATCTGACTTTTTAATATATACGACTAATATATTGAGCATATTTAATGAATTTCCTAATCACAACAACTTCGTGAGTGTACAGTGTTTATGTTTTATTCATTCTTTGTCATTCCTATCATATTTTATGGCTAAAATAACTTCCTATTAGGTTAAGAATAAATCTTTCTCCTTTGACTGAAAGAGCACTAAATCTTTAGTTTTTTTTCAGCAGTTTGTGCCTATTAACAAATTTGAACTGAAAGAAAACTGTGTATCCTTTCATTTGATATTATAAAAGGTAATTAAATTATTTGCTAGGAAATTACTTTTCGGAATTAACTCTCTTTATGGTTATTATTTTTCCCTTTGGCAGGACTTCTCCAATTTAATGGGTTTTCCAGTACTTTTGGCAACCACATAAAAACTCCACGGTGGGATGAGTCAACATTGCACAGGTAAAACTTTGGAAATTTATGGGAATGGATATCTGAATTTCTGAAAATTGAAATACTAGGAACAGCATCCCTCTTAAATTATCATCCTTATTCATATATGTTACAATTCTGTAGTGTGAAAGGAAGTGGTTTTCTACTAGTTTTCTAAACTGCAAGTTTAGAAAATAATATTGAATATTATTTTGAATAATTGAATAATATTGATACGTTTTTAGTAAAGAAAAGATGTATCACGGCAGCTCCTGTGTCCTGGGCCATCTTCCTTTCCCCTGCTACAACCTGTCCTGGGAAACTGAGCAAACAATATAACATTTATCCTTATAAAAACATCAAATTTATATAGATTTGTGTGTATGTGTGGTATCCATTAAAATAAACTGCCTCTACCTCTTCTACACCAAGTCTTCTTGAGCTGACCACATTTTGTATCCCAGACATGTGAAGGCTCTTGAAGAAGCAGCAGTGTCATAATTGTGAAAAAGAAAGGAATCCTTTTATGTTCCTAAAAACATGTACTATTCATTTTGGGATAGAGCACCTCAGCTGAACCCAGAACCCATACGACCCATGCCTACTCCAGCTTTGAGATGTTGGTGGAAGTGTCTGGATTGTCCGTGAGAAGCTGATGTTGTAGAAGTGTCCAGACATTTACACTAAAATAAATATAAACTTGACTTCAGTAGTACAAGCACTGTAAAGCTGATAGAGACAAGGGTCTCTTCCTCAGAGCTGGCATCAGTCCTAAAATTAGGATCCATTAATGTCTTCTGAGGATTAACAACTTGGTTTCCAGGTAGGCATGTCTACCTGGACATATAGGTGGCATGGGGCACCTGGGTGCCTCAGTAGGTTATGGCCTCTGCCTTCAGCTCAGGTCATGATCCCAGGGTCCTAGGATCAAGCCCCATGTTGGGCTCTCTGCTCAGCGGGGAACCTGCTTCCCCCTCTCTCTGCCTGCCTCTCTACCAACTTGCTATCTCTGTCAAATAAATTTAAAAAAAAATTTAAAAAAAAAAAGAATGACATCTTTTTAAAAAAAATTATAGGTGGCTTCTTGTACATATTTTTTCTTGTGCCCATACCACTCTCTAACTCTTCAGAATAATTCAAAGTAAATTATGCTAGCATGTGAAAGATTTTGTGGGTTTGGATGAGAGTAAGAAGTAAATCTTAATGTTATTTACCTTCTCACTTTGATACTTTTCTTGCCTGCCAAGCAAAGGTGTGGGTGACATTTGAAGTACGGTTAACTGATTTGGAATAAGCGTTTTTTTACATAATTCTAGAGGCTTTTAAAAATATGAGTGGGATTTTCACAGCAGGTGGTGAATGGCAGCTGTTTAGGCAGAATAGGAACAAGAATATCAGACACCTCCACATTATAAAAGTCTCAAAAACAAAATATGCTGGGTTTGGTGTATGACAATGCATATAAAATTACCTATTATTTTCCCTCCTTTTTAAAAAAAAAGTTCTGGTTATTTTTTTCTGTAGTTTTCATTTAATACAAGACAAAATATTTTATATAAAATTAATTTGATTTTGAACCCTAAATAAGCCCTTTCATCAATGGTATGATTGTAGCTTTAAATGTTTCCATCTTTGCGCATCTCACGTATTGTTTTGATTAGGAAAGTAATAGGGAGGAATATTGTCATTGGATTTGAGTTGGAATCTGACTTTTTTTTTAAGATTTTATTTATTTATTTGACAGACAGAGATCACAAGTATGCAGAGAGGCAGGCAGAGAGAGAGGAGGAAGCAGGCTCTCTGCTAAGCAGAGAGCCTGAGGCTGGGCTTGATCTCAGGACCCCGGGATCATGACCTGAGCCAAAGGCAGAGGCTTTAACCCACTGAGCCACCCAGGCACCCCGGAATCTGACTTAAAAAAAAAAAAGATTTTATTTATTTATTTATTTGAGAGAGAGACTGGGAGCATGGGGGAAGGGAGGGGAGGGACACTGAGAGAGGGAGAAGCAGGCTCGCCATGGAGCAGGGAGCCCAATGCAGGGCTTCATCCCAGGACCCTGGGATCCTGACCTGAATCAAAAGCAGACACAACCAAATGAGCCACCCAAGTGCCCCTTGGAATCTGACTTCTAATTCCATTTCAAACTCTAGCATCTTAAAGTATTTAAAACAGGGGTGGATATTTAAAATATTTAGTATCAAGTTTTAGAAAAGTTTGTTTCTGCTTTTTTTAGCCCATTCATTCATTGATTCAAACTTATTTCAATTTCTACTATATATGAGACAGTGTGGTGATGCAAAGATGAATAAACCATAGTTAGAATCTTCAATGAATCTTCCGTAGAGAGAGGATGAGAGGGATGTAATAGAAATAACCATAAATATGTGCAGAGGATAATTGCATCAAAATGTTGTATAAGGCTTGAAAGAATATGGAGCTTTGACCAGTACACAGCAAAAAAACAAAATCAAGAGATATTGACTGCTCAGATGACCAAAAATTACTGATGATAAACTGAAAAAGCTTTCCTGTATTAAGTAGGTAATATGAGCCTTGAACATTGTGGATATTGAACAATGAATTGGACAAATATATTACCTCACTTAGTTTTCCAAACAAATGAAGTAGGAATAATTATTTTCATTTTACAGACGAGAAAATTTAGGAGTAAAAAGCCATTCGCAGCTTGGGCAGATCTATACAACAATTAAGTTTTAGAACAGAAATTTAAAGCTGGCTTCATTATATTTCAGTACCTACACTTCTAACTGCTGTAAATTCCTGTGTACCCTGGGAAGGGGATGCAAATACCATAGTACTGACAGACCCAAAGCTGCACCTGTCACTAAAGAACCGGAGTAAGAAGCAGAGAAATCATTTCAGGCCGATGATATACCAAAGTCATTTTCAGATCTACCACAAGGATGATTTAATGTGGGGCTGGTAACTCACTGACCTGAGGGCATATTCCACCTGATGCTTATAGTTAAGCTCTGTAGGAAGCTAGCTAGGCAATTAGAACAGCCGAAATTGCTTTTTTAGATTAAGTTTTCATTTTAATTCCAGTGTCATTAACATACAGTGTTATACTAGTTCCAGGTGTACAGTACAGTGATCCAGCATTTCCATACATTACTCAGGGTTCATCACGGTAAGTGTGCTCTGACTCCTCCTCACCTCTTTCCCCCATCCCCCCCACGCAACTTCCTTCTGGTTTGTTCGCTATAGTTGAGTCTGTTTCCTGATCTCTCTCTCTCTCTCTTTCTTCCTTTGTTCGTGTGCTTTTTTCTTAAATTCTACATATGACTGAAACCTTACAGTGTTTGCCTTTCTCTGAGTATTTCACTTAGCATTATACTCTGGAGCTCCAGTCATGTTGTTATAAGTGGCAAGATTTCATTTTTTTTTAATGGCTCAATAATATTCTATATAGACTATTAATATAAAGATGTGATATATATATATCACATCTTTATCCAGATATATATATATATATATATATATATCTTTATCCACACATCTATCAATGGACACTTAGGCTGCTTCCATAATTTGTTATTATAAATAATGCTAGAATAGCCAAAATTGTTATCCTCAAATTCAGAGTATTTTCATTAAGTGAGTTAATTCATATTGAAATAACAACTTGGGTTATTGTGTAATGAGTTCTCCTTACCTGGTCTGTTCAATTTATCCTTAACTGATCCATTAAAATCCATCTATGACGTACAAATCATGACTTTCAAAAGATAATATAAGAGTAAATTGAGATGAATGGAATTACATTTTATATAAAAACCTGAGATACAGCCATTTAAACAGTTAAATACATATAAACACATAAATATATACCGCATATAAAAATATTATAAAATTATACAAGTGTTTCTATAAACAAATGTACAAGTATCTCAGTATATACATTCCAAGATACCCCTCCTACAGCCTACATCCAGATGTGGTTCATTTTAACTCAGCTACCAGTGACTCAGAATAACATGTACATAATCCTGCAGACATAGTTCAACTATATTATAGGTTAAATAGAAATTTAGTTTTGTGTTAAATAAGCTATTCATTGAACTGTGTGATTGGGAAAATCTATTTGAGTTCTAAAAACTCAGTTTACTAATGAAATACTGAAATACGAACCACCATGCCCTATCCTGACACCTCACTCTCACCACAGAAAAAAGAAGAAGAAGAAGAAAACAATAGTATTTCTGCCAATATTTTTATTTCTAAATAAACACATTCTCTATTTTCATTTATGTAATTGATATTTATTTTGTGTTGGTATCAGCATGAGTCAGGTGCTATGGTGAGTTTTTCATATATATCATTTAATTGTTGCCCATATTAAAATTAGAAAATTGAAATTTCAGTGTTCCTAATCCACCTGCATCCATGAAACACAATTCTGACCTACGGGGTTAGGCAGACGTCTCTGGGGAGGGTGTCCTTTCAGACAGCAGAGGTGGCTGCCCGGAGAGGAAACCCCTTGTGCTCTTAGTTCATCTCTCTCTTCTCTCTGTTGGACAAGCAGACCTCAAGCCTACATTGCCACAGCACACTGCAATCACAGAGACAAAAGGCATTCAAAAAGAACAATAGAGCAATAAAATAAAAGGAACCTAGCTCAGAGATGTCAGATTGAGCCAACAGACAGACCTGGCATGCTTATACATGAGAAAAATGAGGCTGTTACTTTTTCTTTAAGCTGCTGTTAGCTCCTGCCTAATAAAATCACACAGGTAGAAGAGGAAAAGCTAGCACAAAACATGGGGCCGAGCACTCCAACGCCAGTATGTTTTTCTATTTTGCCTGAAATCTCAGAATTCCTTAATTCTTAGATTTCATGGAAAGACAAATAAACAAAGTCACAAAGGCCAAGGTATTATTGTTATAAGCATAGTTTCATAAGCACTTATGATTCTTTTGACAGCATCCTGGATTTGGGGGAGCTAATCTTGGAATAATTCCGTTGCCTTCCTACAATTTGCAGACCCTATCCTCATCCTCTTGCAATCTGTCTCCCAGTGGATAAGACAAAATTTGGTCACAAGATAAAGGGGGAAAATGCTCAAAAAAGCTAGAAAAAACATAGGCCATTACATGAAAGATACTTACTTCCTAAATTCATGCCTTTTATTTTTTACGTTTGTTTTCAGTAGTCGTAAAGTTATTTTAAATGTTAGTAATTCTAACGTACATTAAATCATTCTTCAGAAGTTCAAATATGTAATACCAAGCAAGCTGCTTATAAAACAGTTTTTACTCTGCATCAGTTTCCAAACCACAATTATAATAGATGTTTCTAGAAATGTCTACTGGTTTCTGTTATGGAGATTTACTCCATAACAACGATAGTATCCTCTGATTGGCATTTTACTATTGTACTGCAAGCTAAAGACAGATAGGTGTGTATATACATGATATGAAAAGCAAGTATTTTATTTTTTAACCAATGTTCTTTTTCAAACAGGTTTCTTTGGACTTTTTGGAAAACAAAAAGTGTCTGTTCCTTTGTGGTGCTCATTTTTTCCATCTCTAGTTGCAACCTGACTCAAAGGTTTTACTTCCTATAGTCATTAAGTCTGGCAGCACGCATTTGGACTTTAGAATTTCAATGTAAATGGTCTTTTTTGGAGACCTACAGGAATTGGCAAAACAATAATAAAGTGATTAGGTTAGACAATATTCCAGCCTGATATTTATCTCAGGAATTCTAAATGTGACTACTATTGCTAGTATTAAATATAAGGTT